>NC_089821.1:141361530-142006530 GCF_035046505.1 Tiliqua scincoides | reverse complement strand
GCACTTATAGATCACAGGGGGAATGGGCAAGTGTACTCCAGTGTTAAATAGTCTTGGCCAGCCTTGTCAACCAATTCATAGCAATAGTAGAGAATTAACAAACAACACCGGTTTGGAAGATAGCCAATTATGTTTGTTTGGCATTATAAAAAAAAGATTTTAAAAAACCCAAACAAACCAAGGGCACCCAGAAAGGTTAAATTAAGTGCTTTGATTTCTAATATCCAGATGCAAAACAACATCCCAAAAACAATGGGAGTTCAAGGATTGTTGTTCTCTTTAACTGAATAACATGAGATTACACTGCTAGAGACACTCAAAGGAGGAGCTTAACAAGAGAAAGATAGAGATGCAAGAAACATCAACTATTTTTTACCACTCCTCAAATTCTAAATTTTAACAGAACATTAAAAGCTGGCTTGGTAAGTAAGCTGTCTTGGGTTATTAAAGCACATAAAGCTTTACCTCACTGAATGTCTTTGAACTTAACTGAGTCCCCCAAGCAATTGTGACCCCTTTGCCCTTTTGACAGGTAATAAAGTTTACAGCAATTCCACACCAAGCCATACACACAGGGAGTGGTCACAGAAGTAGAAAGAGCTGGGAAGGGAAACTCAAAAATACCTGTAATATCTAGGTAACATTGATGCTGAACAGGCAGCAATATGGTTTAGGGATGAGAGCACCCAATTTTAAGTTACCTTCACATGGGTAACATTTTCCTCCAGATATGTTCAATCATGCTAACCTAATTAGTATGGTATCAAGACGACTAGCTTTGTTTTCACTGTCAGTCATTCCTGGCATTAATTTGTTATTTACTGGGCAACAGACCTCCCGGTGAATGGCTTGTTGAAGGTTTTAACCTGCATGATGTAACAACAGTGACTACTGGGGACTTGCCTGCTCTGTTGGACTGGTCTATCATGGGCTGAACTATTCTTCTTCTAGCATTAATAAACCTGAAAAACAAAACAAAAGGAGAGTAGGCTGTTAATAAAAAAAGAGCGCAATTTTTCTATACTCAGACTTCTGCTGTGTGACTGTTTCTCTTCAGAACTGGCTGATGCATAGATTCAAAACTATAACCTCTGATGACCTTTGAAAAGACACGTGTTGGGTTAGTGAGTTGATTTATGCTGGCCTGCTTTTACCACAGTTGGACACTTCCATTTCATCTGTTCATGGGGGAATTAGCAGAGTTTTCAGGAAACAATATCAGTACTACGCTTTTCAATTCAGATTGGGCTAGATCAGGGGTCTCCAAACATTTTGGCCAGAGGGCCACATCAAATATCTGGTGTGGTGTGGAGGGCCGTAAAAATAATTTAAATATAAAATTTAAATAAATAAATTAGAGATGGAACATAGAAGAGTGAATAAATGAATGAATGGGCTCATTCATTCAACCTCTCTGGCCCTCAGAAGACCCTCCAGACACAATCAGAGCACAATTCTGGTCATGTTCAGTTGAGTGGGCCAGAGGCTTTCAGGGGACAAGAGGTTGGCTGCGGGCTGGAAAGAGGCTTGCTGCAGGCGCATCTGGCCCCCGGGCCAGGGTTTGGAGACCCCTGGGCTAGATGAAAAAATTGGTAGGAAAAGATATGGCTGCCCATAAAAGCATCTGTTCTCCTTGCCTCCCACACCCAACCCAATTAGTGTTATTTCTGCATCAAGTCCTCTAACTTTTTTCCTTCAATTTTTATCAAAACTTCCCTGCCTCTTGCAAACATAATTCTATTTTAATGCCTACTATTAAGATAATGAACTGTGATGGAAGCTCACCATCAAATGAGAACACGTCTGGAGTTTTATCACCACCAGCTCACACTGCTATGGACTTCAGAGCAATGCATTCCTCATACATTTTGTGGTCCTTTCCCCCACCCCTCACGCTCTTTATGCAAAGTCTGAGGTCAAGGTGAGGTCGTAGCTATACAGTAATGGAACTTATAATTCTGTTTTCTCCTGCTAGGTCTGAACATTTGCAGCAAATATCTTGTTAAATTGCAATTACTGTGTCACTGAATGCAGGGGGTGGAAGGAGAAAAGTCATGGTTCAGATGAAAAGTACTGTTAAAAATGTGTCACCTGAATGGAAATTCTGAACGTTTTAGCTCAGCTTAGTTATGGAATTGTTATACATTCAATTAAAATGCCAAATGAATATACTTAATAAGGCTAGGCATAACTTTGTCGTGTAAATGGTAAGTCTTAGTTAATGTGAAATAACCCATGAGACATACTAATGTCATCAGAATCTTGCATGTATTTTGCTCAGTTTTCATTCCACATAAAACACCACCAAATGCCTTTGTCCTCAGTCTTACAGAAAATATGAGAAGAGTGTTGAGAAGAAGTACACTGTACGGTTATTTATCTCATGATTCAAATCTGGCGATTCCTCTTATCCCAACGAGGAAAAACCCTACCATTTCAAAATCGGCATAACAATTCTGCACACACACACAAATCTATATTTTCGTTGTTGGCTATCCCAGTTCTAATTGAGAGAGCAAGGACTATAATCCTTTGTTAATGCTTTTTATGTCTGGTACCGCTGGCTATGTGAATATACTGTGCCTTTTAAGAAATGAGACCTGCCTTTTGAGATTCATTAGAACTCTCAAGCCTATGAAGAATCTTATTCTGCCTTGTATCTGAGAACATTTCTCAAACTATCTGCCTAATTTGTCTGTGTTTTCAAATATGGTGATTATTCTCATACCAATTGCCGGTATTGTTGAACATTACCAGCAAGGGCAGTGGGAGCAAAAATGACTAATGGTTTTTGTCACCATAGGGGACCATCTGCACTGGGAGATAGGGTCTGGCTGCTGGTTCTCCTGGATTTCTTAGTGATTTTGATACTATTACTCATAGTCTTGCTGGTGCAGGATCGGGAGGGGTTGAATTAGGGTGGCTCCAGTTCTTTCTCATGGATTGGTCCCAGAAGGCAGTGCTTAGGGTTTACTGTTCCACCTGGCTAATGAGGTGTCATAAGAATCCATTTTATGTATCTTTGGAAGGCACTAATAAAGAAATCTTGAGATCTGGGCTGAAGTGTCACCGGTATGCAGATGACTCTACCTCTTGCTCTGCAAACTCTACCTCTTGCTTCAGGATTTCCACTGCTTTTCTAGAATTAGATGCTGGAGGCAGTTCCGGGCAAAGTGAAACTTAATCCAGACAAGACAATACTGGACTAGAGACTGCACTACAGCAAATGAAGGTTTTCAACCTCCAAGGTTTTCAGTGCATTCCCACTGAAAGAGTATGCAGTTTGGGGATGTTACAGTCAATGACAACCCTGGCAGCCTAATCCTAAACTGCATGGAGTGTGAGGCTGCCATGGCGCCAAAATGGCTACCATGGCATCCAAAGTGCAACTGAGCAGCCCATGGTGGCTCCATGGGGGAAGGGGACTTTTGAACCCTTCCTCCAGGTAAGGGAAGTAGCCCCACAATGGGGATACTTGATTCTGTGGTGGCGCTTGAGCAGCCACAGAATTGGAAAGTTGTACGTCAGGCCACACAGCCCAACATAGGGCTCAGGAGCTGGTGCAGCCGAGCACCACACGTCCCACCCCTCTCCATGTCACACCTCCCTCCTGCCCTTTCCCTGTCCTCCCCCCACCTCCCCTGCCCTGGAACGCCTCCTCCCTGCCTCTCTTTTGCATATCCACTTAACTCTCCACTGCCCGGAGTTCCGGGCAACCGCCAGATGGTGGACTGTCAGCCTCCCACCGGCACTTGCCCAGCGTGGGCTCGTGCTGGGTCAACTCTGGCACTCAGCTGGTGCTAACCCTCACAAATATGCTTCATGGCATGTTTGCACTCTGGCGGTAAGCTGGCACGCCAAGCTCGGGATTGGGCTCTGGGTCTGCTCAGGTGAAGGCTATAACCAGGAATGGTTTTTACCAGCTTCAGCTGATGGGGTTGGCTGGTGACCCTGTTTGGAGGGTGCAGACTTGGCCTGTGTTGTCTATATATTGGCTACATCCAGACTAGACTACTGTAATGTTTCCTATGTGAGGCTGCCTTGAAAAAAAAATATTTTGAAGCTACTCGAGTGTGGGAGGAACTGTGGAGGCCTGAACACATTTATATGTATTTTGTTCCAGCCATATTGGTTACTAGTTCTATTTAAGTGTTGGTATTTGCCTTTAAAGTCATCATGAATGATCTCAGACCAAGTTACCTTAAGGGCTATATTCCCTCAAACAAATATATGCACAATTCTTCTGGTGTGCAGACAGACGCCGTCACCGAACACTTGGCGATATCATGAGTCATCACCAAAAATTTTAGGTTGCTGAGCTCCATGCTGTGTAGAGTTCGGCTTGGAGCTGCGCGCCCATGCAGCTTGCAGGGAGATCTGCTTAAGGACTGCCCAAATGAACTTGCATGAACTTTGCAATGGGCCATAGGGAACTTGCCCTTTGGTTCAAATTTACAGAAATTTGGTTTCTGGGTACCAAAGACAGGACTTTTTCTAACAGTGCAGCAATGGAACTCATTTCTTTGGGAGATTAGGCTGGTTTATTTTATCAGTGCAAATTCATTTTTATGAATTGTAACAATTGTAACAGAATATATATTTTTTTATTTTGTGCAGTGTTTATAAGCTAATTTTTATCATCTTTGGCTGTTGTTCCAACACGGCATATGCTCTGAACTCATTCAGGAGACCACCTAGTGTAGACACTTGACACTATTGTAATCTTAAAGGAAATATAACAAGCACTGCATGTTTAGTTTCTAGCATTACATAGTTAAAGCATATCTTCTCCAGCAGGCATGTAGAAATATTATATACGTACAAACTTTACAGACTTCTGCTGCATGCAAAATTTCAAAAGTTCTGCAAACATTTGTATACTTATTCATAACAAAAATGTTGGAAGTACTGTATAACTATGATGTTAACATTATTTTATAATTATGTTGTACTAAGCATGATTATCAGACCTGTGAGCAAAAGGTTATGGTAATTCTGCTTTCTCATTATAAAACATTATGTGAAATAAGCAATTAAAACATTCTTCATTTCTCCTTGTTAGTTATCTCACACCATGACCAATTACAAAATTGTTTGCATTTCACAAAGTGATTTTCATACCGGACTCTCAAAGGATAAATTTCAAAGAAATAGGCTTCTTTCTCGTTTTTTTAAACCTCCAAGGAATTCAGAGCATTCCCACTGAAATAGTACGCAGTTTGGGGATGTTCCAGCGAGTGACAACACTGGCAGCCCAATCCTGCTACCAGGTGAGAGAGTCCAGAGAGGCCATTGATTTTTGTAGGTATATTACGTTTATCCTCATGAGACATTTGGTCTGATCCAGTTAAAACAATCCATGGGCAGAAACCGGTTTCCATGTATTAATCAGCTAAAAGTACAAAAGTCAGTTCATGACATACAGGAACTGGCTTCTATGTGTGCTTCTCCTGCTGTATGGAGGAATGCCTTCTTCAGAGTGAAGCTTCTTATAGAATGGACTACCTTGGTTAGGGTGGGTAGAAGGCACATGGGCTGAATTTGGGAACTTCCTTCTAACCTTTGAACAAAGCTGTTGGAGTTCTGTGATACCATCAATCACCTATCAGGTGGAAGAAGGAAAAAGGGGGGAATGCTTGACTGAAGTGCTAGTCTCTCCTCAAAAGGTGATCAATGCTGTCAGAGGCTTCACTCTAGCCTCCCAAGTCTACACTAATCACTTAATGGGGGTGGCCCACTTATTTAGTCCTAAGGTGCTGTGCAAACAGTAGTACACAGAGAAATTACTGTTTTGATTGTTTCTCCCTTTATTGGGATGATTGATTTAAGAATATAACACATAAGGGGCCCCCATCTGACATCACTTTTTTCTCCATAGAATCAGACTTGGTCATTGGCACAATAAGTCACTTGACCTAACCACAGCTGTCACCTCCCATCTTGGTCCAGCCTTGTTCAGATATGCACAGAAAACAAAGGTATGGAGCACAGCCTCTGAGAGGAATTTTATCAGGGGGTACAAAGTTTTTTTGGAGGTCCCTTTGCAAAGGTGGAGGGGTGAAACAGAGTGGGGGAAGGTGGTGAAGGGGGAGCAGAATGGGGGCAGGGAGGGGCGAAACAGGGTGGAGGGAGGATAGAGGCAGCTGGAAAAGCCTTTGGAGCCCAGGTCTACTAACCCATGAGGCATTAGTAGGGTACCCAGCACCCCCAGTCATGGTAGTGTCCCCAGCATCCCATGAGGGCAACAAGTCTGAGTAAATAGGAAAAATGTAAGTATTCAGGAAATTTCTGGGCCCCTCCTTTGGCTCTTGGGCCCCCCCTTTTGACCCTGGGCCCGGGTACAAATTACCCCCTTTACCCCCCCCCCCCAGGCCCTGGTATGGAGATACGGCATGATAGTGGCTGCTTCATTCATTCAAAATTGCTATCAACACTCAAGGTCTTGCTGCCTCCTCTCTCTATTTCTAAATGTCTGGCTCCCTATCTGTCAACTTGGGAGCAGTTGCCTCGGTGACCATCAGCACTAACTTCCTTCTTACAGCTACTCCTTAGGCTAAGACAAATGGCAAGAGGCTGCAAAAAAGAACCTAATGGGCAGTGGCTACCAGGATGGCAGATAGCACTGAATACTGGACCTATCCAGATGCCCTGTCCAAGAAGGGCTCAGGGAAGAGCTGATGCCAAGTGGGATACACTTAGTATGGTGTCACACTTATGCTAGTGCTGGCTGAATGAAGAGGGGCAGCCATCTGCCTTTTCACTTTGCAATGACTACTTTCCCCATAATAGCAGCTGAAAAATTGGGCATATTCCCTAAGGCACCATATTCCTCCTTCTCAAATGCAGCTCCCATTGGGGCTGACATATGCCCATTGGGGAATTTGGGGTCAGGTGGGACCAGACTGGTGGTTGTAGGTGGCAGGCTGGCTGGCTGATGGCTGCATCAGCTACAGGTTAAAGCAACAGTATCCAAACTCTCTGGTAGAGAATGGGCTGCTGTACAGGGGAGGAACTATGGTGGTGACAGCGCTCCTGCAATCATGACAATGGTGGGGGGAAAAAGTGTTTTTTTAAATACATACCGGGGACAGTACTGGCCTTCCTGAAGGTGCAGGGAGCCACCCCCAGCCCCTTCTGTAGAACTCCCCATGCTTCAGAACTGATCCCAAATGTGATCGTGACCCACTTCTAGTTCACATTGTGAAACCAGAAGTGGGTCAGATTGTATTTTGGAGCAGTTCTGAGGCTTGGGGAACCCTGCAGAGGGTGCTGTGGACCCCCCCCCCCGCACCCTCCAAAGGGCCAGCACTATCCCTGGTAAGTATTAAAAGAAACCCTTTTACCCCCCCCCCCCCCGCTGGTGGCTGATCACAGTAGAGCTGTTGCCCTGCCCTTTAAGGGAGCAGTGACAAGGCTTCCATGGTTGGGTGGCATGATGCCCCAGCTCGGTAACTTCTGGGTTAAGGGAAGCTACTGAGGATACCTGTCCAATGTCATCTTCACCTCCCCAACCCTGGAACCAGACTGCACAGAATGCATTCAGAACAATTCTCATGAAAGAGTGCTAGTGGAAACATTCTTTCACACAAGGATTCCCAATATAATAGTCTCCCATATGGATTCTTCCACTGGAATCATTGCTATGCTCTAAAGTACATCTATGGAAGAAAACCTCAAACTGAAATAAAGAGTCAGTTTTGACAGTATGTTGGCAGCCAGATTGAGGAGGGTATTGCAGAAGCCACAAACTCATAAGCAATACTTCTTCCATGGAAAGAAAAATGAAATTCTTAGAGGCGCGGAAGGTTTTGGAGTAGTTGGCCAAGACTTGGGAACATTTATGCACTAATTTGACTTTCTAGGACAACTGTCACTGAAGAGAATATTTGAACACAGCCCAGAATTCACTATTAGGAAAAGCAAATAGAATAAACAAGCTTCCCCATCTCTTCTTTAAAAAAAAAAATCAATAATTTTTACAGGTGAATTGAAGCCACCAGCAACAAGACTGCTCCTGAGAAAATAATTCCAAGATTGCAGTCTCTAGGTGGAGTGCATTTCATTTCAATAAACTGTTTAGTATTTCCTCTGAATTATCATATATAAGATCTAACCTAAAACACAGTCACACTCCTGTGCCTCATGTGCCTTTAAATCTGCTTCACAAAAACGTTTCATAGTTATCTTTTCCTTAAGTATTCTCATATGTATTTTGTATTTAGTAGCTGTTCTGAAAAACAGCCATGTGTTTGGGTGCCTTCAGGGTGATTTTAGAGGAAAGAACATTTTCCTTCTGGGCAAAGTAATAAAATGACATTCTTGCTCCTCCCCCTAGAAGTCAACTTGAGGTCAGCTCCCTATCCTTGTATCTGTTTAAATAAACTGGTCCAGCTGTTTGTTTCCAAAATACCCTTTAACCTTCTGTTCCATCCTCCCTGCCTTTGTAACAGAATACTTTGCTTTGCATCATAGTTAATTCAGTGCCCCTATGCATTTAAAAAGTAACTTTATGATTTTTTTTTAACAGTTTAGAGTATCCCATCACTTTAAGGAAAGAGGGAGAGGGAGCCCTTTGAGAAAACCCAATCCAGTTTCAACACACAGATATGTTGAGGCTTCTTCCTTAAAGCTCTTCATATAAAAACAATCCCTGAAATGGAAAAATCATTTTCAACTCCTTTTCTGGCAACCGCCCCCTTCCCAACAATAAGAGCTCTCTTTAAATTTTTAAAAATCAACCATCATTAAAACAACAGGCAACCCAGCAGTAATTTCCTGCCCTATCAGGGGGGCTTAGGGTGGGTTTCACTGCCATTCAATGAGGTTCACTGCTAAATTCAGATTTTAAAGTCAAGCCTGAACACTTTCTAAGCTTAAAATCAACACTCTATTGCATGCCATCTCAAAAGTTTCAGTTGCTTTTCACAGTTCATTTCAAAAATCATTTCCTTAAATTCTTTTATATTTTCAACTTGCATTTTTATATTTATATTTTCAACATCTTGCATTTTTAAAACACTAGTTTGGAGAGTTACTTCAAATATTATGAAAGTGGCAACTGAATTCAAAGCAAGCAAAAACCAGGTTTAGACTGTCATTACATTCCAATCACAAACACGAATCTGTCAAGGCATGTTTACCTCTACACACATGCTCTGTCTATTTACAAAGCTAAGGCTTGGTAGAATTCTCCCCTCTGGCCCAGGGCTCCCAAACATTGTAACAATTAGCATCAGTTGTTAAACAGCAAATTCAATGTCTGTTTACTCAAAAAAGTTGTCATCTACTGTGGAATTCCGTTGAGTAGAGCCAGTCGTATATTATAGGGTCTTCCTTTGTTCATATGTTGTGAAGCGCATGAGAGTGGAGAAGCTAAGAATCTTTCCTGAGCAGACAGTAATCACTGGCTTTTTTGTCATTGCCCCCCCCCCCCGCAAGAAAATTAGAATGGGCTTTTTAAAGTGTAACCTATCCTCTAACAAGAAGCAATTCTCACATCCACACTGCTTAGCATTTTGTTATTGTTTTCTCTGGGAGTGAATTTTTTCCCTCCAGTGCTACCAGGTCCCACTCCCTCTTTCCAACCAAGGTCCCTCCATTTCGACAAGTATGCATCTCTGGTCACATGGATAAGATTCCGATCCAGACTCAGTGATGCAGCAACCTGCCTTTGAACTCTGACCTTCAGCTCTGCTCCTTCCACTGTGATGTACAAGTTTTGTTTCCTCTAAATGAGAGGCAGTGCGACAGGCAATGACAAAGAAGAGCCCCGCCATTCTCTGCTTTAAATGGTTAAAATGTTACCAGCCAGAAAGTGAGTATTTTCACAGGGTCACAAAGCCAATCCAAAAGACACAATTTGGTAGTCTCACAGAGCGGCAGGGTGACATTTTTCACATAGATCTGTCCCTTTTCTATCCTGCTGCACCCCTCCCCATTCCCTTCACTCTCGCATTCTGTAGCCATTTGCATTGCTGACTGAAGTGAAAAATCACCTCTCTTGTCTCTTTTGGAACACAGTCATTTCACACTTCTGTCAACTGAATAAAACAAGGCCCTCCACTGCTGTCAGTGTCTGCTAAAGCTACCTTTGCACACGGATCTTTAAGCATCAGATGCTTAAGCATTTTTTAAACATATACTTCTAAAACAGATACTGGCTCAAATGAGACTTGGGACAACCTGGATTCTCAGATTTTAAAGGAACATTTATGGTCTCATTCTCCCCCCCCCCCATTCAAATACATTTTCATAACACACCATACTCTCTAACTTTCTAAACTTCAGGTTGTTACATCCTTAAACCAGCCTGTTTGTGGGAAATTTTGCACCCAAGGGTGATGTGGGGGGGTGGAGGGATAGTGGGCAGGGCTCACATATCAACAGTGACACTACAAGGAAGTGGCAAAACCTATTGCCATCACGGGCACTTGAAAACCCATTTGTAGTATATCAGTGGCAGGTTTAAGGAGAACCATTGTTGTTGACATCTATTTACTTTTGTAAAACAAAAAAATTACATGTGGTACTTCAAGATTTTTAAAGCAATATGGCAATTCACACAACACAAGACAATACAAGCTAATCAAATATACACCATTAGATAACATCTGTCTATAAAATGAAAAACATGCTAATATGTTTATATTTACTGTTTAGAAGGATTACTGTCCCTATACTACCACAACCCATCCCCTCCAAATACCAAATTAAAGAACTTTTTCAGAATATCAATGGCCTATGCCACTTAACTGGAACACTAAACATATCACACTTTTAGCAATATTTTTTTCACAGTACTAAGTTCCAGAATACAAACTGATTGGTGTCAAGCAAAGTTATTACAGTAAAAAAAAAACATTCACGTGCAATGTCCAAATACTAGGTTTATTTCTATGTTTAGCTTTTTAAAAATATAGTTATACTGTAATGAATTGCTGTTTATTGTGCAAAACCACTCTATTTTTCACATTTTTATACCGCCCTTTCTCCAAAGAGCTCAGGGCGGTGTATACAGCTGCTCCACTCTATTCAATAAACTATATTCTACAAGAAGAATGGGCCTCTACCTTTACGATAAAGCAGTGCTTCTCAAAACTTATAACACTGGAACCCACTTTTTAGAATGACAATCTCTTGGGGACCCCCAGAAGTAATGTCATTAACCTGAAAGTGACGTCATGGCTGGATGTGACACCATCAAGCAGGAAGGAATTTTAACATTCTGCATATAACAAAATCAAATCAATTAAGTAACAGCGCAATCCTAACTTGTGCTGGAATGCGAGGCTGGGGGGCCTGAGCCAGCGTGAGTTTTGGGCTGAAAGCAGGTCAGCCTGGGGCAAGGGGAATCACCCTGGGGAGAGCCGCAGAAACCCCAATGTTTCTACTTGAATCTGTTCCACCTAAAGAGGTGGCACAGATCCGAGCTGCCTTGGGCTGCCTGGGAACGGGTCAGGATCTGGCACAAGTGCCGGGTCCTGGTCCCACACCCCCTCTTCCACCGACTGCCCATGGGCCCTCCCACCACCTGCTGCCCACCTTCTCCCCACCCTGGAATGCCTCCTCCCCACCCTCCCCATGCCCCCAGATCCCTGCGCCAGCTGAGCTTGGCCAGTGTGGACTTATCTCCATCCGTTGCCGGAGGCTGGATACAGCCTCCGTGGGTCCAGTTGACATTCTGACATTGAGGAGGTGTAAACATGCTTTACGGCACATATGCGGCCCTCCTGGACTGGAGCAAAGGACTTGCGCCAGTCCAGTGCAATCTTAGTATTGCAGTCTTAGTAAATTAAAAGCTTATACATTAAAAAATTTATTTAAAATTAAGAACAACTCTCCTAACTTTCCCAAGCAGTTGCTGATTTGTTTTCTAAAAATTCCCCTACATTCCAAAGGCTGCAATCCTTCCACACTTACCTGGAAGTAAGCCCCATTGACTATCATTGTTAAAAGTAGCCTGTGAAGAATACAGAACTGTAATATTTTCCCAAATGAAGTCACATACCACAGTCACATCAAGTCTAAAATATTAAAAATAAAATACACATTGAAATGAATGGGGACCCACCTGAAATTGGCTCACGACCCACTTAGTGGATCCTGACCCACAGTTTGAGAAACACTGCTATCCTTTATACTGTAAGGATATCCTTTAAACTTGTTATTTAAATTTGGGTAATTATTAGCTATCCTTTATACTATAAGCTAGTAATTACCCAAATTTAAATCACAAGTTCAGTTCTTTCGAATGAGAATATAATGTTAAATGAGCTCTAAGAATCACCCTTACAATTTTTAAAAAAATCTTCAGTTAAACTGCTGAGCTGATTACAATCTTCATCTCCCATTCATTGGCTATCTCCTCCTTCTATTCTTTCCTTATTTGTAAAATTAGATTCTTAATGTGCTCAAAAGAAAGTTGATTCAATATAAAGTTAAACCCTATGAAATCATGCTTGGCAATCTCTCTTTTTAAATATTTTTGTTGCTATTAAAAAAAAAGACAGTTTAGAACTGGAAATACAGTACTGTACATCATCTAACAATAGAAGGCAGGGAGAAAAGAAACTCCATTTGCTGCTTACCACCCACTTTAGAAACATAATATTGGAATTTACTCCACTCACAATAAGCCCATCAATCAGACTTATCAGTGAAACTGGTGTCTCTCTCATAGCACCCCACCTTTCCTCTGGCAGTAGAGAAATATTTGTCAAATACCTATATGCAGACAATTGTTAAGGCCTGTGTAAGGTATTTAAGAGCAAACTACACACAAAGCCTTATGTGAAACTCATAGTAAAAAACCACTAATTACTTTGACAAATATGATGCAACACACTAATGAAAGCAAAGTGCTGCTCTGCAATTTAGTTTTAAAAATAGCTCCTGACTTCAAGCGTTACTGTGCGATCTTCCAAATGTATTCATGTTGTGCATTCAGGAAAAGTTTCCTTCAAGCCGGAGAACACTGTTTATATTCTCTCACAGGCACAGGCTGATAATGTACCAAGCATATCAAGTGCAGAGATGGAAGGGATGAAGATGAGATCAGGTATGTACACCCAATATGTATGCCTGGAGAATCCTGACTTTACCAACCAGGCATGTAAGAGAAATCTTTTGTCAAATGTCCTCCTTGATCTCCTTTTGAACACTTCAGAAAAACTTTTCTATCCCATAATTCACTTTCCCCTCTCAAATTCAGCCCAATGCATAGCCCTGGTACCCTAGAGAATTGTGAAGGAGGGTCAAGGACAACATTGTTTGCACCAGACTGTGGGAAAATATAGCCACTAGTGCAGTAGTTACTGCTTGTCAGTTGCATGCATTGTCAGGTGCCACTCCTGCTATAGATGCGCATAAGCAACAGTTCCAACATTTTGACCAGCTCTTTTCACACCACTGCTGTTCTCATGCACAGTCCTTGATGGCAATATTACTACGGTGACTTCCCTTAACTCTTCCTCTAAACCACAGACTAGTTAGCTGCTATCTCTGTAGCATGAAAGAAGCAAAATACAGGTTGGCCTTCCTTACCCACGGGTACAGGGTTGGAGTTGGTGCAACACTGTCTGCTGTCCAGAGGGGGCAGGATGCTGTCCAGCTATGGCCCAGTCAAGCTATGGCCAAGCTATTTGGCCCAGTGACTCTGATCTTTCTACCTGTTCTCTCTGTGATCCTTGTGGAGTGTGGCCCTAATCCTTTATCCTTCCCTTCTCCTCTGAGCACTTCCTCTTGTCCTCTGACCACCGACCTGTTAAGATGGCACACACCAGGGCTCTGATGCCCAGGGCATCTTGAGCACAAGGCATGCAGGGCGAGGCAGCTCTAGGGCCTTGCTATCTCTAAGTGTTAGCTGAACCTCTGATCCTAATCAGATGCTGTAAATATGCACTCAGTAGAACTGTAAGTAAATAACTTCTTTTTTGCATCTTTAACAAGCCATTGCCTCTTTGTCTTTTTTATTGAATAGCAGTCAGCCGGGTGAGGGAGGTTCCCTTGGGTGATACCTAAAGGGGGGTCCGCTGCTTAAGCTACTCTGCTTCCCCCCAAAGAGGAAACTATTTTTAATTTCCTCCAACAGACAGTACCCATGGGTCTGAGTCAGCACAGGTGCCAACTCATGGTCGGAGGGCTTCAAGAGACATCCTGGACATGACCAGAAGTGCCTTTGGTCGAGTCCAGGAGATGTTCTGAGGAATGAGGAAGTTGTGCATGGCCTCCCCACGCCTCAGAATGCCTCCTGGAGCTTCTAGCAAGCACGTCTGGATTTTACAAAAAACCAGAAGTGCCTGTTAGAAGCCTTCCAGATGCCTTCTGAGGCTTGAGGAGGTCGTATGTGGCCTCCCTGCACATCAGAACACTTCCAGATGTGACTGGAAGACACTTCTGGTAGCGTCTGGTGGTTCTCCGAGGGTCCCTCTGCAGATCTCTTTATAAGCAGGTTTGGTATCTGCAGGAGTTCTTGAAATGGATCCCCCACAGATATCAAGGGCCAACCTGTATTAATTACTATTTTTAAATATTCCTCAGTACATTTATCTGATGGAACAAACTAAACATAAAACTATGTTAAGTGGAGAACTGGAGTACTGGAAGATCTCTGAATGAAAATGTGCCAGTAGATATTGACCTTTGTTGCCCTACTTTCAGACCAAGGTAAATACTGTGATCAAATAACCTCTTGCACTTCATTGCAAAATGTTGTTCCGTGTTAGGTTAAGAGCTTGATTGACCTGCAGGAGACTTGACCCATACAACAAAATTAAAAAGCTATAGGACAAAAAGTGGATCAACACAATGTCAAAAGATTTCCACCCATCAACATTATGCATTAGCACAGTTAACAATGAACTTTGCTTTTTGGCACTGTGGTCATTCTTGTATCTTTCCTGGTTGAATCCTGCAACAGAGGTGGTTTTCTTAAAGGGTTATATAGGCAATTCTTTTCTATCTAGTCATTACAACTATTCCCACTTGACTAAAATTAGTCTGAGAGGATGGACTCTGTTGTCATTGTTTAAGCTTGGGAAAAATCATACACAAGTATGCAGGCCACACCCCTGATGCTAATGCCAAGATTTAATGCATTTAACGATAGTGTGCATCTCCAGGGCATTTGAGGATAATCAAAACTGCCCCTTTTACTTTACACTAACTTGTTCTATCTCACTTCTTAAGGCAGCTTATAACATTAAAACCACAAAAATCCATAGAATTGGGAGAGCAACAGTAACAAAAGGAACTTCATATCAAAATAACTTATGTTATGCTTGCAAAGTTGTTGCTAGGCACCTATAGAAACAGGAAGGGCAGA
Source organism: Tiliqua scincoides (assembly GCF_035046505.1). Classification (NCBI taxonomy): domain Eukaryota; kingdom Metazoa; phylum Chordata; class Lepidosauria; order Squamata; family Scincidae; genus Tiliqua; species Tiliqua scincoides. The sequence goes on along the minus strand of NC_089821.1, from coordinate 141,991,208 downwards.
ATCTGGCCTCGAGGTCTGAATTATAATTAGGGAGGAGCCTACACTCTTAGACTTTTAACTTGGAACTTTATGATTCAGGTCCAAATACAGCATCAGCACCAGCTGTTGTCAAACTGCATTTACAGAAGCTTAATTTAAGTAGCTTGGAAAGTCTCAAAAATAGAAGTCACTTTATTATTTCATATTTGTTACAACACAGTCCATTCCAGGGGATCTAGCATCAAACAATAACAGTAAAAGGATCACAAGCAACAACATGGGAAGAGGCAAAAGTGCAAACGTGCAAGATATATCATACCTGAAGATTTGTAAAGCTTGCTGGCAATTGTAATACTAGGTAAAGAAGTCCTCAGGCAGTGAAAGTGTAATTCTTATTTACAAATAAAAAGCACTGACTATGACACTGAAACCTTCTGCAAGGTGGAATGGACTAGGACTAGGACTAGGACTATGGGAAGGCCCAGGTGATAAGCAAGGTTTTCCTGCCTCAAGGTTAGCCAATGAGAATGACTGAAACACAGTGTCCCTCCCAATATCCTTTAAAAAAGGAGGATGAGTTGTATTTAGTGTATTTAGGAAACAAGATGATACATCCCTTTGGTAACTGGAGGCAAGACTGCATCTTCCATCAGGCTAAGGCTTTATTTTCAAGCAGGGACCTATTTGGTTCGGTGTTCTTTTTTTCTTCAATAAGTCTTTTCTATATTCAAAAATCATCCTGCTAGTGTTGTAAAAGACACAAGATGAGAGCTACTTGCCTTCTTGACTCCTCGATAGACTGCTTGGGCCAAATGTCAAATGCAGGCTGGAGGAGAGGCTTGAGGTAGGTCCTCAATTCATCTCTGGTGGCAAAAAATCTAACCCCCAGAAGTAGCAACAGCAGCTGGGGCATGTTGTTATTTGTGTGACTTGAAATAATTCCTGGTGTCCTACAGAGCCCTTCCATGTCTGAATGGTAGTGGGGCAGGGCCTCTGGATGATCTGCAATGACATCACACGTCAGCACTGACTTCCGGTAGCCAAGGTCCAGGCTGTGCAGAGCTCAGCTTCAAACTATGTGGCCATGCAACTTCGAGGCAACAGTGGCTGTCATGGTGAGCCTTGATCTCTCCTTTGAAGAACCCAAGAACCAAATGAGAAGCATAACATACACGGTATGCTTCTATCACCCCATCTTTTCACTAGTCCTGATTTTAATGTGATGAGTATAAACAGGTCCAACTTTATTAAACCCTTTCACACAGACAAAAAATTATGAAGATCACAATAGCTGCAGAATTCTCATATGATTACTCATCTCAAACTTATCAATGAGAACAGTTTACAAGGCCATAGCTTTTGTTTCCAATATCCACAGAAAAGCTCAGTTCAGATATCATGCCAAACCAAGTTTGTATTAAACATAGCTTAGGATCCAAACCAAACATAAAACAGGCTAACCACAGTTCAGAGATGGTTGTCTGCTTTCATTTTCCACAATAGCCTTTGGAGATAGAGCATTGGCCCTTACTGTGGTTTGCCTATTCAGATATCATTCCAGGTTAAAATCATGTTCAAAAAACCAAAGTTGGACAATCACACATCATTAAGAATTCAGACAACACACCACCACACTTAAGCTTTCTTAACCACGGCCTGAAATAATATCTACATTTAGCCCACAGTTTCTAAACTTTATCTAGTAAATTATTTATTACATTTATATCCTGCCCTTCTTCCAAGGAGCTCAGGGCAGTGTATCTGTGGAACTGGTGGAGGAGACCTCTGCCATATCCTAACCCCCCTCCCGGGCCTGGCAGCTTTGCATGGAGCTGGTCAGAACCGCACCAGCGATTCAGCTAGTGCAGATTCAAGTAGCCTCACTAGTCAGGCCGGAGGCAGTCTGAATGGGAAAAATCTCCCTTTCCCTGAGTAGACCTCCAGCCTTCCCCTAACTTGCACTGGGAACAGCACAAGCCACTTGGCCACGCTGCATCATTGAAGGTTCTGATTAAGCTGCCAGTGAATTAGAGTCACAGGGCTCAGTCTTAACCCACTTTCCAGCACTGACATAAGGGCAATGCAGCTTCAAGGAAAGGGAACAAACATTCTCTTACTTTGAGGAGGCCTCTGTGAGTGCCCCCCAATGCAGGATGCAGCACATGTCCCTTTGGCACAGCTATGCCAGTACTAGAAAATGGGTTAGGCTTCGGGCCATAATCACACAAAGGTAGGGGACCTGCATATGCCTGGTTGGTTAGACATGCACTCAAGTGGCAAAATCTCATAATATGATCAAGACTTTTGGCACACTTGCAAAAAAAAAAAAAAGTTGTTCTCAAAGGCTTAACCATGATTGCAATGTTAAAAGGGAAATTAAAGAACACGTTCCAATTAACTATTACATAGTTTGTTTTCTTTAGAAAAAAACAATGGTACGATCAATTGTATCTTTCAATAAATAAGAAGGATTTTTAAAGAATACATAATTTACACTGAATCACATAAGCTTTGACTGGGCAAAACGTACACCCTCAAAAGCACTTCCTTCCCACATGCCTCTGGCTCAATTTCATTTCTGCGAAGAGAAAATTGTTTTATCCAGCAAGGAGGCAACATTTGCCCCATTTTTAATATTTCAGGCTGACTTTTTAACCACTCAAAAATGCAGTTTCTTTTATGTAGGCTCAGCCTGAAGCAAGTTTATGATGTAAGTGAGAGAGAGGGTCTCTGAGGGCACAGTTCTCAGTTTCTTGGCATTTCAGTCCTCAATGGTTAATCACTACACACCACTCTCAATAACTGTTGACACAAAATAGGTAGAGATCAGGTCTGTGTAAGCACAAAAATGCCAGAAAGGCAAATGATACATAAAATACACACAGAGATTATAGAAACGACAAACCACCAGCCTCCGTGTGATACCCTTCCCTACACTGCTGTTAGCACCAATCCTTGTACTGTAGAATATTCTTTTTGTTGGAGAAAATGATCATTATATTCATTAGGGCGCAATCCTTACCAGCACTGGCATAGCTGTGGGGCATGTGATGTATCCCGCAATTGGGGCAGTCAGGGAGGCCTCCTCAAGGTAAGGCAATATTTGTTCCCTTACCTCAGAGCAGGAAGGTTGGTTAGAATTGCACCCTAGTAGATTAATAGGGACTTCTTTTGACCTGTGTACATTTAGGTGGGCATCTGAAAATGCACCTTTTTAAAATACATACATATATTAGGTTTGGACAATAAAAGCATAGGAGGAATTTTGATCTGTACTCTAGCTCAGGGGTGCCCAAACCCCGGCCCAGGGGCCACTTGCGGCCCTTGAGGCCTCTCAATGCAGCCCTCAGGGAGCCCCCAGTCTCCAATGAGCCTCTGGCCCTCCAGAGATTTGTTGAAGCCCGCACTGGCCCAACGCAACTTCTCTCAGCGTAAGGGTGACTATTTGACCTTTCGTGTGAGCTGTGGGATGAGAGCTCCCTCCACTGCTTGCTCTTTCACATCTGTGATGCAGCAGTGGCAGCAAAGGAAAGGCCAGCCTTGCTTTGTGCAAGACCTTTTATAAGCATTGAACTATTGCAAGACCTTCATTCATTCATATAAGTTCCTCTTTAATATATTCATTTATGTAAACTTATGTAAATTTATTCAAATTTTGAATGTAAATTAATTCTTTTTTTCCCTGGCCCCCGACACAGTGTCAGAGAGCTGATGTGGCCCTCCTGCCAAAAATTTTAGACACCCCTGCTCTAGCATATCAGAATAAAGATATTGTGTAAAGAAAATAAAAAGGGCACTGAACGGGATTACTATATGTTTGAACACAAATTTCTAATACAACCTTTAGGATACTTGAAAGCATTTTACAGTTATCAAAAGCATTAATACTGCCACTTTTGTCACTGCCACAGAAAGAATAGAAGGATCAAAGGAAACACAGTTTTGACTATAAAATTAAAGTGGTTAGACTTATGCTTATCTTTCCATAGTTGTATGCATATTTTTTCTGCAGGTGTGATTCTACAGCTGCAATGAAAAGGGAAGAAAATGTTTCCTTTCTTGACAACCAGTGTACTCAGGAACATATTTTGTACAATATTGTTTGTAAATGGAAATTAATGAGCTGTTAATTACTAATGTAGAAGAAACTAGCACTGTGCTCAGTGGCTATCCTTGCTGGGGACTGGATTACTGGTGCACAACAGTCTCTCTAAATTATGGCCCACATGGTATCTGCCATGTATTCACCCAATGCGACCCCCCCCCCCGGTGATGCCACGGTTAAACTGACAATCCAGGACTGTCTAAAACACTAAAGAAAGCTAAAGACTCTTGACTGATCTAAATGATTTCTTTCGGAGTTTGCAAATAGCTTTTACTTCAGCAAGTTCTCCTGATTGCTTCCATTTAAGGACAGAGAAACAGACCACAGATATAAAATAGCATCACAGAAAGGCATTTCAGGTGAACGGCAAAACAATTAACTAAGACTTACTGAAAATACTTGCGCTTTCCAAACGTGGAAATCTGTTCCAAACTGCTGCACACTATGAATTTGAAGGCCTAATTTAATATGCATATGTTCAATGGGCATGATCCAGTTAAAGTTAAGCATCAGTCAGTCCCACTTATTTCAAGCAAGTTTTTCATTCTTCCAGGGATTCAACAGGACTTACAGCCCAGTCCTAACCAACTGTCCAGCACCAATACAGCCACAATGCAGCCTCAATGACCGATCACCCCCTCAATAACTGTCCCTCAATGACTGTCCCTCCACTGCAGAATACAGCATGTGACTTGTTAGCACACCTGCATCAGCCCTTGAAAGTTGGATAGGACTGAGCTGATGGAAGTGCTTTAGGGCCCAATCCTATCCAACTTTCCAGTGTCAATGCAGCCACAACACAGTCCCAAGGGAAGGGAACAAACCCTTGTTACCTTGAGGAGGCCTCTGTGACTGCCTCCTCACCTCAGGATGCAGAGCATGCCTATTGACACGGATAAATCTGCGCTGGAAAGTTGGATAGGATTGGGCCCTTGCTTTGGCAGCATTGTGCCAAATATTTTTAAATAACAAAATGATTTACTTTCAAGGAGCCATTCTGATTTTATAGCACCTACTACTTGCCTATTAAAAACAAAAAAACTCCCCTTGAAGATTTGTGTTTAGTTTTCGATTTTGTTTGGTAGAACAAGCATGATACAATATGTATATTTCCTTTTATAACATGCATTATTTGCTCCATCTGTTTTCCTTGCTTCTCATTTTTAGTGCCTTGCCATCTTTTTACTATACTGAGAAAACAATCCATAACTAAATGTTTAAACAATATGTGTAAGGGCATTGTTAAATCATGCCTGAGCTTGGGAAAAAAAAAAGCAGACCAATCCTTGAACATGACAATCTCTGATTGATTTTAGAGATTGTTCAAGTTAGCGATGATAATCTGAGAAAGATTTAACATTTACAGCCAACTATTTGTATTTATTGTATCTTTGATTGCTCATAAAAGTATTCATGTTTTTACATGGATGCCAATTCAGCATGTCTACTTGACAATAACAAAAAAAAGATAGCAGAATAATTTAAAAGACTCACCTTGGTTACTAAATATTTATCTGTTACTTTAAAAAAAGCTGACCTCAACTCTCAGTTTAAAGATGCAATTCACCTCTGGTATAGTGATCCAGCTTAATAACGATGATGGCTAATGTAATGAAAAGGTTGTGACAGAAACCAAGCTGGAGGCATTGACTGTTCCCACTTGCTTGGATCAGTGTTAGCTAGGGCAGTGTTTCTCAAATTGTGGGTCAGGACCCACTAGCTGGGTCGTGAGCCAATTTCAGGTGGGTCCCCATTCATTTCAATATTTTATTTTGAATATGTTAGACTTGATACTCCCATGGTATGTGAGTGCATTTGGGGAAATGTTACAGACCCGTACTTTTAACTAACTACGATGTATATTCTTTTAACAATGATAGTCAATGGGACTTACTCCTGGGTGTAAGTGTGGGTAGGATTGCAGCCTAGGATTGTTAAACATTTTCCTGCTTGATGATGTCACTTTTGGTCATGACATAACTTCCAGTGGGTCCTGACAGATTCTCATTCTGAAAAGTCGGTTCTAGTGCTAAAAGTGTGAGAACCACCGAACTAGAGAATATGGAAAAGGTTCACGAAGACAACAGGATAACCACTTACGTGCTCAAATCTTCCCCAACTTGGTTAATTAAAAATAGTTGAGAGGGATGAGGGCCACCAGTAGCCAATGCATCTTAACAAATGTGAATAGCAGAGATTCTACAAAAATAAGATTTCTTGGAGGAAACTAATTTCAACTTAGAGCCATAGACACCTGCATTCAAAACTAGCATTTGGGACAGAAATCATCTTGGTGCCCTGGCAGACAATTTGTGTATTGAAAATGACTGAAGGTGGTTCTTCCTGGCCTTGAAGCAGCATTTGGTTCTGTCAATCATGAAATTCTTTAGTCATCTGGTAGGGTTTGGAGTAGGGGGCACCAGTTTATAGCTTCCTTTCCTAACTAAATTTATTTATTTGTTATTTATTTAAGAAATCTATATCCCGACTTTCTATCCAAAGAGGATACACAAGGCGGCTCACAATTAAAAACATATTAAAAACATAATGTACATATATAAAGACATTTAAAAAAATAAAAGACAATAAAAGCCTGGATCCCAAATTAAAATCCATTCAAAAAGTACCATGCCCCCTAGTATCAGCATAAAAGGCCTCCCTAAATAAACAGGTCTTAAGCCCCCACCTAAATGACTCTAAAGAAGGAGCTGTTCTCAATTCCAGGGGGAGGGAATTTCAGAAGACATATCTCGTTAACTACTATGTTTTCTGAGAAGGTGGTGATTCTATGCCAAGGAAAGAAAAACGGTTAGATCTCCCCAGACCACATTATACATTAATAATTAGAGGTGTTTTTTCTGTTAAAAACACAAAACACCACATTTTGTTGTTTAAGATATTTTCCAGAAATTAGAATCGATTACTTTTCCAGTTTGAGATAAAACTGTGCTGCATCTGCTGACACTATATCACCTACTGAGTACACTTTTAAAGTGTTTAAAATTAATAATATGAGAATAAAATGAGAATTTTAATTTTTATTCATGTATAAAATTAGTAAAAATGAGAATTTGGAATGAGAAATTGGAATAAAAACACATAACACCTCTTTCTGGCTTTCAAATTACAAAAAAAAAAATCATTTTCAAACACTCCTATCAATAACAAACAACAATAGCAACAGCAGTAGCAATTCAAATTCAACTAGAATGTAAAGGAGTATGTTTAAAAACAAATGAATGGTTAGAATCTGTTGAAAACTGGCCATCTGACTGCTCTACCATAGGCTCACATGCTGTGTGGATGTGTAGTAAACCACAATCAAGATACAATCAGGAACCACAAACTTTAGCATGGATTCAACACTCGTGACCCACCCAGGAAACCACATCTCACCATTCTTAAATAGTTATGTGAATTGACCTTAACAAGGAACTCTATAAATCATGTGGCAGTAATTTGGATATTAGAATGTCTCACATCTTTTGGAACCTCAATTTTATTTTTATGGTGGTCTATTAAAAATAGCTTCCAAACCACCTAAATTCTTTTTAACTAACAAATTAAACATTTAGAAAGGAGACTGTTCTCTTGTGTGTATGTGTGCTTTGGGAGGGGAGAACGTAGCCATTTAGAGGCAAAATTTGAACTAGTCTCAGCAAAAGATGCTATTTCTCAACTCAAATATGAAGTTTTCTCTACTAGCTCTTCCTGACCAAGTGAAAGATGTTGAAGAATGGGACATGACTGAGAGAAAAAGAGAGCAAGAGTGAGCACATTCATGTCCCTTGGTCATTTTGAGCAAAAGAAAAAGGGTCATTCTTGCTTCCCAGACATGCTTTACTGTTTTCAAGGTTACCACATTCTCCTGGGTAGCTACAGACAACTATATTCAGATTATGTTCAGTATATTACTTAATTCTACTATAGCGAGACATAGCTACAGAATAAGTGATATTATGGAATCAGTATTATTCCTTAATAAATGTGCCTTCCTAAGGTATCAATAAAGCTTGAACTGAAATACTGCTACCTATCATTACTACTACATAAGTCACTGGCATTCCTTCATTCATTCAATCCACTTGTATCCCATCTTTTTTTCCAATGTGTTCAAAGTAGTACTTTGGCTTTTCAAGAACCCTGAAAGGTACATTATTACAGTATTTTGCACTTCTAGTTTAAGCCAGTGTTTCCCAAACTGTGGGTTGTGACCCAATCGCTGGTTGGTTGTGAAACTGAACTGAACTGAACTGAAGCTGAGAGCTGACTATGAAAATGTATTGAGCCCTAATGGAAATTGAAACTGAGCTGCACATGCACATTTTTACTCATGGGTAGGCAACTGTGCCTCCACTTTGAAGGGAAGGTTGAGAAGAAAGCAACACTACCAGGATGGTCCTGATCTGATGAACGCAGGTCCCCAAAAACATTCCAGAAAGAAGTCCCCCCAGCTGACATATATTGAGCCCTATGGAAACTGAAATGGAGCTACACATGCATGTTTACTCATGAGTAGGCAACCGTGCCTTGGCTCCTAATGAAGGCCAGGTGAAGGGGAACCCAAGGCCACCAGAATGGTCCTGATCTGATGAAAGTGGAGTTCAAAAAATGCTCCAGAAGGCGCTCCCCTCCCAATCATAGTAAAAAGGATAAAAATAGAGGCTTGAGCAGCTGGTAAGGTGAATTATTTTTAAAAAGTTTTGTCAACTAGGTGGGTCACCATACAGTATCATTTAAAAAGTTGGTCTGGGTGCTATGTGCATCAACAGTTAAACAAGTTGCTATGGGGGGGGGGGAGTATTGCTGCCCAATCACCATTATAGCCACATCTTTTGGATTTATAAATCAGGCAGCCACCTCTAGGGTCTCTAAAATTTTGAGAACCACTGAGTTAGAGGGCCGGTTTGGTCAATACTTAACTACCTGAATCAACCCCTTACAGTTAAGCATATGTGTACATTGTGAGTGGGCACAGCCTACCCTCTCACTTAATGCCCAGGTACTACAGCTTAACTGCGTGGGGGGAGGGGAAGGGCATGCTTCATCCAAACTTCTACATGCAGTTCAAATACCCCTTTAATAAATAAAGTCAAATGCTACTGGCATCCAAAGTATGGCACAGATCATCCAGCCATTTTCAAGAAGTGTTTTGAAAAAGCCTCCTTCTTCCAGAAGAGCAATATAATCCAGTACAGGTGCCTGCCGCTTAACAACAGTTTGCTTAATGACAGACCACATATACGACAGTGGGCAAAGCACAATAAAGATGCTCTTATTGAGGCAATCACATCTCCCATAGCCTGCAGCAGAGTGTCTGTTTACACAAAAGAGAGGCTCTTAATATATGCCTAATAAAGGTTTGTTGTATGTTTGTATGTATGTTTGTTTATGAGAGGCTCTTAATGCAAAGAAGGCAATCTATCTCCAGTAGCCTTTGCAGCCAACTAGTGTCTGGCAGGGAGTGTATGTTTACACAACAAAGGCAACAGATTGGACTGAATGTTCACTTAATGACCTAATCGCATAACACAGGGATTGGAGAACCATATCACCAAGTCACAAGTTTGTGTTTTTTCAGGCATATGTCACAAATTCCCGTATGTTGTTTTGCTGCCAATAATTCATGACTGATCTGCACCCAGGTTGCCCTTCAGCATTTCATTTAATCACTGCAACAGTGATTTATAATGACTCACCATTAATACAAAAATGTACGTGTGTGTTAACAAGTTTTGAAAGATCTAAAACTGAAGACAAGATTTTCTGAAAGCTGTGGCTGACTTATGAGCTAGTTGAATGAAGGAAAAATAAACCATGAATACAAAGGTTAGCTCCCTTGTAGCAAACAAGTGCCCCCCAAAATACAATATACTTCCCGACTAGCTAAGAAGTGTTGCATGCAAATCTTCCACATTTCAGAACATACCATTTTTACTTATCTCTAGTCTACTTATCACTGAATTCAGTTATTGCAATCCAAGTGCTTGCAGAGATGCGGTCAAAGACAACTCAAGATGATGCAGTAGTGACTGGATTAGGACTTTGGGGAACAACCCCCAAACCTGTAGCATTGTATACTGCAACACTGTGTGCTCTTCTCCCCTTGCACCAGGGCAGGCAACTACTGATTCCCAGAATAGGCAAATCTAGGACCTGAACCCAATACAGAGCTTGATGAACCAATGGTCTTGCTATGTATAAGGCACCTTCATATATTCAGTTGCTTGCCCCAGTGAGGTAGCGCTGCATCATCTCCACACAGGCTGGCCAGTTTTCTCCACACCTCTCTGCCACACTGGGGGGGGGGGGTTTGGCAGGAAGTGACATAATTTATAAGGTCAGATTTGGCCATAGGGACAGCCAGTTTCTGACTGCTAGATTAAGAACAGATAAAGTTAGAATTCTACTTGCTAGTAAAGCATTTTGTACAGTGCTTTTTGAATGTACAAAGCATCTGACATGTACTGTACTGTATTATCTCAAAGTACTGTAATTCTTACAACAACTCTGTAAGGCTGGTAAGTATCGCAGCTGGGGAGCTGAGAGGGCTTGCCTAAGGTCACCTACTGAGTTCATTACAGAAGCAAGATTCAAACCAGGGAGGCCCTGAAAGTGCTCAGTCTTTTAAGTCACTGCACTATACCAATCAGCTCACTTCAGTGAGTGGCCCTGAGCAAGCCAATTTCTCAGTCTCATAGAAAGCTGCTTTATACTGACTCACACCATTGGTCTGCTTAGCTTAGAGTTGTCAACACTGACTGGTAGCAACTCTCCAGGGTTTCAGACGAGAATTTTTCTCTGTCCTACCTGAAGATGTTGCCAGGGATTGAACGTGAGACCTTCAGTATGCAAAGAAGGTGCTCTATAACTGAGCTATGACACCTACCCAAGTACGCGCCCTATTTATAAAACAACAGTAGCTTGTTAAAGGGCTATGAGCAATAACATTTTAAAGACTGTGTTTTATGTAGCTTATAAAAGTGTTACACTCAAATGATCAGTAATGATCTACTCAGCTGCTGACAAGCAAAAGTTTGGTTCACTTCTTTGAAATGTGTGTACCCTGCTAACTGAGCAAAGAGGCCCTTTTAAAGTCGAGCTCCTCATAGCAAAGGGAAAGCAATTGTCCCTTTCCATCCCAACATAGTAGCTTTTCTAGTACTTGTTTGCTGCTGTTTCTTCTACATCTTTTTTAGATTATGATCCCTTTGGAGCAGGAACTATCGTTTATTTAGCGATGTAAGTCATTTTGTGAATGTTTGTGGCTGAAAAGCAGGATTCTTAAGAATAATAAGTGGAAGCCCATGGAGCATGTTTTTGCTTTAGTAATCTTTAAAAATCAAAGGAAAATCAAACAGCAAAAAGCCAGTGCTGATACACTGGGTATTAAACACATGCTTAGTTTTTAGTCACTGTGGAGCAGGGGTACCCAAACCTCAGCCCTGGGGCCACTTGTGGCCCTCAAGGACTCCCAATGTGGCCCTCAGGCACCAATGAGCCTCTGGCCCTCGAGAGACTTGCTGGAGCCTGCACTGGCCCAACACAACTGCTTTCAGCGTGAGGGCGCCTGTTTGACCTCTCACGTGGGCTGTGGGTTGAGGGCTCCCTCCACTGCTTGCTGTTTCACATCTGTGATGCAGTAGCGGCAGCAAAGGAAAGGCCAGCCTTGCTTTGTGCAAGGCCTTTTATAGGCCTTGAGCTATTGCAAGACCTTCATTCAGTCATATAAGTTCATCTTTAATATATTCATTTATGTAAATATATTCAAATTTGAAATGTAAATTAATTCTTTTTTCCCCCTGCCCCCGACACAGTGTAAGAGAGATGATGTGGCCCTCCTGCCAAAAAACTTTGGACACCCCTGCTGTGGAGGAACGCATACTCAAAGACAGTGTTCTTCAGAGTATGGGTCACAACCCAGTTGTGGTGTATGAACAAAACCACTTTTGTTTTTGCTTCCTTTAGGACAGGGGTAGGACAGCATCTTAAGCCTGGAAGCAGGGGCAGAAGATATTTGGAGGCTGACTGTAGTGCCAAGAAAACTGGTTCGCTTTCTTCATGTTTCTTTAAGAACCTGGGACTCAGTGAAAGGTAGCCACCCACTACACTTAAGAAACAGGCTGTTCTTATGGTAGAAGAAGGGGTTTCCAAAGAAATGCAAAGCTCATGGAAGCTCACGGAAGGAGAATTTCCTGCTCTTGTTTCTCCACTACAGCCCCATGTACCCCTAAAAAGCTAATTCTGAGTGTGAAGGGCCCTCAGAAACAGGATGGTACGTAGCTCAAGAGAGTGTAGGTGAAGGCAGAATCCAATGAAATCAGACACAGGCATCTTGCATGACCAGACTCACTTGCTGAAGATATCTCTGCGCAAATGTCATTGATTCCCCCCCCCAACACAATCTCCTATGCCACATGCCATCCTGTGCAACTTGGTTGGAACCCAGAGGAGCAGCAGTTTTTGGGGGGCTGCAGTGGGAAGTGACAAGTGGGAAAATTTGTTTATACAGGCTTCCTTCAGCCTGCATTTGATCAGATCCAACCGGTAGTTTAAATATCTGAGTCATAACAGCTACTCTTATACATCACGGCCATTTCACTGATTTCAATAGAAGAGATTTAAGCATGTGCAGTATTAGCTTTCCTATTAAAATAAATAGGAGATAAAGGTAGCTTAACTGTGTCTGGTTTGAGCCCCGTTTTTTGCTAGGTGAAAAGCAAACCAGCAACTTTGACATATGACATTCTGAATATTGTACCATATTTTCCAATATCCCTGCAAACTAGCATGATCAACAAACAGTATTTTCCTTGCATAACTGCATTGCATACGTGCAAAGTTTTATAAGAACCAGACAGACCAAAACAGAAAGACATACAACCCAGTCAAGTTACAGTAATAAACCTGCATCAAGTGCACCTTTAAATTCTGATGTCCCAATTAGCAATTAACATGTAATTTTTATTATTATCATTTGAGAATGGGTTTTTAATACAGCATTCAAAAAAAATATCAGAAAGCACAATTCAACATACAAAGTGTTCCATATTTTTCATTATTCACTGTATTTAAAAGACTACAACAAATTGATCTCCCATGTCTGCTGTAAGGTCACAGAAACTGATAACCCTTACAAGCTCTGATTATGTGAGTCCGTCTGTGTCTCACAGATAGAGCACTTTGTGAATTAATCCTCTGAAGGCAAATATATTGTAAGTAGCTTGTTATCTCCAAAGCACTAAATTGAAGAATACACAGGATTATATTGACAGAAATTACATTTTCTGTAATAGGGTTTAATATATCTGAAACCTCTCCTCTAGGCCCCAAGTCACTCTAGCTGAGAAAGGTTGGTTAATGCAGGTGCAATAGGCATCAAAACCAAAATTTATTCACTAAAATGGATTAGGCCATGTAATCAAAGTCTCAGCAATATTAATCTCTGACACTTATGGAATTTTTTTTTCTTTAAGAAATTCTTTTGTCTGGAAACTGGCCTTCTTCCATTTCTCCTCTTACTTCCCTCCCACGACAAGCTTTTGAAATAGCTTTGGCCATTTTCTGGATATTACTTCAAAGAGGATAAGGTTTTCACATCGTAAATGCTAATTTAAAAATATTAGGACAATTAATTAGATACACTTAATTTTACACTGCATTAGATTTCAATATGCCTCAGATATAAACCTTGTTCTGGTATACTGCACGAAATCTACACTTCAGTACAAAAATAAATGGCATGCACTTAGGGTGCAGTAGGCCTGCAATGTCGCCAGCGTGAGATAAGTTGGGGCTGGAGTACAACTAGGAGTAAGGGGATTTCATTTCCCTTACCCCAGGAAACACCCTAGGCAGCCCTATGGGGCTACTTGGATCTGCACCCATGACTTTGTGGGTGCAAATCCGAGCAGCTCATGTAAGGCTGCTCAAGCCAGGATCTGGCTTGTGCTGCTGCAGCCAGTCCTACCTCCACCTGGGCCCAATCTGCCTCCCAGGCCACCATCGGCCTACCCCACCCAGAAATTGCCCCTCTCCAGCCCTTTTCCACTCTCCTACTGCCTTCTCCCACTCCCTGTGCTGGCCTGCCCAGGCTGGTACAAACTCACTGTGTTTGGGCACCACACTGGCCTCCCCGTTGGGCACTGGCCTCCCCTCCTCTGAGTCCTCGTGAATGTGCTTTACAGCATGTTTGCAAAGGCCTGGAGTTGACACAAGGGACTTATGCCAGCTCGGGGGGAGGAGGATAGGCCTGCACTGAAAATCATTTTTTAAAATTCTGATAGTGACATTTTTGTTTGCCAATTTTAGATCTCATGTCATCAGAAACAGCATGAAGATAATATTTTTAAACAGCCTTTTTTCTTCTTCTCAAAAAAGATTTTGGGCAGATTTGTTTCATTTTTTTCCTCTTTAAACTAAAGCTATAATAAAGCCATTATAGAAACAGATTGCCAACCAGGGTTGCAATCCTGTGCTCAGGCTGCTCAACTTCCATTGGCTTAAATGGGACTGAAGCAGCCTCTGTGCTGGATTGCAGCATGTGTGAATTTAATACAAACCAAGCTGGAGAGAAATGACTTTAAACAAAAGTAGTATAATAATGGTTAATTCATATGTAATTTCCTCTGAGTTGAGAAACTGATTTCCTGAAAGGTGGCCTAAAAGAGATCTATTCTGCCCAAACACCACACAAATACTTATGTGCTCTAGCTATTTACCAAGCAATGGGAAAGCAAATATCCATAATTCTGCAGCAGTAAAGTAACTAGTTCCCATAGCTGAAAAAAAAAAACATTCTCTAGGCACTGCTAGGTTGGCATCCATAAACTAGCAAAGAAAGTAGGCAACGAAAGGATGCATCATCATAAAGCAAATCATTAGCTGCAGGTTGCCAGAGGCTGGAATACTGATTGTGTGTAAACATTAAAGTAAAATTACTTACCAATTGTTCACCTGAAGTATTGTGAGCCCCGTGTCTTGTGCCAATTGCTTTTTCTGTTCTTCTGAAGGGTAAGGATGCTGTAAGACAACCAAGATAAACAAACATAAACACATGTATGAAACAAAAGTATTTTAAAATGATAGTTTTACCAGCGACTTTGTTGAATCATAAAAGTGTAGTATCTGTAATTAAAGATGAAAATGCTAAGGTGTGTCACTCTCATTATTATTAATGGGCTACTACATCATATAATTAATGGCAGTAAAAAGACAAGCCAATTATAAAGATTAGTGAAGTGTAGAAAGAGCTACTTAGGATACAAGCAACTACCTTGATACTGAGGGAGGATACGTGCTCCAGTAACACAAACTTTTAACTCTCATTTGAAACAAGATTATTTCTCTCTCCCTATATTACAGAAAGTCCATTTTGTATATCAACAGATTCTGGTTGATACTGCTGTGAGGCCTGCATCTTACTGGCTAACACTGCCTTTGGATCTTGTTCTAATGCAGGTGCCTCCAAACTCTGGCCCAGGGGCCAGATGTGGCCCGCAGCCAGCCTCTAGTCCCGAGAGCCTCTGACCCACATGGCCAAACATGATCAGAGCTGTGCTCTGGTCACATCCGGAAGGTGTTCTGAGGGCCAGGGAGGAAGTAAATATTGTTGGCAACCTTCAGTCTCGAAAGACTCTGGTATCACGCTCTGAATGGTGGTTCTGGCACAGCGTCTAGTGTGGCTGAAAAGGCCAATTCGGGAGTGACAATCCCTTCCACACTGAGAGCAAGCATAGTGTGTCCCTGGTCTGTCTCCCTGGCTATGGGCCTTCCTTCTTCGGCTCTTTGCCTCAGTCTGTTGGGCAAGTGTCTCTTCAAGCTGGGAGAGGCCATGCTGCACAGCCTGCCTCCAAGCAGAAAACTCAGAGGCCAGGGTTTCCCATCTGTTGAGGTTCATTCCTAAGGCTTTCAGATCCCTCTTGCAGATATCCTTGTAGCGCAGCTGTGGTCCACCCGTAGGGCGCTTTCCCTGCACAAGTTCTCCATAGAGGAGATCCTTTGGGATCTGACCATCGCCCATTCTCACAACATGACAAAGCCAACGCAGGAGTCTCCGTTTCAGAAGTAAATATACTCCTGTACATTTAAGTAAGCTGTTTGTGAGGTGAAGAAATGGGAATCCATTTAAGTCTGTGTTTTATTTATGTGGTGTGTTGGGTCTTGGAGAAATCCTGGAAATTTGAGCCCTTTCGTTCATTTATTCATTCATCTAAGTTCCATCTTCAAATGTATTCATTTAAATTTTATATTTAATTTTTTTTTTTTTTTGACCCTCAACACCATGCCAGATATTTGATGCGGCCCTCTGGTCAAAAAGTTTGGAGACCCCTGTTCTAATGAATCTACATTTGATTAAATCATTTGCATTATGTACATCTTCATTTGCAGTGTTCAAATGCTGCCAAGAATGTATACAAATGTTAAATCAGGAATACAACTTTTGCTAAGCTTTCAGTTCAGAAAATATCCTCTTATTAACGATTTCTATTTCCTCAAGAGTTAGATATATGCCACAAATGCAGTATTTAATTCCACTGATGGAATTTATAGTAAACATTGCTTAATGTAAAGTAAAATGATCAAAACACCAAGAGCAATACTATTTCAAAATAATGCATTTTGATCTTTCCTTTTAAAGAGAAAAATATATCTTACCTTAGCTTAAAATGCTGTTAGTGCAATATTAACACATACATGCTATGTACTCTAAGTTTGAACAAGCAAAGACTAAGCCAATAGTTCCCAAGCTCTGAGTCGTGGCTCCCCAGGGAGCTGCAGAAACCCGCCAGGGGAGCCAAAGAATCCTCACAAGAAACTTGCTGCCCTATAGAATGTATAGCATTGCAGCCCTAATGGGGAGCCATGGCCAACAGCCCAGTAGGTCAAGGGAGCTGCCAGTCAAAAAAGTCTGGGAAGAACTAGACTAAGTTGTTTATGTTTTTCCAAATCAAATCATTTTAATGATCTCATAATCCTCTGAAAATTCTATTTAATAAATACATACACTGCTCAGACTGCTTTTCTGGAGCTGCCATGACTGTGGAAACTACTGCAAAGTATTCTTGAACTGCCGGCTCACATAGTACGTGGTCTCCAACTTAGGGACAGTTTGCATGGATACAAATATAGCAGAAAAACTGACTGTGTGAAGTCATCAGGCAACTACCTGCTCACTAGAGAAGACTGCAGCTTACTCCTAAACACATGTTTGCAACATGCCAGGCATCAGCAGTGAGTATGGACAGGAGATTTGATAAGGGAATGCCCACTGCTATCTACCTGTAATCTCCCACACATGAAGAATCTCTGGAGCAGTCTGCAAGTGCAGATGTTACAGATATGTGAAATGAAAGGTACTAGAAACCCCTTGGCCTAATTTTCAATATTTTGAGGCTGGCTGTGGCTGTGCAGTGATGAGGAGAAATGCTTTCCTATGCTCTCAAGGGGACTCCCCCCTCCCTGACTCATATTTATGAGAAAAGAAAAAAAAAAAAACTGGACTGTGGCACTAACAACTTCTTGCCCCCAAAACAGATTCTGGCTTGGAAGATCATTTCATTAATTCAAATGACATTTACTTCCAAGTAAGCCAGTGTGCAATGAAGACAAAAACAAGGTTGCTATGTGAGAGTCAGGATCAGCAAAAAGAGTAAACTGGAGCAGGGAGGTGCACCTGGGCAAGACAATATTTTTCAGCCTCTGAAAACATTATTAAGTTCTGCCTAAGTTCTTCGACTTACAGTACACTTAAAATGACGTATTACGGTATTGCTACAAATGATCAAGAACATATTTAAACATGTAACACACGATTTCTTACCATTACACTGAACAAGCAAAACAAAACATTATACAGTACAACCGTAATTATATTCTGTCATCCTTAAAAACAAATGTATATGCAGATATTTGTTTAACAAATATATCATTTTTGAATCCCAACAACACTTTAAAACTGTAATTAAACATGGTGAATACTTTCCGTTAACATAACAAAGGATCCAATCCTATCCAACTTTCCAGAGCTGATGCAGTGGCGGGGCAATCCCGGAGGTCTCCTCAAGGTAAGGGAATATCTGATCCCATAACTTGGGGTTGAATTGCGGCTACATCACTGCTGGAAATGTGGATAGGATTGGGCCCAAAGTGATTTGTCTAAAGTTATTTGAAAAAAATGCTGTAATTCAGGCACTTTTTATTTTGCTAGCTCTATAGTTTTAACTGTCTTAAAAGTATTGTCCACCTCGAGCAGCCATTTTCAACCACTGTGCCATGGCACATTGGTGTGCTGCAAATGGTCCCCAGGTGTGCCATGGGAATTTGGGAGAGGGTCGTTTATTAGCAGGGCCATTGGGGATGTTAGCCCCCCATTGGTAGCATGGTGTCAATTGTCAATGGCCTTGTCAATTGTCAAAAAACCAATGGTGTGCCTTGACCATTTTAGTGCCTTGCCACTGTGTCGTGAGATGAAAAAGTTTGAAAATCACTGACCTAGAGTCATAGTACTCTGAAAATATGTCTGGGCTTCACTGCAAACAGCTAGCTTTCATTCTTATTTGCAGTAAAAAATTTTATAAAACATTTGAGTTACGTTAATTTGTATAGTCAAGCATACATAGTGGGCTTGCAACAATTTAGATTCAGTGATAATAGCTATGTAAGGCTAGAGGGCTAGGAAATCCCCCTAGTGTCTACAGTGCTCCTTTTCTAGACTTTTTGTGGGAATGAACCAATTGGGCTGACCAAAGTGCCTTAGAATTCTAATTTCTGCTTTGTTCCCCAGTGCTTTCGTCATGCTCCAACATCTCTACCTATGTCTTCTGTACAACAGTTTTATATTATATAATAGTGAATAGTGACTTTTCTTAGCAAAGAAAGGCTAATCCATGCGGCTGCAATCATGTAATGCTGCAAGATGCCTAGGTAGTTTGGTGCAATACCACAGGCTGTGATGTTACATCATGCTGTTACCAAGACTCAATCTTATCCCTTCTTTTCTGTGCAATGACTCAGAACTGAGCCCACAGTCTTCCATGCTAAAGCTAGCAATCCCTTATGTTGTTCCCAAACACTTGCAATAAAGATTTACAGTATGTAACTTGCGATTGTTTATAGCTACTTTTGACTTAGGAGTAACTACATATTACCCCAGGTTTGGTCAAAGCTTAGGCACTGCCTGAGGTAGCCCAATTCCATCCCTGTTTTGTGTGTCATTGCCATCTTCACCCTCTCACTGAGTGTGGGCAAGGAGCAATTCTTGGGAGCCTGGCCCCCTTTCCTGGAGATCTGGAATCACCTATATCTGTACATTTCTTAAGCAGCTGGGCACAGGCAAATGAGGTGGTGATAAGTGGCAGCGACAACTTTTTTTATTCTCCTTCCGGCAGTGCTGGAAGAAGGGATGGGCTGGTGCTGGCCTGATCTTCATCCCAGGAAGAAAATCAGACAGCTGTCTGAAGCCGCTTGATGGGAAGTGGGTTGGAGGGTAGACATGGATTGCAAGGCATTCCTTGTCAGTTTGCCACTCCCCTCCTACCCACCACTCAACGCAAGCCTTTCAGTCAGCCTCATGGGAAGGCCGGCCCTGCATTACTCGGATGTTACAAAGAACACTGTTTCTCTTTCTTATTCTGCTTTGCCACCTTGCATGTGATCCGATTAAGAAGCAGAGCAAGCTGTGCCTAATTCTGTACAGGAAGCAAAAATTTTCAAAATAGCCCCAAGTTATTGGGATTGAGAATCCTGTCTCCATTAAGCAATTTTCAATTGTTCTGGACTTTTTACAGAGAGATGAGAACAGATAAAATTAGCCATTGGAATAATATAGCTACTGTAAAAACAACACAAGTACTTTAAAAGTACCATTAAAAAAATTCCTTAAAAGTTTGATGAGTTCATAGTCATCTGACCGTTCCTCCCATCCCATCCCATCTGGTATTGGCTTAGTGTAGCCTAAATGTTCAGTTTCATGAAACCGTATAATTGCTATAATCACATGAAAGCCATGACTTCATGTAGCTAATTCTCTTCTAGCAAAAGCTCACAATGAGTATTTTTTTTCTTAGCTGAATCACAACATGCTTAAAATATTTGAAACCCTGCGTGCCTTTATTGCAATATAAACTTTTTGCAGATAGTATGAATCATTCCTTCATAGATTTTAAAATTAAAAAAAAAAAAACCCTTGACAAAGTATCAACATGCCACAGGCTAGGTTGCTGAACAAACATTCAAAGCTTTGTTGCATTCCCACCCACAGCACATGCTACAGGCAATAACAGACATTGCATTGCAACAGAGAATGGGTGACAACCCTGAGAACTGCCATACTAATAAGAAATACGAAATGCATTCTGCGCTGTTGCTCACAATTCCCTTTTAATTTATCTAACAGCTTTCCAGGAGACCATCTCATTCTTGTTTGATTTTTGCCCTGAGAACACTTTTAAAAATCAGTGACTTATTAACATAGCACTGATTTCAGCTGAGAAGAATACTTATCACCAAAAATCACTTTGGGATATCAAAGCAGATTGGGCCACTGTTCGATAAACAGTGACTGGAGACCTTTACTTTTGTTGTGTACATTAGCCTCATACCATTATCTCTTAAAAGCTTAATTATTTGCACACAATTGATCAAGATGGGAATTTGAGAAAGGATATGCTCAAGCCTCTGGGAGAGCTGCAACACATTAGGAGAGCAAACAAAATTACCTTTAGATCTTACAATAAGAATTAACGATTAGGACCACATATAGGGCAGAGCAGTAGCCAGAGCTTTTCTTTCTGAAGTGTTTTCCATTTGATCTGCATTAACACCTTGGAATGACTGAAAGCCATAAAACAGTGATTATGTATGGTGAGGCTTACGCTCCTTTCCTAGAATCAATCCAATGCACACGTATATCGAAAGCATGCAGTTTATCTTTCCTTGCAAGGGTCAAAGAGGGTGGGCGAGGGTGTCTGGGGCTCTAAAGGAGATTGGAAGTGGGCAGATGAGCAGATAATATGCTTAACTAAGACCAACCAGCCCATGATGGTGTATAATTTTCACCCCAGGCTTGTTATTTTGCACCACTACAACAAGGCTACTACCTGCTTATGGGTCACATTAGCAACAACATAGAACTATGACTATCTTGAATAAGAAACTCAATGAAAAGCAATAGTTCTAGTTTTTCTCACTATTACAGAATGCAAGTTTTATACCATTACTGTTCCATATTATCTTTAAGACAAGACAAAAATACATAAGTTATTCCAAAGGGATAATCACCACTTTCCATCCATAATCCAGAGCAGTGGATAATCACCATAATCCAGAGCAGTTGTTCCCAAACTTTTAGCACCAGGACCCACTTTTTAGAATGAGAATATCTCAGGACCCACTGGAAGTGATGTCACGATGGGAAGTGACATCAAAAAAGGAAACTTTTAACAATCCTAGGCTGCAAGCCTACCCAAATTTACCCAGGAGTAAGTCCCATTTCCATTTACTATCATTGTAAAAAGCCTATACATAGTAGCCTGTTAAAAGTACAGATCTGAAACATTTCTCCAAATGCAGTCACATACCATGGTAGCATCAAGTCTAAAATAATAAAATATTGAAATGAATGGGGACCCTCCTGAAGTGGGCTCACAACCCACTTAGTGGGTTCCGACCCACAGTTTGAGAAACACTGCTCAAGAGTAGTCATGTAACTGGAATACAACTAACAAATAGCAAGACAGACACAAGATCTGAACATCGGGGGAGTTTCAACTCATTTAAAAAAAAAGCCAGCTATTTTGACTTCTAAAGTCTACAATGGCTTGATTCTTGAGTATCTCAAAGGCTGTTTCTTCCTTTATGTTCCATCACATCTCACTCACATTCAACTTGATCATAGTCCTTTAATAGTGGTCAGTGGCCCAGTGTAACATTTACCATTCTCTTAACCATGCCGAGACATCAGGAGAGCCTGGGGAGCTTTAGCACTGTTACCACCCTTTCCTCCTCTCCTGAATGAATTCTCCTTCTCTTTTTTGACCATAACCATAGTGTAGCATTACACTGCACCGGGATTAAGATGAGCTGTAGTTAGCTTTAAATCAGCATCAAAAACTCAGGTATATTACATCATGGTTGCATTAAAAAAAAAAAAGGGAAGGGAGAAATTCACATAGGAGGGCAAAGAAAGAGAGAGGGAGCATGAGCCCTCAGAATACTCCTGCTTCATCTGCACTGGGCATCAGTGGCAAACAACTAAGAAAACAGCATGTTGATTTCATGCTTACCCAACGAAGATTGTCCAAATGTTTTTAAAAAAACCAAACCAACCCATATTCTTAAAATAAATGCCCTCAGTGCTGGAAGAACTTCTGAGGAAGACAGTCCCAGGTTGTTTGAAGCACACCCCTCCAGAGATGAGAAGGTCAGCAATCGCAACAGTCCTCCTTTCCGTCCCCGTTCAGCTGAACAGCAGAGAATGAGATGTGGTCTTGTACAATCATTCCCTTCTGGAGCACCAGCCTAATTTGTTGTCCCTGCCTCACAGGAGGTGGATTATCACACTCTGTGCCAACACCACATTCAGAGTTGCATCATTTTATCTCTAACAAAGAAATCAAAGTGACAGAAATGTACAATTTCCTACCATGCACTCTTCACCGTTTAATGCTATCATTTCAAGAGCAGTCATCTGATCATAGAGACTATTTTTAAACAGAGATTTTTTTTAAATGTAGTCAGAGAATAAAGCAGCAGACAGTAAAAGTGCAGAGAACTATATTCAGATTGATACATTAAGAAAAAACTTTTTCACCCAATGTGGTGCTTCCACTTCTTTCAGAAAACACATATACTAGGTCGGTACAACATTATCTTTTCCAGCTTGGCCACTAAGCATCAACAGCATTCCTAAATCGAATGCCTTGACCACTGCAATAAGACATCATTATGGTTATAGAACATTTTTCAAGTAATTCTTTACAGAAGCTGTTTCTGACATAAAATCAGGCTAAGTTACCCTCCTTCAAATTTCAGGCTAATCATCCCTCATGATACAAAACAGCTTCCTTGCACAAGATACAGAATAAAACAAAGGTAGAAGCAAATTTCATGAATCAGCGCAGCAAGATGCAGCTCAAAAAGGATAGAAATGGGCACTGGAACAACTGAGCAAACAGGAGCTAGCCTGGAAAATGTCCAAAAAAGCCTTAATCAAGGCACTACACTATTGACTGAATTTATTAGGAGGGAAAAAAGTAGTTAGTTTTTTTTTTCCGTAAGGCTTCTGCCTTGCCCACAATTAATGCAATCCTTGAAGATGGCCTGTAGATAAATTTTGGCATATTATTAAGAGAAGCGATCTATTTTGTAACCCACAATTCCAAGTAAGTCTTTCACTGCCACCCATCTCAACAATTATGCACCTTACTAGAGAATGTTCTACTAAGAGTTTTTGCAATGTCTTAAGATTACTGAGTCTGCAGCATTATACAGTTTAACTCTGACCAACTAGCTGACTATTCAAAACATTCATAAATTCAAAGCATGCTATTTTATGAATCAGATCAAAACCTTTTAGCCAACAAAGCAAAACTTAATTGTTTACTTTTCTTAATAGAGTTTCATTCTGAAATATTTAAATTGCCAGAAGTTGATTTGAATTTTTTTAAAAATCAGAATACTTTCTTATCCTCTTTTCAGTTTTATGAATTACTTTTACTGTTTGAGTGAAACCTTTTCTGTCTCCTGACTGCATATTATCAAAGAGACACTGTGTGCCTGTCATTTGCATTACAAAAGCAGGGCATGGTGTAGTCTAAGAACATAGCTTGAATTTATAGTAGTTGAGTTCTCCCATCCCCACACATGCTGGAATCAAAAAGAACAACTAGGGCATCTACAGAGGTAAAGCTGCCAAAAACCTTTGGATCCCTGAAAGTGAAGTCACAAGATTTCAGCCTGCTTTCTTAACTCACAATTAGTTTTTCATCCACATAACTCTGAGAAAGAAAATACAACAACAATTTGCTGCTCTTTTTAATCCATCTGCACAAACTAGTTTATAGAAAGGTCCGTAAGCAGTGTTGGTTTTCTTTTTTTAATATTCTGGTGTGACCCTGACAATTGCCATAGATAGCAAAGAAAATCAGTTAAGAAGGTGCAAGTTGAATTTTGTTCTCATAACATATATCCAGGGGGGAAACTATGAAAATTAACTCCCAGCAGCCTTTTTTCAGAACACATCCAAGGATGTCAGAGGTTTACTATGTGCATCTTTGTTGTTGCCTCCCTCCAAATCAAAGTTCTGTGCATGTACTAAAAGTTATATAGCTATGCATGCTTCTCCATATGCTATAGCTCCATATAGCTATGCATGCTTCTCTTTGCTGATTGCTTTAAACACATCATACATAGCTGGTGTGTACCTCCTGTGCACCTCTCCTGTGATCTGCTAACACGATTAGGGCAGGGGTTGCTTAGCTGATGGAGCTTGTTGCTTTCCACAGACTTTCAGGACTGCAGTGATTCCTATGTGGACCATAAACTTGCTGCCTATCCATGTGTCACACAGTGCCTTCAGCAAAAAGAGGTGTGGTAATGAAACAGAGATCATAATGCTGAGGAACCCGGACTACTGGATACCTGGCTCCCAGGATAGCAGAGAGCAAAGATCTATAGTGGAGGAAGTAAGTAGGTTCCATGCTGCATTGCTTCTATTACACTCCCAGATCCCTCCCTAACCTCTGGTTATAACTCCTTGCTATCTCTTCTTCAATTTTTTCCTGCCTACTCTGGTTTCTCAATATTGCACCCTTTTTATCTCTCCGCAAATGTGAGAAGGTTATATGGTATGATCAAAGTGACTCATGTCGGTCAGCTTCCTAATACAGGTATTTTGTACTAGCTAAATTCTTGACCATTTTTCAGGGCAGCTTCATATAGAACACTTTACAGTAGACAAATCTGAATGAAACCACTCCATGGATAACTGAGGCTTTATCTGGCTTCTCCAAATAGGGTCTCAGCTGGCAAACCAGCCTCAATTTATACAAGACATTCCAAGGTCAGCCCCAGGTCCAAGAGCACTCTCTGACTGTGAATCTGTGTCTTCAAGGAGAGTGCAATCCCTTCAAGCAGAGGTTTTGAACCTCAATCTAGATCTGGGGTGTCCAAACTTTATGGCAGGAGGGCCACATCATCTCTCTGTGTTGGGGGCCAGGAATTTGGGGAGGGCTATTTATTAGTAGGGCCAGTGGGTGATATGAGTCCCCCCACCAGCAGTGTGGTGTGCCTTGCTAATTGTCAAAAAACTGATGATGTGCCCTGAAAATTTTATCACTTTGTCAGTGTACCATGAGATAAAAGAAGGTTGAAAATCATTGGTCTAGGCCAGGGGTGTCCAAAGTTTTTGGCAGGAGGGCCACATCATCTCTGACACTGTGTTGGGGGCCGGGAAAAAGAAGAATTAAATTACATTTCAAATTTGAATAAATTTACATAAATGAATATATTAGAGATGGAACTTATATGAATGAATGAAGGTCTTGCTCAATGCCTATAAAAGACCTTGCACAAAGCAAGGCCAACCTTTCCTTTGCTGCTGCTGCTGCTGCATCCAGATGTGAAACAGCAAGCAGTGGAGGAAGCCCTCGTCCCACAGCTCACACAAGAGGTCAAACAGTTGGTCAAACGGTTGCATCAGGCCAGCGCGGGCTCCAGCAAGTCTCCGGAGGGCCAGAGGCTCATTGGAGACTGGGGGCTCCCTGAGGGCCAGATTGGGAGTCCTTGAGAGCCACAAGTGGCCCCAGGGCCAGGGTTTGGGCACCCTTGGTCTAGGCAGACTGTTATTAGCTAGACAGTTTCAAGCTCAGTCTTTCCCAGTTCAACCTGGAGATGCCAGGGATTGACTTTCTACATGCAGTGTGTTCTCTTATACTGAGATACATCCTGATGCTTCTTATGTGCCACTTGAAAAGGGAACTCGCACATCTCCATGGAGAGATGCTGGGACAGCATGTGCCTCCCCCCTTTTGAAAGTTACAGATGAAACATGAAGACAAAGTTTGACAGTCCTATACACATCTATTCAGAAGTACATCACATCAAGTTCAAAGGGACTTATTCCCAAATAACATTTCAGCCTTACCTGTGCTTCCTTTTTCAGCATCTGTTACAATCTGACACTATTCAATATCCATTTTGGAGATCTTTCCTTCTCTCTTTGCCAATGTTTGTAATCTGTTCTTTCTTCCTAGCTTCTCTTGCTTTACTTCTCTCATAGATACCCCTTGGTATACACAGGGCTTTTTTTGTAATAGAATGCACTGGAACAGCATTCCGGCACTTTTTTCCCCTTTCACTGAGGGAGGGATTCGAACCTCTGACCTCATGCTCCACCCTTTTTTCTTTTTTTTTTGGAACCCCCGGCTCTGACCTTGTGCTCCACATGTTTTTTTGAACTGCAGGCTAGGGAGGGATTCGAACCTCTGACTTCGTGCTCCACAGCCCAGCACTCTCTCCATTGGGCTATAGGAAAGCCTATAGTCAAAGTGCTCAGAACTAATATATAAGGTCTTGAGCCTAGCTGGTGGCCATCAGTGCCTCAAGTATTAGTTCCAAACACTTTGAGTCTAAGAGTTCCTGTGGCTCAATTGTTAAACTGCTGGTCTGTGGAGCCAGAGGCTAGGGGTTCAAATCTCTATGAGGAAGAATTTTTTTTTTTTTTAGGAGGGGAGGTGCTCCATGGTTGCCAAATATAAAGGTTGGTTGCCAGTCACCAAAAGGGGGGCCTGTTGAGGCTGCAAAACTCCTCAAAGTTCAGTTTAAAAATAAATAAATAAAAGATTAACAAGTTGTGCGTTCCTGCACCTTTTTTTTTTTTTTTACACAAAAAAAGCACTGGGTATACACTAAGTATTCTGGTGATGCACATTGGGCAAACCCCCCCCCCCCAACTTCACTTGAGTGGCGAGAACTGGCAGTCACTAACCAGGAGAGAGAACTTCCGGTCATGGTGGATACTCGGTAAAAATCTTCAACTCAGTTGGTAGCAGCTCTGAAAGAGAAGTCCATGCTAGGAATGTTTAGAAAACAGAAGTGCCAGTATCATCATGCCTTTACACATGACTACTGTGCAGTTACAACTGGAAAACTGCACACAGTTTTCGTTGGATATTAGAGAAGTGAAACAAGTGCAGAAAGTGTCAACTAAAACAATCACGGAGTTGAAGAAACTTCTTTGCAGGGAAAAAGCATTGGGTGACCATTTAGAAAAAAGATGATGGTGTGGGGTTACAGATGTTTATGAATTATTGCATAAGGTTAAGAAAGTGGATAGAGCAGTGTTATTCAAACTGTGCGGTGCGGCTCTTTAGGGAGGCACCAGGAACTCAAAGGGGAGACGCAGGATGCCCTCTCACAGCGATACAGTCACACCCCTGGGCAGAATACGAGCCCGTCTTCTGACCATCGTCTGCGCTTTTTTTTAAAGCAGAAGAAACGGGAGCTGCTCAGTTGCAAGACTGGCTGCTGCCGCCCCGCCCTCTTCCTCCACTCCAAGGCTGCGGCCTTCTGTGTTCACTGCATGTTGTTTGCAAAGCTCTTCCACTCCAGCCCCCATCAGGCAAGTACCAAGCATGCTCAGTTTGCAGTCCTTAACCCTCACTGATCCTTGTCTGGTTGGTTCCTAGTTCCCAGCCTGGGATCGCTTCTCATAAAAGTGAAATCTCTCTTTTCCACCCCCTCCCTCTTCCACTCCCCCCTTTCAATCTCCAAACCTTCCCGCTTTCCTCCCCCTCCCCAAATAAAACGCTTCCTATTTTACCAGTCACCAGGGGTCTTAAAGTTGTTTCCATGCAGTTGGCAAAGGGGGGGGGGGAGAGAGAGAGAAGCACACACTTTACTTGGCCAGGAGCAGAAAAAGGGTACTGTTTTTAAAGTGATTTATTAATCCTGTTGTTTGACTGAAGAGGAAAGGCTGTATTTTTAAAGTGATGAATCTTGCTATTTGAAGGGAATACTTATCAGCCATTGATGAAGTGATTGCCAGCCCAATCCTATCCACACGTTCCTGGGAGTAAGCTACATTGACTCTAATGGGACTTACTTCTGAGTAGACATGCATAGGCTTGAGCTGTGCATCTTCTAGTATAGGAGACAAATCAGCTTCTTAACCAAACCCTTATCGGCTCTGATATATTTTCATGGTGTATTTTTGTTTTCCCCACCAGCTGCTGGAAAAATTTAATTTCATTAAATTAATAAAGGGTTCAATCCTATCCAAGGAGAACAGGAGAAATGACTGGTTGGATTGGGGACCACAGGGGTGCGTGTGTATAATGTTGGTCAGACTGGTTGTTCACAACGTTCATTTGACAAAACAATTCTATTGGTATGCTTACAAAGTTTAAAAAAATGAGTCCTCCTAGACTAGACAAAATCTACCTACTCCAGCATCCTGTCTCCAACAGTGATCAGCAGCTGATCATTACTAAAGCATGTATATTGCTGTGTATTAATATATTTTTAAGATCTGCATTTAATTAATGATATGATTAATATAATTAATATTAATATAGTTAATATATATTTAATATTTAATATTATATTATAATAAACATAACATTATAATATTATATTTAATAATTTTAATATAAATATTTCTGGCCACTTCCTGTTTAATGATGTCACTTCCAGCCCTCAGGAACATGATGGGGAGTCATGGCCAATAGCCACGGGGGTCAAGGCAGCCACTGGCCAGAAAAGTTTGAGTACCACTGGGATAGAAGGAAGTTTTTCTCTAGTAGTGACTAGTACATAATATTAGTCATCAACAAAACTGGCAGGAAATTCAGGTCAGACAAAAGGAAGCAGCTCTTCAGAAAACAAGCAACTAATGTATAGAATTATGTGCCACTGAATACCAGTCATTGGGAGTGACAGCAAGAGAGCTTCCCATCTTATTGGCTATTAAGGGAAGATACTGGACTAGGTGGACATTTGGTCTGATCTAGCAGATTTCTTCTTATGTAGCTAAGAAGGAGAAAGAAGAAATTATGAGGTCATTTGGTTCATCCCCCTTCCTTTAATTTACTGTTTTTACCCAATTTGGTTTTATGCATCCTAACTACGAAGTCTCCACCTCTTCCCCCAGGAGGCAACCTTACAAATTTCAATTGACTCCAATATTTATATACTACGATATATAGTAGTATATAAAACTTTCTAGGGAATTCATCAGCTCTTACTGACCATTTGTTTTCTCCACTACTGCTTTGTTACATGGCCAACAGACATTCATTAAACAGCATTGGACATTTTCTGATGCTTTCAATATCCTACCCTCCTTACATATACAGATTACACTTTTCTGAAGCAGCTGCCATTTGATTAGCCTTTGGATCAGTCCTACACGCTTTACTGAGAAAACAAAGGATGACAACTGAAATCTTTCTGAACAACCTTTCTCCACATGACACTTACCCTCTGACTGTACAAAAACATAGCTCACTGGAAAAGCTAAAGGGAGTTAAGTTTTCATTATGATTATAAACAGTATCCTGTTAGAAATTGGTTTTCTAGGAAGGGATTAATTATGCAATTGTTTTAATTTGAACAATTTCACTCACTTAAATGAATGATCATAATGCATGCATAGGTCAAAAATTCAGGGCTGCTGAAAAGTTGGAACTTTTGCAGTGACTAAAATGAATTTTGTGTTATGCAAAGCATCCATCTTGCATTGTCCTATGTTGTGTGATACAAGGTGTGTTCGGAAAGCACTTACATAAACTTTAAATAAACTACGTATTTAGCTAATCCATTATCAAAGTAATTTCACTGTATTTTATTGGCCTTTTAAAAATGCTTGGGAGAGTTTTATTAGCTTGTTTTATATGATACTACAATTGAAAGATATACTTCCCCTTTTTGACATTCAGGATTTATGATATTTTACTAATACAATAAATTCAAGAGTTTCAAGATTAATAGTCTGTATACCAAGTACTTTAGCCTGCTTTATCAATTTAAAAAGTGCACCTAAAAGATATGAGGAATTATCTTCAATGTAGCACAATACAAAGAGAGATGAAATAGTACATGCAAGTGACACAGAGATAATGACTAGTTAAAAGCCTTACTGAACTTTCAGTTCAATTATAACTAGCATTAATATAAAAGCTGGCTTTAATTAATCCAGTTTCTCAACAGAAAGCTGCATAAAGACCTTGAAAGATGTTAAAAAAAACACCGACCTAACAGTACACACACAAAAATACCCCTGTTGTTTCCCAACCTAAGTTGGTTGTTAACAGGCTGTTAAGTGCTATAAAAGTAAAAAAAATGTAGAGTACATTAATTCCATGAAAACATCTCTACTGTTTTTAGACCAGTAAAAACAGACAATAAATTGTCTGAGACAATATATTCATGCAAACATTTCATGGCCCAAAGTTTGGCTCCCACTACCATTTCCATGTTTTTATCTGATTTAAGCATTTAAAACTTAGGTAGGCTTGGAAGGTCATCACCATTTTTGGTAAATGAGTGTAGAATAGACTATAACCCTCCTCTCACCAAAGCTTCTGTTTATTATCTCTCCTTTCCATCTCAGTCACTTTATTCTTTGCTGAGTATATCAAAAGTTCCTTCTTATACACTGTGTAACAAGCTCTTGGGCATGCCTCATTGGGCCACAAGATTACAGTAAATAAAGGATAAGAGTGCATTCTCAGTTCAACTAGTTTCCTTACGTATGGCTTTTTGTGCAGTAAATATGACATGCTTAAAAGAAGAAACACTACTTTCTTGTAACAGACAGATGGAAACATCTGAGGACTGCATGTTTGGAAACTCATGTTACTTATAGTAGTAACATTTGAATGGCAGTGGGAAAACCTGTGATGAAAGAGACCTAGAAAAAGCCACAGGTATCAAATTTTTGATCCTATGCCCACAGCAAAAGGATACTAGGCTCAGCTAAAGCATAATGCTAAAAACCATGGTTTAGCACTATATAAACAAGCCTACAGGTTCAATTGGTTCTTATACTCCTTCTCTCCTCTCCTCTCACATACAACTAAAGGGGAGTGAAAGCTTTCACTTCCATTTCAGAACAACATGCAGTGAAGTTTGTTAACTAACTAGAGTTAGAACAAATCAAGATATTAAAACCATAGTTCTATACAGTACTATGAATTGTTCCAGCTCTGGTTAGTTAACACCCCTTGATTTCCCAGTTGGAAAGCCCAATTTATTAAGGCTTGTTCACAAAGCATTAAACAATGGTTTAATATTATACCTGAACCAGGTCAGATTGCCATCAATCAAATATTACCAGATTTGCACATTTTTCCTATCTTCACATTGGGGAAAAAAGTATATTGTATATGAAGTGGCACTAAAGTTTAGTTATGTTAATTGGACCAGCATAGAAGAAGTTTACATGTAAAAAATAGAAAAAAGAAAAAAAAATCCCTTAAAACAGGAATGGCATCAAAATAAAATAAAGGATGAGAATTAGGAGATAAAAGAACTTCTAATGCTATTCTGAATTTTCTCTCTACTGATATCATCACAAATCTTCATAAGCACAGCTGCTGTGTACACCAAGTATTCACCATCTCTCTGATAACGTACATATAACACTAGTTAAAAAAAAAAAAAGCCAACAGTGTTCATTTAAAAACTGGTTAAAAATCTAGGAGAGACAGAAAAAATCCTTCAACACAGACAGAGCAATAACCCTGTTCCCAGTGCGCCTTAAGAATCTTGCTTGGAACTGGAACACATTCTCTGGCGTTTATTTTTCCACTTAAATTACAGTGATGGTGTAGCCTCATCTCATTAGAGATCATTGTCCCCAGTAGACAGTTGTATTTATGGGGGATTCTTGCTGTTCCACACCTGCTGCTCAGGTTGCTATGTGATAAAGACTGCATACAAACAGCAGTCTTGAGCTTGCTGGACTGCAACTGATGAGCCCAGGCTAATTCAGGGGTGATTATGTAGTTTACTGGACCACTAAACCTCTTTAAGCTTGTAATTACTGCCTATTTGAGTAAAGAACATTCAAAAGCAATTCACTGCATCATGCCTGCCACAGCTGGAAGCAGACTGCCAGCAGTCTGCAGGGACATTAAAATCTACGGGGACAAGGATTCAAGCACAGCTAGTAGGCACTAACAGCAGCCAAGTGTACTCACATTCCTCCTCACCTTTTCTGACCAAGCATGCCATTAAAAGTGCAATGAAAACTATAGATAAGCAATAAAGATGAAAAATAATGGTGTGTAATAGAAATAACTACATTTTAATGATTTTTTCCCCCATCCGATAGCAGCCTAAAGGGGAAAATATAGCATTGTTATCTGGCCAAGATTCCCCCCTCTCCTTTTAAACACTCTTTTTAGGAGGAATGACATGGGTATATTCAAAGTCTGGAAGCTTCTTGTATTCAAATACATATTCCAGAAACAGTGGACCTTGTTTTCATCGCAAGGTGAATGCAGTATAAATTCCTACTTCACACTGGCCAGCCATTTATGTGTACAAATAATTTCCAAATGGGCATTAGGCTTGTGGAATTCATTTTCATATCATCAGCCCATACACAAGTCCCTTATGTTTATTCACGTTGATTTTTACATCAATGGCTGCTTCACATTTTAACCATGGCAATCTTGTTTGTCATGGCTACTCCAGTGTTACACTGGTGTTTCTTACAGTGAACACATAAAGTGTGAAGGGCAAATGTGCACCCTAAACACTCAGGTCACACACTGAAGAGCTCTTTGGCCACACAATTCTTTAGCCTTCCATGGAGGCTTCCAATTCGAACCTTCCATGGAGGTTTTAGAAACATACATCCGCCCTTCACGCTTTATGTGTTTAATGTAAGGAACACTGGTGTGACCCCAACTGTAACACGCAGGATTGCCACATAATACATGAAGATGTCCCAGAAGCCAATATGCAACTATTTTTTTAATTAGCAAAGACTGAACTTCACAATGAGCATCTCAGTCAAACTAAATATTGCTGTAGCCATTTCACTGAGCTTTAAATCAATGGCACTGAAAAACAAAAAAACACTGAAAGTACTGAAAACATACTTGCTGATAGAACTGTTTTGCCAACAGATTCAACCAGAGGCATCCCTGCCTCAGAGTGCACCCGCGATGGCAACGGCGGCACTTACATTCGGCAGCATTCCGGAAGTTTGGGGGTGATGCAGTGATGTGGTTGCATCATTGACAATTGCTTCCAAAGTGCTGTAATCTGGAGACAACTGGGCGGGAGGGCCCTTCCAGTAAAAAACACATCACGGAACTCCGCTCACTTACAACACAGTAAGGGTCAGAGACTTGGGCAGTGCAGGTATCACCACCACCCCCGGAGCACTGTGTCCAGGGCAGCCCACAACAATCACCGTGCCCTAGTGATGCTACTGGATCCAACTACAAGTTCTAGGCAGTTAGAAGAGAGTGCAAGCCAAAAGGGCAGGAGGCAAAGCAAGCTGGAGTTCCTGGGTGCTGCCTTAAATCAATCTTTCCACAGTGGGGATTCCTACATCGGCAGGCAGAATGGCTACAAATACATGGCTGAGGGGGGAGGCTTTGGGTCCTACCAGGTGTTTTCGAGGGAAAAGACTTTAGCTACTTTCGTGGCTTTAAATGCTTTTTATTGATTTCCATTAACTAAAATATAACAGGTATATTTTAATGAAACAAAAATTAAAGAAATCTATCTCACTAAGTTTGAAACATGCTTAACCTTATATATTCCACTGCTGTATCACCGTGCAGTCAATTTGGGAATAGTCCTATTGTGATAAGTGTCTTGACTGCAGATTAAAAATGAGGGTTCAGCAGAGTGGAGCTCACTAGCATGGGCCTCATTAGCTTCTATGGTTGCAATCCTATTATACTTTCCTGGGAGCAAGTGCCCCTGAAGACAATGGGACTTACTTCTGAGAAGACACACATAGGATTGTACTATCTAAACTGGTAAAGGCTTCTATATTACAAGGAAATGCTTTCATTTGATGTGACAGCATTTCCATGAGAAAGAACTGCCCACACTCCGTGCAGACACAAATTCACTAATTAATTTCTTCTTCTTTTTTTAAAACAGCCTCTGTTTTTGCTGCTTTGAAAGAAAGAGCAATAAATTCCTACACCTGGGGAGTATATAATGGCAATATACTAAATGGAGCAATAAAAACTATTTGGAACCTGGTGACCAATTTTATTCACATACAGTACTTGCTGCCAAAGAATGGGCAGCTCCACGAGGCATGGAAAGAAGTTCTTTTTGTTACAACAGTTCCAAAAATCTCCAGAATTATTCTTTTTTTTCAATAAATGATAGCTAACAATGCAAACCTCAACCACATGACCAGTACACCCCCCCCCAGTATTTAAATAATTGGAAGTATTTGTTTCAGCTTTTCAAGCCATAATGTAGTGATACAAAAACTTTCATAAATTAAAAGATAAAAACCACCATAATAAAAAACAGATCAGCAATCTTAACAAATGTAACTTCCGAGTTATCCCAGGTAGAATTAGGAAGCTATTGTATAATATTGATCATCTAGGCTGCAACCCTACCCACGCTTACCCAGGAGTAAGTCCCATTTACTAACATTGTTAAAAGAATATACATAGTAGCTTGTTAAAAGTACAGGCCTGTAACATTTCCTCAGATGCACATACCATGGCAGCATCAAGTTTAATATATTAAAAATAAAATATTGAAATGAATGGGGGACTCACTTGAAATTGGCTCGTGACCCACCTAGTGGGCCCTGACCCACAGTTTGAGAAACACTGTGCTAAATCATAATCTATCTCCTGGTCCAGGCAGACTGACACAAGCTTCAAAAGTGGGCACAGATCCAAGGAAACCCATTGGCATCGCAGTTGCATTACTGGGATAACACTCCCTTACTCTGAGGAGACTCCGGGCTAGCCTGTTGGATCCAGTGCTGCTGCAGCCATGGGTGTTGAGCAGTTTGGGCTGTTAGAAAACAGAACCTACTCACCCCACTGGCAGATAAGAATGAAAGCATAAGATAGAATAGAAAGGAAAGCACAAGAAATCACTTGCTGGTTCCCACATTCATAACAAACTGTCCTACCACTGATTGGTGTGTGGTGATTCTTACTCTTCTTTACAAGAGTGTGGCAAAAGCAAGGGGTTTGCAAAGGTATATGCAAAAGACAATCCATCAAATATCAAGACAAAATTCTAAAGCATCCCAACAAATTAAAAAACAAACTCCCTCTTCAACTTCCCTTTTAAATACCATCTTAGCCAAAAGCAAAGCCACAAAATACAGGGGCCTTCTGGGAGATGCCAGAGTTAAAAGTAGCAACCATTTAAAAGAGGAGGATATTCCACAGCTGTGGAACAGCCACTGAAAGTACTTCTCTATGTGCCTTTGTCATATATGCCTTTAAAATAATTTTGACTCTTTACATGTTACTGTACTTTTTCCTCCCTCATTCACGCTCCAATATCTCCTTCTATTGAAAAGTCTAAATCCAGCAAAGCTGCATATATGAATAATGAAGTCAAGTTTAAGCTCACAAACTTAAGGAATTCTGCTTTCTCACTAGAAAATGCTTTTATCTACGCAAATTCACAGTGTGAAATCTCTTTGATTTTGCATACTTCAGAAAACTGTATTGTCAGTGAGCTCTAATTCTTTAGCTCACATTACTAACATACAGATATATGAATATAATACTTGCATTTTCCTATAGGTAAAGCATCTAATGGAGGATGATAATAGAATTATGACATTTAATGATTGTACAACAATATTTTTGTTATTGGTACAGAGAATCCAACTGATGCTGGTGTGGTTTCCAGAATTTCTCAGCTAATGGTATCCGTCAGCAGGGAATGCATTATTACAGACAAAAAAAATACCCAGATTCATCTTATTGCCTAATCGGTAAACCTTACCCAGTCCTGTGTTGACACCATGTCAGGCATTTATCAAGTCCTGATACACTTGATACCTGCTGTGTCTGAAAGCTTCGAAATTCACTGGGTTGCAGAAAAACAAAGCACAAGGGTCCCAAATTAGCATCTTCATTAATAAAGTCCCTCTTTTTCAAATCATCCAGTAAGAAATAGGAAGGGACTAGGTGAGCATGTTACTTCTTTAATTTGAAGAGACCAGTTCATTTAGAAGCAAGAAACAACTGCTGCAGAACTGATGTTGTAGAACATTTAAGAGGAGAACGGCAGGTGAGAAAGAAACAGTGAGAGTCATATCATTTCTAAATGGATTAGAAATTATCTATTAACGGGTTAAAAAGCTGAGCTAAGAAAAAAAAAAGATGGATGAACTTGTTGATATTAACTGGCTGAAAACAAAACCACCACCACCATCATAAACACATATGCAGCAACTGGAAAAATACTCATTATGTATTCCAAACCTTGCCCTAACTGGATCCTATGGACACTGAGGAATAAAAAATAAGTAGTAGATAGATACATGTTGATTTGAAGTATTACTCTTTGCATACTGATTGAATATGGCATGCATGGGGGAAGAGATGGGATTCAAAGGAGGAAGGAAGAGTGAAAAAAGTGGAATCGGGACTGTCTTTGGGTTGTTACTTATCTGGTGGAGCTTCTTTCTAAAGCAAGCATGATTATGTGTTGCACACACTGAAGTGGCATAGCCTATGCACCTAACAACACATGCAACTCAAAAACCACAATTGCCTCTTTACAAATCACAAAATGGGAAGAATAAGTTCTTTAACAATAAAATTGGGCTTCAGCTCTAATGCTGACACTGGGATCATTCTACTTTCTGCTACTTTTCTTGGGCAAATTAAATCTAGGCCAACAGATAACGACATACACATATGGGCATGTTAAAGAATCCACAGAAGTTGGTACCAACTGGGACTGGAGGTATGTGAAGCACATGCCTACACAATACAAAGCTATTTCTGCTGACTTACCCAAAGAAATACAGTGCTAGCCATCTCATTTGAAGCCATGTTCCTGTCCATGCAGACAAAAGAAGCTTTACCTCCTGCACCCATAGGCAGACATTGCAAGTATCTGAGGAAAATATTTAAAGCAGTGTTTCTCAAACTGTGGGTCGGGACCCACTAGGTGGGTTGTGAGCCAATTTCAGGTGGATCCCCATTCATTACAATATTTTATTTGTAATCTATTAAACTTGATGCTACTATGGTATGTGACTGTATTTGGGGAAATGTTACAAACCTGTACTTTTAATAAGTCACTATGTATATTCTTTTAACAGTGACAGTCAATGGGACTTACTCCTGGGTAAGTGTGGGTAGGCTTGCAGCCTAGGATTGCTAAAAATTTCCTTGCTTGATGACGTCACATCCGGTCATGACATCACTTCCAATGGGTCCTCACAAATTCTCATTCTAAAAAAGTGGGTCCCGGTGCAAAATGTGTGAGAACCACTGATCTAGAGAACTACAAACAAAATACAAAACAGATATTCTCGCTCAAATAGCTTCCACTGGGGATAAAGAAAAGGAAAAACTACCTACAGCTAAATCTAATCTCATGCTTGAGCCAGTGTAGCCACCCCTGTGCTGGCTCAGAGTGCTGCAAGCATACCATATGGCACGTTTGCAGCTACTCGTGAGCTGGCTGGACCAGAGCGAAGACCCATACTGGCTTGGCAGAACAGCATCCAATCTCAGCACCTGCCGGCACAGATAAAGTCATGCCAGTTGGCAGGGGGGCTGGGAGAGGATGGCAGGAGAGCCTGTTGGAGGTGGAGAGGGAACATTTTTGGATGGAGAAAAGGTGGTACAAGAAGAGGATTAGGTTAGAGAGAGGGTGGGATCAAAGGTGAACGCCACATCCAAACCACCTACCTGGACTGGGCAGTCCTACTAGGGGCTCCCAGATTTACACCAGCAATATAGCTGCATCCAAGGAGCAACATATGGGTGGCTCAGGCTTTACCTGGGGTAAGGGGAAATATATCCACTTACCCCAAAGAGACTTCCAGCCGGCTCTGAGCTGCACTTTTTGC
This sequence comes from Tiliqua scincoides, assembly GCF_035046505.1. Lineage (NCBI taxonomy): Eukaryota > Metazoa > Chordata > Lepidosauria > Squamata > Scincidae > Tiliqua > Tiliqua scincoides. Next base: position 141,953,064 of record NC_089821.1, on the reverse strand, counting down.
AGCACAGGCTATGCAGCATGGCTATGCCAGCATAGTTTAGGATTGGGCTTCCCGGTTTATAAGCCTAGACAAACTCCACAAAAAAAGAATAGATAATGGATTTTGAAGGAAAAGCATTTAGATGTAATGTAGCTTTCAGCACATTTATGGTATTGTGGTCATTAAAAATGCATAAATATAAAAACACATAATTAATTTATTTGACTGATACTATGCTGAAGAAGGGTTTGCTGGGTTTTTTTGTTTTGTTTTGCATACACTTCACTATTCATTTATAAGGACCTAAATGAAAGTAGAAGATAACAAGATACAAGAAACCTTTACTGGCATGTTTAAAATCCAAGCAGTATAAAACAAAAGATTGGATGGAGGGATACATGAATCAAACAGTTCACCTCCAACCATGACCAACCAGGCCTTGCTGCCATGTATCAACCATTTGTGACCATCATAGAAATATGTCTCTTAATTATCATGTTTATATATTTGGCTACCACCCCAGAAAGTTCTTCATTTACCCCACTAAGTATGTAAACAATTTTATTCTGGTCATTCTGACCCCAGAGAGTGGCCAAGATTGGCGATAAGTAACTTATACAAAGATCCTGATATATTGGGCAATATAGAGTGCCTATATGAGAGAGTGTTTCTATATTACCCAGCCTGCATGGGCAAACTCTATCTGCAGCTGGAATACCTCTATATCTTCCAAACAGCTGCTCAGATGGAATGACATTACATCTCACTAGGGTAAATGCCCTTCATTCTTGGGGGCATTCCAAGAAGTCAAAATACATAGGCCTCCTTCCGGGTAGAACAGAACGATGGAGGTGTAATGGAGAGCAGATTTTGAAGGCATTGCTATAAAGGTCCTGCTGCTTGATGTCAAGGAACCTTTGTTTCAAGGCTCTACAGGCCTGTTCTGAGGGTAATGCGCTTAACAAGTCTGATGAGAGCCCCATAGAGCAGTTTTTCTTACTCAATAGAGTTAAGCCTCGGAAAAGTGGGGAATCGGGTAAGAGACCCTGTATCAGGCTAGCTTAATCTGACTGGTGATACACTCTAAGCCATTATCTAAAAGTCCTAAGCCATGCCAGGGTTTCTAACCTGTGCTGCCCTGCTCCCAAACAAAGAGTTGCATAAGCTACACAGCGTGATACCCCTAGGATGTTACGTAAAAACATCACCTGCACTCTCTCGATTGTGCAGTCCAGGGACAATAACCAAACTGGAATTCCATATAAGAACTGGGAGACAGTTTTTGCATTAAAGGCCAGCAGTGCAGCTGGGACGTAAGAGTTACTCCTGGTCAAATGGAAGCACATAATCGCTTGGGTCATAACCTTGGCTAAATTCACTGCCATTTTGTGATGTGTAGTCCAAGAATGCTTATGGTGGAAATAAATCCCTAAATATTTGAACTCTCTTACCTGTTCAATCATCTTCCCTTCAAAAGACCAATTGAAAAGTTTCCAAGATTTGCCAAATACAATTATCTTAGATTTGTCAAAATTTAGGTGTAGCTCATTTTTCTTAAGATAATCAATACAGCAAGTTATCAAACATCTCAGACCTACCCTCAAAGTTGACAGTAAAATCATATCGTCAGCATATAAGAGAAGCGGTATACGATTGGAGCCTATTTTGGAGCTGTGGGCATTGATCTCTTTAAGATGTTTATTGATGTCGTTTATAAATAAGTTAAACATAGCCCACATCTGACATAGCCCATTTCTGCAACCTCCTGATTTTAGAAATGGGCTATGTCAGATGCAAGGGAGGGCACCAGGATGTAGGTCTCTTGTTATCTGGTGTGCTCCCTGGGGCATTTGGTGGGCCGCTGTGAGATACAGGAAGCTGGGCTAGATGGGCCTATGGCCTGATCCAGTGGGGCTGTTCTCCAACAAGGTTGGAGTGAGAATGCAACCCTGTTTTATTCCCTTATTAACAGGAATTGACTCTGAAAAGTCTCCTCTGAGGGAGACTCTTACCTGGCAACTATTATATGAATAGTATGAGGAGTTTTCTATCCATTCCCAAATGGGAAAGTTTACACCACAGAATCTCTCTAACAACAGTGTCAAAAGCACCCTTTAAGTCCAAAAAAGGCCACAAAGAGATTGCCATTAGCCCGGGATGACTGTTTGTTGATAAGATGAGAAAGGACCATACAGTGAAATGAAAGTAGTTATAGACTAATGTGTCATTACCAACAAATTCTAAGGAAAGAGAGGTCAAGCATATTTGATGTAGAATTCTATCAGTTTGATGATTCCAAATAAAGAATTTGGCCATCATGTGTGTGGCGTATAATCTGTATATATATAGCACACAAACACACACATATTTACATACCAACACATACAAAATAGTTTCATTTGCTTTAGTAAAAAAGATCAAGTCAGTGAAATACAACTAAGATCTTTTTCATGATGCTAGTAGTAGTGCTACTACTTGGATTTTTTTTTCTTTTTAAAACCTACAATGTTAACCAAAATGTAATAATGGATGTCCTCAAGGGCCATGTTACCAACATTTTTTCAAAGGCAAAAACCACACCTATAACGATATAATGATCAACATTCTATTACCCCATTTTAAGAATGTACCACTATAGTAATGTCTGCCCGGGCAATGGAATTTACAGGATGGACTATTTGCCCTCAGAACATGTGGTAAAAAAATGTGCAGTACACTACAGTTAACATTTGCACACTCTTCATATCATGGATCTGTAAATGATTCTGTAAACGATTAAAAAGCCATTTTTGGCAAGCCAGATTTTTGTTTCTAAAAGCCTGCACTTGATAAATGTTTCACAGAAGGAATATCAGCCCAAGATGGCAGCTGATGATTAATGGCTGTATCATTTTTGGCTCCACTGCAGTGAAGCCTCAGGTCTGATATGACAAACATACCCTTCGTCTGCAGCCAATCAGAAGATGTAAGCACATAGGCCCTGTCAGGTTGACATATCATTCCTACGACAATGTCAACGAGTATTAATGTTCAATTATCTGTCCTAGAAATAACCCTTGCCTTTATGCATTGTGTAACTGAGCACGTGGCACGGCAGTAATCTAAACGACAAGGGCAGCTATGCCCGCAATAACCCAGGAGCTGTGAGCTTGCTCTCCCACATTTTGATGACACTGCCTTGCAGTACCGAATGGGGCTTTTTAATTTCATTTTTAATAGATGTTTGAAGGACCTCAAAGACTTTTCCCACCCTTAGCATTGGGCATGCCAGTAGTTCTTACCAGCTCAGGAAGTACAAAAGAAATGCTTCACAATTATACTGCACATCCCTGTATTTATATACCTGTATTGTTATGAACTGTCCATTTTTTTTCCCATAAGTTTTTATTTTCTGTGCACAGGTGTGTATCATTTACCATCAAATCAAAATGACAAGCAGTCTTTTTTTCTTGTCTTGTGTCAAGATCAATTCAACTCTAGTCAGTAAGGCTAAAGCAATTTGTTCAAGTGAAACACTGAACAGTTTTCATTGTTAAAGAGTGTTTTTTAAAGACCTCCAGCAGAACAATGATTTGAAAAAATATACCTCAAGTTCATTACACCTGACATCTTTTACTACTCTTCAAATATTAAAATTATTGATTGCTGTAACTCAAAACCAAATACACATTTAGACAGAACAAAAGGCTTCACAAAAGACACACACAGTCTCTCAAATCAGCATTACATCACAACAGTTTTTATGCAAAGACTGACCGATTTTTTGTTACTATGGCACTACTGCCTTGAACTAACATTTCAGAGGTTATCAGCTACAAGTCTTCTCATATAAGCAATAAGGGAGGAGGAGGGAGAAAGGGGAACTCTGTGATAACATGTGTCAATTTTGTGATAAAGCCTTCTGCATAATCTGTTAAATTAGACAACCACAGTACATATTTAAAGAATGTAGGTGTGTGGCTTTATCCATTCTTCCCAGTTTTTCCATGTTTCCCCAACTGCTATAGAAACAAAGCCTGCAACTTTCAAAATAACCAATCTTTAAAGGATTACTAGGCTTTCTCAATGGACTGTCTAATGTTCTTTCTCAATCCAAAGAACATTCACTTTGAAGTAAGTCTGATTTAAATGGTTCTACTTCCATTAAGTTCTTAGCTGCAGTTATACACAGTTTCCTGGGAGTAAGTCCCACTGAAAACAACGGAATGTACTTCTGAGTAGAGAGGAATAGGACTGTGCTGTTAAATTCTCAGGCTTCCATGTATGCTACTGCATACCCACATTTACATCCACGACTGATTCCAAACTACAGATTACAAGGGACACTGGGATCTCTGCTTTCTGCCATAAAGAACTAAAATTCTTACTAATGAATGTTTAAGTCATTCCTGTCCAACATTGTATAAATGCAGAGATCAACTGTGTACACCTGTAGGCTGGGCAGAAATGGGTTAATGTGTAATAAAATTAATTTCAACATAGCAATATCTTATGCAGGTTGGCCCTCATTATTAACAGGGGTTCCATTACCAGATATCAAAACCAGTGGATAATGGAATCTGTGGGTGGGGGACCATCAGAGGAGCTACAGACAGGACCAGAAGCATCTTCCGGTCATATGTGGAGGTATTCTGAGGCCTGGAGAGGCTGCGTGTGGCCTGTACAGGTCCAGTACCCGCACTGAGTCAAATTCATGGTGCCAAACACGTGGATAAAGAGGTCCCACCTGTATTTATACGTCAGTGGTTCCCCTCTTCACATAAATGGCTTTACAGTATTTCAAATGTAGGGACATTCCATCAGGTCTAGTGCATAGATGCACAATTCTAAATGCATGTGCCCACGTACCACTTGAATACATACTTCCTGAAAAGAACTTTGATCCATATTTTATTGGCATACCACCTGTTACATACAATTTTTAAGATCAAAGTAGGGGTGTCATCCAGTTAAAGAAGTGTCACAGCCCAGTTCTGTGCATGCCTACTTGCAAGTCAGCCCCACTGAGTTCAGTAAAATGTACTACCAGGTCAGTGTGACAAGACTGCAGTGTTCTTATGAGTTCTGTTGGACAATCAGGGCGCAAACCAGCCCTTGACTTGGGCTGGCGCAAGTCCCTTGCGCTGTAAGGCACATTTGCACCTCCTCAGGAGTCAGCTAGGCCAGCATGCAGAGGAACAAACCTCTGCACCGATGGAGGCACTGAGGTTTGCGTTTCTGGGCAGGGAGAGGGTGGGTGGTGGGCGGCTCTGGGGCGGGCAGGCGGCGGGAGGCAGTTATGTCGGATCCCAACCCCCGTTCCTGAGAAGATTGGAGCAACTTCAAGCCGCTCCGCTCTCCTCAGATTTGTGCCACCTCAAGATGTGGTTCAAGTTCAAGGAGACCCATGGGGAGAAGGTGCCTTACCCAGAGGTAAGGGGAAAAGTTTCCCCTTGCCTCTGGCTGAGCCAGTTTTGGCCCCTGTCCTGCACTGGGTACAGCGTAAGCCTCCTGGCTTGCCTGTTCCAGCGCAGGATAGATTGTGCCCTCAATGGCATACATTTGCATGCAGAGAAAATGCATACATTGCTTTTAAAATGTTGTTTAGTGTCTCAGCCAGCATCACCTTTTGAGGAGGCATTCCTCATTCTCACACAAAAGAGAATGCCTCTTGGGAACTGCCTTTTGCAGTGTATAAGTATAGTACTTGTATTAAATACATCTTCTTAAACAATTAAAACCTGCTGACCAATTGATTGTAGTCATTAAAATGTTTTAAACCACTGAACCAAGCAATGTTACAACTTTCTGAAAAAGGAAACCTCCTGCCCACTTAGAGCAAAAATCTGATTAATGATATTGGGTAACTTTCTATTAAACTACAATGAAAATTTCCTACTAGCTGTTTAGGGAATGACTCAGTTTTTCCCCCTTCTTATTCAATTCTTTATTATTCATTCATTCATTTATTTCTCTAACTTCTATCCCACCCTACTGCATGAAAATATACTCTGGGCAACTTACAAACTTCAAGCATTGCCTATTATGTTATTTTATTGGTAATCAAAACAGTATAAAACAACAAAACGATTTAAAAACTGCAGTAGGCTAAAAATACATTAAAAGGAGTCAAAGTAACTTGCTGAATGTATTCAAAATCAATTTTCCCTTCTTTTCCTCTGATAATTCACCCTACCGTTTACCCAATCATTTTATGTAGGTGGAAGTGATAAATGTTGCTGAGTGCCAGTGGATTCTGGTCCAAGATGAATACCCCCAAGGAACAACTTACACCGAGTCTCAGATTCCTGTCAGCCAAGTAATTGATGATGTTTTCACTGTGAGGGATGGGACTGGGACACATTAGGGTTGAATGGGGGGGATGTAAACTGAGTGGATTGACTCAGCAGCGAAAGTCATTTATCCTTTGTTTCTAATAAGCACAAGCTTATTATGGGCAAATGTTCTCTACCAGTACAGGAAAATATCAATCAATTTTGAGAAAAAATACAATGCCCAAAATGAAAGGGAGAACACACAGAACATTTTAGTCAACATACCATTCTTTCAGAAGTGCCATTTGCCTTTCCACTAAACAACAGCCTGTAAAATTGCAAATTCTAAATGCAAAGGCTGGAAAAACACACTGCACAAAGCTATAGCTGTAAAGTCAATGTATATTTTCTCAACTTGTTTTTACATGTCTTGTGATTTTGCATAACCTAGTTGACTACAGAGAGGCATGCCTTGCATTTCAAATGTAGATTTTACACCAGGATTTTTTTTTTTTTTAAACTATAACTCTGAAAGATCTGCTGGCTCTATGCATGATCCAAAAGTAAAACAGACTCCCTGCCTAGCCACTGACAGAATGTCTTGCCTGGGTTGCTATGGATGACTAGCAAGTTGACAATATGGGGACCCGGCAGAAAAAAAGATGACTGGCTAATGGTTTCTGGATGCCCCATGACCTTTTATCCTTAATGGTCTGGGCAAAAACAAATGACTCAGTCTGAGAGGCTCCTTCAAACCTGTGCATTTTAAGAGTGTGGTTGTCAATTAAACACTGATTAATGTGTTTGCTCATTTGCTGTATCTAAAACAAAATGAAAACTGGTTAGCTCTAATATATACATAAAGTCATGTACATAAGAAAAATGTTTAATTCACACAGGCACTGAGGCACATGTGCAAAAAAACAAACTTGGTAAGAAATATAAACAACTGCAAGGTAATTTCATGTCAGATGAAATGTCACCAAAATTGGTAGGTGAGCTAAAAGCAAACAGACCCATGAATTAAAAAAGAAAAAATCAGTGCATCATTTCAGTCAGCATCTTCTTTGGTTCTAGTTAGATACCAAGGGCTATGTGCAGCACAGGGGAGCTGGTGGCTACAATAACCACAGTGTATGCTATCCCAACCTTAAATGATAACTTTCATCACTGCATATTGTCACCATAGCAATGAAACTACATGTGGACAAATGACAAGATTCTGTCATCACTCAGATTCACATTACATAGTTCAGGTCTGACAGTCTTCAAGATGATTCTCTCATCCATCCTGAATACGCAAATACACTCTCAACAGGGCCCTGAAGTAATAATCTCCCCTTTTTGCAATGTCATCATTTTATAGGAACGACCAGTTCAACAATATAGATCTTGGAGACAATTCAAACCTTTTTTTTAAATGAGGTAGGCTCTTGGAAAAGGCTCCCACCCACACACCCCAACTCTAGATTTACTTTATATCTTGTAGCATGCATATCTGAGCACAAAACACTCAAAATTTCCATCAAATGTAAATATAAGGTGAGCATAAGATGAATTAGGTGTGTGTCTTCCTTAAAAAAGCAAGAGTTTGCTTGCTTCCCTTGCTTCCTTCCAGTCTGCTCCACTGCTTCCATTTTATTTAAAGAAACATATGCCTAATTCTGCACATGCTCACCCTGCAGACTTGACAGATTGCACACATTTTTTTGTAAGCAAGTATGCATGTTTGACTTACAAAAAAGTAAAATTAAAACAGACCCAGTATTACAAAGCCAATCCTGCTGTCACATTTCCTATTGGGATGAATATACTGTAAAGCATTTGTCATTTTGCTTAAATAAAGAGACAACAAAATGCTGACTAAATCTGAAGTCACTTCCAAAAGATTTTCAAAATGCTAGTTCTAAGCAAATTTCACATACTTCTGAGCATGCTATTTATCTAATCAAGAGTAGGGGTTAACTGCATGGTCAATGTCATAGATTTGTGAGGAATCTAGAACAATTGCTGTTTTACATGCTACCAGATGTACAGAAATCACATTTCATTTGGTATTTCGGCTGGCTTACTATTCCACACTAGCAGAATTTCAGCCAACTGTGATTGCTACTATTTAACATACATTTACAGCCAAACTAATTACTTCATGTAATTTTAATCCACTTCAGTCAAAGTGGCTTACAACTTGAAACTAAAATCATTTAAAATACTGATTAAAATACAGTATAGTACTGCCAGGTACTGTGGGCTAGGTAACCAGCTCTAGTATTGCCATATGTAACAACCCATTCACACATGCAATTCAACTGCCTTTGTTGTCAGTGTGCTTCCCCACAAACATGGCTGGAAACAGTGTTACAGGATGAAGCATTATCGAGACCTAGACTATACACAGAATATAGTCAGCAGTGGTCTTGTGATCATGGCCATTTGTCATGGTTCTGGGAAGCACTGCGACTATATTGGTGCAGTCAGGTTGCACAAAAAGAAAAAAAATGGCTCGTTTGCATGGGTGAATCAATCCTGAATTCAGTGATTATTAACTAGCACCACAGTAATACTGCATCCAAATCACGTACCTGTATATATAAACATGTACTAGCCCTGCGCCTACCCACTACTGTGCAACCAGGTGTTCTTAGGCCTAATTTGCACAAACAGGAGACACAGTAAACCTGTGTTTGGATTACACCACTTTACACTGTAGATGGAGACTTCCCCTCCCTGATGTCCAAAGAACAGCAGAATCACACTGAGAATGGCAGGATGGGGCAAAGGCACAGTGAATTTCTGTATGGAAGAAGTTCAACTATGTGAGCTGCCACTCGATGTCTGAGGTAGAATATTCCAGACAGAGGTTTATAATTCTACCTTCTCTGGCAATTTTGTTGACTTGCTCTGAAACCTATACACCAGTGGTTCCCAAACTTTTTTTGACTGACAGCTCCCTTGACCTACTGGGCCATTGGCCACAGCTCCCCATGAGGGCTACCATTCTATGCACTGTATATGGTGGCAGGTTTTTTATGAGGATTCCGCTGCTCTTTTGGCTGGTTTCCGTGGCTCCCTGGGGAGCCATGGGCTCACAGTTTGGGAACCACTGCCATACACCAAAGTTGATGGGTGAGCTAACCATATATTCCATACAGAATAACCTCATGGGCTGCCTTCTCCTAATTTTGCCATAGCGCAACCAGCAGGGTTCTGCAATACTAGGTCAAAACTCCAGCTCATGGTACATTTATTGTAGCTGAAAGGCAGTCATATAGTTAATGTTATAGCAGGGGTGCTCACACTTTTTTGGCTCGAGAGCTACTTTGAAACCCAGCAAGGCCCGGAGATCTACCAGAGTTTTTTTTACAATGTTCGCGCCATCATAACATATAACATTTATGTGTACAATGTATGTTGGTGTACCTTGAGCCCCACTGAGTATAACAGGACTTACTCCTGAGTAGTCATGCCTAGGATTAGGCTGTGAGGCTGCAATCCTAGCCACACTTACCTGGGAGTAAGCCCCATTGAGTACAATGGGCCTTACTCCCGGCGTTTCCTCCCAGAGGCACCTGAAGGGGGGGGTCGGCACTCCGCGATCTACTCATTTTGCCTCGCGATCTACCGGTAGATCGCGATCCACCTATTGAGCACCCCTGTGTTATAGCATGTTCCCGGAATGCCTGATTGTATGTAACTACTAGCCTTCCAACTATAGCTTTATATGAGGACAATTCACTGCATGAACATTTTAAAACTTGATTTACTGTTCCACAGACACAACTAAGCAACTAATCTTCCAGGACAAATGTAACACGTAAGAACAACTAAACTGAAACATATAAATTGCACATATACTTAAAAAATATTATTGTCTGTAATTTAATATAACAATATTTCTCGGCCTATAACCTTGCACGCAGAAGCAATTTCCCAAGCATTAATACTTAAATGGGTCATATGCACCACATCTGTCATTCTGTCCTGAAGTCTATGAGGCACAACCAAGACTCTGCAAGCCTATTGATTTTTCTAGCATTTGCTTTAATTTACTTAACCATTGAGAAATCCATCAGTACATAAAGGGCAACTGTCCATTACTGCCTCATTTGCAGACATTCTTTCCATTCATTCTCCACCCAGCCTCTACTTTTTGGTGAGCATCTCCCCCTTGAAATGGCTGTATATTTACAGTGCAAAAAGGGGGGAGAGAGGGAGAGTAGCTGTGCGGGGAGTTGCTCATACCTGGTTTTATTCAGTGAACTGCTGCGCTGAGGTATATGTAATGTGTTTAAAAGATAGAGAATAATATCTACACAGTATTTTATATCTGTGTGCAAAGGGTGGTAAATTAGGTCCTAATTACATTAACAGGGATTCTGCCTCCCAGCTTAAATTTTACATGAGCACTTCGTAAAAATCCAAAGCTCTGCTGTGGTTTCTTTACGAGCTGGTGATTACTGCAACTTCCTATGCGGTCACTAAATATTCTGTTTACAAATAAATTAAGAAGACTTGAGCCAACTTTGCCAGGATAATAATCAGGTTTCCTCTCCCCCCCCCCCCGCCATCTCCTCTCTACTCCTGCCCCAGCAAATCTTCGCCACATAAGCATGGCAACAATCAAAAACCCTGGCTTCATCTAATTACTCTATCACATAATTTCACAAATTGCCTTTTCACTGGGGAGCCAAGTGCAAAACACGCTCACAGTGGGATTTCAGGCAGCAGCTTTCATTTACTACTCATTCCTTGTTAAATTAAACACAAAAACACCAGTTGTGTGAAAGAAGTCAAAAAGAAGGCTTGCAAATGAGCCAGACGAACAGATCCCATATTTATACCATTCTTGCAAAATAGCTTGTTGGCAAGCTGTATTTTTAAAAGGCAGCACTATATTCTTTTAACCCTATAGGAGCCCTAATGCATTTTCTAGAGTGAGCCCTTTGCACTACTGAAAAGCAGAGGTACAAAAACATAACCCTTTCTAAGCCCTGCAGACATATATCAAACCACTGCCAACAATGGAACGTTACATCAACCAGATGCAGACATCTCACAATGGTTTGCTTAACAGTCTAGGACAGGGGTGTCCAAAGTTTTTGGCAGGAGGGCCATATCGTCTCTCTGACACTGTGTCGGGGGCCGGGGGAAAAAAATTAATTTACATTTCAAATTTGAATAAATTTACATAAATTAATATATTAGAGGTGGAACTTATATGAATGAATGAAGGTCTTGCAATAGCTCAAGGCCTATAAAAGGCTTTGAACAAAACAAAGCTGGCGTTTCCTTTGCTGCTGCTGCATCGCAGATGTGAAACAGCAAGCAGTGGAGGGAGCCCTGACCCTACAGCTCAAGTGAGCGGTTGAACGGTTGGCCATCATGCTGATAGCAGTTATGTCATGCCAGTGTGGGCTCCAGCAAGTTTCTGGAGGGCCAGAGGCTCATTGGAGACTGGGGTCTCCCTGAGGGCCGCATTGGGAGTCCTCGAGGGCTGCAAGTGGCCCCAGGGCCGGGGTTTGGGCACCCCTGGTCTAGGAAGATTACAAACCTCCTGCTCATCATACGCTGTACTAATGCTAAGAAATATGAACATCTGCCCTATGCAGCGGTGATCAATTGGTTAATAAAGTTAAATTGTGTCCCACAAAAACAGTTCTGATTAGGCTTTGAAAGTTGCAGCTGAAGTGACTATCTGGACACAAGACTAAACAGATGCCACTTGAAAGACATTTCAAGTGTCTCTTAACCCTTGGAAATGATACATTATTAAAAATACACAACTATACTGGAATATACATATTATACACATACACACATATGCAACAGGAAAGTGGATATTTACATGAATGCAATTATTATTATATCATATATACTTTAGCTCTGTCATATGTGCAGAGTTAATCAGCTCACATGCTCTTACTTCTGATATACAGCTCACACCTGCAGCTTCCTTTTCTCCTAGAGCAGTATTTTTCCGCCTCTTTCATTTCATGGCATACTGAGAGGCACTAAAATGGTCAAGGCACACTAACCGTTTTTTGACAATTGACAAGGGACACCACACTGCCGGTGGGGGGGGCACATTCTCCAATGGCCCAACTAGTATAAGACCCTCCCCCAAACTCCCATGGCACACCAGCAGACCATTCACAGCACACCAACGTGCCATGGCATGGAGGTTAAAAATAGCCATCCTAGGGCGCAATCCTAACCAACTTTCCAGCACTGGCATAGCTGCGCGAGTGGGGCCTGTGCTGCATCCTGCAGTTGGGGGGCAGTCACAGAGGCCTCCTGAAGGTAAGGCAAGGTAATGTAATGTAAAGGTAATGTTTGTTCCCTTACCTCGGAACTGCATTGCCCTTACCTTGGTGTGGGAAAATTGGTTAGGATTGTGCCCCTAGGGAGTCCAATCTGTATGATATTGAGGAGGCAGTGAGACTTGATGATAGGACAATCAGCCCTGGCTCTTCCCAATTATCTGTATTGGGTAGGATTACAATTTAAAACTAAAGTAGTGGAAGAGTTAAAGCAAATATCTTATAGTGTTATGCTTAACATCTTTGCTTGCTTTTCATAAGACGATTAAAAAAAATATTCAACAGTATTCAAAACAAAATACAGGTCATTTTTTTAAAGTAAAATTTTTCCTCTTGTAGCATCAGAGCGAGCAGGCCAGGTACCATTTTACATCAGAAGTCAGTGCTCTGCTAGTATTCTCAGCAGAGGGAAAACATTAGTAGCAGCTGCCTGTATGCTTCTACACTGAAAATCCTATTCATACAGACAGGTGGAGTAATTTAAAAGCCAATGTGGTGCCATTTTGGTGTGAGTAATGCAACTGTTTGCAAAAAAAAATTGCTAAGATTTCTATTTATGAAAACAACTAAAATTACATTTTAGTCCGACAAATCCTAAGATTCTCATTATTTCTGGCTTTAAAACAATTCCACCTCAAAGCTGCGATTTAACAACACTCCAGGGTTTTAACAACCTCTGCTGGGTGGATGCAACTACAAGTTGTATTCCAGCCTGATGAGGACTCATAACTGCACACACAGACATGGTTTCAGTAGGAAATCTGAGATACAGCTCTTTACATGGGGTACATATGACTAATAAAAAGTCATTAAGAACAACTAACTTGAAACTGTACATATACTTAAAATACCATTATCTGTAATTTAAAACTACCACTCTTGGTTCCAAGGATCAAACTCAATATCCTAGGTACGTCTTATGAGTCAAATCACGGGAGCACATACACGGATAGCACATACACATGGGTAACTACTCATGGACATTCTTTCAGCAAGAATGAAGAATGACAGGCAACTACCTCTGTTTCCTAAAAAGTGAAGTCAGGGTGATAGTGTAGGATGTATATGCCAAATACTGAGCCATACTATACTGAGTTTGGGACAGTGGCGTAGCTATGGGGGTGCAGGGGGTAGCAGTTGCACCGGGCAACAAGCTTTAGTGTGGCAACAAGCTGACCCTGGTGGCCAAAATTGTGAAAAAAAATTGGTATGTATGAATAATACCATCATGTTATGTATCACTGGAAAGGTAATTTAAAGAGGGATACAATGCAACAAACCCCACTGAAATAACTGTATTCTATCAAAAGTTATGGCCAATTAACCAGATAATGAAAACACAACTGCCTTGGGGAACAAAAAGTGGATTTCTGTAACTCAAAACTGATCTGTGAGACTGATTGTTCTGAGAGCCACTGAGATGTTATTATGGTACAGCATCGAATAAGGTGTTAAGGTGAGTCAGCTCTCATTTCCATGCCTCATTTCCACCCCTGCTACCTGAATAAAGTGGGGCTCCTCTTATATTTAACGGGGGGAGAATAACTGTCCCTCTTCATCCCAGCACAGTGTCTCTAACCAATAAGGGGCATACTTTGTATTTATTTGCTTAATTAATTAAATTTGATTTTGTTGTGGAAGGGGGGACTACAAAATCTTCTTTGACCCCAGGTAGCAGATAGATGCCTTAGCTATGCCACTGGTTGGGGGGAAGCGGCAGCGTAAGTAGGTGACAAGCTTCTGGGGGGGAGGCATGTTTTCCCTCGATTTTCACTTTTTAAAAACCCAGGCCTGACTTCACTTCCAGTTCTGACATTGTGTCTGGGGCATCATTTTGAGCTTGGCACCGGGCTACAAGATCATTAGCTACGCCACTGGTTTGGAAACTGGCTTAGATGAAGATAGCATGCTTTGCATGCAGGTGACTGTTGGCTTAATCCCCAGCATTTCCAGGTAGGGCTGGAAAAGATGCTTATCTGAAACTGTGGGGAGCCACTACCAATCAGAGTTACAATACAACTAACCAATGGTTGACACAACGCAGGTCCTACCTATTATAAGACCCTGAGTCCCTTGACTGATTAGTCAACAAGGGTGATCTGTGAACTTTGTTTTGGTGATATTCAGTGCTTCTTCCTCAGATGTCATCCTTGGTTCCCTCAAGCATAATCTGTCTAATTGGTCTTGTCAAAGCAAACTATCAGTATCCTTGGTCCTGGATTAGACTAATGTTGGGGGCTGTGTTACTTGCACCTTCAGTTCCAATAGTATTTTTATTGACCTGCTGAAGTCTTTTGCAGACCTTTTGAAGACCTGCTAGTGACTTTTCACTAGCTTTTCAGCAATGCCTTTCTCTTTTTCCCCACAGCAGATGTGGGGAGGAGAGATTAATATAGACCTCAGTGTATTGTAGTGGGTTTTGATAAAGAATTCACTTTCCATTCATTTAAATGGATTGGAACAAATATCTTCTACATTATTTACAATGTACATCTTCTACAATATTCCAGAGTTAGAAATCTGGCTATTTAAGCAGAAGATTCTCATATGCGTTGAAATACACATTATGTTAATAGCCATGCAGGATACCAGTATCCTTACTCAAATCTAAAATTCTTATACCATTACAGATTCTCTTTCTTAGATACTACAGTAAAGGCAAAGTCAGATGATATGCCCTTTAATTTTCTGGAAGAAAAGAACAACAACTTTTGTCTCTCATAAACAGGTTCTTCAGGTTTTTTATAATTTCCCTCTTAAAACCTGTAAATCATGTTTATCCAGGGATTTGTAACTGTCCCATTTTAGCCAGAACCGCTACATTTTTCAAAGTCATTTTCAAGAAAAAACTCTACCGTTTAATTGTTCTGATTTTAAAGAAACAGTTGCTTTTCTTTCTATTCTTTTCTATCCATTATACACACTTACGTTTGCTAAAGCTGACAGTATGGGGGCTACGCATCAAAAAAGAGCTGTCTACAAAAGTTACATAAAAATGTTAGCACTCTTCATACTATTTAACTTACGGCAATATCAAAAACTGTTAATTATAACTACTGTGTAAGTTTTTAGTGAGGAAAGCCAATGAAATGGCACAAAACGTGTTTTTAAATACAAATTTTGATTTTTTTTTTCCTCTGAAGTTTTCTTCCAAAAGCCACATTGCTAAAGGCAAGTCAGATACATTTACTACCATTTAGTTCTCTCAACTTGGCTGACTAGGAAAGGAGAGCACAGCCAGTCAAAGCTTCAAATGAAGCTTGTGGGGGGGGGGGAGGGATGGAGGGAGGAGGAGTTTGGATTAGAGAAGGCACCTCTCATTTTATGTGTATTTAATTTAGATGTTTTTTGAATAATGCACTTGTTTAATAACAACACCTATTTTACAGGGGGACATTTTTGAAATAGCGCAGTCAAATGTCCCGCACACTTCCACAGTGTAGTCATGTGCCACCTGTAGGATGGTGTTCACAGAGCTGCTACTTATCACTTCTCAGTTTCCTTACGCAGCATCTTTGCTTTCTCGCCAATCAACATTAGTAGCCTACCATTTCCATTCCCAGCAGCCTCCCTCCTCATCTCATCCCCGACTTCATCTTGGGCAAGCAGACATCTCCAGCCATCAACATAAGTGCTATATTATTTTTCCCTTAACCTGTACCATTTACACACTTTCTTATGGTAAAAATACTTTTAATTTACAAGTTTTTGAGATACGCGCTGCTTTTGAAAAGAGTTTCAAAAAAGTAAAACATCACTTTTCAAAAGTGATGTTTTTATGCCCTTATAAGGCATGTGCTCTGTGTGGCTTCCCTGGGCCTCCGAATGCCTTATAAGGTCATGAAAACATCATTTCCAGTTTCCTCCGAGAAACTGGAAGTTACGCTAAAATGCCTGTAGAAGGCATTCTGAAGTTCGGGCAGGCCATGCACAGTCTCCCTGACCTTCAAAAGACCATCCAGACACAACCAGAGCATAGCTCCAGTCACATTTGGAGGGTCCAGGTTGGGCCACCCTGCAAGTTTGGAACCTGTGGATAATCAAATCCGTGGGTACCGAATCTAAAAATAAAAAGGGCTGACCTGTTCTTCCCTATTCGTATATTCCAGTACTTAGCCCTGGTTCTGATGAACCTTGGCACAGACTTATTTGATCTGGGGCAGACAGGGGGAAGAAAGATTTAGAAAGGTGGAAGCAAGAGCAGGGGTGAAACTGGGCGGAGGGAGGGTGGACTGAGGGGAGGATCAGGCCTGGGAGGGGTGCAGGGATGGTGGCAGTTTTCTGCCAAATCCCATGCCCCTTCCCGTGCCTGGAAGCCTGACATGGGCCTCCTTCGTTCTGCGTCCACTAAATAGTGGGCATAGATCCAAGGAAACCCATTGCAGATCACAGAGATTGACACGGGGTAAGGGAATATTGGTTCCATTACCCCAAGGGGACTCCAGTGGCTAGCCCAGTCCCACAGGATACAGCGGTGGCCATTTTGGTGCCACTGTACAGCTGGGAGCCACTGGGGCATAGAATTGGGCTGCCCATGTATCCATGACATAAAACATAAACATTCCAAAGCAACAGAGCTAAAAAAGTCCCCAAGCACTCAAGTAAATAAACATTTTCTGTTGTCGCCAGAAAGATGAAAGCATCCTGATATGGAACCACAGGGAGTTCCACAGGCAAGGAGAACTTTTTAAAAAGACTCCCTGCCTCCATCCTACAATTCTGTAAACAAATGTATATAAAGGGAATCAATTCTCATGTTAAATTCAATCCAGAATTTGGCCCTATATATCTAAATTTCATGAGGGATATCATATATTGTATTGTGGATTGAAAAGGTATTTTCAAAATGCCAAATAATTTTTCTAGAGTAGCACTTTTTTTTAACCTTTTCGTGCAACCAATCCTTAAACATGCTACTACTCTAGGAGGTTTGAACTATTTATATACTATGTGTCATTTATCAGGAAATCAAACACATTTCTGTCTCAAGTATAGCAGATGTTTCAGAGGACAAAGCAAGAAAGCAATTAATAATGAATAATTTAGTCCATAGATTCCACCTCATTTCATGTTGGAAAGTGTCTGCTCAGGCTATTGCATTTTGTAAAAAACTCTTTCTAATAAAGCTATTATGAATCATTTCGACTCTGCAAATAACTTGCAAGAAGAGTTTCTTTTAAAACTGAAAGACATTATTTGCTTAGATACAAACAGCAAGTCACATGGATATGTTCCTCAGTTTGGGCTGGATAAGGATTCAGTATCTATATCAGCTCGCTAGAATTAAAAAGAAACAAACAGAAAAAGATGCAGTCAGATCTCAGTATCCGCGGGAGATGAGTTCCCCAACACCCAGTGGATATTGAAACCCACGGATAAGCAAATCGGTGAGTTGATCCAATATTACCTCTGGACGTGATCAGATATGCTCTCTGGTTGCATCCAGAGGTGGTCTGAGGCCTGCAGAGGCCACGCGTGCCTTTCCAGCACCTCTGGAGGCCTTTCTGAGGCTTCAGAGAGCCTCCCAGATGCGACCAGAGAACAACTCTGGTTGCATCTGGGAGCTTAAGTCTGGCCCACCATCACAAGCTCAGAACCCACTTGAATTAAATAGGAAGGTCCCAAATCCACAGGTAAAGAGGATGGATCTGCAATTCTCTTTAAATGTCTCTCCTCCTTCCCCTTGGCACCAATGCAGTCCCACTAAAAAGATCTACTATTGGAAAATAACATAGAAGGTACACGCACTGCTTAAAATGAATATTGTGCTGCTTGTCATCATCACCAGTGGGACATATTCAGCATTTCCTATAAGCATAAACAGTTTTTTTTTAGGGCTCAGAGGCTGAGAAACTCAGCTTTTCTTTCCTTAGACAGTTTACTGACCAGGTATTAAAATGGCAAAGTAGAAGATGCAGAAATGTCTGCGGAAAAGCAATATGGGCCCTTTGGGCAAGGATTTGTACACTGAAAAACTTAAATCAACAAAACCATTTCCAGGAGACAGCCCTTCATTACTGCCGAGAACTGTAACAGGAGAAGCACAGTAGTAGCATGTCAAGGCAAGAGTTTTACTCTTCCACTGGAAGTGAGTGAAGTTCAGTCTGTGGCAAAAACAAAAACTGAAGACGAAGACGGATGGGACTAACATCTGCCACTGGTCTTTTGGGCTTTGGAGGTACAGGATAAAAGAGTAAACCAGCTGAGAAATGTAAAAGTAACATCAAAAGATTAGGGGTATGAGTCACAGGTGTGCACCACACAACAAAGCTATTTTAAACTTTAGCAGCTTCCTGCAGTGCCCCTCCACCACTGTTGCTTAAACTCCCCAAGTTTGGCTGCTAACAAATAAGAATTGCCTCCAGGCAGCCAGGCAGGCAAGTTTTACAGACTTGGGTTTTTTTCTTTTAGGCTACAAATGATTAACCTAGGGCTAGCAAATGTGAGAGACTAATGTGGACCTAATTGCAATGCTGGAATAGGTGATTTTTCTGGGTGCGTACTGCTTTTGAATGAAAACGAATAATGCTGGAAATTCTAGCACAGAGAGAGAGTTAAGGTCCCATGTGTGTGTTTTTATATAGTATGTCTGCCCAGTAAGTTTTCCTGTGAAACTCTTTAGAATAGTGTTTCTCAAACTGTGGGTCAGTACTCACTAGATGGGTCACGAGCCCATTTCAGGCGGGTCCCCATTCATTTCAATATTTTATTTTTAATATTGTAGACTTGATGCTACCATAGTATGTGATTGCATTTGGGGAAATGCTACAGATCTATACTTTTAACAGGCTATTGTGTATATGCTTTCAACAGTGATAGTAAATGGGACAATCTTGGGTAAGTGTGGGTAGGATTACAGTCTTGGTTTGTTAAAAATTGTCCTGCTTGATGATGTCACTTCCAGTGGGCCCTGATAGATTCTCATTCTAAAAAGTGGGTCCCGGTGCTGAATGTTTGAGAACTACTGCTTTAGAACATTATCTTAAAATGCAGGAGGAATTTTTTGGATTGTTCAGGATTTTCTTTTTCCCCCAATTTGCATTTAGAAAAGTGTTGGAAGTCCTAAAATGTATGCTTTGATACTATTAAAAATGCTGCTTGCAACAAGACAAAACACTTTTGACTGTTAAATAAAACACTTTTTAATACTATACTTTTTGGCTGTGTTTGACAGTGACAAAAATTAATTGTTGGATATTTATAAGCCCCACAGTTAGGTATTTGATTCCAATGTTCCACATTATCATGGCTCTGCAGGAGACAGGAAAATGCAGCTGCCCGATCTGAGTGCCTACACTGGTGCTGAAATGGCTCCCAATTCATTTAAGGGCACAATTCAAACTTCTGGTTATAACCTGAAAGCTGTATATTATCTGTGCCATGGTTACCTAAACACCCTCCTTCCTACCAGTCTCCCTGTTTATTGAGGTCCTCAGATGAGGCTCTGCTCCAGATTCCTTTCTTCTTCCCTTGCCTGAGATCAGATTGGCAGAGATAAGGAGCAGGACCTCTCTCCTTTGTGGTGTCTACTCTTTGTGACTACTTCCTCAAGGAAAAATTGAGAGGGCAAATAACTGCTGTTTTAATGCAATTTTTATCAAGTTGGTGATTATTTTTCTGCCACTGTGTTGATTCTTTATAAACGAGGAAAAACTTATTATTTTGAAAGTTTTATAGTATTTTTTTATGTTTTAAAATGCTTTTTGTTTTGAAGCTGTGATTTTATTAGCCACCCTGAGATCTTGTTTTGGTCATGTGGTCAGAGCAATAAATGTGAAAAATAAAAGTAATAAAAATAGACAAAATAGGGAATTCGATATTTTAAAAAACTTTGAAGGAAGGGGGGTGAACCCTATTTTATAGCTTTTTCTAAGCTATTCCAAACAGTGGGACAGAAATTTTTTTAAAAAAAATGGAAGCAAAAATATTCATGCTGTCCTGTTTCAAGACTATAAAAAAGGAAATAACTGGATCAAAGGAAAGAGAACAAGAACAAAAGTCAAGACGAAAGTAATTTGCTTTACCACCATTAATCTATGCAGTTACACATATTCTTTGACATAACAATCTAATGTTCCCAGGGCGCTTTTTAATCTGCAAGATCCCCTTCCTTCTCTCTTCCCTTTCACAAAAACAAAAACCCTTGGGGTCATTTATTTTAATGAACATTTTTGTTTTGGAAATGATGGCATTATACTGTTTCATCGCTTCTACAGGCCTGAAGAGTTCTATCCTGTCTTCCTGCATTATGAGATGGTACAGCATTCCAGATCTAAGCCCTGACATTATGATACTTAAGAGAAACTCACCAAAAACCTGCTATTGCTTTCAATTCTGACTGTTGAAGAGTGCTTGAATTTACAGGAATTTACTAGGCCCCTTTTCTACTTTATAATCCACCATCTTCCCTTTAGGAGTTCTCTCACTTGTCTCCAAAGGTGCTGAAAAAGAGGAGCCAAAGAGAAGATTTCCTTATTTTACCTCCTGAAAATTCAAGCACTGCTGTCCAAAGGATATCTTGAACTTTGACTACGGTTCACCAACTTTGCCAATGATATGTCTTATCATAAATAATTACAGTATTTCCATAACAGAATACTACTTAAACCACCTCGATTGCCCTTTTTTGGAGAAAGGTAGGGTTCTTTAAATAAATAAACTAGTACTACTACTAACAATAATTTACATGAGAATTTATTTTGGGCTGCCTAACATAGAAGATCAGCTTCAGATGGTCCAGCTTTTTCTTTTTTTCCCAAAGCACCAACACTTTTGTAATTACTGCACAGTGGTATGTCCTCAGAATGGTCACATTTAAGTAGGACTATATTGCAATGGGTCCCCACCACCACTAAAGTACTGGCAAGCTTGATATTTGTGGTCTGTGCCAAAAGAGTATATATGTTTGTGGATAAGCAAAACTGTATGTTCAGGTACCATCCATAAACACTCATGTAAATTACAAATATGTTGTGCTCCCTTCAGTGCAATGGCAAAATGAGACACTTATTCCAAGGTACAAAACAGTTAATTTAAAAAAAAAAAAGAAAAAGAAAAAGAAAAAAAGAATGCAGCATTGAAACTGGAGTGAATAAAACACTTTTTATGGTTGTAAAACAAGATCCATTCATTCAAAATAATTCCATTAGAACATATACAGTTGCCTTATACAGGTCAGAGCATTTGTCTTTCTAGCCCAATACTGTCTATTCAAGGGCTTTTCAACCAACAGTTCTTCACACTATGGTCAGGTGATACTTTGCCAATAGATTATTTGCCTGAAAGTAAAGTGGCATCACTGTCGTAGGAATCATGTGATATTGCTCTGCCTGGTCAGAGCCTGCCAGAAGTTGAGATGGCTGGCATGGCAGCATTCCAGTAGTAAGGCACGCTTGTACAGCAACCCCAACCCCCCCCCCCCTTCCACACACCTTTAAAAGAGAGACCAAGAGACAGAAGCTGCTGGAGAAGCTTCCTCCCCCCCCCCCCGGAAAATTGTGTTCAAGGTGCCTATTCCTGCCATACAGTAGCCAGCCCTGAAGGCACAGGTACTCATAAAATAAAGGTTCAGGTTCAGGTCTTTTCTGACTCACAGCAGCTCTTCAAGGTCCCAGGCAGGTCTCTTTCCCAGACCTTTTTAAACTGGAGTTAAAGGTCACTGAACCTGGGATCTTATGAGTAAAAGGGCACAATTCTGATTGCGGCTTGGGCCAGAACAAGTCCCTTGTGCCAGTCCTAGAGGGTCATAAATGTGCTATAAAGCACATGTGCACCTCCTTGAGAGTCAGCTGGGTTGGCGCAGCAACGCGTGCTGGCCTGCAGAAGCTGAATCCAGCCATCACGCTGACTCGGGCAAGAAGGGTTGCGTCGACCGAGTTTGGCATTCCAGGGTGGGGGGAGGGCAGGTGGAGGGTGGTCCCAGGGGTGGGGAAGCTGTTTGCACCCCTACAAACAGCTTCCTCTTTGCACCTGCTTTAACGCTTGGCCTCCAACTACAAAGGGGAAGCAGTTTGGAGGGCTTGCGTGGAGTAACAGTATCGCGTTTGCTGCTATCCACAGTTTTGGATATCCATAGTAGCAGCAGTAACATATCCCCCATGGATACAGGGAGATGACGGTACTCTGACACTTAGCGACAGCCCCTTCTTTAAGACTAGATATGAAATACATCTGAATGCAGACACTGCATGCAAAAAGCAGCAACCCAGAATTTGAATGAAACTTGGACACAAATTAGGGCCCCATTCTATCCAACTTTCCAGCACCGGTGCAGCCGCAATGCAGCCCCGAGGTAAGGGAACAAATGTTCCCATACCTTGAAGAGGCCTCTGTGACTGCCTCCCCTACACAGGAAGCAGTGCATACCCCATTGGCACTGAAGAATTGGATAGGATTGGGCCCACAATCTACTACAACTGACTACTGAAAATAACATCAGGAATTCGCTGCATTACATTTACTGTGGCAGCGTTATGCAAATATGGCAAAAAAGAGACAAATATCTTTTGTGTGTTTACTCAGGAGTGAACAATGAAATTAAAAAAAAGTCTAAAATAAGGTTTCAATCGCCATGGAACAAGATTACAAAAAAAAACTTTTAAAAGATTATCCTTTTCCCCCCCATGATTTATTTTAGATCATTCCATCCACTAATCATTAGTATGACAGACACAGCAATTACTGTCTGTGTCATTTAATTCCATGCCACTGATGGGTATTAATATTATAATTATGAGCAAGTTTTTTTAATCTTTGAAAGTAGTCCTATGAGATAATCGCCCAATTAAGGGGTACCACTAACCAAACAGAATGCTGAGGTTTTTTTTTTATACCAATGTAATAATTCCTAGTACTTTCATTCTGTTTTTATTTGCAAACTACAAGATATTGTACATAAAGTTGAGCTGAGCATCATTATCTTTATCATTCAGACAGGCAAGTTAAGGACCATCCTACAGATTGTACACTGAGATACATTTATCTATTTTTTAAATTTCTTCACAAACTGTCATGTGAACATGCTGATTTCCTAAAGGTTCTATAGTAAACTAGCACACTCTTTTTCTAGACACAAAGCACAGTTTTAGACAAAAATAAGTTGAATCAATCTAGTGTGCCAGTGGAATATTCTCCTCTCCCCCCCCCCCACCCCTCCACTTTTATTTTGGAAGGTTTTTTTGTTGCTGTAGTGTACAGCATTGAGAATAATACTGAAAGTTCCTCAGAACAACAACTGGTAGAGGCAACTATAATAAATCAACAAGATAATAATTCAAATATAGGCTTTGTGTAAGAGATAATCTAGTTTCCTGAATGCTTTAATTGTCTTATGTCATATTAGAAAATAATGAATAGGTAGTATCAGATGTGCAGAGTCAATAGATGGAGACTGCAAATAATCTAGATTTTATATTTCCACATCATCAGGACAACTTTTATCAGAAAAGAACCCCCCACCCCAGAAAATTATCTTTAGATTTATTCCCACTATCTAACTGGATCAGTTCTAGAAATTATTATCATTTAGAACTTATATTCTACTTTTCCCTTCCTATTGAGAGGAACCCCAGACAGCTGACAGTATTTTTTTCTAGTAGTAGTAGTAGTAGTAGTAGTAGTAAGTAGAAGAAGAAATGACTTATCAGTTTTAGGAATGTGTCAAACATATATTTCATCCTCCATATGCCATGACCCTTTTCTTCAGGCAGAGCAGCTCAATGTGCCAAGGTCTTTTTTAAACCTATACTTTGTATTTGAGTAACTATATTGGCCGCAGTGCTGTGCATGGTAGTCTCAACACCGGGCAAGTGATTTTCTAGGAAAGCTTGTGGTCTCTAGCTTTATAACCCCCAAGAGAGGGAATATCCTTCTACCTGTCAATTAGCTTTGACAAATCCATGTCTTTATGAACTGAGTTACATCTGTTATGACCTTTAAAAAGTTCAGCTCCTTCCTTACACAGATCGTGCCCAGTGGGCGTGAAGGTTACTAAACCCACTATCCCACTAGCTCAGTGATGGTAACTTAGATTCAAGTAGCTTAGATAATGCTGGACACTATACATCCCTGGTCCTGTGAAGTTTACTGGATAGATTTGAGATGGAAAAAAAAGGGAAACTCAGGTTCAAATTGCACGTTATAAAAAGCACATATTTAGTGCTTCTTTGCTACTACAAGTACTACTACTATTTTCCACAGTCTCCCCATGTTGTGGTGAGTTCAGCCAAGCCCCTGAGCCCCTCCAAAGTGATGTGATGCTGGCAATCGCATACTTGCCTCCCCCTCCTCTGCAAGGACTTACAGCGGAGCTCAAACTCCCTGGGTGTTTCAGAACTGCTGGCCTAATCCTATCCAACTTTCCAGCAATTATGCAGTAATGCCAATTGGGCATGCACTACATTCTGAGTTATGGGAGCACTCACAGAGGTCTCCTCTAGCTAAGGGTACATTTACTTTGGTGCTACATTGGTGCTGGAAAGTTGGATAGGATTGGGCCTTAAGTATATTCTGTAGATTTCTGTTAGATCACGTAGCTTATGTTGCATCTGGTCTGGAAATTTTCTACGGTCTAAGTTTAAACAAATTAATGTTTTCCCCCACTATAGATGGCTGGCATAATTGTAGACATAGTCTGTAGTGCTGAGATTCTCAATCTATTTTTTTTTAAAGATATTTTTCAGCCATTTGGTTACTCAGGATATCAGTGCATCCCCTGCCTGCTCACAACACTAGGGCCGAATGATCAATGCCTTCCAAACTGAAGAACTGTCCATGATCCCACCTGGAACTTACTTGCCTTGACTACTACAAAAGATCAGGCTAGAAGAGCAATCCATTACCATTCTCTAGGACTGTGCAGACAGCTGCAAGGAAATTATAAGTAGGGAAATTCACTAAAACTTTTTGTGAATGGTGAACACCACATGCTCACACGATTGAGAGTCATAAAGAGTTTTCAGATATCTAGAAGCTTTACATACAGACTGGGGTAGAAAAGTAAGTTAAACAGGTAATGTTCAAAGTGCTATCAGCATTTGTAAGGTATGTGGCACAGCAGGAAGAGTTAACATAAGAACAGCCCCACTGGATCAGGCCATAGGCCCATCTAGTCCAGCTTCCTGTATCTCACCAAATGCCCCAGGGAGCACACCAGACAACAAGAGACCTCATCCTGGTGCCCTCCCTTGCATCTGGCATTCTGATACATAGCCCATTTCTAAAATCAGGAGGTTCATTTTAGAAATTCAAAATTATAACATATATTTTAGAATGGCACAATTTCAAAGGTTCATTTTGAATACAGGCATGCCCTGGTATCTGTGGGGGCTCCCTTTCGGAACCCCACTCAGTTAACTGAAGCCACAGATACCGGCTAACGTGCCCCCACCTCTGAAGGTGAGGGGAGCAGCTCCCCTTTTCTCCAGAGGGTCATCTGAGCCCAGCAGAGGACAAAGACGTCATTCTGTGGCCTCTGCCGGACTCAGGTTGATCATCTCAACAATAAATGTCAGTTCTTTTTTCATAAAACTGGAAGTGACATTTTTAATGCCTTATAAGATGTCAAGAGGGCCAGGGATGCCCCTGAGCAGAGCTCCCCATGCCTCCGGAGGGGCTGCATGCCGGGGTGCACAAGGTGGCATGGTCTCAATCCACGGATAAGTGGATACAGGGGGCTCCCTATAGTGCAGTGACTGCTCATTTAGGCAGAAATCTTATAAACGCCTAGCTGAGAGTAACCCCCACTGAACACAGTAACTTTACTTCTGAGAAAGCGTGGGTAGGATTGCACTGTTAGAAGAGTGAGGGTCAAGTTACACTATCGTGTAACTGAGATACAGCAGATCCATGGCAGGGGTGTTGAGAAACTTAGCCCTGAAGCAGGCCTGGTTCCTGTTTGTGCCTCCGCCCCCCACTATTTTAAACAGAAGAAAACATATTCCATTGAAAACCAATTTAGGCTGAGAAAAACTCAAAATGAATGACAAGAAGTCACATTCTTCCATTAATCGTCAGACCCCCCTCCAGTCAGGATAAATGTGCAACTTTACAGACGTAGTAACTGACACTTCAATATTATTTTATAATCCTTCATAGCTAGCATCTTTGTAGTTTTACAGACATTTGTTGTTGCATAATGCCAGCATATTTGAGTGTGACAATAATCACAATAACTTTGACGTATGGAAGGATTTTCCTGAACCAAAGCAAAAGGTCTTCACAACATAATCCACATTAAGCAAACACCACCAGCAACCCTGTCTTGGTGTTTATATATTTAGCAAAGGGCATCTTCCCTCTTCTCTTTTCCATCAGGTGATTAATTCCTTTAACTTCAGAGAAGTTAGTACACCTGTCAGAACCAGAACTGTCTTGTGATATATACATTCCAATTATTTATTTATTTATTTATTTATTTATTATTTTTCACATTTTTATACCGCCCTTCCTCCAAAGAGCTCAGGGCGGTGTACACAGCTGCTCCCCTCCTTCTTGTCCTCACAACAACCCTGTGAGGTAGGTGAGGCTGAGAGAAAGTGACTGGCCCAAGGTCACCCAGGAAGCTTCGTGGCAGAGGGGGGATTTGAACCTGGATCGTCCACGTCTAAGTCCATCTCCCAAACCACTACACCACCCTGGCTAAGAAAAACCAAATAAGAAAAACCAAACAAACAAGTGCCACCAGTGACATTCCCTTAAAGCTGTTGGTATTTAGTTGTGAAGATGGACCTACAGGGAAGTAATAAATAGACCACATTCTGGTTTTGGTTTTAAATCAGAAATTCCAACTGAAAGGAAAAGCAGCAGCAGTTCTGTAAAAGGAACATAACTGGCTTCACATGTTGTTAATGTAAAAGTTATTGTGCAACCTGTTTGTTGTCAAACAACTCAACATGTTATCATGAAGTAGTATTAGGTATTTCTCTCCCTCACTAATAAGATAGCCAAAATACAATCTCAACGAACATCCTCAGCCACCTGCCCACATAAAACTGTACTCTCATGACAGATAGTAAAGTCTTCAACCACAGCTATGACATTTTCCAGCCACATTTCATTTCACGTATGAGATCTAGAGTTCACTTACTGTTAGATGCTGGAACAGCCATGCCCTCATGATATTTGTGGCTACTTTGGGAAAGATGCCGCGCTTTTTATGTCGCTTTTTCTCTTTGTCTGGATCGTCATCATCGCCTGTGCTGGGAGAAGCTACACTGTTGTCCAAGCCATCACCTGTAAATATAATGAATCAAATGTTTGACTTTTGCTATCATCAGATATTTTGAGTGAAGTTTGATTTAGGGGTGGAGGTGGGATGGGGGAATAAGGAATTACAGAGAGCCCAATCCTATCCACACTTTCCTGGGAGTAAGCCCCACTGATTCTAATGGGACTTACTTCTGAGTGGACATTCATAGGATTGGGCTCTAAAGCTGCAATGAATAAAAGGTATCAGTATTTAAAATTATTTCACACTGTATTTAATGGGTAGAAATAATTATATCAGTTTGGTCCTGGTTTATGATGAAAACAAAACAGAATGCACTAGCTATTTCTCTCATTATTAAGCAGTTGAAATTAAAACGTGTTTTTTTTTTAGGCTTACAGATTTAAAAAGCAAAAGGTTTTCCTCTGTTGTGCGTAATTTTTAACAGCAACAGTATATGAGAGCAAACCAAGATGCGTATCGCTTAACCTGAATCCATATCCACTTCAAAAATCAGGGCAGCCTTCTGTCACTATAACTATATAAACAACATTTCAGTTCATCCAGATTCATGTTCTGGATGCCTCCAAAGCCATTTGGCTATTCAAAGAATGGCCTTGAGGGCATGCATGTTCTTGTCCTTTGCACATAAAAAAATCTTTTTGAGTAGTTCTGATGGGCAAACCCTATATTTTCAAAGGGCTGTGCCAATGATAACCCCCATAATGTAAATGGGTATTAATAGAATATTGTGGGAACAGTATCTTATGCACTTGCAGCACCCACTTCCAAAATGCAATTGGTTGATAAAGCTGATCTCTCTCTCTCTCTCTCTCACACACACACACAAAACAAAAACAGAGTGGTAGCTATTTGTAGTGTGTATAATAATATATTCAATTTTTGTCTCCAAATTCTAAGAGGAAAGGTGAATGAGCATAAACTTCATCTTTTGATGCACATCCATTACATCAGCACAACCACACTGAGCCTGTGTGAATTTTATTAATTCACTGAGGACCTTTAACAACACATTAAATTAAACCAGTTTCTCTATACAAGAAAACAAAATAACAAGCACTTTTGTTTTATGGTGTAATCCTGGCCTATAATTCATAATGCAACAGCCATTGTAGGAAGGGGCAGAAGTTAAACCTGGAAAGCAGTTTACAGAAGTAGGTGGTGTAATGATTTATTATGTCCTTTCATCTTTTGTGTATGGTTAGAATATCATATTGGGACTTGCAACATCAGTATTTTTGTGTGGGTGTAGTGTTAGGCAAGTGTCATCTCTACCCCGGGCAAAAATCATTAAGAAAATAACCTCAGTCAAAGAAAGGTGTTATTTTTTAAGAGGCATATTCATACTTCAAAATGATGACCCTCCAATACAAATATTATATATGTGCAGTTCCATATTTAATGAAAGATTCGATTCAAATGTTCATATTTCTAAACAGGGGCTTAAAAGAGTTTAGATGACTTGGGCTGATAAAGTCTTTGAAAAGCTTTTATTCAGAGAAACCATTCACCATATAAAATAATGATTCATAAAATAAACATGAGCAAACAACTCAACAGCATTTAAAATTTCCCTGGACTAATCCACTTTCTGTAGTTTGAGAGGTAAAAGACGGAAGGGGGTGGGGGGAAGGGAGAAATTTATTAGACAATCCTTGATTAAAAGTAAAGAGCTTCTGACCTAATGACATTGTCTTTTACCACTGCTTTCTTCCTATTCTTTTTAAAAACATACTTTCTACCCATTTCAAGCACCCGCCTGCAGATTATTTTAGCAAGCAATGCCTTGTGCCTGCCTAGAAGAGAATTCATTGATAATTTATGGAAATATCTACTATAATCCAACGGAGATGACTTTTTTCCAGCTTTGTGCATCAATAGATAATCAAGGCCTTAAAGCAGCCTTAGCTCCCCATTACCTCAGGCAAAAGAATTCCTGAAAGCATGCCTTCAGGGCACCTGAATTATATACTCCATTAGGAGGGGAAAGGCTTTCTGCGTTCCATGTATAACACTCCCCAGAACCTTTCCTGTTTATTTCTTCTATATGAAAGCAGAAACATTAGGAATAGAATCTTTCCCCCCCTTTTTAAAGTGAAGACTTATGTAGATACAATGGAGAAACCTTTCAAGCAAGAGCCAAATCACCTCCCTTCAATCCCAGGCAGTGACCTATCCCAAATAAAAGGTTTTTGTTACATCATTAGCTCCAGCCAAAAACAGCCTTGGCTTAATGCACAGTTTGTTCTTCCTACTGTTTTTAGGCAAATACAGCTACTTTACTCCCATCTGGGAGGGAAATTACACTGCTGGGCTGTAATCTAAGACAAGGTTTTCATTGGAAGCAAATGCTTTCAATCCCATGTAAATACTTGTGCATGTTCAGAGAAGCTTAAAACAATAAACTTTGGTCCTGTCCAACTGAAGATAAGGGAAGGATAAGAGAGAAAGCAAATTAATGAAACAGAGTCCTTTAGAAGAAATTACTTTCATAGGTTTTAATACATTGTTTAACCCACTTCCACTCCTTTTTTTTTGTTTGTTTTTAAAACTGAAACTTGATGCTTTGTCAAGAAAAAAAAATCTCAGTTAAAAGTCTAAATAGCATTTCCATTCACTCTGCAATTTGATAGTCACCTCCCTCAGGTCTCTTGAGAATGCTTTTCCTCCCCCCCCCCCCCACATTTTTTTTTAAATCACAAAACAGAACTTGAAGAACCACTGACCAGCCACATGGTAGCAGCTATGAACTGCATTTGTAAAATGTCAGCAGTGACTTCATTCTTGAAGCTGACTTCTCCTGCCGCCAATGAAGGCAAGCTGAAAAGGTGGAAATAATCATAAAAATGATGCTAGTCCATAAACAAGCTTACAGCCTCATTAGTATAGCAGTAGGCTCCACTGGGTGATTTATGCTCGTTTTGCTGATGCCATGAGGAAATGCCATAGGGCAACTTTAGCCAACTGCTAATGGTTTCTGACAGCTTCTTAGCAACTAGTGCAAGCAACGCTGTGGCGTTTGCTAGTGACAGAAACCGAAAATGTCATATTATCTGTCCATGTGTCACAGAGTCCGTGTGGCAATTAACTAGTAGGCCAGTGACTGAGGAGCCAGAGGCTCTTAAAAATGGCCCTTGGCTATTCAAGGGCATTGCTCGAATTTGCGTTTCACATATGCAACATTCTAATGCAGAAATCTGGCTCTCACTACCATCTCTGTCATGGTCACTGTTGAGTTTGGGCTAGCACAATATTTCTTTTTTCATCCAGGGAGGAACTCCCAGTTAACATTCTTCTTTAGGCTCTGCCCATTATCATCAGAGTAATTGAAAAATAAACTCGCCTTGATAGAGATTCAGGTATATTGCAAGCAATCTTTTTTTTTTTTTAATACTGAACCAAAAAAAAAGTGCTAGCTGTTTTTCTGCTCTTTCACAAATTAGTCTAAAAGGATTTGAGATCACTGAAGCAGACTCATTGCCTGTCAAATTGCTAGGAGCATAGGAACTCTGCAAAGCAACTAGACACTTTAAAAAAAGAAAGAAAGAAAACACACACACCGCAAACCTTATAACAAGCAAAATGAGTGTCTTGGCTCTGCATTTCGGTTTCCGAGCTATCAAAACTATGCACTATATGTCAAGCTGTCAAACCTTTCAGCATGGCCGTTTGCCCTTTCAAATAATATTTAAGAATTATTTTTACCATGTTTTATAAGCCGTGGTCTAGTGAGAGAGGCCAACCAACAAAGGTATTTTGTACTACAATTCGCCCACGGACTATTTCTTGAGAGTCCTGGGCTATTCCCATGGAGCGTGGCAGGTGACCTGCGGCAACTCCCAGACTGTCAGAGAGCTCCGATTTCAAACACACTCACCTCAAACATCCCAGAGCTGCCTATTTAAGCACACCCAGGCATTGAGGCTGTGCTATCTTGTTCCTTTCAAGAAAGGATAAAGCAGCATTTATCGTATTCAGGTCATTCAATGAGTCAGACTGGCCATGTCAGCAGGGGTTCCTCTTATTCAGGTCAAGTCTCCGCCCCTTCTCTTCCTACAACTTCCCCTCTGCCTCCCCCTAGTCACCCCTTTTCTAACCCTTCCCCCTTGCCTCAAACCTACATACACAGAAACATTAAAAGACAGAAAGTTTCACAATCATTCTACTCCACGACGAACAACAGAGTGCCTGTTAACAGACTACCCAGGTTTTATCGTTTGTTGACAAAATAGGAAGGATCTTTAAAGAATAACTTTTTATATGTGTCTTGTAATTGCAAACATAAAGGCTATTTTCACAAGTGATGGTTGCTTAGGCTTTTCCACTTCCCATGTTTGGATTGAAACATACACATGGGTTAGGGTGCTCAAGAAATACATCTCAGACTAACAGAGTCACATTTATAAATGACCCCATCCATGGGGAAAAGACCCAAGATTCAAACTAAGGTAAGCACTGGAAGATAAGAGAACTGCTTCCTGGCACACATCAGAAAATGACTCTGTATTAATTACATACAAAGTTCACCACACTTTCAGATAGGTGCTGTATTCAGCTGTACCTATTAGGATGTTTGCAGAGTCCAGTTCTAAACCTTTAAGTCATTTCATGACTGTGGTAGAGTGAACCATAAAGCTCAACTGCTAGCAGAAACTCCTCACATCTTTATGACAGAGTGACATCATACTCTGCAGTAATCTCAGATATTAAAATTATAATCACATAAAGGGGGGATCTCACAGATATCTTTGGTACGATCTCACAAACCACCCAAAAGATGAGCACATGCAAAAAGTCCTATACATGAACCACTCCACAATATATGAACCAATCACAAGGTCATATAACCTCCTGGAAATCATACTAAGGGGCATTGTCCTACAGTATAATGCAGTTATTTTCAGCCTTTTTCATCTCATGGCACACTGAGAAGATGCTAAAATTGTCAAGGCACACCACCAGTTTTTTGACAGTGGTCACATTGCACGGCTGCACACAATGCACTGCTTCACTCCAGGGGCTCACAATCCCCAATGACCCTACTAATATATGATCCTTCCCGAACCTCCTGTGGCACATCTACAGATGAGTCATGGCACACCTTTGTGCCGCAGCACGGTGGTTGAAAATCGTAAAATGTATCAACAAGTCCACAGATACACTTATGCTAAATTGTCATTTTAAACTGCTCAGTTAACAGACAGCTAAAAAAGCTCGAGTTTTAAAATTGAATGACATTTTATGGACAGTGTCCATACAATTTAGGTGATACTTTCTGTGAGATGAGCTAAGTTGGATGAGTGTTGGATGAGCTAAGAATTTGAGTCAGAATGTAGAATTAGCAACATTCTAACAGAAAAGAAATATTCCTATTCCTGAAGATAGGCAGGTTCTCTAACAATTCTGAAATTCCTACAATGGTTAGGACAGGTAAAATTAAGAGTGTTACAGGAAAAAAAAAATGCTTACCATGCAAACATTTCCTAAAAATACAATCAGCTAAAAACATTGGCTTTCCAGTGATGTTTTAAAGCCACAAACATCCTCTCATGGAGCTAGCTGCAATGATATCGTACCAAACTCTTCCCCATTAAAATACATACACAGATGTCATACTATTCATTTTTTCCACAACTAAAATTCAAACAGACTTGCTCACAAACTTACCATTTAGAACATTTGACAGATGTGCTGTTTGAGTGGATTATGTGAGATAAATTAGATTAAAGTTGCTGGAGAACACTCAGACTTACCACAGGCCTGAAAATGACAAAGCACTGGAATTTACAGAGCCAAGGAATACAAGGCACAGAAGGCCACATTCCAAGCTCCAGCTTGTAATGATCCATTTTTAGATAAGAATCTATATCCACCACTTTAAGCCTTTTGCTGGAGAATATGTGAAGAAATGTACCAAACAGCATTAGAAAAATATCTACAGAAACATTTAAAATGCACCCTGGGCTGGAATGCTCCATTGTCCTGGGAGCCTGCCAAAGTCCTTTAAGCTTCCTTCCATTTAGACCCATTCCCCCCTCCCCCTCCTCTTCTCCCAGTTTTTCACACTAAAGGTCATTTTAGCCCCTTAAGAAGAAGACATTTCGGTAGCGCATTCTTGTGCTCCAGAATCTAATACAATAAAAGTATCTGCTTCAGCCAGAGACTATTGGATTTTAGATTAGTGTTGTGCTCAGTTCCAGTGAAACAATAAAAACCACATACAGCTTCGGTTTATGGGCCTTTAAGGTAATGCATTTTTTATTTTATTTCATTTATTTCTTTTGCATTCAATAAAAGTAAAGTTTTGAAAATGTATAGATACATGTTTCCTCCAGTGCTCTTTTTTTTTAATATGAAAAACTTCATATTCTCTTCTAAGTAGAATACTTTTTGACTCAATGTTTTGAACATGTTTTAAAAGCACAGAGACCACTTAAAATGCCTACAGGTCAACCCAAGTTAGATACTTAATTAATATTTGTGCCTTGGAATTATCTGCCCCTAAGTCCAGCTCCAGATGTCTTTTTTCTTTTGCATACAATAAGAGCCTCAGATTTTTTTCTGGGAACCATTTCCAATTTTAAACATTTAGAGACTGGCTTCGTTCACAGTAGACTAGAGATCAAAGTAAGTTCATGAGAAACTAATAGCTGAAATTTATATCTGAAGAAAAGTTTCAGAACTGTCATATCCAACATTGTAGATACACATTTGTCATCCAGTCTAAGATGTTTAGAATGACAGAAGGTATCATTTTGTGTAAATTTTGTTCTCTGCACATTAAGCAATCTCATAAAATTAAGGCTGCAATCTTATCCTCACCTACCTGGAATGAAGTCCCCTTGAACTTAATGGGACTTACTTCCAAACAGACACGTGTTAGATTGCATTGCAACAGTGATGTGAAGTGAGATTCAAGCCAGGGAGGCAACACACAGTCACTCTCTTCCTCCCCCCCCCCCTTAAATTCAATCTCTGCAACATACGCACTATCTTCCTCCCTCCAGAAATAAAGTTTCTGCAACACACACTCCCCCCCCCTTTAAGTTTAACTAATCTCTTCTTCCCCCACTCGGAGCTGGGGAGAGCTCAGCACTGGCCTCCTAAAGCACTAGAAAATGGTTACTTCTGGTGCTTTAGGTCCACTGTGCAGGCTCCTCTGTATTTTTTCTCTCTTTTTTTTTTAAACAGAAGAGAAGCAACTCTTTCAGCTGCCTCCTCAGAGCTTGCTGATGCAGGTGTCCTGCTATTTTTTGATTGGCTAGCCAGCTGCCCTGCTTTTATTTATTTAGGTAGCTAGCTATGAATATAGCCCAACCTGCTGGAGGCAACTCTTTCTGATGCCTCCCTAGGGACTGATGACACAAGCTGTGACCTTTTTTCTTATTGGGCAAATGGAGGCAGATTTCCCTGGTAGAACAGGCATCCCTGCCTATTTTGCCTCTTGCAAGCCAAAATAGCAAGTGTGCAGATTGGTAGCTCTCCTTCCCTCCATGTGTGTGTTGCTTTAAACAGACTGAGTTGAGTGGAGAGAAGCAGCTTGGGAAGGCAAAAAGTACTTTTTTTTCAACTTGTTGTGTCTTTTTTTCTTGCTGGATCAGGTGAGGCTCTGCCTACCCTGACTGCACATCATCACACTGTAACTATCAGGTAAGCTGTATCACATGCTGAAGTGGTAGTACACAAAATTATTGTGTGTCAAGGAACAGGATTGGTAAACTTCGCATGGTTCACTAATTTGAAAGCAGATATTTTGAAGGCACACAAAAATCCAAATTCAATTTGCAGAGTTAGGTTGAATCTAAAATGAACTGACTAAATGAAATAAGAGAATAGTTTGGTTTAGATCCAACTGACCCACTATACCAGCCCAAGGACATTTTTTGGTATATGAGGCTGCCAAATTGAGCCCCCATCTGAAGTCCACCTATTTTCTACAAGGTGGATCTAGAGGGCTGGGGAACTCTCCAGATTGGTGGTAGAGGTGGAGAGGAGGGAAATCAGCAAAAAAAGTCTTTCACAGCAAGACTTTTTGATCAAGGTCACCTAATGGATAAAAAGTAATTTAACATTGCACAGGAAAATGGAATACATGCTAATTTAGAAATATACAGTGTTCCCTTGGGATCTGTATCGGTATCAATAGATTTGACTATTAACAGATCTGCAGATGTTGGGAGACCAACTACATGGCAGTCTCTGGGAATCCCAGAAGCCACTTCCAGATCATGTCGAGGCCTACAACTCCCTCCACTGGCCAGGGTCACTTCAGAATGCATTGTGAAAGCACCTGGAAAATATCTATATAAAGCAACAGTCTTCAAACCTAGGGACTGCTGTGTAAGGGGAAAGCCTTCCCTATCGTGTGCAAAGCTTACGGTTCCATGCTGTACTGTCTTACCTTTTGTTCCAGTTGTATTGTTACGTGAAAATCCCCTTTTTCCTTTTAAGTTGTGATTTTTATATCTGGTTATGTATTATGGACTAAAACTCATGCAGGCCAAATCTCAAAACACAGGACACACTTCCCCCAGCACACTTTTCCAAAAACCCTGGTCAAAACCACAAGCACATGGATTACACAACCCCCATTTCCATGCAGGTCAATGTATGCATTGTATTGTTTTAAGAGATATATGCAAAAGAGTCTCCTGATCCAATCACTGTTATGCAAACCCATTAAACCTCCACACACAGGACAATCAAGTCAAGCTCATGGTGACCACATCCCCATCCCCCAGTCAAGGAGTCTGGAAGAGTAAATTGTTGTCTCAATCACTGTAAATCGTTGCTTATATGTCTCATTGTTGTAACTCAACCACTCTTAAGTACCGTATGCAAACTGCCTTCGGGGGTTGGTCCAGTTCCCCCCCCCCCAGGAGACCAGCCATGGCTGATAGCTGACTTCCTGATCATCCTGTTTTTGCATGCTCCACGTGCCCCACTGTGTGTAGTGAGATCAGCTCTAGGCCACATCCGGGTCATTCAGGTCAGCGTCCAGGTCAGCAAAAACCCTTTTAAGAGAGAACTTCGCCACATGCTCTCTCTCTCTGGCTGCCCCTCCAAGGCAGAGGTCCTCCTCCATAAGACTCTTCCCCACTCCCATCCAACCGCTCCACAAGACAGGTAACTATATCTGTGTCTGGAACCTTTTCCCTTTTCCCTTCTCCCCCCCTTTTCTCCCCTTCTCTCCCCATCTTTAGTTAGCAACTGGGTTATGCAGATCAGGGACCCCTAAAATCCTTCCCTACAACCTATCCTTTTCTGATTTCCTCTGATAATAATAATAATAATAATAATAATAATAATAATAATAATAATAATAATAATAACAACAGGTATTTATATACCGCCTTTCTTGGTCTTTATTCAAGACTTTATTCAAGGCGGTTTACATAGGCAGGCTTTTATTTAAATCCCTTATTAAATAGGGATTTTTACAATTGAAAGGAGGTTCTTTCTTTCAAGAACCACTACATTCAAGGTGTTTCATTCCGATCTGGCTTCACATTCTGGCCTCCATCCTCCCACGCTCAGAGCAGATGGAAATAGCTCAGCTTCAGCTTCTTAGTTGCTTCAAGGTCGCACGGTGCCAGTGGCCTCGAACTGGCGACCTTGTGGATGTTATCTTCAGGCAGACGGAGGCGCTACCTTCTAGACCAGACCTCCTGCCCAAATGATGCACCAAATACACTCCACACGCAGCCACCATGAAAGTTAGGTACACTGGATCCAAGTATGAGGATTCAAGTAGACATATACTTACCATTTTTCCATGTGCATTATGTATACCTGTGTGTTTTGCAATAAAAGTATAATCCTACTGAAAGTTATCTTTCTCCCAGTCTCCGCTTTAAGCAAAAAAGGAATTTTCTCTGCATTACGCTGTCTTGTTATCTAGCCTGCAATCCTGAAGTTTGCAAAAAGAGTAATATACTAATTCCCCTAAACAAAACAGCCCTTTTGGTAACAGTATCAGGAAGTCACTTCAGCCAGCCGCTTCCGCGTTCTGTTGCCCCAGCAGACACTGCACCTGGATATCTGGCTCGAAGTGGCTGGCCAGAGCAACTTCCTGACATGATTGGAACAAAAGATAAGACAGCATAGCATGGAATGGTAAGCTCCACACACTATGGAGATAGCAGTAAGGGGTTTGAAGACTGCTGCTTTATATAGATGTATCATACTGCACCAATAAGACCTGTGCATGCTGGTAAACCCTAGTCAGGCGCTTGGTATTCTCAACCAAACTTCCTCTGAAATTGATTCAGTGCTATTAAGTACAACTGTAAAAAAGAAAGGAGAGAACACACATGCACACATACACACAAAAGTATATAGGGAGCACTCCATCCCCCAATGCATATCACTTGTTGGACTACACTTGTTGCTTAGCAAGTGACAGTGGGTAGTGACTCCACTGAAAAGACTTGTGTTTGAGGTGAACTGAAAAGTTCTCTCTCCAGTGCTTTGTTTAAGAATACTCATTTATACATGCAAGTCACCACTTGATGCTGTAGTCAGTATGACCAACATACGTGTGGGAACAAGCCCTTTGTTAAGGAAATTTCACACATGTTCTCCCAAATGATTAAGGGAAAAAAAGAAGGCCCAGCAAGGGCCCAGAAGGCCCTTTTGTTCATTGGGAGCAATTAGGAACCAAACTCATCTCCTGACCAAAAACTCTGCTGAGGCATGTCAGGGAAGGCCTTGCCTATCTGGAAACCTAGCTCACATTTAGAATGCTGAAAATCAAAAGCATCTGTATCAGACTACCAATGCAGAGGGGGGTCAAGATCCAGGTAGGTCTCCTAATCCAGACCTAGGTCACAGCCATGCAGCAACTATCATTTTGTTTTGAGACTCAGGTCTGCGCAGTCCTAGGTGAGATGAACCCTGCTGGAAATTTGGAAGAAATTGCTTTGGTCCAACCCTGCAACCTTTTGAGCCCTCCCAGTGTCCAACCCACCTGCTCTCCCCTGCTGTATAAATTCTTCTGCTCTGCCTGTCTTGCCTTCTCCTCTTTCTCTTCCTTCACTTATCAGAGAGCCAGGGTGGTGTAGTGGTTTGGGAGGTGGACTTAGACCTGGAAGATCCAGGTTCAAATCCCCCCTGAGCCACCTCACAGGGTTGTTGTGGGGACAAAAGGAGGGGAGCAGCTGATATAAAAAATGTGGGGGGGGGGGAACTGACTGTGCTTTGGTTCCATACCACTCTCTGCCCCTCCTCACCTCCTCACCCTTCTGGAAGAACAGAAGCGCTGCTCAGTGCCATTGTGGATGAACAGAAACAGAACTATGGTCGTCCATTCTCTTGTAACCAGTTCTTAATAAAGGGTCCCATGCTACCGGTTGAGGAGGGTTTTAGCTCTCAACAGGCTGAAGACCACTATCCTAATGCAATGCTACCAAAATAATTTCCAAAAGCTCTGGGAGATATGGCAGAAATATTTCAGATATATTTTCTTTCAGGCTGCTAGTGAATTACGTGAACGGATCATTCCAGTGAATGATGAATTCTTGGAAATAGTAATCAACAGGCAAATGAAAAGGCAGCACATGGTAAGAGAGTGAAGCATTTTTTTAATAAGGCATTAAAGGGGGGAAAGTGTCACTGCCTTCCTATATAGAGTATTCTTATATAACACATAATGAATAAAGTGACTCATTTAAAATAGCGCTATAGGAGAAACAACAGTGCTGTTAAGAAGCTGCTTGACTCATGAAACATAACAAGAATATAAATACACCAAGTAAGAACAAGAGACCAACATGACAAGTTTTGTTACATAACACATCTTTGTCATAATGAGCAAAACCTCAATGGAAGTAAAATTTATTACCTGAGTGTGTGTGTGTGTGTGTGTGTGTGTGTGTACACATATGCAGGGCTGAGGAGAGGGGGGTAAAGGGAGTAATTTGTACCTAGGCCCAGGGTCAAAACGGGCCCAGGAGCCAAAGCAGGGGGCCCAGAAATTTCCTGGAATCTTACATTTTCCTATCTACCTAGACTTGTTGCCCGGATGGGATGCTGGGGACACTACCACGAGCGTACAGCTGCAGCTACTGCAGCTATTGGCAAGCCATATATGCTGGGCCCAAGAGGGCCAATTCTATGCTTGGGCTCATTAGGAAAGGTATTGAGAACAAAACGGCTAATATTATAATGCCGTTGTACAAATTGATGGTAAGGCCACACCTGGAGTATTGTGTCCAGTTCTGGTCGCCACATCTCAAAAAAGACATAGTGGAAATGGAAAAGGTGCAAAAGAGAGCGACTAAGATGATTATGGGGCTGGGGCACCTTCCTTATGTGGAAAGGCTACGGCGTTTGGGCTTCTTCAGCCTAGAAAAGAGACACCTGAGGGGGGACATGATTGAGACATACAAAATTATGCATGGGAAGGATAAAGTGGATAGAGAGACGCTCTTTACACTCTCACATAACACCGGAACCAGGGGACATTCACTAAAACTGAGTGTTGGGAGGGTTAGAACAGACAAAAGAAAATATTTCTTTACTCAGTGTGTGGTTGGTCTGTGGAACTCCTTGCCACAGGATGTGGTGATGGCATCTGGCCTGGACGCCTTTAAAAGGGGATTGGACAAGTTTCTGGAGGAAAAATCCATCACGGGTTACAAACCATGATGTGTATGTGCAACCTCTTGATTTTAGAAATGGCTATGTCAGAATGCCAGATAGGGAGGGCACCAGGATGCAGGTCTCTTGTTATCTGGTGTGCTCCCTGGGGCATTTGGTGGGCCGCTGTGAGATACAGGAAGCTGGACTAGATGGGCCTATGGCCTGATCCAGTGGGGCTGTTCTTATGTTCTTATGCATAGATCACTCCTTCACACAGTGTCAAATCTGGGAGGACATAAGAACATTCCTTTCAGAGACCCTGCACATATGTGCTGTCAGTTCTCTAAGCAGGCCATTAGAACAATCGTCACTGAGAATAAAGAGCACCCTAAGTATACACAATGTTAATTTACTGATCCCATCAATTGCCTGTATGATTTATCCAGCACAGTACCAGAATAAGAAATCTCAGCAATATAAAATGTTAGGGTAGCCAACTTCTTTTTTATTTGCCAAGGTATGGTGCATTTAACAGCAGCACCACATACAGAAATTTAACAGGAAAAGTTTTCTCCATTTCAAGTAAGGGTTTACCTGCTTAATTTCTGCACATTATGGTGCTGTTTTAAGGGACCGCAGCCAGCAAAAAAGCAAAAGATAACATTTTACATTTGTGCGAAGGCCCTTACAAATGGTTTCAATACACAGATGTGAAGGTTGCTTAATGAGAGAGAGCTATACACATAAAGTTGCTCTTCCTACATTAAGTCATTTCTGCCCAGTGTTGCATATATGCAACAGGGACCAAATATGTACACCTGTGGACCCAGCCAAAAATGGGATCTTCTCATGATGAGATCATTCATGAGAAGAACTCCCTGCTATATAAAACTATTTTGTCTTTCCGCATGTAGACACTCATGGAAATTAGACCAAGAGCATCACATACAGATGCAAATAGTATGTCAGGGTTGTCTTGAAATTCAGCCCTTCCACAGGGGTCATAATTGTCCTCGTTTCTTCCATCCGGAGAGACCAAAAACAAAGAAATGTTGCAGACAACTTGAACTCAAATCAAGGAAACTGACAACTCTAGCCCTGCAGCACCAGTGCTGAAGACCCACCCTCCTTGTCTCTCACAGGTCTGGACAGGATAAGAGTGGTGAATTATCTACACCTGGGTGGGGGGAGGGGTATGTGAACTAGCCAGGATGCAGTCACATTTCAGCCTGCAATTTTGCTTTAGGGGCATGATGAAATCTCACTGATCCATAATAGAATAGCCTTCCACCTGCTCCATTTTTTCCACTTACTTCAAGTTTACAATTCCTATTAGTCCATCAGTGATACATAATTATAGAGAAATGAAAGAAAATAAGATCATAGCTTATCCTGCTTCACTTGTCAAAACTACAGTGTACTGCTGGTGGTTTACATATATTTAAATGAATGCAGCTTTTTCCTTCTTCTGAGAACTACAGTGCCTATGTTTGAACAGTTCTTCCTGTACTTTGCACACGACTGACAAACTAAGTTCCTTTTGCTCCAGGCTATAGCATGCCATGTAAAACAATAACCCCTCAGCATAGGTATTACCAAGAAATACCTTACCTGTAAATATCTGGTACAAATTAATAGAAACATGACATGCAATCTTACCCAAGTGAACACAAAAGTTACTTAGCCTTAGCCTATGCAAAATGCTTTCTGATTTTCTACATCAGCAGTTCCCAAAGTCCAACTTGAACTTTGGAACCACAGGTGAGTGTTTGCGGGGATGCGGCCTAGGGTGTGTGTGGGGGGGTGCCCCAACAACACTGCAGCAATCACAGCACCGTGGAAGCCCAGGGGCTTTTTGCCTTACCTGGAGGGTCCTGCTGGTCTTGGGGAGGGTCCAGGAGGCCTGCAGTCCCCTCTGCAGTTCCTTCCCAATGCTGAAAATCACTCCAGGGATTGGAGTGCACTTCCGGTTTTCACACAAAACTGGAAGTGCGATCCAGTCCCAAAAGGGTGCAATTTTCAGCATCAGAGAGGCCATCAGAGGAGGGCCCTCCAAAGCCAAGCAGGACCCACCAGGTAAGGGGGAAAGCCCCTGGGTTCCCGTAGCACTGCAGTCACTGCGGCACCCTCGGATCATTCATTACTAGGCCACTCTCCTTAAGGTCACAACCCACCATTTTGGGAACCATTGTTCTACATGCATATACTGTATAAACAAAAAGTTGTGTATCTTCTTAGCCTACAT
The DNA here is from genome assembly GCF_035046505.1 of Tiliqua scincoides. Classification (NCBI taxonomy): domain Eukaryota; kingdom Metazoa; phylum Chordata; class Lepidosauria; order Squamata; family Scincidae; genus Tiliqua; species Tiliqua scincoides. The sequence goes on along the minus strand of NC_089821.1, from coordinate 141,910,458 downwards.
GGTCCCAGTTAAGGTCATAACAACATTGCAAAAGTACCACCATGGAATTTTCACAGCCAAACTGCTGTTTCTTTGATAGTACTTTCAGTATCAGAGGCAAAGAGTTAAACACTTTCTACCTCTCCACTGTGGCCCCAATCCAAATCATGGCCCTATGCAGCTGCCATACATGAGTATCCTAAGTGTGTAACTACACACCAAGGCATTTAGGGCCAGGTGTAGTTGGACCCTTAGTAGCCAGCAGACAACTATCATTTAGACAAGGGCACCATGCAAAATGTGCTTGCAACACAGATGTAGACAAACTGCAGAGAATTCAGGGTAGGGCCCTGAGCTTTGGAGCTGGCGTTATCTTCTGCCAAGTCTTTTGTTACGGGCAGAGGACCTGGGAATGGGTGTGGCTGGTTTTTTCATATCACGCTGAGCAGGCAGAAGCAGCGCAAGAGACTCTAAAGTTCCATACAATATGAGAAACCAACTCTTTGTCTCTCCCAAGTCCTGTAGCATACACAGAGGACTTTGGGGAGAACGGATTGTTGGCAAAAGCTTGTGGTGGTCCCTTGAGCAACAACCCCTATGCATGATGGTTTCCTTTTTCTAAAAAACCAATGCACCCTGCACTGCTGAATTAATGTTTTGCCCACCAGTGAAAGACTCATTTCCCTCTTCAAAATTATCTTGTGTAGACTAGTAGGTAAGAGATGGGCAGCAAATCAGGAATGCTCTTGTTCAAACTTGTCATTCCATGAATTTTCACTTTGTGGCCTTAGGCAACTAACTTCTTCTCAGTTTCAGTTTCCTACTATGGCAGTAATATTTATTCATCGCACAGGGTTGTTGTAAGGCCAATGTATGAAACACTTTACGCATGCACTACATAATTGTCAGGTAAATTATAATTGTCAAAATTCAGCATGGGAAAAGTAAAGGTTCTGTGAGCTCCCTGTAACTGAAACAAAAGATACAAAGTTTGAGAAAGTTGCTCTCTTAAGAAAAAAGTTCATTAATAACAGTCCTGCATTATCTCATAAGACAACAGGATCATAGAAGGACTTCAAAAAGATCAGATCCCCAAAATTATGTTGTCCCTACCATTATCAAGAGAAAATCTATTTGATGCTGGATACAATATTAGAAAATTTTAAATACAGTTTCACATAGCTATTGAAATAACCCAAATGAAATCGATTGTTTCACCCATTGTTATTTATCCAGATGATACCTAAAATATCTCAACACTGCTTAAATTAGGCCAAAAGGAAGCACATGGTAGGTTAGGATGACTTCACGATGACCAACATCATTTTGTTGTTTTTTTCAGTTAAGAGAAACAAATAGATTGCGAGAATATAAATAGCTGGTCTCTACGCTCCCGTCCATAAAATTATGTAAACAGAAAATGAATATATTAAAATGCACGTACTATCAAACTTATCGGAATAGCAATTAAAGATAGGAAGCTTAAAGTGTGCCTGAACAAGAAAAAGAAGAGGAAGTAGAGAATCACTGACTCCAAAAAGCAAGTTTTAACATATTCTCTGCTGTGCAAGTTGTTTGTTTTTCTAAATCTTAGAAAATTAGGTGTGCAAGTCAAGTCTGCCCCTAGGCAGCTTTAACTTGAGCAACCTGCCCTCATTCTGCAGAACACCACGGGTCTTGCTGACCTTGCCAGTAATGCAGAGGTCATATTTTCACATGGATGAACTGATCTTGAACAATTTCTCCAATGTATTAAGGACAAAACAGGCTTTTCTTCAACATGGAGCATGCATGACTTACCTTTACACCTCTCCCCAACGCAACACATGTTTTGGAAGGTAAAGGGTCAAGGAAACGCTGCACTGCCCACTAGAACTGAAGTGTACATAGGCTTCCTTTTGCAGTTTGTCAGGATATGGATACAAAATGAGGTTGTTCTACATTCACTTTTATTTGTTTTTATTAGGCGTCACCTTCAACAAGCCAGGGTCAAAGTATCATGTAAAGGTTGTTTGTTTCTATTTGCTGTAATTGATATGAGAAACTTGTGGCTGTGATAATTTATGTTTCGTAGCAGGATAGGAAAGAAAAGCCATTGGGGTTATACAATATTGACTTGTCCGCATTTTCAGCTGTAAAAATGAAAAAGGGTCCATTCTTTTAAAAACGAAATCTAATTTCTAACAAAGTTAACTTGAATGCATGGAAATAAATAAAATCAGAATTCTTTCAGGTGCACACTGCATGAAGTTCCAGGTCATCTGGAAACATCCAGTACAAATTCACTAGCTAGATGGTCTCAAGACCATAAGCAACACAACAGTTTTGTGTTTTGCCAAACTAAGCACACTTATTTAGATCTCTTATAAAAAAAAATCTTTAATTTTGTATTCAGTTTTAACATTCTTAGACACAGCAGAACTCTGTAAACATGAAACCTTCCCCCCACTGGAAAATAAATATGCATTAGAAAAAGAAAAATGAGAAGCATAAATAAGTAGTGCACACTTTCCAACATATCCAAGGTTGTATAAATGAATGTATAAACACAGTAAATTGAATATGCTCAGTATAACAAGAGAATTGTGTGTTTAGTTAGATTTGTTTAACTCTCTGCTGGATGATTTGCCAACAGACTCATACAGGATTAATCATGGGTGCAAAGAAACTCTGAGTGCCCAACCACAACTAGTATAATAGATTAATATATTTTGATTTTGCCTGCGAAATCATACATTACCAAAGCAGTAAGAGAACCACCAATAAAATGTCACAATGTCAAGTTTTCATTGCTTCAGTAACATAAAAGTTTGGATTATTATGCAGTTACTTTGATCATGCCATTACTGGCCTTCAGTGGCCAGACTGAAGGGCGGTGCTGGCTATCAAAGGTGGAATGATGGTAGCTATACTGAATTTTGTGAGGCTTGATTTTCAATGTAAACAGTGGACCTTACATATCTGTTTGTAGTGCCCCCTCCCCCAGAAAGGAATACATTAGTGTTAACCAAACAACCACATGATGATCCCTTTTTAGCCACACTATGCTGGTGGCTTCATTGTTCACTAAAGCTGTTGGTAAGACATTCACATTAATCTAGTTCTAAGTCACAAGTCACACATGACTAGCTGCATGACAGAATGTGGATGGACACATTGTAGACTGGACTGGAAGAAAAGAAATGGGCCACCAAAATGGGGACATGCTGATCCACTATTATTTATTTTAAACACTTGGATCCCACCTTTCTTTTTGGACAAACAACAAATCAAAGTGGCTAACAATCAATTTTTAAAAGCAATAAAATCATCAATAAATATAATGAAACAGACACAGAATGCAACCATAAAAGCAGCCAGCTTAATAATTTTTTAAAGGCAAAAGCAAGCCAGAATAAATATGTCTTACACCCCTGCCGGAAGGCCAAAAGAGAGGATTCCATTCTTTACCCATTTCTGACCAGCCCACAGGCGTACACATTTGATCCCTGTTGCGTATTTGCAACATTGGGCAGAAATGGCTTAATTCAGTGAGAAGCGAGGGCCACAGCTGTGGTACCACTATAAAAAGAAAAGCCCTCCCTCTTATTGCAGCTAAAATTGCTGAAGATTACCACTGTAGAGCTGAAATTATAAAGGGGGCCCTAATGAAATCCACCACTTCCATCCCTGACTCCCATTTTAGCCAAATTATGCTCCCATCTCCACCTAAGCTAAGGGGACCAAGCTCTTTTTGCAACCACCCCCCCCCCCCCAAATTCAAGTACTGAGTATGTAAAGGGTAGTTTTATCAACTGGATTGCAACGTGGGCATACACAACAGAAAACAAAGAAACCAGCTCTTCCTTTTTTCATGAAGCCCATGTACAAGTGAACCAGCATCCAAGTTTAATTCTGAATGGAAACAATTGTAATTATTATTTCACTTGTTATGCAGGTTTTTTAAAGCATCAATAGGACACTATCAGAAAATGTTAACAGAAAATGAATGAGAAATATTCAGCCAATATTAAGCACCCTTCAGTCCCATGGAAATAAGTGGGGCTTTAAAAAAACGTAGCGATGGATGGAGTGTGCCAGCCAAAGAGCTGATTCAGAGAAAAGTGGCTTGGCACTAACAGGTGGCAAGAAAAGTAATGCTATTGAGGATAATGAAGTTAGCAGATTTTACATCAGACTCTCCACGCCTGTTCACAGTGCCTTTAATATCTGCTCATCTTTTAAAAACGTTAGTTAATTAAAATCCTTCTCTGAGGTACTGCAGAGTGACAGAGATTAAGAGCACAATCCTAACCAGGTCTACTCAGAAGTAAGTCCTATTTTGTTCAATGGGGCTTATTCTCAGGAAAGTGTGGTTAGGATTGCAGCCTAACTGATTTATTTGTGAGCCGCCTTGAGTGCCCAAGGCGGGATATAAATTCTATAAATAAATTTGTTCAAGATTTTATATATGATCAACAGTAGACCTGGATATGGAATTTTTGCCTTCCACTCATACTAGAAACATTTTTCTCATGGTGATTAGCAGAAGAGAATACAATTAAACATTTCTATTATTTATAATATTAGTACATTTTTTATATACAAGGAGCTAAGTAGCATGTGTATCCATGCATTGGTACCCACTTAGTGCGCACTATGCATTATGCATGCTAAAAACATGCATTTACAAGTCTCCATCACAAAAACCACCAGAATCCAGAATGGACAAAACCAGATCTATATTTAATATCCAAATTAAACAATGCCTGAGCCTAGATGGTTAAAGCTGGCCAAGCCTCAGGCTGTGGAAATATCCTTCCACTGTTGTCTGAAGGAAAAAAGCAGGAGTGTTTTTTTCCCCTTTAACTTCTTGAAAGAACTTCTTGGTAGATATCTTGTGGTTCGTGTTGGAAGTGGGTGCAAAGCTAAATTTAGCAGCCAGGAACAGGAAGCTTTTAACTTGGAAAGTTGAGGGTTAGGATCTCTCTGTGGCAAGCAATGAACTGGAGAGATAAAGATGCAATGGAAGTTGTTTGGAATAGACACAATGAGCTTCCTGCCAAAGCTGGTGTGTGTGAGCATGTGTGCTCTTCTGATACGATGGACCATTTAGCTCTTAGTTTCCTTAAACAGATCTGCTCATGCAAAACACTAAGAAAAACAAATTGTAAAAGGAGTTGATGGCAGACTCCACCTCTTTTTGCCAGATCTTTTATTTTATCAAACAAACTTATCAAATGCTTCTATCAGTGCTGATTTTAGCCTGTTTACTCACCTCTTTCTAAGCTGCAAGTGGTATCACATTACACTATTAAGCTAGCAACCATCTTAGAATATGGTCTCAACTCAAGTACCCAAAATCAATATGATGCTCTCGAGTAATAAATACAACTAACACCAGGCTTAACAATATACTGAATGTTATTCTATAGATGCCCTGTTACATATATATTGCCATCCTGATCCTAATCTTGCCATTGGTTAATATTTAATAAAATCTCAAGATCAACAGTGGCTACTTTGTTTTCCTTCCCTCCTTTTATCTCAGCAGCTTCTACCAAGCAGGTATCCATGTCAAAACAGTACTCTTCAGCTGGGGGTTTGTTTGACCTAGGTCACCTAACGGTCAAGCTTTTCTCCAGTTGTTAACACAAAGCTTCCACCCGGCCCTTGAAAGCCTGCAACACAGCTTGTTCCATCTACAAATACTCCACACACATTGGGAAGATCCATCAGTCCCTTCACTGTGAAGTGGTATTAATGACAAAGACACAAGCACTCTCTAGGGCAGAAATTCCAAAAGCTGAGAGAGAGACTCAAAATTAATGTGAATGAAGTCATTTGTTCCACGTTAAGAACATACAGTAAAATTCTCCAAACTTAAAAACCTTTTAAATGTGCCCTTAAAAATTTCACTACAGTCAATACATTCTAGATTTGAAATCTGGGTCTCTTATACACAGTCCTAAAGCAAGGTAGAGTATGCTGTATACTTTGTTTCCCTGGAAGAGATCAATTTTTATTCAAATTGATTTTAAGATTTACATACAAGAGGGAGATTATTTGGTCTTATGTATGAACCAAAACAAATTGTTGGCTCCCATGGAACTCAATGAAGTCCAAATAAAATTTAGCAGATTTCATCTACCAGCTTTTGAGATTTCTTTATTATTTCATAAACATTGTCAGGATAGAAGTTAACTACTGTATCTCCCAGTCTCTCTTACTTGAAACAATAAAGCTTTGTACAATATTTTATATGCAAATATTATTGCCAAGAGAACAAACGGTAAACTAGCAAGAAGTCATTTATCCCCTTTGCAAGCTAAAATTAGCACTTTGGTTTTGCAACAGTATATGCTGCAGTCAGGCCATCACAACATGCTTAGTACAATCCTAATTTCATCTACTGTCAAAAATTTAAACTAGCCATTTTCAACCACTGTGCTGCAGCACACTGGTGTGCCATGAATGGTCTCCAGGTGTGCTGTAGGAATTTGGGAGAGGGTTATTTATTAGTAGGGCCATTGGGGGATGTGAGCCCCCCCCAGCAGCAATGTGGTGCGCCTTGTCAATTGTCAAAAAACTGATGGTGTGTCTTGAACATTTTAGTGCCTTCCCAATGTGCCATGAGATTAAAAAAGGTTGAAAATAATTGATTTAGGGCGCAATCCTAACCCCTTATGTCAGTGCTTTACAGCGCTGACATAAGGGCAATGCAGCTCTGAAGTAAGGGAACAAACACTCCCTCACTTTGAGGAGGCCCCTGTGAGTGACACCCAACTGCAGAATGCAACACATGTCCCATTGGCACAGCTATGCCAGTGCTGGAAAGCACTGACATAAGGGGTTAGGATTGCGCCCTCAAACAACCACATATTGTCATTAAATGGATACTATCTTATTCATTGAATTTTTGAACTCCTCACCATAGAAAAAATATTTGAGAGACAATGAGTTTGAGAGGTAGTTTTAAATATAGTCATCATTACCAACCTTGGCCCATCTAAACTACAAGCAAAACTAACAGCCAGTAAGGAAAGGATACACATTTACAGCACATGTATAGAAGCTTGATACACAACAATACTACAAAGGGAAAAGACAACTGTGCATCCATATAGTATTGTGTGATTTCAAAAGGTACAGCAATCTCGTTAGAGAATTCATACAATATGCAGTTTTGTCTACAATGCTATATAATACATACTGGCATTTACAGGACACACACACACTGTTGGAAGACCTGCCATCGAAAAGCACTGACACTATTGAATGCTTTCAGCACAAACCATGATAAATTTTTAGAAATGATACAGAGCACCTTTAAAATAATCACACAACCAAATTCTAAGCACACTAAACTGCTTAGAACACATAACTGGACATATTAGTGGTTTCATATTTAAAGGACATTTCAAGTTCTTTCCTTCCTCTTATTACCACAATTGTCAATTAATTGCACATTTCTTGAAAATATGGTTATAGTGTACTGAGCTGAAACCACTCTTTTACCCCAGGACTTCCTTCAGCCTGTTATTCTATTCTCACTTCACTTGTTCATAATGGATTACTATTGTAGGGTTTTTTGTTTTTTTAAAGACTCCAGGACTGTGTCAAACAACAATGAACTCCTGATACAAAAAGATTGTCTCAAAATCTATGGTTCATTCATGTTATATTAAACTCAGTATGTTTAGACCAGCCATTTTCAACCGCTGTGCCATGGCACACTGGTGTGCCGCGAGTGGTCCAGAGGTGTGCCACAGGAACTTGGGGGAAGGTCATTTATTAATAGGACCAATGGGAGATGTGAGCCCCCACTGGCAGCATGGTGTGCCTTGTCAATTGTCAAAAACCTGGTGGTGTGCCTTGACCATTTTAGTGTCTTGTCAGTGTGTCGTGAGATGTAAAAGGTTGAAAATAACTGGTTTAGACCAATACCTTGACCTTGAAACTAAACCCCAAATCTGACTCCAATCCAGATTTAGACATAGCCACTACTCCCAGTTATCTTCTGCTCTGATAACAGTGCTATATTTTCTGACACTACCACAGCAATTGTGCTATCCATCTGAATGAATGCACAGTACAGTGCTCAAGATGGCGACAGCACAAGGCCCAATCTTATGGTCTGCCAGCATCATGTGGTACATCAGCACGAAAACAGCTGCTATTGTATCTTGTGGGGCCAGAGCAGCAGCCAGAGATCTCCTTGGGGTAAAGGGAACATTGGAACGTAATTATAATATTAATTGTCTAGACTGCTAGAACAGTGGCAAGCTGTTAACTCTTCATAGGTTGGCCCTCTAAAAAATATCTAATACTGACATTAAAGCCTGATCAGCTCATCATAGGCAGGATAAGAAAGGAAGGACAGATGGTTGAACCTTGACACTATGTTGTGCTCTTTACCTTAGCGCCCTGTTGTCTTTTTGTTTCAAATCTAGGTGTGCTTTTCCTTACGGTCAACTTGATGACCAGTGTTCTTGCCTCTGTCTACCACCACAGTTTCTTGGGTGGAAGTATCAGGGAAAACTAATTGCACAACAGAGACAAGGTGAATATATGTGATGGAGATAACTGAAGGAAAAAAATGCTATGAAGAAGGGAGACAACATGGACATCCAAACAGATTTACGCATGCCCACCATCTCAGCACCTCTTTCAATGCCCTCTATCAAAGGTTAGTTAATTAAAACTCCAGGGATTCCTGGATGAAAAAGATTATCTGGATACATTTCAATCTGGCTTCCAGCCTGAGTTTGAGACAGCAACAGCCTTAGTTACCCTCATGGATTATCTATGCCAGAAGATGGAAGGAGAAGAACATCCCTGTTAGCTCTGCTGGAACTCTCAGTGGCTTTCAATACCATCAATCATGGTAGCCTTCTGGAATGCCTTGTGGAAATGGGACTTAGATTTTCACTGGCTCTGGTTTTCCTTGCATGGTAGATTCCAGAAGATGGTGTCAAACTTCTACTCAACACATTGGCCATTGACCTATGGTGTTTCTCAGAGTTATATTCTGTCCCAATTCTGCACCATTATCTGGGGGCAGCAATGGACTGGATCAGGGTTAAAATGCTGAAAGTAAATCCGGACAAGACAGAGGTGCTATTATTCAGGAGATCTGCTGGCCCAGTGGTGGAATATCAGCCTGTTCTGGATGGGGTTGAACTCCCCTTGACAGGTTTGCTACTTAAGATGTGCTCTTAGACAAAGCTCTGCTTCCAGATGGGTAGATGATAGCTAGGGCCAGAGATGCCTTTTCAAAACTTCTGCTAGTGTACCAGCTGCATCCACTCCTGGTTCAGTAAAACCTTGTAACAGTCACCAATAGACATTACCAATACATCTAAAAGGGGCTGTCCTTAAAGACTGAATATTTCAGACTGCTGGTCAAGCCTCTTTATCCGTGGATTCGGTATCTGCAAAATTGCTAATCTGCAAGTACCAAACCCAGAGGGTGAGTCAACCTGCACCCTCTGAATACAACCGCAGCTGCACTCCAGTCATATAATACAATACAATAATACCTTTATTGGCATATAAAATTACAACAGTCACTAAATAATAATCGACCACTGAAAAGATGTACATGATGGAAGGGGAAATAGAAATTAATTTAGGAAATAGAAGATATTTTAATAATTAGGGATAAAAACCTGGCAACTGCTAAGGTAATATCTGCCTGATTATCACTTAGCAAAGCGAAACAGGGATCAATAAATGGAACAGTCTCCAGTCATATCTAGAGGGTCTTGTGAGAGCCAGGGAGGCTGCATGCAGCCTCCCCAGCCTTCAGAATGACTTTTAAGATCTCGAGGAGGTCTCCAGAAACATCCCTTCCAGTTTTTCAGAAAAACCAGAAGTGACGTTTTAAGGCCTTTACCCTCCTTTGAGCCCTATCCTTCAGCCCCTTTTAGATGTATTGGTAATGTCTTCAGATCAGAGTGATCACTGTTGTCAGGGCATTTTGGGTCCTACAGTGTGTGGAATCCAGGGCAGTCTTATGCTGTGATTGTTCTTGCCTCCTCAAAACATGGTGAGTTTCCCCATTCAGGAAAGGCTTGCAAACCAGAATATGCCTCAGTTTCACCACATGATGAACCCAGCAAGAACTCCCCAACCCAGGAAGGCTGGTCTCAGTCATACGTTGCATGTATTCCTAGGAGTAGTAGTTTGCCTGCTCAGGTCAGCTTGGTAGCTCTAACTCAGGCTACTGATTTGTCACACATAACACAATGATTATGTATAGGTGCTGCTCAAATATACCTCAAGTTTTAAATGTCTCTTATTTTCTCATAAGTCACAATATAAGGAAACATTTATCTGTGCATCTGCTGTTGAAACAAATTTGAAGTGAGAAGTATTTATTGCAGTATATCATAAAAGGAGAAGGCCTCTTCCTCTTCTTTTCATTTTGTATGGCATGCAGTCTGCCAGAGAAACCTTCCAAAGAGCACAGGAATTCATGTTTGTAGAGATACTAGAGTCGTAAAAGATAAATTTCTCTTTTTTATTTTCCCACAGCCTAAGTGAAGGTAAACTATGTAAATCAAGCCTAGGACACCAACCCAGATGTTGCTTCCCACAGCAATATGGTATTTTCCTCTGGGAATAAAACATTTCCCTTAAAACTACCATTTATAACCCTTATCAGCTCAACAGCAATACAGCCATCAAGTCCAATATTGTGTGGAAAAAAAAGTCCAAGGTCAACAAGTACTTGCATTTTTGTTTATCTTTAGCTGCAATTGCTACTGACATTCAATTGGGTAATAAACATGAAGACTGTCAAATGCTCTCAGCAAACAGGTGATCCAAAAGCTATCAGAGAGAGAGAGAAAAAAAGCTGCTGCCAGGTAATCAAACAATTCAAGTATTATTATTTAAGCACATTCATTTATGGGAGACATCACCTGTCAAAGCTGAATGAATATTATCAAACCATCCCCATCACTGGGATAATGGGGGGTGAGAAAAGACAAATTCTGTCTGTTCCCAGGTTTCTGGCCAAAATATCCAAGCTAGCATCATTTTAACAAAAACAAACATACAAGCACACACCCCACTCTTCAAAACACAAACAAGAAGTGAAAACCCACCTAATGCTTGGATCTGAAGGACTAATCAGATTGGACATTTAGTAGCATATCACAGTTTTTGATACATGGTGTCTCTATGCCTAATAAAGGTCAATTGTGATTGTGATTGTGTGATACATGGTGTTAAGTTATGCACGATCAAAAAGCAAAACAATGCAACCCTGTCTAGTATACATATCCATTATGAACTGTGTGCTGAAACACACACTTTGTCCTCCAAAACTGTAACTAGTGCGTCATTTTAAAAATACACCCAGTCCCCAACTTATGTCTTGGTTCTATTCTGTAGGTTTGTCTGCAAGTCAAAAGCAACACAAGTTGGAATCACGTTATCATCGCTGTGCAAAACTACAAGGCCGGACAGACTGCACCTGCGCAAAAGTGCCAATGTGGCTGTTTATAATTTGGGGCATCCATAAGCCAGATGTCGATATGCCAGGGACTACTTCTAAAGTTTGATCAAAACAGCATATCAAAAAGTTGCCTGCACAGGAAGACTGCAGACATGCTATCAGTTACAGGCTTGAATGTTCTACTGCAAGGGTGCCCAAACCCCAGCCCTGGGGCTACTTGCGGCCCTTGAGGCCTCTCAATGCGGCCCTCAGGGAGCCCCCAGTTTCCAATTGGCCCTCCAGAACTTCGTTGGAGCCCACACTGGCCCGACGCAACTGCTCTCAGAGGGCGAATGTTTGACCTCTCGCGTTAGCTGTGGGATGAGGGCTCCCTCCACTGCTTGCTGTTTCATGCCTGTGATGCAGTAGCAGCAGCAAAGAAAAGGCCAGGCTTGCTTTGTGCAAGGCCTTTTATAGGCCTTGAGCTATTGCAAGACCTTCATTCATTCATATAAGTTCATCTTTAATATATTCATTTATGTAAACTTATGTAAATTTATTCAAATTTTAAATGTAAATTAATTATTTTCCCTCCGGCCCCCGACACAGTGTCAGAGAGACAATGTGGCCCCCCCTGCCAAAAACGTTGGACACCGCTATTCTACTGCTTTCAGTGGAATTCAAGCAGCAGTAACTGGGCATAGAATTTCAGCCTGAATACCAAGAAACAAAACTGAATTAAAATGAAGTGCACAGAAGATGACTACTGATCCCTCCCCTTCCCTCAGGAAATAGCTCCACCCACTTTCATTCCCAGCTCGCTTCTCTTACTGGAGTCAAGAGATAAAATACCTGAAGCAACTGGCCACAGGAGTGCCCTGTTGAGCACACCTCACCCACCCATTCCTTACTGTTAAAATAAGATAAGCTGAAAGGGACCCCCCTTCATCTACCTGCCATATTTGCATATAAAAGTCTAGCCCAAAGCTTCCTATTCTGTCAACATGTACTACAATGCAGTGGATTACAGTTTGTTCAAGTTTACTATATATTCAAATTGTGATTCCATAAAAGAATAAAGTCAGCAATTTATTTAATTAAAATAGCTGCATGCAGCTTTTCTGTAGTTAAAACTAGACTCCAATAGCCACTGCAGTAATTCTTCACAAACCGACTCAATAAAACAGTAAAAAGCAACAGCGCACAACAACAAACCAGGGAAGGAGTTGTACCCTTCTTTCAAGAGGCCCTCACAAATGGACGCACATGAGCTTCTCTAGCTAGGGGTGTTCCATGGAATAGGGGCCAGGATCCTAATCAATGGTGATTGGTCAGGTGGTTCATTGGCCAAAACTGCCAGGAACCGCTGCACAGAAAGTAAAGGGGAGATTCTTCCAATTAATTTCACATGCCAAAGCCATCATCCTTTAAGTGCATAGTTGATGACAGAATGGAGACTACTGATACCAGCAAAGGTGATTGCCCAATCTGCATCTGTACCCTTGTGACTGTGGCATCCTTGCTCTACTGTTGCTTTCCAACATGTCAAAGTATGAATAGTAATTTCATTTCCCCTTGACTGATGCACAGCGAATGCCAAAGGTTTTGCCTAATGGACTATATTACCAACTGCCACTACTTCTAACTCTCACAGAGACTCGTGGAAAAAAGACCATGAATCATGAGCACATGATATCCTGGTCCAAAATATATGTATACCACACTAGGTATTTATTTATTTTTCACATTTTTATACCGCCCTTGCTCCAAAGAGCTCAGGGCGGTTTACATAACTGCTCCTCCCCTCCTCCTTGTCCTCACAACAACCCTGTGAGATAGGTCAGGCTGAGAGAAAGTGACTAGTGCAAGGTCACCCAGGAAGCTTTGTGGCGGAGGGGGGATTTGAACCTGGATTATCCAGGTCTAAGTCCACCTCCCAAACCACTACACCACCCTGGCTCTCCAGGGTGTATTAAAGGTTAACCATGTCTAATTCATCCCCCTTCCCCCCATATACACTAACAAAGGACCAGATTTTTGCCACTGGTGCACATTTTAGAAGTTTCATAAGGCCAGGAGTCAGAGGGCATAATCTTTATATACATTCCACACTTCCAATCTAAGCATGCCTTCGTCCACCGGAGCTAATCTACCACAACATCCATTTTTACATCCCTGCATGAACACAAAGCCCTGTCTTCCCCTGCCCATTCCCAAAATATGTGGCTTGCCCTTCCTCTCTGATTACATTCACCTTCTGTCCTTTTCCAGTGAAGAAAAGGGAAGATGAAAGAAAACATACACACATTTGTACAATAGTCTATGGTTGGAAAAGGCTTTGAATATATGGTAAAAGAAATATAAAATGTACAGACAGTGATAGACAAGTCTTATAAAGCACAATTTCTGTTGTTGCAAACATTGACAATACATTAAGCCAGTGGTTCTCAAACTTTTAGCACTGAGACCCACTTTTTAGAATGACAATCTGTGTGGGACCCACTAGATGTGGTTGTGGCTGGAAGTGACATCTTCAAGCAGATTAAAATAAATAATTATAGATAATTAAAGTAAAGTAAAACAAATAATTAAACAAGGGGAAGCCAGCTTTGTACCACCAAGTGAATTTTCTCACTAGCCTGCCTTCAACAACATCCCCCCTGAAAAAAAATCAGTAAAAATTTTCAGACCTACCCAGTGCCCAGTTCAATTTAAATTCTTATATTTAAACTACTGTATATCAGGATCTACTTAGCTTAACAAGTCTAAAAAAGAAAAAAATCACTTTACCAGCTCAAGCCTGCTGCCTTCTAGAACATTTGTTGAGCTCCACTTTCATCAGATTGGGACCATTCTGGTGGCCTTGCATTCCTCTTTGCCTGAACTGACCACAAGCCAAGGCAGATTTGCATAGTGAGTAAACGTGAATGTTTAGCTTAGTTTTGCTTTCCATAGGACTCAATTCATTCATCAACCGGGAAGGAGAGTCTTCCATCTCAGGTGTTTTTGGGGGGCTAGGTTCATTGGATCAAGACCTTTCTAGTTGGTTCCTTCTCAGCCTGCCCTTTCCAATGGACAAAGACAAGTTTGCCTACTCATGAATAAACATACAATATGATTGTTTCACTTTCCATAAGGCTCCATGCATTTGTCTTCTCAGCTTATCAGCTAAAGCTTCAAAACCCACCAGCAATCAGGTTGCAACCCGCCAAGTACTTCATGACCTACAGTTTGAGAAATCCTGCATTAAGCCAGTTCTGCCCAGTGTTGCAGATACACAATAGGGATCAAATGTGTACACCTGTGGGCTGGGCAGAAATGGGTTAATGACTGGCTACTACTGCTAACAGTGAATGGCTAAAAACAGAGTGCCCTAATCTGCTGATAAGATTTTGATGAGTCAATTAGTCACTCCACTAATACTATAGGCCTTAATATTGTGGTTTAGAACTAAAAAAGTACCTAAATGTTTTGCTGCACTACAGTCTAACTCCAGGACTTTAAGCAACTTGCAACCTGTTGCTAAATTAATTTGCTTAGATTAAAATCATATCAGTTTCAATTAAACTTGCTGTTGAAAGATGTGCACTCTGCTGAATGGCTACACCTGCAAGACTAAGATGAAATATGACTAAGGTGTTTCTCAAACTGGGTTGCAACCTAATTTTTGGTGCTACTTCCAGGTTGCATCAGGCCATTACCCACATCATTGACCATGCTGCGCAGCATCACATCCCAGAATTCCTTGCAGAAGCTGTCTGCAATGCATTTTGGGGTGTGATGTGGTGTGACACGGCCAATGATATGAGCCATGGGTCGGCGCAACCTGGAAGTAGCTTCTAGTTACTTCCCATGCTGCCTTGAAGCTTGCTGGTCATAACAGGCCTGGAACATATCACAGACTCTGGAGTGGGTTGTGAAGGTAGAACATTTGAGAACCTCTGACTGAGATGACTTCAGCTGCTATCATTCTAATAAACATGACCCACCAAAATGTAAGTTCACAAAGATCTGTTTAATATGTATATAACCAAAACATATTTGTAAGTGTGCACACTTTTCTTGTTTGGAAGAAAAACGAATGCTTTGAAATCCATGGTCTGTTTCTATACTGACTGCATGCAGACTGCTAGGATTTTTATAAATCTTTTGGCAAATGATCAAAGCGTTCAAATTCGTACTTCTGGATTATATAAGGACTAATAAAACTGAAAGACTTAATTTAATATAGGACATGCTAAGCATATGTAACAACCATGAAAACTAAGTCTCTTCCTCTTCCACTTACCCAAGCTCCCCTGCCTCAAAAGCTTTTTCTTCAGTGATGGCTACACTTTAACTTAACCACAGGTAATTAATTCTTCATTGAGACTGAGACTTTCTGAGCACAGTAAAAGTGTGCAATGATTTTGGCGTCTATAGGGGCTGGCCTGAAAAACAGGTTATTAGCTACATTTAGAAATCCAGCTAAGCCATAAAAGGGTAGAGGGAGAAAGGGGAGGTTTTATAGGGAGACTAATTAGTTTATGACTATGCTGCCCACAACTGAAGAAAAAGAATAAAGTTAGCAAGTTTTTAGTGTTGCTGTATGAGTTTGGAAAGTTAGAGCCATTTTAGACTTTTAAGTCAGAATAATAATTTATAGCAAACAAGATCCAAGACTTTAATTGTTTTCAATAAAAAATTCATAATTATTTGCTGTGAAACTAAACATACAAGAACAATAAATAGCACAGTGCATTGGATATGTAATCATCTAGAGCTAAAATGATAAAGAAACAAAACTAATAAAAATAACTATTACAGTGAAGATGAATTAATATAATACGGTGAAGAATACAGAATGGAATCTATAACTTTATCAGAGCAGTGCTCTGTTATTAGAAACTTTCTCTGTGACAGAAGGAGAATTTCATTCATTCAAGGAAACCTTGCATTTATAAAGGGAGCTCCACTAAAGATCTGCATGCTGCTCATAGTTTTAATCAGCTCGAGCACTATCTAAAAACACGCTTAAAACATTGTCTTAAAAAATAATGTATTTTTCTGTAAATCAAATGTAAGGACACAGGTAAACAGGTCGCACCGATCTTTTCAAACTTCTTCCTTTAAAAAAGAAAAGCACCAAAAGGTGCCAAGAAATACACACCTCAGTTGTAAAATAGCCACTAGATATGTGGTTTTTGAGGCTGTACCTCAATTTGTTTAGAAACTAAAACGAAAATAAGGTTCTTGGATGTCGTTGAAAATGCACAATAATCAGAAAACAGAACAACCCTCTACTGACTGATGCTCTGTCTTTCTCAATTGAGGGTCACATCTAGCCAAGCCAGTCATATGATAATGGCATCAGTAAAGGTCAATCAAAGACAAGCTGAAGCTTCCACTCTTTGGCTGACCTTCGGAGCTTGTGACAAATTGCTATCAGTCAATGTCAACTAATGACAGAAGCTCTTTGGCTAATCAATTGTTCTAAAAATGATCAAGAAAACTACTCACAGGACAGCTCATTTTCACATCAATGCCTATGAAGTATGAAAAGCTCATTTTTTTGAGTTTTTAATAAGCTCATAAGTAAAGCAGTTACTTGGTAACAGGGGTCACCTTACTGAAAAGACAGTACCTTTGTCTGCCTTTTACATATCTTTTTATTACCATATTATAGTAAAAATATGCCATGCTATTATGGTGCCAGAGGGCTACATAATAAAGTAGGTAACACTTCATACATTCTGAAATAAATACTCCTATTTCTTAAGGACCTCTGTTTGGATGTAAGTAATTGCTTATTTATTTCCAAGTATTTCAATATTAAATAGGTATATGTCTGGTTATTATTCAGGTGGACTTCACTTGATGACCTCTGCAACCGAGTGATTCAAGCAGGTGGTTAAACTGTTGTAGCCTTCGCTTTTGTTATTAAGATCAATTTACTTGCATTAATTATGATCTAGATATAGTGAAATGTAATTTGAAAAAACCACAAAAGAAAACTACAGTGACACGTTTGAACTTCTGCTGTGAAAAACGTCCCTTTCCCCTTTTATGTGTGATCAGTGATATGCCTTGGAATGCAAAGATGCCTGCTGCAGGAATCTGGAATACAAATATTCCCTGACAGCAAGACCCAGTCACAGTTTAATGAAGTCCTTCCTACACTATTCCTTGAAGCTCACTGACATGCCATCGTTTTTTTTGTCATCTCTCAAGAGCCACAGTTTTAAATTTCCACTTAAACATTAAACATTGCCAAAACAACCATGATATTCAGTGTCATCTAAGAACTTGAAAGCTGTAGCCACAATTATGTTTTACTTTTCTCTAGTTTCTGAAGAGTGTTAAGTCAAAATACATTTTAGGGCACCACAGTACAAAAGTCTCTTGAGAAATAGCTTGAATGCCAACAAACACACGTCACTCCAGCTACCTGGATCTACAAACCATCTTTTTTTTTTAAAATTAGTTTTAAAGACAGAGATGACATGGCTTGAAAGCTTCTAAAATGTTTCTGTTTCTAGCTTAAAAATATATCTTTAAAAAAAAAATTTTTTTTAACAGCTAAACAAAAAGAAACCTGTTATTTTCTTTCGGAAAACTGAAAAATGACAGCAGTTTCGGATTACATCCTAAAAACCGAACTGCTACGGTAGTTTTTCAAATTAAAATATCTTCTGAGGCCTCAACCACTCTCAAGTTGTCCATAGGAAAGAAATAAAGGAGGGAGGGCAACACTTAAGCTGAGCCATAATTGGAAGTATGTGAAAAATGAAGTGTCAGTTCGGTCAATAAAGGGCAAAGGTCAAGGGGAACTGCAGCCCAAACTCTGTGCGAAATGTGCTCATTAAGACATCCAATCAGAGCACTCCTTCCCACCTATCCCATTAGTCATCAGACATCTGACTGCTTCAAATGCCTGGCTCTCTGTGCTGTTATTACTTTTCTTCTTCATGTAAAAAGGCGAGCTGGTGTATAAATCGTTGCTCAGTCATCTGGAACATAATGTGGCCCTTTTCCCCCCTTCATCCAGCTCTGCCTGCTCGCTTTGCAGGCTCACAGTAACTGCCTTGAGATTCTCTTCAATAATAAATGGAATTGCCTTTTGCCTATCGGTTGCCTGATGCTCTTATACAAAAACCAGGAAAAACAATGCAAGTATCAATACTGCTTCTGTACGATGAACACTACACTGTCCTACACTGAAAGGAAAATAATTTTGTTTAGAGTCTGAAACACAGGACTGGGGGTAGGGAGAAACTGGACATAAATAATTATAGGCTTCAGTAATTAAAAATATATTAAAAAATAAAGGTTCTTAGTGTCAGCATACAGAGCACAAACATGTTAACAAAGTCCACTGATTTCAAGGGGGCTGATTAAAACCATCACCTCCATGGAGTTGGTCTGGAGTTGAACAGACCCTCTGTTCAATCCAGAAAGCACCCAATTCAGAGTGACTGCTGAAAGCTCCCAGGACACTGCTCTGTTAAGAATGGTTGTAGCTGACCAACGCTTAAACAAAAAAGCACTTGGCTCATGCTGAGGGGCTTCCGTGGCTAGGCTCCATGAATGAGGGCCACGTTATCTGCCCTTGCGCTTCAGCTGGAAAGTGGGGCTGTCTTGAGTCAATCCTATGCATGTCAACTCAGAAGTAAGTCCCATTAGAGTTAATGGGGCTTACTCCCAGGAAAGTGTGGATAGGATTTGGCTGTGAAATGGCGACAGGAGCACCTGTACCATCTATGCATTGCTTCCAAAAGGGGGAGGAGGATGACTTTGAGTTTGTTCATTTCCCTCATTGGTCCTGAAGCTACTGGGGAAGCTTATCTTGGACTCAAGGCTTGATATCATGACAGGGAGCTGAACACCTTAAGTTCAAAGATGAACACAGCTTGGCATGTTCATTCTGCAAGCCCCTCTAAGGATCAACTGTTACCCTGCATGTGCTCAATCTCGTCTGATCTTGGAAGCTAAGCAGGGTCAGGCCTGGTTAGTACTTGGATAAGAGACTGCCTGGAAATACTGGGTGCTGTAGGCTTATACCATAGTCTTTCGAGACTGAAGGTTGCCAACCATTTCTAAGGATCAAACTAGATATGCTCTCTCTTGCTCCCACAAATACACACACACCCAAGAGTGTCCCCCCATATCCATGGGTGGGATACGTTCCTGCTGCTACTCTGGATACCTGAAACTGCAGATAGTAGCAAACTCTACTCAAATTCCCCCATCTCACTCACAACTCAACTCTCTTTGAAAATGCTTTGCAAAAGGAAGCCTTTTCTTCCTTTCAATTTGGAAAAGGAAGGCAGTGAGAACCTAGACTTGTAGCTGCTAGAGGAACACTAGAGAAGGCAACCATGAAAATGCTAACAGGAAGTGTCAAAAATACTGTAACTGAGGCACTTTATCTCACAGACATGCAGCACAATCCTATACATCAGTGGTTCTCAAACTGGTGGGTTGCGACCCACCAGTTCATGTAACACTTCTCCTGTCCCTTTAAGGGATGGGGGAAGGGGAGGGAGGCAGCGAGGCGATCCTCATACAGGCACGCTAGCTGCCTTTCTTCCCATCCATGGCTGCACATCCTCAACTGGTTGCCCAGTGCTGCTCCCTCTCTTCTCACTCTTGATAGAGGAGACCGTGCATAGTTCACACTTAACCTGTAGAGAGAGCAAAATGCTGGATGGATAATTATTCTATGCCAAATACGGACTAATTTCTGAATAGCTTTCCATCATCTACTTTCCACACACACAAAAAAAAGATGAAGAAAGTTGCCTGGGAAGGAGGAGTTTAGACAGAATAATCATCCTCAGCACTGCTTCCTCTCAAATTGAAAGTTCATTCGAGTGCAAAGCCATGAACTGCCCTCTGGGTACCACAACATTATGATGGTGTTGCAGGCACATTCTCTATGCAAAAGTTTAAGGTCAGGTTTCCCATCATAATGCTTCTCTAGGACAACCATGCAGAAAGTTTTTGCTTAAGGAACATATAAGCTCCACTGATCGAGGGCTGTTAAATCTGAATATATCCACAGCAACACAAATGTTCTCCATTGTAAACACATGCCAAACAATGCAAATGTATACACAAATTATCTTTCTGAAAAGATAGTGTGGCCCAGATCCAGGCCCAGTGATTCACGACAACTCATGGCCCTAGACGGGAATGTACACCCCTATCAGCATCAAGAAGGTGCACTGAGTGAGTATAGTGGGGTCTGAATATACTTGTAGACACACAGCTGCAACAGCTGTGGATGAGAAGAAGTGCTTCTACACACTGACCAAAGGGTCTACATTTAGCTGCTTTCCCTTAAAAATTAAGGTATAGGATGCATAGACATTTAAAGCACTTTACTGTGATTACACTTTAACTTCCTCTTTCCAAAAGGAAGGAGTACAAAAAAGATAAGAGCGCCCCCCCAAAAAAATTATAGCCAACAGAAAATTCACTTGGATATCATAGTCAATATTTTGTATACAGCCAAAGTAAAAAAAAAAAAAAAAAAGTACAGCTTAAAAGTAGTATAGTTCTGAAGCAAGACAGATTTAGAAACACTTTTAAAATACTTTTTTTCCCCTAAATAAAGCAATCCCAATTTTTTGACTACTGGGGTTTCCAAAATATCACACATCATGCATAAAACAGGCACCCTAATCCAGCACAAACTGCCCTGCACTGATGCAGCTGTGCCAGCGCTGCGTTCTGCAGAGGTATTTTGCATGCTGGAGGTCTCCTTGAGGAGATTTGTATCCTTGCCTCAGAGAAAGCCCCAGCCCACACAACGAGAATCTGCTTAGAACTGAATGAGCCATATAGCCGGTGCAGTCCACGTGCACCCATGCTGTCATATTAGGGGGACAGGATATGGTGTGTGCAGGTGCCCCTGATCTCGTCCCCCTTTTGGGTCCAATCTGCCCACCCCCATCATTGGCCTCTCTTCACTCATGCACTGATCAGCGGGGGACTAACCTCATCTGGCATGATGGAACAGCACAGGTCTTCCAGCTGAAACTCCTAACTGGCATGCTGTTGCAACATAATTTACAGCACATCTGTGACAGCCTGCATCGGCAGAGCACAAGCTCCATAGACACAGAAGGGGGATAGGATTGAGCCATGTAATGGAAATGTGCAAGATCCCTCGAGGAGATAGGGTAACAGTGGCCCCTTGCTCTGGCAGGCAAGCATGGGGTTAACACCAAGGCCTTAGATTGCAGCAAGTGTGAGCACAGCTACAGCCACTTGGAGGCAAAAAGACCCATGGGGTTAAAAGAAGCACCTGCAGGAAGGAGAAGTGTGTGGGTAGCAGAAGGAGGAAAGCTTGGCGGAAGGAAGGAGAGAGAATTAAATTGGTGGAATAATGGACTGGCTGATGGACTACTGGCCCTGCTGATTGACCAATGGACTAACTGACTAATGGACAGTTGGGCAAATTGACTTCTGAGTATTGCTGGAATGGAGACTGCTGGAATAGAGGGTGTTGGAGACACTGGAGACTGGTGTGTGGCTGCCACACCCAAGACCTGCTGAGGACCAAGGTGTTGCTGAGGTGGCCAGATACGCTGCTGGAAGGAGAATGGAGGACCTCTGTAGGTTGAACAGGTGAGCTACCCTGGTGGTGGAGTCCAGCAGTGCAGAACTACAGCCATTGAAGGGGGGCTAATTAGCTGAAAGTGGGCATAGGTTCTCTAGGTGAAGGTTGGACCAGGAATTTGGCAAAACAAGCCAAAAGAAGTGTAACACAAACATGAAAGAAAAGCATTATTTCTCCACAGGGACTGGGCAAGCAATGAAACTCTTGTCCCGCTATACGAGACGACAAAAAAGAATACCATGGCTTTACTGCAGCCACATCCAAGCTCACTTTCCTATAAATACCCATGCAACCTTCATGAACATACAACTAGCCTACCCTATCTTTTGTTTTTCATAACACCCTCCACCACATGCACTTGTGCACACACACAGAAGGAGGTATCGCACAGTGCAAAGCTATGGTATGTCGCATTCTCGTATGCATTCGCTGACTCACGTTTACTAAATTCATGTTTACTAGAAATATATTCTAAAGAGAGTTGCTTAAGCAGATCGGTTCATTAAATATATTACGGTATCCATCTTGAAACGTTTAATGATAGAATACATCTTCATCAGCCTTCTGCAAAAATATTCTGAACCTTGATTCTGAAACGTTGCTTTACATTGTGCTACCAAAGGCATTATGGGGTATGAGGAATACTCAAGGTATGGAAGAAGCAAGCATGCAAAAAACTAATCAAAATCTTTCTAAACAAAGATGTTACCATGCTTGAGTTGAACAAATGACCTTCGCAAATGGTATCATAGAAAGTTATAGTTGGAAGCAACCTTGAAAGACATCTTGAATGACCCAACTCTTGCACAGTGCAGGCAGCTACAGGATCCCTGACAGGTGGCCATCCAGTCTCTGCTTGGAAACCTGCAACGAGGAGGGCTCACAACCATAAGGCAGACTATTCCTCAGTAAGTCAACTCGTACAATTAGGACATTTTTCGTCTTGTCCAGCCAACCAATCTGTGCCCATGGGTGCACACTCACAACATATAGGGGCTGCCTATAGGACGTGTGGGCAGATATGGGTTATTAGCCTATTTCCCTGCTATTTCAACCCATTGGTTCTAGTTCTGCCCTCAGGAATCACATAAAGTAAGCCCTTTCCATCTTCTGGATGACAGCTCTTCAGATTCTGGAAGACAGCTATATTTCCTCTTCACATTCTCTTTTTCATGTGAAACATATCACGCTCTTTTAACTGTTCCTCTCAGGACTTGGTTTTAACTGTTCCTCTCAGGACTTGGTTGCGAAATCTCTAATCATCCTAGCTGCCAGCCTCTGAACCCGATTCAGCTTATCAGTGCCCTATATATGATGCCCAAAACTGGACACGGTACTGGACACTCCAAGTGAGGTCTGACCACTGCAGTAGAGTGGAAGGATTACTTCTCATGATCTGGACTCTATGTTTCCAACTAATTCAGCTCAGCAACGCATAGGTCTTTTCTGCAGCTGCATCACAAGGCTGGCTCATATTCAGGTTGTGGCCCATAAGTCTGGCACATGTTGCTATCAGGTCAGGTTTCCCCCCTCCTGTAACTGTGCCTCTGTGATTTTTTGTTCCTATGTGCAGGAACATACAGTCTCTGTTTACATTTGTCTATGTTGAACTTTATCTTGTTGGTATGGGCCCAATGATTAAGTCTGTCAACACCCTGTTGAATCCTGACTTGGTCTTCCAAGGTGACAGCTGTCGTCATCCCCAGCCTTATGTCATCTGCAAATTTGATAAGCATTACTTCTACTCCCTCATCCAGGTCATTTATAAAAATGTTGAACAACAAATGGCCCAACACAAAGCCGTGTGCCAATCCACTTGGTATCTCCACCAGTATTTGTTGGAACTACTATTTCTAGACCACATATTACCATTTTATCCACAAAGATCTCATGGAATACTCTGAAATTCTTTGCTGAAATCTAAATATACAGTATGTCCATAGTGTTCCCACAGCTTACCAGACTGGTCACTCAATCAGATAGGCAGGTGAGGTTAGTCCAACATGACGTGTTCTTGACAAACCCATGCTGGCTTCCAAAAACTATTCCATCATTTTCTAAGTACTCACAGACATTCCACTTAATAACACAGGCCTACAAAACTGAGGGTCAGAAAAGTTTTTCCCAAACTTTATGGTGGTTTAATATGAATTTGGGGTGCCGATTCCAAAAATGGCATCCGTTTTGCCCTATCACATCTAGTTTTGGAGATCTAGTATAGCCTCTTTAGTGAATGGTTCAAGCAGCTTCCTCATGAGGAAACCATGGTGTAGGCTTCCTCATGAGAAAGCTGCTTGAACCATTCACTAAAGAGGCTATGCCATGTCTCCAAAACTAGACGTGATAGGGCAAAACTCATGCCATTTTTGGAATCAGCACCCCAAATATACCCAGGAACTGGTGTAACGTTTAAGGAAGCAAAATGTGTGTTGGCCTGTGCAATCTGTTCCAGGCTCTTTCCAAGTACTAGGCTGATAGGTCTAGAGTTTCCCGGACCGTCCTTTCCCCCCTTTTTAGGGGAGGAAATAGGGAGGAAAGTTTTGCAGATTCCAGCAAAGCTTTTGTCTATTTTGTTCCATAAAAATGGATGGCGTCTATTTACGCTGACTTGTATTGAAGAAAATAAGGGAGAAAGAAGCCACACCTTACCACAACCTGAGGACAGAGTCAGGATCCTTTTCTACAGCACACCAGAGTTTGCACTGACTTGAACTGAGACATGGAAAGGAGCTAAAATCATTAAAATTATTGATAGGAGGAAACACACTTGAAGACTGAACTAGACTCAGAGAGGACAGAGCTTGCAGCGGAGAGCCAGTTTTCTGGACTGCCACTTGGCTCTCTGTACCGGTTCAAAGTCAAATTCTGCACTTGTTCAAAATTTCTGCAGAAAATCCATCTCCTGGTATTGAATACGGAAAGTCAGAAGTGGATTTTGTCTATGAGAATTTGAGTAATCCTTACTTATTATCCTGGTCAAGGGCCAAAACATCAAGTATGAATGGCATGCATATTTCAGTTGAATACGATTGTATGTGCTGAAACATTAATCTAACATTTTCAAAAGTACCAAAAGGATTTAGGGTCACAAGAGTCTCATGGAAAGTGAACTGGAACAACTTGCATAACGCACTGAGACCTTCTCCTGCACAAATCCCATGAAAAAGAATAGGGCTACGCAAGCCACAAGTGTGCAGGAACTTCACACAAGCTTGTGTACCTTTTGAAAGTTTCTGTATAAGAATTTTCTAAAAAACACCATTCCCAAAACAAACTCTTGCCTTCAACAGCAATATTTGGTCTTTTTATTGTTTAGATAGGTAGGGAAATTTTGCATTTTGCAGTTTTGTGGTCATTTACTTTTTTAAAAAAAATTAAAATGTATTGTTAAAATTAGGGAGCATACTGCAAAGGTGTCGACACAACCTTAACAACTGTGAACCGCAACACATATATGAAGAAACACTTGAAAGAAAAAAGGCCCCTTAAATTTATGTTGCATATCATTTTCCAGTAAAAGTCAGAGGTCAGAAGGTTACCAGTTTCTGCTTCAGCTCTTCAACAGTTTGCCATTCCAGGCCTCATTTTTACTAGGCTTTACTTGTGATGAAGTCAGCAACTTTTCTTTAAACAATACAGGGATTCAAATACTTAAGATTCCATATGAAGATGTTAGTCACTATTTAAATTTGATTCCTTTTTGTATGTGGAAAAACACAACATATACCATTTTTAGTTGGGGGGACAACGACCCCTATCTAGTTAAATGTTGGACTTTGCAATTCTAATGAGCCTGTTCAATCTTTTTTTCAAAAAAAGAAAAAGGAAAATTCCTTTGTTGTCAAATGGCACTTGAATGAAACAAGATCATAAAACTACATTTAAAAGTTTATACCTATTGTAGATTCAGTCTACTTCAAAAAAAGAACTCTCTTTATATTCAGATGAAGGGTCCTTTTAAAATGTTAATTGCATTTAATTAACATGAAAACTATTCCAGTTGGTCTTTTCAGAGCTAAAACAAAAAATTATAATTTTTTGGTTCTTCCAAACATGGGTTTTTTAATACAGTACAAAATTAATTGTGTATCGTTTGTGAGACATCAAACATACAGAACAAGCAAACTAAGTCCAGGCTTTTCCTCCAATAGTGAATTGCTGCATTTGATTTGGCTCTCAAACAAAGCACTTTGGCATTCTGGTAAACTGGCAGAAAAGAGAAGGAGTTGTACAAATATAACAGAAATATGCAGACTAATTTTAATTATTTTCTGTGCCCGATACCTCTGTAGATCCCTTAAAATAATCACATTGACATTATCAAACTATTTCTCCCCCTACTGGAACCTCACTATCAACTGCTCTTGTAGCAAACAAATGTGTTCTCTGAGAGGTCACCGGCCTTCATTTGGTGTGTTAGGTCTCACAACTAGGTCACCCGTCAGTCTAAATAGGGTCACCTAGGGCACCCTGGAGGGGTTGTGAAGGGTTTTGATTTTTAAAAGAGGGGAAATGGGTGGAGTGGAAGAAGGGAGTAAAAATGCATTCCATGTTGCAAGGTTGGAGTATATAATACGGGTCCTGGATCTCAAAAGATTGAAGACTACTTTGCTTTTTAAGAGAAACCAACAGCAAGAACTGATACAATTTCACGTGCACTAACAGCTAAACAGATTAACAGCATACTCATATGCATGTCTGCTCCAAAGTAAGACCCACTGTGTTCAGTGAAGGGAGTAATTAACCTTACTCCCAGGAAAATGTGTTCAGGATTGCAACCTAACTTACATGACAGAAAAATAGTTGCAGAATATATCAATAAGGCAACCAAAAGGCATACAATGCTAAAGTATCAGGCAGGAGGTCTGGTCTAGAGGGTTGATCACCTACGAACTTACTGTCAGTAGGTCTGGATAAAACTACAGTCCAGAGTCCCCAGTAGATGTACATCTGTTGACCAATGGCAACTTGAATAGAAAATTAAGGGCTATCACCCAGCCTTATGTATTGAAGCACAGCTTTCTGTATTGTCAGAGTAGGATCCAACCCCAATGTTATTTGGGGTTGGATCCTACTCTGACAATACAGAAAGCTGTGCTTCAATACACAGCTTTCTGTGTATTCTGTAGAACATTGGACATCGGTAAGCTAGACCCAAATTAATTCAAAATAATATTCCTACCTTGTTCACTACTGTTGTCCCCACTATGTGATGTGTGCCCCCCACTGGAAGGCCCCGGTGTTCCTCCCGAACGCGTTGATGCTGTGTCGTCATGATCTCTGTTCCAGGAAGGCTGTCCAGTAAAAATGAAGCAAACAGTAAGAACATATTTATTCTGTATATTGTGCAGAAAATGAATGTACATACTACAAATTACTACAGAATGACAAAAAAAATAATTTTATAAAGGAAAAACATGTGCAGTCTTGTTAAATATATGTAGGCCCAAACAAAAACACTGTACTACAGATCACAAACTGATACCCACTTTAAGTGTGCTTTGTCACCTTAGACCAGAGGTGCCCAAATCCCGGCCCTGGGGCCACTTGCGGCCCTCGAGGTCTCTCAGTGCAGCCCTCAGGGAGCCCCCAGTCTCCAATGAGCCTCTGGCCCTCCAGAGATTTGTTGAAGCCCGCATTGGCCCAATGCAACTTCTCTCAGCGTGAGGGCGACTGTTTGACCTCTTGTGTGAGCTGTGGGATGAGAGCTCCCTCCACTGCTCACTCTTTCATGTGTGTGATGCAGCAGCGGCAGCAAAGGAAAGGCCAGCCTTGTTTTGTGCAAGGCCTTTTATAGGCATCGAGCTATTGTAAGACCTTCCTTCGTTCATATAAGTTAATCTTTAATATATTTACTTATGTAAACTTATGTAAATCTATTCAAATTTAAAATGTAAATTAATTCATTTTTCCCCTGGCTCCCGACACAGTGTCAGAGAGCTGATGTGGCCCTCCTGCCAAAAACTTTGGACACCCCTGCCTTAGACAGTAAACATTTCAACAGGAGGTGAGCCAATACCGCTATACCACCCCTTGATTCAGTATCCACAGGCCCCCATACCCAACAATCTACTACTTTTAACAAATCCAAAGCAGGCAGAAGTCTAAAACACTTTAGTTTACGTAGGTCTCCAACTGCATAGGGAAGACAAATATGGGAAAGTTTAAAGACATCATTCACAATTAGGCCTGGGTTCCCTAATAGCCGAAATGTGTCAGCTGTTTGCTGGATGGTAAATGGGCAAATGGACCAAGCATTAGGATAAAAAAAAGAAATTAGAGCAACAATGGCTTCACGCAGACTGTGTACACTCAGTCCCATGCAGAGCACTCTTGTACTATTGAACAGAAAGCAGATGTTGCTTCTTATCACTGGGTTCATTTGAAAGTAACATTCAGATACGAAAAATTGGCTGTAAATTAAATTCTTAGGGAAAACAATCATGGCAACAATCCTCCCATGTCTCCCATTATCACCAGAAACGATTTTAATTAGCTTTTAGTACTAAGCTTTTAAAAACATCCTAGTGACTCACTGGTCATCCTACACAGCCTTGTATGTGTAACAGAATTGTATGTTCTTATACTGTGTTGCAATATTGCCCACTGAGAATTACTGGGCGGAAATAAGACAACATCGTCAACAATCATCACGTGTCTGTAAAAGACAAACCAAAACAGATGATTGAAATGTTCTATGGCACAAAATATGACGCTATTAAATTAAGGTACTGCATTTTAGAATCAGCTATGGCTGACTGGGTCTGGCAAAACACAAAGCGCCAAACTATACATGACAAGGACAGGCACACATGTCTGTCCTATTCACATATGTTGTGGGTGGGGTATGCTTTTTATATCAAAAGGCACACCCAGGTTGGGAGGGGGACTGAAGTCTTCCCCTCTCTTGCATTACCTCCCTGCGCAACATGACTTCAAGTGCTTTTCTCTCAGCCCAGCCCAGATACCACAAGTGAGTCAAGCTGTAGAGAAAGTGCCTAGCAGGAAGAAGCAAAGCAGGGGTAGGGTCAGCCCCCTCTTCACCTATACATCCTTTCTGATGTACAAATAAGGCATCCCTCAATTGATGCATGAATAGAGCCGACACATGAACTATCAACTGTCCTGTCACTTTCAAGTGCGCATCACCAAGCCACCCCAAGCTTGGTTCTTTGGATCTTTATGATGACAACCATGTGCTTGGTTGGCAACCTTCAGTCTCAAAAGACTATGGTAGAAGCCTACAGCACCCAGTATTGCCACGTGGTCTCCCATCAAAGTACTAACCAGGCCTGACCCTGCTTAGCTTCCAAGATCAGGCATCTGCAGGGTAACAGTTGCTGCATGTGCTTACTCATACTTTAAAAGGGTTTGAGAAAATGCAGTATATAGATAACAGTTAGATGTAAAGATCAAAATTAAACAGAAGCACTATAAAAGGTCTTTCCAGCCCACTGTAAAATACTTTTCCTATGCTACAAACTAAACTAAACTTCTGTAGGCAATACCAATACTCATTCACAATTAAAGAAAGCCAAGAAGATATTGCACATGGAAACCATAATATTTTAATGCAATTATTGCACATACCCTGGAAATCATACATGCTATCTGACCAGGCAATCCTGCAACTGAAAGATTGATATGCAAGCTGTAAAAAGAAATGGTCTTTCACAAGTACGCATTTTTGCAGCCAATCAGAATGACACTAAGGGGTAATCTGGAACACATGCTCAGAATGCAAACAGTTAATGCATAAATTTTCAGTTTGTACAACTGCAGCTTTAAAAGGGGGACTTGTTTATTCAGAGCTCTGCAGAAAGAATGGTACAGCACCCAGGGGACAGACAATGCCAGGCACAAAGGCCTGGTGCCTAAACATGTAAAAGGATGTTTTTCTATGTGCTATAAATCCCACCTGAAAATATAATTAGAAAGAGAAAATGGCAAACTATTGCATTAGCTGTAATTGAAGAAAAGACTAGCAGGGCATGTGGGAAGCTGTAGTAGCCCATGGGAGTTCCAAGACGCATCAGATCCTCAGAGTTACATCTCCAGGGTGCACTCATGCTATTTATGTTGCTCCTGACTACTATTGTTGACTACTGATCTGACTTGTAATTAATAGAAAAGCCACCGATAACAAGGTAAAATATTGAACCACCATTCTAACCTCGGCAAAAATGTTCATTAATCTGATTAGAAGTATGACTCTGTTTAAAGGAAAGGGTGACTGAGAGCTCAAGAATGATACGTCATGCTGTATGTAGTGGGCAGACTGTCCTCCTTTATGTGACAACAGATCTGAAATATTCTCTATCTTTTAATGAGCTCCACTGATTTATTCAGCTCCATTCGGTTTACTCCCCCACTTTCTACTGTGCGGGATGCAGATTAATTCAATGCTTAATTGTTTAGTAAATTCAATTTTCCACATTCTATTCTGCATAGATTTAGCTGAGGTTCTTAAATCTTCAACAGTGAGCCCTGAGCCCAGTTGTTTCTGATCTGTGCCTACCTTTTTTCAATCACCATTTTTCTTCCTCCACCACTTAATTCACCATGAAAAGATTTTCCTTGCTGGAAATTCTGATTCCGCTATGATCTGTGAGGCATTCCGATTCATTGCATTTCCATTGTGTTGGGTCTTAGATGCTGGGCTCTTCTTTTCTCACAGCTATCCCCACATTATACAGTCACTCATGCAAGAAATGTTGGATTCCACCTCAGTTTATCAAAATTTTGTGCATCCCTTGTGTTTACATTTCTGTACTCTGAGGCAATCGTTAATATTCATGCCTATCTGCAGTCTTATTGACCTATTATTTTTAGGACCTGTTGAAAAGGAATAGAATTCTAACGTTTGTAACTTTTAGAACTGCTGCTGCTGCTTTAAAGAGTACCTACTCAAATACTGTTTCTCAAAACATCACTAAAGGAGGAATTCTCTCTTAATCAACTCAATTAGGAAAGTTGTTCATTCTTAAAATACGCAGATTGAGAGAGAAATGCATCAACTTGCAACACACAAACTTTGTAACTCCTCCACAGGATTGCGCTGGGCCACTGTGAGATACAGGAAGGTGAATGGGTTTATGATGGCTATAGGAAGATGGGCTTATGACCTGATCCAGTGGGACTGTTATGTTCTTTTACTGCTTCTGGGGACAGGGTGTTTTTTTTAAAACTTACCTCCAGCCAGCGCTGGAGTCCTAGGAGATCTAGGGAGTCTGGGGAGACCTCCATAAGGATACCTAAGCTTCTGTAATAGTAAAAAAAAAAGAAGAAGAAGAAAGGTCAGGCACTTCTGATTTTTGTTACAAAACCAGAAGTGCTTTCCCCCCCTTTTTTTCCACAATTACAGAAGCTTGGGGCTCCTCTGGACCTCCCAGGAATCCAGTACTGGCTGGAGGTAAATTTAAAAAACTCTCCTGTCCCTGGTAGCAATGTAATCCAGGGGATCGATTTGCTGCTTTCCCTCCACCCCCACCCCTTAAAGGGGCAAGGATAAAAACTCTCCTGGCTGGTGGGTTGCAACCCACAGGTTTGGGAACCACTGCTCTATGCTATTTAGCCAATACAGGTCTGAGTTGCCCGAGCTGGGGCTTATCCTAAGGCTAGGGGATGAATATCCCCTAATGTTGGAGACCTCCAGCACTGCAGCTTCTCCATAGGATGCAGGGTGGCCTGTGCTGGCACCACTGCATCAGCATGGCGAAGATTGGATAGGACTGGGCTGCCCACAACATATGAAGCATTTCAATTCATTAGCTCAGTGGTTCTCAAACTTTGAGGGAGTTTTACCCCCTCAGTAAGTCTTTGAGGGGGAGGGACAAGGGCAGGGTAGCGATCCCCAGGATCATGTTGATAAGGGCGGGCGAGGAGGATGCTTTCACTTACTTGGACTTAGTAAAGGCTGCTAGAGGTGCGGGGAGCCCAGCGCAGTCCTCCACAGGACTACCTGAGGCTTGAAATCTTGAAACGGAGCAATTGCAAAGCACTTCCTGTTTGGAGGAGGTGCATTGCAATCATTCTGTTTCAAGATTCCAAGCCGCGGGGAGCCCTGCGCTGGGCTCCCAGCACCCCCTGAGGCCCTCATTGAGCCCAAGTAAGTGAAAGAACCCCCCTTTGCCCCCTTCAGGACGCAATCCTGGGGATCACTTCCCTGCCTCTCTTCTTCCACCACCCTTTAAATGGATGGGGGAAGCGTTACACAAACTGGTGGGTCGCGACCCACCAGTTTGAGAGCCACTGCATTAGTTAATGGTTTTATGAATATACCTTTATCTTTTCGTATAATGTGCCATAAATATTTTCCAAAATATGCTCATTAAAATATCACGAGTCATCAAGGGGACAACACTTTTCCATCATTTTAAAAGTTATGTAATTTCCCTAACAATGGTAACTTTGAAAATTCATTTTACAGATTTCATCTTAGGTTCTGGTACTCAAACTGGAACAAAGGAAGAAAAAGACTATCATCAGGTTCTCCCTCACCCAGTCCTGTCAACCACATTTGTCACAAATTAGACCATATAAGTTTTTTGTCTCTTCATTTCAAAGCAAGAACTATATTTTTTTTCCCACTGGTTTGTGGACACTGATAACCTGAACATGAATCTTTTCAGAGCTGCAAACCTGGGCTAATGTAGATACGGAGACATCCTGTGCTCAGAAAACAGACAAGTCCTTCTTGTTATGCTGTGTGTCAGTTGCAATTCTATTAGAAAAGTTATCGCACATATACAGGTATAACCTAATTATCCATGGACTTTCACCTGCGGTTTTATCTCAACCGCAGATATTTATCTCAATATTGAGAAGGGCCCTTTAAATTAAAGGAAGGGCCTTTAAATTAAAGGAAAAGAAGTCATTTAACCTAAATGACAAGTCATTTAGCCTTGTTAATGCGAGAGAGGGCAGCCAGCTGACAATCCATCAATCATTCTCCAGGCACTTTGAACAGCTTCACTCCAAGGCAAGTGACCCCTCCCTTCCCTCTGAGCATGTGAAAGAAAGACAACCACTTTGTTCTGGGCGAAGGGAGGAGTCAATGGCTCAAAGTGATGCCTTTCTAAGCACCTGGAGAGAAACAGATTGATGGATTGTCTGCCTAATGACTCTGACTTATATCACAAAGGTCACAAGGCTGTTTTTAAATTGCCTAGCAAAGGGACATTGTTTTTTAAATGGACTCATCCACATGAGTTCTGGGAACCCCAGAATTAGTAAGGGTATTATAACATACACATAGTGATGGCACTATGTAACTGTAGCATAGTGCCAACACTACTGCACTCCTCATGGCTATCAAGTAAAATGTTAAACTTTGAGCTAAACTTCTTATTTTAGTACTAACCGATTTGCTGAATACCTTGAAGGAAAAGGAAAAGATGAGATAATGCTTAATAAGAGAGCTGCTATTTAATTAAAGGAATCATAGTTAATTGGGCAAGTTTTAGTTGAATACAAATACATTCAATTTGTATTTTAGAAAAACAGTCACATTGAAGCGGAAAGCATCCTTTGTTTTTAGAAGATTCACATGTGTCACAGGGCACCGCTTTAGAAAAAGCATCTCCTCCTGTGTATGTGAGAAGGTAGAGAGCAGTTTAAGATGGAGCTTCAGTTTGTTTTTGTAAGTTCTTGTATTAAAACACACACACACTTTTAAATCTGCCACCTGATTAATCAAGGCACTTTTAAATCAAATATACAGTCCAACCTCAGCATCCACGTGGGTTCTCTTCCAGAACCTCCTGCTGATACCCAAATCTGTAGATACCAGGATTGCCATTTTTGTGCCCATAAAATGAAAAAAGTGCCAAAAATCACATTTCTTACCTTTATGAGGTCAAACCAAGTGGTTTCCAATCCTCTTGGCTAAAAATAGCTCCAAAGATGCAGTTCCTGGTCTCCCAGCATCGCTATATACTGCATCCAGCCATTAGAGGTGCTGAATGTATTGCAATGAAATGAAACAAAACAATTTCATCCCATTACATTGAACTACATTTAGCACCTCTAGTGGCTGAATGCAGTATATGCTGATGGTGGGAGGCCAGGAAGTGCCTCTTTGGAGCTGTTTTTAGGCCTGGGAGGATTGGAAACCACTCAGTTTGACCTCCCAAAGTTACAAAATGTGATTTGGACACCTTCTTTTCCATTTTAATGGCTTTTAAACAATTATGCCAGTCTCCAAGGTGAGTTAAATACAAAGAAGCCAGATCTGCTGATACCGAAGTCACAGCTGTATTACTCTATAGATCATTCAATTAGAAGCTGCAGCCCTACTTAAGAATAAGATTTATACAACGCTGTTGATGGTTCTAAGTATTTGACCATCATCTTATAATCATTACAATAATCCTATAAGATAAGTAAGTAGTACTTGTTCCCACATTGCAGATGAGGGAACTAAAGGTGAAAAAGGAGCTTGCCAGAGACCATTAAGTGAGCGTCTGGTTGGCAATGGATTCCCAAGAGTTAGTTCCTGAATCATTGCTCACTTATTCATTGCTCACCATTTTATCCAGATGCTGAATCACTTGTTCAATAAAGGACTCTGTTAGGGTGGTTTCTAATACAATATCCCGTATAAAGGTGACCATTTGCTTGGATTCACTGTATCTATGTCTTGGGAAAGAGAATCTTCCACAGCCTATTAAGAAACACTCACCAAGGCAATGCAATGCTTTGCATGGTCATTTCTGCATCTTGAGCCTTTATCGTACCTATTTCAAGCACAGGAATTGCCCTCTACTGGCAGCAGGCAATAAGGTTATAAAAATTATCACCGTTACAGTATACACTTTGAAATACACCTGTTAACTTCCCTGTTACCCATCTGATTCCTTCATCCACCACCGAAACTGATTTTTGGCTATAAAGTCTGATATTCCCCCTATGTCCTTAATTAATCAGAAGGAAGGGGTCACTCTTACATAGCTTATGAACACAAATTGGCAATAAGTTACTGGTCCCAGCCATATGTAGCTTTTACATTTGACGTTTTGGACTACAAAACCACCAATGACTGTGCCTAAGGAAATAAATTTGTCAAGGCAGTCAACTGGCAAGTTCAAACCAACCAAACAATCCAAGTTCAATGAAGAAGGCACAAAAAAATGACCATTCAAATACAATGTACGCAGAAAAACTTGAAATGTCATGAGTTTCTTTTCTTTTTTGTGTAAGGGACTTGGTATAAATTGCAGTCACATTATTTATTATTATATACAGAACCAATTTTCATCACCATCAAAGCATTGTGCAAACCAAACCCAGTGTCGAATGTAAGTAACTGAGACTAAAATGAATGACAGTTCTCAAAATGAGATCCACCACAGGGGCACATCTGCAACTAAGCAGGAGTGTGACTGTTGCCATAAAGAAGAGCAATTCAAAAATACAAAACAAGCTCAGATCAGATGGACGAAAGAAAAAATTATTCAAGGTCTCCTTATTTCAATACCAAACCCTCATGTCAGGGACCCTCATGTCAGAGAATCATAAAAGAGGGACTCCTCATGGGGCAATTTGTTATAACGCAGCCTGGTGCATCCACTCTGCCCCCTCAGTATGTGCTGTTAGAATGCTGTAGCCGCTTAGGTGGTAAAATGCACATTGTTAATGACAAAGGATTAGCACAAACTTCTTGCTAGTTCACATTCAGATGGCTAGAGGTGTGAATAACTAAAGGATGAAAGGGCTGGGATAAGGAAAAATCATTTCCACTTTCTTGTGGGCAGTGGTAAACCACTGAACGAACAAAAGTATCATTCTTTCTCTTAGATGTACAGGAATAGTAACTTACAGGGATGTTACAGTGGTTTGAATTTGCATAGTAATTCCATGCCAAGAAAACAACACTACTTATTATTTCCGAGACAAACAAGAATTGGAGTTCAGGGGAAAGAATAAAAAATATAAGGTGACAAATTGTAATGGATAAAATGTAGAT
Organism: Tiliqua scincoides; assembly: GCF_035046505.1. Lineage (NCBI taxonomy): Eukaryota > Metazoa > Chordata > Lepidosauria > Squamata > Scincidae > Tiliqua > Tiliqua scincoides. The sequence goes on along the minus strand of NC_089821.1, from coordinate 141,874,482 downwards.
AATTATTATGCAGTCTAAATGCAAACTGCTAGTAACAGTACTGTTACTAGCAGACCTAATATTGGCTATCGCTACTGCAGGCAAATACACAGTACCTACTCACCACGGACTGGCTGAACTGCTGAAATGTCATGACATGTTTAGTCGAGAAATGGTGGCATGCACTGAAACTGCTTAGAAACATGAATGTTCACTTTATCTGGATGAAAATATCCAACAGGCTTAGGGACAGGAGGGTCTCTGAGCACTGCTGGAAGGACAGAAAAAGGAATGTTGGGAAAGATGCTGTGAAGGTCCATGGACCCTTTAGCCGAGGAAGTTACAGCGAAAGAGCTTCAGCGGGCAGGGGAGCAAAGACAAGGAGACAGTGGACTAAGTAAGAACCAGACAGAAGATGTTGGATGGGGCAGTATAGAAAAGGATGAAGGGAAAAAAGCAAATAGAGACAGGAAGATTAGGTCAGGGCAACGAGACAAGTAAAGATGCTAAATCCAACCAACACTTCTGAGACAACCAGCCAAACACTTGACTACAGGCCTCCAGTATACAAGTAAATGTTGTCATTCTGAATACAGCCAGATAACATTTGTTTGGTTGTAAAAATATTTGCCTTTTATGGCCACCAATTTGTACATGGGAGATTTTTCCAACTTCTTACTGCACTTGACCTACCAGATCGTGGAGATTTTGTAAATTTGAGTAGGTGTTACAGGTTTAGCATACATACAGTGCTTTTTACTGTACTTTGACTAGGGCTGTGTTTGTATCTAACTCAATATAGCTACACTCCCATATGTCCCAATATGAAATTCTGTTTGATAACTAACCTTCATATTTCATCAGTGTAAGGGCACCAGAATTTCTCCTTTGTTTATCCTGTGCATGATTCTTGCAAGTTCCCTGGACTTATATTTCCTCATCCCTATTGTGCCTTGTCTTTTTAGAATATCACTGCCTACTTTTATCTTTGCAAAGCACTTAGCGGGTAGTAAACAGTCACTAATAAATGATCACGATGATACTCCCTTGCAAGGGGGGTCTCCAAAGGAGACAGAGGGAAAGTACTGTGACCCACATTCCTCTCCAGGTAGATAGTGACGCAAAGGTTTTCATGTAGATATCTACATTTTTAAAAACAGGTAGCTAAAAAAAATATTTATTGCATTAACTACATGTATTTACTGTGGCATTTAGCTCTGTGAGCATTTAAGACATGGTAGTAGTTGGAGACAGTAATTGCTATTTTGAGCAAATGTCTCTTTGGACGTATCCAATGGAAGAGCACACCAATCAGCCACTGTGACTATAAGACAATAGCATGGGGAGAGGGGTGGAGAAGCTCTGGCAACCTATCCCCTTTATTCTCTTACTCATCCATCACTTGCCAACTTCCTGTACTTTGTATGAGTCTACCTTTCACATACAGAGCAGATGGATAGCAATTACAATTTCTAGCAGCTTTTAAAAATTCCATGCACAATATGTGCATAAATTCTCATAGTTTAACTGACTCAATCAGAGCTAAAAGAAATCTTCTTTAAGAATGTATTCCTGGTTTTAAAAACAAACACCTTGAAACATGCAACACCACTAACATTTTCTGATGGCTTCATCAAATGCTACAAGACTTTTAAATACTGTAAACCTTCATCTATGCATCAAGCATTATTATGGCTTCATTTGGGAGTAAGTTATTCTGAACTCAGGGGAGCTTACTTCTAAGTAGACATGCCTAGGACAGTGGTGCCTAAGCCCTTGGGCAAGCCAACAGCAGATCTTTGGTCTCCTAAGTCAACTCATTTAAGCAGACACAAGACTTTCATTTTGAAATGTTTAATGTCTTACAACAGAAGTTTTTCAAACTTTTTCTTCTCCTGAGCCTTTGACGCTGCAAAAAGTAGTCCCAGGGAGCCCCTCTGGTACATGTATGAATCTTAGGAAGCCCTAGAGTGCTGGCACACATGGAGTGGCACAGCACTGAACTGGATGCCAAATCTCAGCAAAGAGCTGGAACAGGAGAGGAATGATGAGGACAGCCACAAATAGATGAGGCAGGAGGGATGGGTGGGGGCAGATGGCGGCCACTTACGGAGTGCTCATGGAGCCCTTGAAAGGGTGTCAGGAAGCCTCAGGGCTCCTAGGAGCACACTTTGAGAAACGTTGCCTGACAACTCTGCATGATTATGTACCATGTTAGTATATGTTAGGCACTTCTTGTAAAGCAATGAATATCCTCAAAAATTGTTGAGTTGACAAAGAAAAACACTTTAGCATACCCCCCACCTTACCCTCCCTGGAGCCACTAGACTCTAGACCCTAGAGAGACAATCAGGGCTTTTTTCACATGTCACAGTAAAGGTTACTGAAGCCTGCAATAAAAAAAATCTATGATACACCACATAACTGCTGAATGCATAAATGTTCAGAAATTCCCCTTATATGTTTAGTTCTTACACACCAATTAAAACATGTAATGTCCAGTTATTTAAATACCAAAGAATATTATGCCCTTTATTGCAATATAGAAACGAGCCCTGTATCCTTTATGCATAGTAATAATTAATTGTAAAGCACAAAAATCACAAGTTTAACTACAGATTGAAACAGCAGTTTTCCATCCTCTAGGTCAGCGGTTCCCAACTTACTTCAGTAACAGCACCCTTCTTTCGCAACAACCTCTTCTTCCCGTATCTCCCAGATGCCATCATCTTGGATCACATTAGATCTCACACAATCCAAGATGGCAGCACCCAAGAGAGCTGGGAAGAAGAGGATGCTGGGGACATCCTATGGCACCCCTGTGAGTTCTCTGCAGCGCCCTCAGGTTCCATGGCACACAGTTTGGGAACTTCTTCTTTAGGATATCAGAATGCTGATGATACAGGAATTGTTTACAGTAACGTCAACAAACCCCTTTTTACAATGCTCTTAGTTGCTACTTTCTGGTGAGTTGTGGTGGCAGAAATGACTTCAAAGACCACATACACTCTTTGCTCATATGAGGAATGAACAATACTTTGCATTTTCTTCACCAGCAGATACCATATTCAGGTACTACAAACGGGGTGGCTGAGGAGGGGGCGGCAGTAGCCTGCATTTGTACCACATGTTGATACCTTCAAGCTGAGTGGGCCCCTCCACCATCACAGAAGCTGCAGAACTACCAATTACCTCACAAGGAAGAGAACAAAAAGTTCTCAGTGAGACATAACCTTGCTCTCCTGCCCTCGCAACACACACACTGTCTGCTGTAATGCCCTGGGAGCTGAAAAGCAAGATACAAATACTTCAAAACAAACAAATAACCCATGGCATGTTTAGTATTTGATTAAGTTTCAGCAATTTCAATGGGACTTAGCTATGCTTTCTCTAAGTGCATTGAATGGTGCAAATTCCACTAAATCTTTCTTATGTGTGTGCAGCTTCCTTCACTATAATAGAAGCTGGTTCTAAAACACAAAATATTCGTGCATACATTCAAGTTTTGGAACGGCTTCCAGGGCAAAGCAGAACAATGTGCAATTGAGCAAACAGGGATTTTAAAAATCTTATCCATGAAAAGACAGTATCCGAAGAACTACTTTAGACATATCCAAAGACTTGGGCACATTTAATTTACTATTTCTATTAACAGCGTCTGCCCCCTCCCATGTGATAGCACAAATGGCTTCATTCTAAAACTTCCTTACTAAGTGGCACTAGGGGCTCCTTAACACAAGTTCAAGGTATTTGTAACTGGTTGCATGTTCGTCTCTCAGTCATAGTTGTCCCTACATGTTTCTTTGGATTGCATCCAATCAGCCCAATGCAGAACATTGTGGAGTTGCTTGAAGAAGGTACTCACAGAACTTCCAGCAAACCTACATTTTCCTTTTCTGCACAGTTACGGAGGCAACTCCAGGGATATGTGCATCAGGCTGTTTGGAGGCCCTGTGCTGAATCCCATCCAAAGGAGCTCAGTATGTACAAGAGGTCTCTGGACTGACACCAATTGAGAACTCGTTTGTTAAAAACATGAAAGACAACTATCACAACGCTTTATTCAAAACACACTTGTAGCCATCCAGATCTTTAGGGATTAGCTCTACAGATTCTTAGTGTCAGTGATGATTAGCTTCATACCATGCAGTTTTGTTTCATGCTGCCAATGTTAAACAGTTATATTGTGTCAGAATTGTTTTCCCCTTCCTAAAACCCATTCCTTTCCTTCCACTTAAGCTACTTTGCAAAATGCAACTGGGCTTCTAAAAATGTTATTAAATTAATGGAAGACAACTGTTAGAGGCATTGAGGTGAAAGTGCAGCACTTCAAATTGAAAGATATGGAACTCCACAGTTTCTAGGAGGGCTTGTGCACCTATTAGGATTTTACAGTTAACCTTGTCCCGGTATTATTACACTAAAGAGACTCAACCTTGCAGACAGCTACTTCTTTGTAGTGAAGAGACTCTGTCTATTGCTTAGGGGGAACTACAGCAACTGAAGCGCAAAAATACAATAGGTGTTCTAACCCAGGGGTGTCAAACATAAGGCCCGGGGGCTGGATGCAGTCCACAGAAGCTTTTTATCTGGCCCTCAGGCTCTCAGCTGCTGAGCAGTGTTGAGGTGACACTGCTGAAAGAGTGACCTGCGTGATAATTGAGCTCTCTCATATCTTGAAATATGATCAAGATTTTTGTATTTGCTCTCCTATCATTAGCAGCTAATGAGTTCCTACAGGAGAACAGTGTTTATTTCTGGTTTATTTTGACCTGTTTAATGACATCACTTCCTGTGTTGTGACATCACCTTCGGCCCTCAGCAGGCATCATGAATGCTATTCGGTCCGCTGTATGAAATGAGTTTGACACCCCTGTTCTAACCCTTCTGGCTCCATACTTCTCTTATACTGGTCAGACCATCTGATCTAAAAGAGCAAGGACACATTCCTTGTCATGACATTCCCTAGAGTAGTCAAAGTAGAATCCTGAAATAAACAAAAGAGGACACAGCCCAGATTCAGGATTGCTACCATAAACACTTCTCACAGTGAAAGCACAAGAGGTTGATTTTAAAAGTTCATCAAGTTCTCCCTGGTTTGCACACATACTCCTAATCACACAATCTAGCAGTGACTGGAGGAAGTACAGGTGACTCAGTCCCATGCGGTAACTTGGAATCAAGGAATAACTGCCATACATTTATGACATGATGCTGCAAGTATTACACCTGATAAAGACATGGACAACCCAATCCTCTCTGGGATTGGGCTGTACTGTGCAGTCACTTATGCACAGAAAGTGTGGAACTGTTCCGCTGCCAATGAAACACAAAGCACTTCCCTGTACATCAGTGGACCTCCCTGGACCCACCAGAGCAAGTAAGGCAGTGGCGGGGAGGGTGCAAAATGGAATGGAGAGGGAGGAAGAATGGAGCTGGGAATCTGTGGATGAATCTGGTGGCAATGGTATGCACAGGATCCTCTTTTTTTCTAGCCTCCCTGCCCCCCCCCCTTTTTCCTCAGATTTGTGCCAGCTAAGGAGCTGGTGCAGGTCTGAGAAGACCCATCTCCTTTCCAAAGTCTCCCAAGTAGCCCCGCCCCTGCTGGATACAGCCAACTTGTTTTTGGTGCAGCTGCATCAGCAAGTTGGGGAAGGATACAATTGGGCCATAAGGAGATAATCTGGCCATCATGCATTTTCTTTATTTTGATTTTTTGGCCTGCACAAACCCAGATGCTCTGAGCAGCTTGCTCACTCACTCAAATTCAAAAGTAGAGAGCATAATATAAAGCCTCAAAACCCTATTCATTGCACTCAGCTTTCTATGATTACCAATTTCCTTGCTGGTTGCTCCAATAAATCATCATTTAAAACTTTAGAATACCAAATGTGTAAAAAGTTGGGAAGAAAAACTCTTTTGGATGGTGACTGACGAACTTGCATACAACTGTTATTATTTTGCACATTATACGCTAAAGTTTCAGACATTAAACTCAGCTTTCTGACTGAGTTTGAATGAATAGTTTCTTCTCCATTTATCACCAATGAAATCTAAGTGGTTATCATCACACACATGGTATTTCCTCATCACATATATAATTACAGATCAGCAAGAGGTCATCATTCTATACATATCCTCTTCTTCATTCTCCATTATGTGACATTTCTGAAACTGTCATTGTAACATTTTCAAATTACATTGTATTATTAGATTATATTAATAGATTATAATATAATTATTAAGATTATTATATAATCTGAAAGTTTTCTTACAAAGCTTTCACATTCAGGCCAATTATTTTTCTTTAAAGGGATATGTATGTGGGGTTCCCCTTTGTATGGACATGAAACTTCCCCTTCCTCCACATTCAGTGCTCTCTGGCTTCCTATCCAGGAGCAGCTAAAGTTCTTAGGATTCCATCTCTGCTTTCATTGCATATTTAAGGTGACACAGTGGTAATTCCCAAACTGTGAAACGTGGCTCCCTGGGGAGCCATGGAAACTAGCCAGAGGAGCTGCAGAATCCTCGGGAAAAGCCTGTCACCCTACAGTGTAGAGGACTGTAGTTCTAATGGGGAGCTGCAGACAATAGCCCAGTAGGTCAAGGGAGTTGCCAGTTGAAAAAGTTGGGGAACCACTGCCATAGAGTGATAATATCTCTCCATTTTTTGCCCATTAATTGCTCTTTTACAAATCTTTCATTCCTATTTGCTACCTACTTACAAATCCCTTATATGATCTACTTTCAAATCTCACAAAGTAATATGAAATATCCCTAAGAATTGCTCACTCTTCTAAATGCCATGTCATTGCCTCCAGTCCACCATGGAGCCTCCAGAATTATGTGTACCTCATTAAAATTAACACAGTTCTCTCTTCCCACTTGCACAAATCTCCTGTACTAGTTTTCCCCCATCTCTGACTGACTAAAGTTGAAAACTATACAGAGGTGAAATGTGGGGGAAGCAAATATGTCTTCCAGTTTGACAATTTACCAACTTTTATCAGTTAAGATACAACAGCACTACCAGTAATTTTTCTATAACCACTCATGCTATGTTCACAAGTACATTTTTGTTCCAATCCAAGGCAATTTCTCAGCATAATATGTTACTAAATATGATATAGTGTGTGTGTATAGTGGCTTTCTATAGCAGAATCCTTCTGAGAACTGGTCAATCAGCAAAATTCTCATTAAATTCAATGACATTTTACCCAAACTGATATCACTATCTGCCAGCTGTATAAAAGTGGCATCCCTTGCATGCCGTATAAAAGTGTTCATATGCCAATATGATTCTCAATGAACCTGTTACTCTTGGGTACAGCATACTGGCACAGCTATACCCCTCTCCTCATATGCAATCTGCTTTTAGGTTAAACAAAGTTCTGCTCAAGAATTTTATTCCAGGGAAAACTTTCGAGCTGATATGAAAGGCTCTGTAGACATGTAGTCATTTCATGGTTAAACTGTTTCTAGTGTACCACCTCAGGGCCCAATCCTATCCAATTTTCCAACCCCGGTACAGCCACAATACATCCCCATGGTAAAGGAACAAATGTTCCCATACCTTAAGGAGGCCTCTGTGACTGCTGCCCCACCACAAGATGCAGTGCATGCCCCATTGGCACAGCTGCACCAGTCCTGGAAAACTGGATAGGATTGGGCCCTCAGATGGCAAGTAGGGCATTACATAACTGGTTACTTCTACAGCACAAAAAAATGACTTACACACAGGAAACCAGGGAAAAGATGAGGCTAGAACCCTTCAGCTTCACATTTAGTTTCTATGTTTGGTGTATTTTTTGTTTTTGTTTTAATAAGGAAGGAACATTTCCCAACAGTATAGTCCAGAACTGTTGAAGCAACCTAAAAACCCATTCTTTTTAGGGATGCTTTCAGGGTGACACCCCATTCAAACCGATACGGTTCCTTTGTTAGTTTATCCCCCTTTATACAAAGGAGAGGGATGAACGGGAGTCTGAAACCCTGTTTGTACAAACATGCTGGTGGAGGGGAGGGGGAGTATGCCTACATGCAAGACCACTATGCGCAGGTGCACCCATGAAGCCTCCCCCTCTGTCATCCATATGGACAGCATTTGTTTGTGCCAGTGTTATTCAAACTGTGAGGCGCAGCTCTTTAGGGCAGCGCCAGGAACTCAAAGGGGAAGCGCGCAGAATACGAGCCCATCTTCTGCCTTTTTTTAAAGCAGAAGAAACAACTTGCTCAGCTGCAAGAGTGGCTGCTGCCACCCCGCCCTCTTCCCAGCATGCTTGGCTTGCAGTCCTTAACGCTCGCTGATCCTCCTAGCTCCCAGCCTGGGATCACTTCTCATCAAAGTGAAATCTCTCTTTTCCACCCCCTCCCTCTTCCACTCCCCCCTTTTGATCTCCAAACCTTCCCGCTTTCCTCCCCCTCCCCAAATAAAACGCTTCCTATTTTACCAGTCACCAGGGGTTTTAAAGTTGTTTCCATGCAGTTGGCAAGGGGGGGGAGAGAGAGAGAGAGAGAGAAGCACACACTTTACTTGGCCAGGAGCAGAAAAAGGGGACTGTTTTTAAAGTGATTTATTAATCTTGTTGTTTGACTGAAGAGGAAAGGCTGTATTTTTAAAGTGATGAATCTTGCTGTTTGAAGGGAATACTTATCAGCCATTGATGAAGTGACTGCCAGCCCAGTCCACACTTTCCTGGGAGTAAGCCCCGTTGACTCTAATGGGACTTACTTCTGAGTAGACATGCATAGGCTTGAGCTGTGCATCTCCTAGTATAGAAGACAAATCAGCCTCCTAACCAAACCCTTATCAGCTCTGATATATTTTCATGGTCTATTTTTGTTTTCCCCACCAGCTGCTGGAAAAATTTAATTTCATTAAATTAATAAAGGGTTCAATCCTATCCAAGGAGAATGGGAGAAATGACTAGTTGGATTGGGGTCCACAGGGGTGCGTGTGTGCAATGTTGGTCAGACTGGTTGTTCACAAAGTTCATTTGATAAAACAGTTCTATTGGTATGCTTACAAAGTTAAAAAAAATGAGGAGTCTTCCTGGACCAGACAAAATCTACCTACTCCAGCATCCTGTCTCCAACAGTGATCAGCAGCTGATCATTTATAAAGCATGTATATTGCTGTGTATTAATAATATATATTTTAAGATCTCCATTTAATTAATGATGTGATTAATATAATTAATATAGCCAATATATATTTAATATTATAATATTATATTTAATAATATTTAATAATAATATTTAATAATATAATATTATAATATTATATTTAATATATTTAATGTAGTAAATATTTCTGGCCACTTCCTGTTTAGTGATGTCACTTCCAGCCCTCAGGAACATGATGGGGAGTCATGGCCAACAGCCACGGCGGTCAAGGGAGCCACTGGCCGGAAAAGTTTGGGTACCACTGATTTGTACTGACAAACACTGTACCCTGGAAGCCCTTCTCCCCATGATCTGAAATGCAATCAGAATTCCAGGTGATGGGGAGAGAGGCCCCTTAGGTACAGCGTCAGTGCAAACAAATGCTGTGCGCAGGGGTATAGCGGGTGGTGGCCTCTCTCCTTTAGCACTGCGTGGGTGACATCCACACAGTGTTTGTATGAACAGGGCTACAGAATGGTGTAGTTTGAGAGCTCTCTCTAGAACAGAATGTATGAGCAGGCCACAGTCACTTACCTGACTATAATGCGAAGGCTCAAGCTTACTTAGAATTCACACCTTCTGTGCTACAGAACTTTGTAGTCTCCAATGTATTAGAGAAAAATAAACCTATTTATACATGTACATTCTTCAGACTTAGTTACAGGCATTTATTTAACAGAAGTCCTGGAGCTAAGCTCTAACACACATTAAGTTCAATGCCTTTCATTGGAAAAGTTATGCCACCAAACAAGTCAAACATCCTTTTAGAACAGAAACCAAAAAGAAGAGGTTTCTCCCAGGACCCCGTGCTGAAAATAAACTGAAAATAAAATAATGTCCCTGGTAGAAATATTTCCTTTTTCCTCCAAATAACATTCATTCACAAATGTTAAAAGCGAACATACTCATATTCTACATGTAGGTCCTGCCTGAAAATTACATGTACAAATTTGTGTTGCACTATTTCCTAAATCCTAGTGCTGACTGAATTAATAGAAATCCATCTTATCCTTTTCACCTGCAAAAGGCCTGAACTCTCACAAAAAGCAAGGAGCTGGGCTAGCATTTCCTCTCATGAAAATGTACTGCAAACAAGCCAGTTTAGAAATCCAAAACGAATATGGACTTTGAGCACCATCAGTTCCTGCTCTGCTACAATACTGGTTGGCTGATCCGCAGTAGCCACAGAAGACAGACGGAGTCACATATTTAGCCTGGAGAAGGCCTCAATTCAACTGTCTTCTGATTACCGAACAAACCTGCAGGAAATCTGGAGGGAGACTGTCATTTTTTTTAAAAGCCTGACTCCTTTTCCACATCGTCACTGCCCCAAATGAGTGTCCTTTATTTCAAGCAGAGGAGCTCAAGAGTACTCCTAGTTAAAAGGGGGAGAGGAGGAGAGAGAAGAAGAGAAACATAGATCTGGCAGTCCTACAAGGACGGCTCTTATCCAAGAGCAGACACCGATCCTACCTATGTTGTAATGAAAGATACTACCACTGGTTGCAGTAAGTACAGGGACACATTGCTGCTTCTATGAAACTCACTGCTGCCTATTTGTTCTGAAATGAGTCAGAACTCATTGTACTGTCCATAGTAAATTAGGACAGTGCAGGTAGAAAGTTATTTTTTATGCCTTTTTGTCTGAGATTACTTTTCATCCCCTTTTAAATATCACTTCCCTACTCCCCCAACAAAAAACAATGTAACATTAGGCAAGACTGACAACAGTCATTATTACTTAAATAATTAATAAAATTGAAAGCAAAGGAAAAGGGACAAATAAACCACACAGGTCTTGATACCAGTATCAAGACTATGAAAGTGACCATGAAATACTTATTAAACATTCCCGACTGTACTATTCTGGAGCTTGGGTATCACCTTTCTCATTTTAAAAAAGGGGGGAGGAGTTTTATGTCCAGTATCATTAAGGGTGCAATTCTAATCAACTTTCCAGGTAAGGAAAGGGTGCAATTCTAATCAACCGAGGTAAGGGCAGTGCAACTCCAAGGTAAGGGAACAAACATTGCCTTACCTTGAGGAGGCCTCTGTGACTGCCCCCCAACTACAGGATGCAGCACAAGCTCCACAGACACAGCTATGCCAGTGCTGGAGAGTTGGTTAGGATTGTGCCCTAAAGCCAATTGCCTAATAATAATCTGAACAACAGACTTAAGTGTTTAAGCCTTAAAACATCTGGATGTGAAGCATGTTAAATTTATTCAAGATTTAGGACTCGGGGGTACATGCATCAACATTTAATCTAAAACGGAGGACGCTTCCCAACAATAGCTAGGTATCACTACCAGAACTTCTTACCACATCACACAATTCTACACTGAAGAGAGGCACCATAGCAATTTAACACCATGATTGCTTACGCTGTTTGCAAGCCACAGTAAGCCCTGCTGATGCAAATTACAGCTTAGCATGTCTCTGAACTAGGTGTCTGTACTCATCCAAATAAAGCATTACACTCTTAGCCTCTAGATACAATCCCTAGAGCAGAAGATATCCCAGAGGAACAGCACCATTAACATCTTGCCACCTCAAACTAGCACACAGCAGGAAGCCACCAATTTCACTGGCAAGTTCCATTTTCCATTCCCACTACAGTCACCATAAGATGGCCTTTGTAAAAATCAACCCTAACACATACACGCGCTAACGTTTTTTAAAGTCATCGTTTAACATGTGGTTAACAATTTCCAAGTATAACTGGGGTCTGAAAAGCCTTGCCCAAGAGTATGTGTGATTCACCTTTTATCTTTCAACAAAGCAAGAAAGTCAAATGCTAAGAAAAAGCCAGCCTTCATTCTTCCACCCTGCAGCTGTGGTGCTCCAACACCCTACAACCACTTCAGTATCAACCCTTAAAACTGCTCCATTGCTGGATCATAATACATTCACACTCTGCTTGTTCAAGAGCTGCCATGGCACCGACATAAATCAGTAATATTTTTTCCACTAGATTCATAAGCCATGAACAGAGTCTTTCATGGAGAGAAACAAGGCACTAGACCAGGGGTGCTCACACTTTTTTGGCTCGAGAGCTACTTTGAAACCCAGCAAGGCCCGGAGATCTACCAGGGGGGAAGGAAGCGTCTGACAGACACCCCCTTTAATGTATGGAGCCCCTGCTGGAGTCTAGTCAGTTTCGTCAGTTTTGTTGTTGCATGCCTGAAGAGCTGCTAAAGTGTCAGTTTCAGTGTCAGTTTAGCTAAATATGTCAGTTTTGTCTAGTCACTAGATGAAACTGACATATTAGCAGTTTGGAGAGACAGGGCTCCGCAATCTACTCATTTTGCCTCGCGATCTACTGGTAGATCGCGATCCACCTATTGAGCACCCCTGCACTAGACTAGGGCATGTCTACAGCTTGCCTGTGTGTTCGGCACATGGAAATGGGCAAATTGTTTTATTGCTCACTTTGGGGAAAGGGGCATCTTCTTCATACCAAACATATTGATACTGAACAAAAATATTTGGCACATGAGAGACCAATAGTATAATCCTCCTTAATCACTGCCACTCCTAGCAAACAACAACTAATTATTGCTCACTTAGAGCCTATGCATACCTATTCAGAAATAAGTCCCATTTTCATCAATGAGACTTACTCCCAGGTAAGCGTGGATAGGATTGCAGCCATGGGCAGTTATCCTTAGACAGCACTGTGCTACAACAATTGCATTGCTGACAGTGACACAGGGCCCAATCCTCGCCAAATTTCCTGTACCGGTGCAGCCATAATGCAACCCTGAGGTAAGGGAGCAAGTGTTCCCATACCTTGAGGAGGCCTCTGTGACTCAAAGATGCAGTGCAAGCCCCGCTGTCAGGGCTGCACTGGCACAGGAAAATTGCTTAGGATTGGGCCCAAAGACACTACCATAAATACCAACTTTATTCCAAAACAGAATCAACTGTAATAATAAAAAAATACTTCACATTTGTATAGTACTTTCCAAGCTCAAAATGCTTCAGATACTGTGTATTATCTGGATGGAATCCTTACAACAACTTTGTAATATTATCCCCATATTGCAGCTGGAACTCAGAGTTATTGGCTTGCCTAAGGTCACCTGGTGTGTTTATGACAGGTGTAAGACTAACCGGGAAGTCTTGATTTGCAGCTCAGGTCCCAATCCTATCCAAGTTTCCAGTGCCAGTGCAACCTTAGTGCAGCCCGAGGTAAGGGAACAAATGTTCTCTTATCTTGAGGAGGTCTCTGTGACTCTGCCCCCCCCCCCAATGCAGGATGCAGTGCATATCCTGCTGTTATGGCTGCATCAGCACTGGAAAGTTGGATAGGATTGGGCCCTCAGCCACTAAAGTACACCAGCATAATGGCATCAGAGCCACAGCACTTATCTACTTCTATAGCAACCTGACAGAACTACCACCACCTTTCAACTAGAGTTGCCGGTTTTCCACTGGCTCTTTACCAGCAAGATTCACATACAGAAATTTAGTACATGGAGCTTTCCCAAGCATGGAGACAGAAAAAAACTTTACCTGCTGATTTTTTCTATATAAGGCTCCTGTTAAAAGTGCAAGAGCAGGGCCAGAAAGAAGGTGACCAACCAGATGTCAGAAAATTTTTAAATATATCTGCCATAGCAACCAACTCGTCACCAATGACGTTACAAGACAAGCTGAAAAGCTTAAATGCATACCCAAAAAACACAACCCTTTGCTCTGCTCTCTAACCACCAGGACAGCACTAACTATTCATATAGCTTGTCACAGACAATGAAATAATCCCCCTACTCAAGTCAGACCAAAACAGAGTATTGGCAAATATAGAAAGCAAATGTATAAATAATTCATTAACACCACTCTCCCTTCATTACATGACAAGCTTAAAAGGGAAACACCAATTAAGTTACTGCCCTACTTCTATACCTCTCTCTCCCTCTCTCTCTCTCTCTCTCACACACACAGAGAGAGAGAGAGAGAGAGAGAGAGAGAGAGAGAGAGAGCGAGCACTATATGAAAAAATAACAGAATATTATTAATGAACTTATAGGCAAACATTTGCTCACACAATCATAGTAGATAATTATGAATAACTTTGAGAAACTGCTTGAGATCTCCTGAGATGATCTGCTTGAGGTGTTTCAGGGTAGGTGGCAGGCATTCCCAGGGGCAGGTAGGTGGGCAGAGGGAGTTATACTGGGTCCTAGCCCTGTTCCCAGGCGGGCCGGGGAAGTCCCAGACTGCTTGGATTTGCGCCACTTCTTTAGGTGGTGCAGATCCATTGGGACCAATTGGGACTGCTGTGGCTCTCCTCAGGGTAAGGGGAAAAGTTTCCCCTTGGCTCAGGCTGAGCTTCGGACAGCCCAAAACTTGCACTGGATACAGCGCAGGCCCTCTGGCCTGACTGTTCCAGCACAAGTTAGGATTGGGCTGTAAATTATCCATGAACATGAACTAGGCTGGGAGAGTGTCAAAATGTAACCAGTTTATTAAAAGTCCAAAAGAAAAAGGAATTTAACAAAACGGGGAAAGAAAAAGGGGATAGTAAGAGTACAAGCCAGTTGATGGAAAATACCTGAGCTTGGCTAAAAGATTTAATCAAATGAATGCAATAAAATTTGAAGTTGGCACGCTGACTTGGGATAAAGTTGTCACAGAATGCAAAATAAATTAAACCCCTGATAGTCTCTAGCTAGAAACAAGTCCTAGCACTAACAACTTATTGTTGCATAAGGAATCCTGGTCCTCTCCGTTTATTGGCAAGTAGGTGAGTGAACATCCATGCATCAGCATTAGGTATCCATGGCAGAACCTGGCAAAACACACCCACTTCTGTGGGTCTTAAAATCCCTTGGCTTGATTAAGCTACATAACTTACATAAAGCTTGTACATAAAGCTTTAACTTGTACATCAAGCTACATAACTGGAAGAATGAAACCTCCCTGATTTCTCCATTTCATCCTTTTACCTAGACCAGTGTTTCTCAAACTGTGGGTCGGGACCCACTAGGTGGGTCGCGAGACAATTTCAGATGGGTCCCCATTCATTTCAATATTTTATTTTTAATATATTAGACTTGATGCTACCATGGCATGTGACTGCATTTGGGGAAATGTTATAGAGCTGTACTTTTAGCAAACTACTATGTATATTCTTATAACAATGATAGTAAAGGAAACTTACTCCTGGGTAAGTGTGGGTAGGATTGCAGCCTAGGATGGTTAAAAATTTTCCTGCTTGATAATGTCACTTCCAGTCATGACATCACTTCCAGTGGGTCCCAACAGATTCTCATTCTGTCCCAGTGGGTCCCGGTGCTAAATGTGTGAGAACCACTGACCTAGACAGGTTTACCTTCCCAATGACAGAGGCCTACCAATCCTGGAGGAGGGACGGAAGGACCCAATTCACAAAGTAATGGAGCTTCAAACAAAGGACAAAAGCTACTTGCAGAAGGATGCCCCAGTAGTTTTTCAGTTTGCTGAATGTGAATATCAGCTTCTGGGGAGTTCAACATGTCCAAAAATATAGGAAAATGAACCAAAAAAAGAAGGGAAAAACAGGGCATTCATCATAGATATGCTATGAGTAAACAAAATCACAATTATGGCTCTAGTGAATGGTCTGGTGGTCCTGGAGTCACACGAGGCTCTGTTTCGTTGGTAAGTATGGGCAAGTGGCATGGTGCAGGAGGACAGCATTGCGGACCTTTGTCCTAGGGCGCCTCGAGGTCAGGTCTGTTACTGGGGAGGTGGGGAAGGAAACGGATTCCATCAATCAACCACAAAATTGTTGGCAAACCAAAATGCTACTCTGAGCTTCTTGGAGGAAGGATGGGATAAAAATACTGTAATAATTTGGATTTTTCCCATGTGTATGCTTGTGGAAGGTGTTGGTAAGTTTTTTTTTTTTTTTTAAATATAGTTGTATACTTGGGGATTCTGTTCAGGCATTCCAATTAACATGTTAGGTCAGGGCAGAATCTCCCACAAGCACACTCATTGAACACACTTTGAATGACTGAACCTGGTTAAAGTCTCCCCAAATTAGAATGGTGATTTTAAGTCATACAATACTATGGTCCCATCTCTGTTCAGTGTCTAAACAATGACCCACATACCACAAGCAGTTATTAATATACATAGCAAAAGTACTGTTGAAGAACACCTTCATTTCCTTCACTGCAGGTGTGGAAATCAAAGGAATCTGTGCTTAGTGGTTTGGAATTTTAATTTAGTTGACACATTAAAAAAGTCATTCCAAGTCACGTTTTCTACTCACCAAGGAAATAAACAGATCGAGATAGCAAGATATCCTCTAGACCTACATGACTTGAAACAGTTCCTTCTGCCTCACTTTTATCCAGACAGATATACACTTAAATACATTTTATTGAAAACTATCCTGATGATTGAATTAGAACTTACTTACAAGCATGCATCCTTAGGATCACAGACACGCCACGAAGACAGCATGTAGCTGTCCTTAAAATACTATTGAAAGGATGCACCTGTGGTCTCCCTCTTGTCAGACTGGGTCACCAAGAACATGTTATAGTAATGTTCAGTGACTTCACTAGCTTCCATGCATATTCCAGGCACAAGTCAAGGTGTTGACTTTAACCTATAGTCTTAAAACCAAACACAATGCAGACAGACAATCTCCTTTCCTATTTCATCTATACGGAAACATGACAAGACTGACCTCAGAGCTCTGTACACTGCCTGACTGAATGGCAAGCAAACATAGAAAGGTACTGCAACTTGTTTTCTTTCGTGTCAGATTTTTCTGACAAATTAAAAAGAACAAGTAGCATGCACAAAGCAACATCAATTTCAAACTTAAGGACTTTTAGTAAGACAATTGTACCCATACCAGTGATCTTGCTCCGCAGGATGTAAAATTTCAGAATGAGTTTCTTTTTTCTTCAGTTCCTGATTTCTGCCTCTTAGTACTACAACTGCAACCCTAGGCAATAAACTTCTCTCTTTGAGCTATATCATTATACAACAGTTAAGACTGATTTTTACAACTGTTGTTAAATGCCATGTTAATTTTGAAAACACTGGGTTAGCAAAACTACAGATAAGGACTTTGAGGAATATCTAACACCCTGATTCCAAATGTTTGCATATCTGCCTCTGACTCAGTGTAAATCTTGCTATGACATTAATGTAACTGGCACATTTTGTGGCACAAGCCTTTAAGCCACATGAGGTTTTTTTTTTCAATACAATGAACTTATTGACTTTTGTCTGATAAACTTATCTTGACGTTTCGCCAGCAATTGCGCTAACAGTTGTCTTTTGCATACTGTATGCATCATGGCCCTAAACTTATCTGAAAAAAAACAAAAGGAACACAGTAGTAGGCTTTTTTTTTGCCGCAGAACCCCCCTACATATGATAATACAGTAGATTACACTACAGCACCAATGTATATATGCACACATCAATAAAACTATATCATACCTAATATGCCTTGTTAATGTCAAGTGCACATATTCTAAAAACTATTTTAGGGCATTCTTAAAATGGATCCATCCAGCTGTGCATAAATATTTAACCCATGCACAATTCTAAAATATGGTTTACTATTTTATTCTAACTCTATGAAACTTTTCCAAAATGTGATGCTATCTAACCATGTAGTGGATCATATAGAATAATGTTAATCGTGTTCACTCAGAAAAGTCAACACATGATGAACCAACAATGAAAAAGAAGATGGTTGTAGAATAGAATAGAATAGAATAGAATAGGCTACTTATGCAACAATCCCCAAACCACTTTAACCCATTTTTGCCCGGCCCACAGGCATACACAGTTGGTCCCTGTTGTGAATATGCAATGTTGGGCAGAAATGGCTTAAGCAAAGTTTTTATTGGGTAATGTTGCTATTCTAAGCAAATTTAATGTCAAAAAATTCCACTGAAATTAAGTAGACTTACTTCCAAATACACGTCTCCAGGTCTAGTGTGAGCTGACCTATAACCCAATTACAGCTGAAGTACTTTGACTTAAGCCAATTGAGAACATATTTCTAAGCTTTTACTTGGAAATAAGTTCCATTCAATTTAACAGGACTTATTTTCAAGGCATGAGTTTAGGGTAAAAATTTAAAAATACAACATAAGATGAAACACGAACAGGTATTTTAGCATATTTTATCCATTTGGTGGGATTTACTCTTGAGTAAGACTGTTTCAAATTGAAGCCCTATTTAGGCTAATATGAAAAGCATGCAAGGGGGAAGAATAGCTTTCTGGATCTTGACTTCATAAAGCTATCTCTCCAAAACCAAAATAAATAAAATAACCCCCAAACAACCAACAAACAAGACTTGACATGTTGAGTCTGAAGAAGCTGATACAGATCTAGCATGTCAAGAATTCACACACTACACACTAACAGATGCCAGACTCTAACTAGACATGATACATCATAATGAGATTTTCCAGTGATCTCAACTAAATTAAGAAAAGCAGCCTGAACACACTGCAAGAGTTTTAGTTTCCTCTAAATTCTCTGCATTAGTCTATTTCCTTCTATATAAAAGGGCACACAAAACTCAGTTCCAACCCACAGCCCTATACATCAGAACCAAATGAAGTAACAAGAGTAGGAGAGGCACAAGGATTTTAATATGGGAGCATGCATGAAACAATAGGTACACTTTTGAAAGGCTGGTTTTCATTCCTAAATATCGCTACATATATAGCCTTCTGAAAGCAATGTAAATATTTCCACTAATCAGAATGGGCTTTGGAGTATTCACTAATACATAATTATTAGCAGGATAGAACTGGGAAGGTGAAAAAAATACTACGTTCGGTATAACGCAATTGTAATTAAAAACCAGGCAATTCATTAGTAGAGATATTTGTTTCTGGTGAGTAAGAGAGTACATCCTAAGTCTTACTGAACCCAATGGGCTTACTTCTAAGTAAAATAAATAACACCATTTTCAAACATCTCTATTCATTAGGGTTACAACCCTAAACATGCTTACCTGGGAGTAAGCCTCATCGAACACAGTGGCACTGAATTCTAACTAAACATGCACAGAATGGCTTTGGTACAGTAATACAAAGCACAAAAATTTCTTGCATTAATTTTATTTAGTAGGTTCTGTAGCCTGCCTTAACTATTTAACACTATGCACACACTCCACTAAACATATTTCATTACTGTGCTAATAGAAAAAAATCTACATAGTAAAATACTCAGAGCAATCCATGAAATATATTTTACTATTTTAGATTACTGTACTAATTCTAAGTAACGTGAAAACAAATACTAGTATAGCACATTTAAGATAGACTAAAATTTGCACTTTACAGTGAATATGTGTAAACCTTATTAACTCTACTGATTGCAATGTCCACATTATTATAACATTTAAAAAATATATAAGATGCTTCAACAGCTTGTACTGTGATTTTCATTAAAGTATGGTAACTGCAAGAAAGAAACTCACAAACGATCATATACATCTTCATGTGGAAAGAATATGCATGAAATAAGGCTTAGCTGAATTTCTAAAGTCAATAACATCCAATTCACAGCACTTACTGTATATTCAGTAGTAGGTCCCACTGATTTCAATCGCGCTTACTTTTAAGTAGATACACTTAGCATTGCAAAGCTCCCTTTCAAACAATATGTCTGGTTCAGAATCACAATAAGAAAAGACAACTGTCAGAAATCCAAATTATTAATTTTACAGCCCCTAACATGTTAAATACTCAAAATTATTGCTATAGTATATTCTAAAGTGAAATCAAGCAAGTTACCAAATGCAGTAAATATTGTATCCAGAAGAACACATTAGTAGATTGAGGTTGCATGCGTCTGTAGTTTTTTTAAGCATAAAAACATCAAAAAGGAGGCTAATATGCATACAACAAAGTTCTCAAATAGGACACATTCACATAACAGTACATAAAATGACTTCCACATTAAATTTGCTACCATTTTGCTATCTTATTTCCTTGAAACGATTCATCCGAACTTCTTATTTTTACTATACAGAAATCCCACTTACTTTGAAACCAAAAGAATCTTTGAAATTACTTTGAAATCAAAGGATATGTGATCATGACCTAAATGCCAATCAAATTGTCATACAGACACTCTGTTTCAGCAATGTATCACATGGCAAGAGTTTCTAAACATGGCAAAGAACCACAACTTCAAGAGCAAAACTCTTCCTCAAGAGTTGCTGAATTCAAAGAGCAAATATATATTTTATATATAATTTAACATCAGCTTCACAAGCCAGTTTTGCTGTGACATGCATTTCAACGTCGGCATTCCTCCCAGAATGCTTTATCTGCTTCACACTTGTGCTAAACAATATAATGTATCTGAAGACAAACATATTTTCATGTTGAAGACAACTATGAGACTAAACTGCCATTTTTGTGCTTGCTTTTAAATAGCAACATCAGTTTTGCAGGAAAAATCTATGCTTCTGTGTAACTCAGCGATGCACGCAAAAACCCTGATACCATGAGGACTACAGCCAAATCTAAAACTTTTCTGTATCTACAACTCTAACACATAATTATATGTTAACACATCTATTGATGAAATTCTGCCATACACACATTGTGCCAAAACAGGAAGCTTTAGGATCCAACTGGCATATTAACTTGCATCTGATATACATAGTAACTGCAAACTGTCTGATCAGTGTATTATATTGTCCAAAAAACTTTTTGTTATACAACTCTCTACACCCTGATTCTAAACATGTAAGTTCCATTGATTTCAAGTCTTTAACCTAGTTAAGCTGAAATACATGGGCGGACACTCTAGTCCTAAGGCTTAAGCACACTCTCCTGGAAGTTAAACTCACTGAACATTGTGAGGCTTACTTCAGGGTTAACATGTCTTAAGATTGTGCCATAAATGTATTTACTTCCAATAAGTTCAATTGATCTGCAGAACTTAAGTTCAGTGACTTGAGTGCCCCAATCCCAAACATGCTTTGTGAATCTGTCCAGTTTTCAATGAAACACACATTCAAGAAACATGTTTACAAAAACACCTTTTTTTTGCTTTTCCAGTGATCTGTTTTCTGAAAACTATTCATCCACAACGCAAAGAGAGGAAAGTTTAGTAAGATGTGCAGCACAGAATTTGCTCCTCTCCACCCTTTTTAAAATACTGTAACTTATTTTCACCCTAATGCGAGGGTCGCTTTATTATAACTATGTCAGATGCCATAACCCATCTACAGCCATCTAACATATCGAAGTTGCAAATATTTAAGACTGTAAAAAAAATGACTGAGACTCTAGTATCAGTTTACTATCCCTTCAACAATTTCCCTGACAGTGGAATCAAATGATGTTGAATTATAGACCTCCTCACAGGAAGTCTTATTTCATGTTCATTTTTTTTAATCGTTTCCCTGCTAGCCCCTATAGGAATTTGGCTGTTTGCCAATCTCAGTTTATGTTTCTGTATACATAATTGGCGTGCATATGAAGATTAAATGATTAGTCTGTCAAACATTACTTTTTTAAATATTTGTTTAAGTTTATTTTACGTAAGAAAAATACTGTTGTCCGAATAAATTTCATAAATTTTAGCATACTTTATTTATTTGAATTTGTAAATGGGTGTACACGGGTATGCATATGTGTGTCTATGTATGTATATTTGAAAAAGAAAAAGCATCTTCTTTAAAAGACTGATCTATACAAGTAACCTATATACTCATTATTCAAAGATAAGTATCATAATTTTTTACAGTTCTCTCAGTGGCACCTGAGAACTGAGATGAAGTAATATAACAGCAAAGAGTTCCATGGTAGTGGCTGAACATATTTGAATTACCTAAGTAACAAATACTCTCTTTTGTAATTTACAGATATGCTTTGAAACCTTTAGTATGGGGTTGCATAGCATTACCTAAATTTAGTTCCTACCAAATACAAGCAACAGGCCCATGTTAAACTCTCCACAATACTGACAATTTTTTTAATTATGCAGATATCTGAAAAGTAATTGAACTACTGTATTTAATTTGAAAATTATGAAGTTAAGAGACAAAAACTGTCTCTGTCAAAG
Source organism: Tiliqua scincoides (assembly GCF_035046505.1). NCBI lineage: Eukaryota > Metazoa > Chordata > Lepidosauria > Squamata > Scincidae > Tiliqua > Tiliqua scincoides. The sequence goes on along the minus strand of NC_089821.1, from coordinate 141,852,273 downwards.
AAATAGGTTACACTGAAAGCCATAAAAGTTAGAGCCCAATCCTATGCATGTCTACTTAGAAGTAAATTCCATTATAGTCAATGGAGCTTAGACCCAGGTAAGTGTGAATAGGATAATAGCCTCACTCCTGTGGCTTCTGGTACAAAGCAACAACTCAAGAAAGCCTTTTTTTCTTTCTTTCCTTTTAAATATTATATGGGAATTATTGTGAAACCTATTCTTAAAGCGTAGGTGTGATATAGCTACAGCAATGATATTCATTTATAGAAGCCAACAGAAATTGCTGATTCCTTATGTTTTATGGCTACAGTCCTATGTACACTTCTACAGAAGTAAATCCCATGAAAACGGAACTTACTTTTAAGTAAACATTCATGGAATTAGACTGCATAACTAGCCGTTTCGTTACTGCAGAAGCTTTTATGGACTGTAATCTTTATAGTCCTGTCCTAAGCATGCCATTTCTGTATATTCAATTATAAATTGGTCTTCTAAAGGTTCCACAGTATAGTGCTAGTTTTTGAGAACTGCAAAACCTGTACCTTATGGTAGGTGACAGGGTAATTTGAGTGAGAGAGGGTATCTCATCCCAAGCAGTTCCTTGGGAATCGTGTGAATATGATTAGTATTTACTAAGTTGTAAATTATGACAGTATTCATAAAACCATTGGTAAGCCAGTCCTTGGTAACTGGTAAATGCCAAATAGCAAGAAGAATTTAACCAAACATTTGTACCAAATAATAAATCCAGGAAGTGAGAAAATTCTCATCAGGGCATGAAGGGACAACCAGTTTATCAAGTGGTTTCACGCACATGGTGGCAAGTTACCGCTCAGGTAACTGGTTGCCTGTATTCATCTATATAGTATCTCTTTGCTGTTAATGGATTTACAGTCTTACAGCCCAATCCTATCCACACTCACCTGGGAATAAGCCCCATTAACTTAATGGGACTTACTTCTGCGCAGACATGCATAGGATTGGACTGACAGTCTAAACTTCTTACTCAGAGACAACAACCTCCCCCCCCCCCCAACACACTTATCTTCTGGAAAGTCTGATTTGTAAACATGTTTAATATCAGACAGTAGAGATTACTCCTGAGTCTCACACTTTACATGCAATGTCAAAACTTGCTCTGACAACAACGGAAATGTTTATAGCCAGACATATCAACAACTATCTCTGAAATGAACAGATAAGAAGTGGAAGTGTTTCTTTTTAGAGCATGTTAACACAAGAAACACACACACTTACACAACAAATGTGCCTATATATTTAATTATGTTCAAAAATCTAACACTTTAAATCCTTAGACACATTATTGGCAGGTCAATATTAATGCAAACGGGACTCACGACGACTGAGTTCAAGGTGGTAAACTGTAAATCTAAGCACCATACGTGAACATGCTGGTTGTGCCAATGAATTTACACTCCAAGTAAATTTACTTGGCATTAACATGTATAGTTAGAATTATAAAAAATATATAAGAACTATATAAACTATCACACTGACAGAAATGAAAACAAACTGCATAAATTTTCAAAGCTAGTGTTATAATTCTCATACTGAGAGAAATATCCAACTCAGTATCATCTGTACTCTATTATTAAACATTAGAGTCCAAATTATCACTCCTTCCTCAGGAAAACTTGGCCTGACTATATGAACTTGGACATTTCTCTGACTTGTACTTCCATTTACTTATGAAGTATTTTCTTGGGCTCACTTTTTGGGGAATAAAGTACAACTGAAGTCAATGGGTCCTGCTTTTAAAATAAATACGTTCTGCACAGATGAAGAGGGAGGTATGCATGCTATTGCATTCAATAATTGTGTGGCACGAAAATCCACTATGCCAATAACAGTGTGGAAACTAAACCCCCTATCAACTATCTGCTATCAACATAGGATAAGTTCCATATAAGATCAGCAGTTAAAATGGACAATTTTGTTGTACTAGTCGATCCGAAAACTTGGACCACCCACCCTTCTATTCAAGAAACAGGAATGTCAGGTTGACAAAAATAAAATTGAAGCCTGTCAGTTCATTACAGGTTAACCAACTCTCCCTCCTGCTACCAATCCTAAATGCATTATTTCAAAGGCAGCACCATAAGTTTCACCTGAATGTATAATCATACACGATAGACTTTATAGCACACGCATATAGGATCAGGGTGTCAAACGACCAGAATCCAAGAAAAATGCCATTTCGGCAAGGGATAGAATTGCCATATTCAAATTTCTCAAATCTGGGCACCCTAATTTGCATATTATGCAAATTTCTCCCAAACTGCTTATTATAACAATTGTTCCCTAATTTGCATGTTATGATTTCTTTAAAAAAAATTAACCAATTGTGCAAATTGCGCTGATTAATTGTTCCACTGTCCGGTTGTTTTGTGCCTGTTCCTGACAACTGCCTTGCCATTGTTACTGCAGGCACCTTGTTAAGAGCAGGCTACTGCCACCCACCCCATCCACCTCAGTCTGCAGTACCCAGGTATGATGTCTCTTGACGAAGAACAAGCAAAGTGTTTCATTTTTCATAGGGCATGAACATGGCCTTGTAAAAAGGAGCTATCAAAGTTACTCTGCTTCATAAATTTGGTCAAAAGCAACATCACCTACACAGGAAGCAGCATTAAACAGTAGCTCAGTGGCAGGGCGCATGGTTTGCATGCAGCCGGTCCCAGGTTCAAAACCTGGCCTTTGCAGGTGAGGCTGGAGAAGGCCTCTCTCCCCTTTCCCACTCGTAGATGGCCCAAGATCCTGACTCAGAAGTAGACAAACTCCTTTTTCCTGTACCAAGGGTCCAATCCTATCTAACTTTCCAGAACTGATGCAGCTGCAATGCAGCCCCAAGGGAAGGGAACAAATGTTCTTTTACCTTGCAGAGGCCTTTGTGATGGCCCCTCTACTACAGGATGCAGCACATTCTCTGTTGGCATGGCTGCATCAGTCCTGGAAAGTTGGATAGGATTGGGTTCCTAGTCAGATAAACTACCAGTCTGAGAGGGTCTGAAAGGGCAAGATATTCAGGATGTACTTCACTCCTAGCCTGCCACAGCCTTCCTCCAGCCTGCTGCTGACACAAGCTTCAGTGGTCTGCTTACTGGAGCAAGAAGCAACTCATACACTTCCTTCCTTTGCTCCTCCCAGAGTCTCCTCAACACGGGAAGTGCAGGACTTCCCATCTTTAAGGAAAGCCAGGTCCTTAAATAGTCCTCACTCGAACACTCCGTGTGGCAGTGCTTCTCCCACTTTCCTTCTTACTGCCCCACTTTGCTACTCTATTTAAAAATACAGCAGTGGTATGGAGAGTAGGAGGCAGCAGGCAGAAGGGCACGGAGGATCTCTGCTGCCACCATCAGTGCCTCCTTTCCTCCTCTCCTTTCAAACTGAAATAGAAGAGGAGGTGCTGGCCAGCAGTGAGGGGTGGCAGAATTTCCACAACACTTCAAATGCCATTTCCTCGTGGGCAGGAATCTGAATACTGTATGTTTGTTCGTGCTATCCGCCAGCACAGATCACGCTTACACAATTCCAATACCAACTGTGTCACAGATACAATAACCAGAAGTGCATAACTAGCTGAAAACTATTTTTTTCTTAACGAAAAGTACATTCTCTCTCTCTCTCTCTCTCTCTCTCTCTCCCCCCCCTTCACTTGACAACTTGACATAACCCCAGCCAGCCTGAATAAAGTGGGCACTTCTTCAGGAGAAGATCGTACCACACACTAAAGTCTGTAATCCTATGCATTCTTTCCTGGGAGCAAATTCCACTGAACACAGTGGGACTTATTTCTGAGTAAGCATGTATAGGATTGAACAGTCACTCTCAAGTAAGTATGCATAGATTTTACAGCCTTTCATGCGTACCCACCTGTGGATGCACATTGCTAACACCAAGCCCGAGTAGTTCAGCAGCAATGAACTAGCATTCAAAACAGGCCAACTGAATAAGAAGTGTTATTGTTTATTACGTTCAGAAACACTAGTGCCATTTGCAGGGAAGAGACTAATTACCACAGATTTTTTTTTTTTAAGGGAAAATGTCCCTTGTAGAAAAACAAGCTCTGTTGTTGTTGCTTCTTCAATTTCATTTTGATAGATCTCTCCCTCCCCCCCCCCCATCCAACTCCTGGAATACACAGGAAAACATAATCTCATACAGGAAATACTAATAGGTCTCAGGACCACTGGACAGAGGGCTCACACCATGCAAGCCTTTCCCAATCGCTCCCATGTTGCAGCTGATCACAAAGGAACCCCTTCCCATTCCAGTCAAGGTGAAAACTCACCTCCAGGTGAGTCATAGAAATGGTACAGGAAGGAGAAAGGAGGGAAAAACAGGGGAGATGCCAGAGGAGGATAAGATCAGAAAAGTTGTGGATACAGGGTTTGCAGGCACAGTGACTGCCTTCCTTCTAGAGCTGGCCAGAAGATGTCTCACTTTTATATATATATATATATATATATATATATATATATATATATATATATATATATATATATATAAAATAAACAAGAAACAGTACCCAGATGAGACTCGCAGAAGTCCGTGTCCCAAAGTCCGTTTCTGTTTTTAAAAAACCCGCCTAATCTGAGCATACGAACGCCCTAAGTGTCCTAGCTAAGTTATAAATAAATCTGTTATCTTCTGTTTCTGTATTAACTATCTGTTGTGGCCAGCTGAAAGAGTTAAGTCAAAACCAGAGCCAAACTTTCTAAAATTCTGTTAATTAAAATTGGTTCCCCCCCCCCAGATCTGATGTAATTATTTTTATTCCACCTGCAATTCTGTCTGCTGAAAGATGCCATTGTTGCTGAAACCCAGCCATGCAATGTTCTACTTTCCACAAAGGCCTCTGGTGCCTGAAAGCAACCTTTCTTAAAAGTTTTGCTGGCTTCATATTCTTTTTTTCTCACACACACCAGTGCAGGCAGCTAAAGACCGCACAACAAAGTCCTCTTCCCCGGTTTGAAATGTTGCTGGGGAGAGGGATGTGGGGGGACGACACTGAGGGTCTCTGCCCTTCCCCAACAGATGCAACCCCGGGCTCCCAGAGCCACAAAGGCCTACTCAACCCTCAACATCAGAACAAGCCCTCAGCCACTTGCTTCCCTTCTCCCCCCTTCCCCTGCTGGGCGGGCGTAGCTGAGAGCAGACAGAATCGGAGGCTTCTTTAGTGGCTTTCTTCCCTTTACTGTGCTTTCTCATCCCTGCCCACTTGCCCTATTGTCTTATTTGGACACTCCGTCAGGGCATGACTAAACCTCAGCAGGAGGCCAAGGGAAGCGCAGGACGACCTCTGGTGCCTCCAAGGTCCGTTTCTTGCACTCTCTGTGCCTGGAGGAGCAAAGAAGCCTTTCTCATTCAGGCCTAGCTAGGCCCCCTTCAGCCCGCCATAACCCAGCTTGCTCAAGGCTAGCCTGCCTGCATGCCTCTAGTCTATAGCGCCATTTCACAGGTCTTAAAAGGCTCTTCCCTGGGAAAACACCAATGCTGCTCCATTGTGGAATGTGAGGACTGGATAGTTGCCCACTACTCCTTCCTCTACAGTTCTTTACGCACTCCAGTCCACCTTTCTCTGCAGGGCTCAGAGGCAGAAGTCCCCTGACCTGGCCTCCTCTCAGGAGGCTGCTCTCTCACACACACCCAAAAAGAAACACAGACACACAGGCTTGGCCTCTGTGCCTGTTTTGAGTGGCGGGGGATTAACTGTCCCCCAGACACATGAAGTGACCTTGCTCATATTTGTGTTAGGGGTACTTCAAAACAAAACCACCTCAGAAGTACACCTGGAAAACCTGGTGTGGGAATGAAACAGGGTACTTCAATGAAGAGCAGGGTTGGGGTGGCTTAAAAATTGCCCATCTGAGGCAGGAACAAGCGCGGTGAACTATTCTTGTGGAAACATCTATACAGATAATGTGCAAGGTCTGCCTACCCCATGCCTGTGTGCTCTGAATTCCCCATTCCCATAAACACCAGTGCGTCTATCGCAAGCCCACAACCCTTCTTGATTTGCCTTCTGCATCTACTCTCCAACATCCTGCTTCCTCACCGTTCAGCTGTCTGCCAAGCCATTATGTGCCCTATTGGGGCTTAGGGCCCAATCCTATCCAACTTTCCAATGGGGTGTGTGCTGCCTCCTGTGGTGGGAGAGTAGTTATGGAGACCTCCACAAGTTCCCTCACCTCAGGGCTGCATTGCAGCTGCACTGGTCCTGGAAAGTTGCATAGGATTGGACCCTTAGTCGCCTCTCTAGAGGCAATAACTGTGGGTTAGAAGAGGAGAAGGTGCAGGCACCAAGTGGAGACTTCTGGGACCCCTGAGTTTAGGGTTAGGAAAGGGCGAAAACCATCACCCTCTGCTCTCCCACCTGGTCTGGCAAAAGGGCATTGCTTGTGTTCCCTCTGAACTTTCCTGTTTGGTGGGGAGGAGCTGCTATGTGCTCCAGACAAGGAAGGCACTGTAATCTAGGACCAAGTGGAGGCCATGAAATTCAGTAAGCTCTAGAGACAAAGGGGTTAATTAGCTAAGGAGGCACTGCTGCTAGCCTAACACTCTGAGATCTGCATTTGTCCTCAGCAGCAGAGCCCCAGACAACCCAACACGAATGGAAACTGCTTGGGCCACATTCAGAGCAAAACGAGAGGACACCTCCCCCCCCCCCCCCAATATACATTGCTTTTGAACATAGAAACAGGAACATGCCCTGGGTGGGGAGACAGGTGAGGCAGTGCCTCCCACCGGAGTCCTTTGAAAAGTGCCCACAACCCGCTTGCAGAGCGAGGAGGGAAGGAGTGCAAAGCACTGAGCGGTTGCGGGTGTTTGGGTGCCTCACACGGCTTTTCGAAGGACTCCGGTGGGGAGGCTCTGCCTCACCTAGCTCCCCACCCACCGCAGATCCCTGCCTGGCAGATCAGGGAGGTATTTCTGGGAAGCACACAAGAGCCTTCGCAACAGTTGCTCAAAATAGCGCAACTACCCTGATGCTGCGCAAGCGCAACAGATGCGGGAAAACCTGTAGCTTCCAAGCTCAAGGGACTTCGACCTTCTTGGTGTATGGTTGAGGCAAATTACCACTTGGCGCTCCCCTACTTAACCCCCCCCCACCAGCGCGCACTGATGAAAATGACAGAGGAGAGATGAACCGACCCATCATCACCCTGTTCCACTCCTCTGCCGGAAGCACATGGAGCCCAATCCTATCCCTGTCTACTCAGAAGTAAGTTCCATTACAGTCAATGGGGCTTACGCCCAGGAAAGTGTGGATAGGATTGCAGCCCGAGCGTCTCATCTTATGCCTGTCTACTCAGAAGTAAGTCCCATTATAGTCAATGGGGCTTACTTCCAAGTTGGTGTGGCTAGGACTCTAGCCTCAGAGCCCAATCCTACGCATGTCTACTCAGTCAGTGGGGCTTACTTACAAATAAGTGTGGATAGGATTCTAGCCGCAACCGGATCCTACGCCTGCCTACTCAGAAGTAAGTCCCATTGTAGTTTCCCTGGGGCTTACTCCCAGGAACGTGTGGAGAGGATTGTAGCCCTCGCCAACCCCACGCACCCAAATGGGGCATGTGGGAGATGCCCCCGTCCAAGCCAACCTCACGACTAACGACCCAGACTTGAGCGACAGAACTTTGCTTCTCGCCAACACTTCGCACATGATCGGTTGCGACTGAAAGTGAGTGAGGGATGCGGGTGGGTGATAGCCGAAGGGAGGATCACAGTGACTTAAGAATAGCAAGCGCCAGGTTCTTTTCTTTCTTTAAATCCTCCCCCCACTTCGCTTCTTTCGCGTTCACTTTAATAAAATAATGATTCGTTGGGAAAAGGGGGTATAAATCTTCATTTCGGAGGCAATTAAAGTGTTGATTTCATTCGTGCCCCTGAGCCATTCTTGTAATTTGCTCAAATAGCTTTCTGTCCCGAGCACTACGGAGCTTTTAGAAACCCATTTTCTAGTTAGGCTTGTTGGATTCCCATTTGGACTCCGCGACAGCCCCCCACCCACCCACCGCTTTCCCCATCGGGGGCTAAATTTCGCAGCTCTTGGCAACGCCCTGGCAAGGGTGCGGGATGCCGGTCTCCCAACTGTGACCAGCTTGCCTGCAACCTCTCTTGCGGAAAACCCAGCAGATGACACCCCCCCACGCACACCTGGGTGCGCAGGAAGGCACCAGGCTGACCGTGATGAACGGAGTCACCACGAAGTACAGGAATAGCCGGCGCCGGCAACCTCCTGGTCTCCAGTTTCCCACTGGAATCAGATCTTCTCACTGGGCTGCTTTCAAAGTTCAAGGCTCAACAACTCAAGGCTCACACTCTGGCAGCCTCACCAGCGGCACCACCAAACAAAGAGAAGACACGGAACGTGGGGGGCAGGAGCACCTTCCACCAAAGTGACCTGGAAAAGAGCCTTCGCTTCGGCCATGGCCAAGCCAAACTGCCAAGAAGACCCCTGACTGCCTGCTCGGCTGCGCCTTCTGCCTTAACAAAAGAAAGCCTTGCTCCTACCCCTCTCCAACAAACCAGATCTCTCTCTCTCTCTCTCTCTCTCTCTCTCTCTCTCACACACACACACACACACACACACACACACAGAGAGAAACAACTTTGGACCCGAGTTCAAGCCAAAGAGGCCCTGCAACGAAACCACCACCACTGTCCACCAAGGCTTCAATCCTGTGCACACTTTCCCGGGAACACTGCCCCACTGAACACTACTACTTCAGAGTAGACAAGCCTAGAGCGGTGCTCCAAGACCCTTCGTCGCTCACCGAGCCTGTTTGCAAGCACCCATTGGGTCGATGCGACCCCCTCTCTCCCCCCCCAATGAACCCAAAGCGACACTTCTCCCCCTCCCCCCTTTTCAAAGAAAACACCACTTCTTCCGGGGAGCAAGAGGAGAGTTGTGAGAGCTGAAAGGCACCGTTTCTCGCTCCACGGGGCGGGCTGGGTCCTCCACCAGCTCTTCCGCGCAGATACCCCAAACCAGACCTGCCAAGCCCTGCCTGTGAATTTCATCCATCAACTTGCCCATCATAATAAATAAATAAATAAATAAATAAAGAGCCAGCAAGCTGCCCCACTTTTATTATTTATTTTTCTATTAAGGCAGATAAAACCCTGCGCCCTTGCAGCAGGCAGGCTTCGCACAAAGCAATGTTCACTGAGCTCTCAAAGCGCTCGGCCAAGGAAAACTGACAAGACAGGCTAATGAACCGTAGAGACGGGAAGAAAATAGCCAGCATTTGCTAAATTTCCAGCCCTCTCTCTCTGTCTTTCTCTCCCTGGACCACCTATCTGGGATTTTATTCTCTCTCTCTCTCCCCCCCCATTCACCCCCCCCTCCACCAACAATTTCTTTACCCGGAAGCTCGAGAATCCTGGCTAAAGCCTTCCATTGTCATTCCAAAGGGAGTAAATAAAATGCAGGCCAAAATTAAAGGCGACAAGGAGCAGGTCAAGTTTGCAGGCGAGGCTTTGACAAGCTCATTTCGCCAGGTCGGGATCCGGGAGGCGAGCCCTTAATGAAGCAATAATGGCCACATGATTCCAAAATGTTCATCTCGACGGTCATGGATCTCAAAGGGACTGAATCGCATGCAGAGGATAAAAAAGGGGAGCCCGTCCACGCGCGTGTAAGATCTGAGTAAGTGGGACCAAGCCCAAGAGGATCGTACCTGATCTGTGAGATTGGCCGATCTCGTTATGTCTTCACTGTCTGATTTTGAGCCGCCTTCTCTATCGTCTATCACCAAATCGATAGGCATTTTTCCTTTCAAACAGCTAATATACCGGTGGCAGAAATTGTCACATAATTCGTGTACCTACATTGCGACACAGACAACAAAACCAAAACCAACACAGAATCAAGAGCACGTTAAGTGAAATTGACAAGAGCAGTCCATTCCCCCTTCCTCCCCACCCGCCCCATTCATGACATCCAAAGTTCTAAATAGGGGGAAACCAGCCGCAATTATCCCCTTGAGACGCACCCAGAATTAAGAATAACTTTTCTTTTCGGGCAAAATAGAGATATCTCGGAAAATTGACAGTGACAAGATGATTCACAGCCTACAACATATTCAACACCCGTGCTAAATTCATCTGCTCCCGGAGCTGTGGCCATTAGTGAGCTGACCTGCATGGGTGACATTTAAGGTAAACTATTTAATTTCAGCCAGTTATATCATGGCAAACCCTTTTATTTTTCGAAGGACTCTGAGGACACAAAGGATTCCCCCCCTTGCACGAAAGTGCAAGGCTGAAATACGTTAGGTGCATCCTTGACCTTAAATTCCAAAGCACTGTAACCTAACTTGTAGGGTTTCCCACTAGGAATGGGTCTATTTGAATCTATTTCTTGTAGAGCAAACTCAGCCCCCTTACTAATCTTAAGCGAAAATGCCTAGAGTGCCTCCATTACCTCCCCCACCCCCCCATGTATTTATAAACCTCTCATAGATGTTTATTTTTAGAGCAAGGGGTAATTCTCTAGTAGGCCACTATCAGTGACATATAAAATTCCACTGGAATCTTGAAATGCTTCTAGTCCCGAGTGATTTTTGAAATATTCTCCTTTTGGTTTATTATCATTACTAGGGGTGATTGGATATTCCAGAAATGTAAAGAACAAGCCTAGATTAGTCAGTATTGAGGTCTCTTTGGCTTGGTGAGAGGGTGGGGGGTTCTCCTATTCAAGGGAAACAAGAAACGGACATATCCAGCGACTCTGGTTTGTTTCTGCAAAACGTTACAGGACAATTTGTGCCCTGTGTCTGACCCTGCAGATGGCTATTAAAAAAAAAAGAAAAAAAGAGCCCCTACAAAATGAACTGAAAAAAAAAACTCAACGAAGTACCTTTACCAAAGCAACTATCCCCAGGAACCAGGCTGAAGAACAATCAGGGTTCTAAATGTAGAGAGAGAATTGGCCACTATTTATACACAAAGGTAGTAAAAAAGGGATACAAGGCCAGGGCGTTTGTGATCCAGATTTTTAGTGGCTGAAATTGTAATTAAACTGCGAAGAGAAATGGACGCCCTGATTGGTCTTGACACTAATTACCAGAAAGAAAGACATTTATGCAAATTCTCCTGAAGCTTCAACTTGGTGAAATGTTATTTGGGGGGAGGGAGAGAAGGAGTCGGGGAGATACAGGGAATTGGAGAGAGAGAGAGAGAGAGAGAGAGAGAGAGAGAGAGAGAGAGAGAATTACCTTCTCTAATTCCAGCAGATGAAACCTTAATACTTGTATGGCTTGGATCATCTGCAAAGATACAAAACAACATGAGTTTCTTCTGTCTCATACCTGGGGGTTTCTCCACAACTGACCTTTCTTTTCATGACCAAAGTTTGCGTGAATGCATGCGGGTGAGTGTGATGCACGCACATGTTTGTGTGTGTAAGAGAGAAAGAGTGCGCATACATATTTATTTATACAGAGTTTCGATTTATGACAACAACACTAAAACTTAATCGAAGCGGCTTTGTCTACTGTTTTAACAAGAAGAGATCTGGAGTCTTGTTTTGTTTTTTTAGTTTGGACCGCTGTTGGGCTACATTACAGGGATCGTAAACATTTCCTGAAGAAAGTACAATTTATCTCATGCTATCGTTGAACCATCGCAGCCTTGCAAATCCGAAGTGGCAAAATGTCACCAATACATACAACCGGTCTCTTTAGTTAAAAAAAAGAATTAAAATTAAAAAGTAACCTTCATTCCTGTTTTGTTAAGTCCGTGTGTCTGATGGTTCCCTGAACCCCCAAATCATCGCCCTGCCGCTTGCCATCAAGCTGTTTCTAAAGTTGTTTTCTATGACCCCGAGATGGTCACAGTTAGATACACAGAGGTTTTCTGAGTATCCACGAGCTACCCCTAAACTACCCCATCCCAGCGCTCATTCGGATCGCTCTTTCCTTGCTGTGTGGTTGCCCAGGGGTACTGCTGGAGCTGAACTCCAGTTCAAAAGCCCCAGATCAGACCTTTTTGCCCCCCCACTGAGCCTTCAGAAGAAGAAGGATCGCCTCTCCAGAAAACAGACTGTCACAAAGATGTAGGTTTTGTTTTTTTAAATCTTACCAAGTTATCCAGTTCGGGGTTAGAAGAAAATAAGGGTTTCTCTGCTCGGATCTAAACAGAAGGTGGAAAGTGGGGGGGTGGGAGGGAGAAATAAAAAATACATAATAATAAGTTTGAAATATGGAGGAAGAAAATGCACAGGCGTTATTAGCTCTTCTTGCTTCATTACACTGTCGGCCGGCCCCATTATGCAAGCTTTCGTGCGAAGCCCCTGACTGCGGGATTGAGTGGCAACCCTTAAAGAAGCGGAGCCAACGCGCTGCAAAGACTTGCGCGGGGCCGGAGCGAGTTTGCTGGGGCCAGCGACCGGCTCTCCAGCATCCGCCGGGCCTCCCTCCAAGCCAGCCTTCGCCAGCACTCTCCTGAAGCAGGCTGCCTTGGAGAAGGCCTGCGGTGAGCTGGGGGAAGGCCTCCCTGGGTGGGACTCTCTCGCATGCTGAGGGTTGGGGGGAGGCATGCAGGGGGCAAAACATGCGAGGTTCTCAATCTAGGGCCAAGAGGGTGGTGGTCAGGCGTTTTGCACGGCGCAGGGGGACAGGGCAGCAGAGAGAGAGAGAGAGAGAGAGAGAGAGAGAGAGAGAGAGCTGCATTGAGATCGGGTTTTCTGACCTGTTTGGCGAACACTGCTATGTCTTCGTTGAAAGACTCTGATGAACACACATCGCCTCCCGCCACCCCAGGTTCCCGGGGCGTGCATGTGGCTAATTCACATTTCTCAAAGATCAGTGCTAAAAGTGGGAATAGGGGGTGTCTGAAAGAGAAAACAGAAGAGTCACCAACAGGCACAAGACCACAATGGTTAGAGCAGCTCCCCAAAATGTGGGGGTGGGGGGTAGAGAGCAGGGGATGAATCCTCCCGAGTTGAACTTTAGGGCAACCACCACCCCCCTTCACCCCCACCCACCTGATTCTGCACCCACCTCTCCAATCAGAGCTGACTTTACCACCCTCCAGGCGGACAGACCTCAATCGCAGGGCCCTGAGCCAAGGCGCTGAATGGGATGACCGTTTTGAAGCCTAGCTGGTCAAAGGACTTGTTAACTTAGCCGAGGCTGCACACTGAGCCTTGTTTGGGGTGTGTATGTGTGCTTTCCCACCCCCCTCGCCTCCCCGCATTTGCTCTGAAAGTTCCAGGGAAAGAGGGAGATATAGTCATCCTGCTGTTTAGGTTCAGGTGGTGAGGGGCATTTGTGTTTTTAATTTGGAGTGGATCGACTGGGCTCATTTGCCGACGATTCCTAAGCAGTGGAATTGAAAAGGGCAGATCCAAAGGTCCCCTTAACCCAACTCCAACCTGCTGGAATCTGGGCGACCAGCTCTTCCTCGCCAGTTGTCCCAAAAGGTCCTTCCCTTTCACACACACTCTGCCCCTGTTAAATACAGCCCCTTCAAGAGACACAGTCTTGAACTGAGTTTGGGCAGAGGAGGGTTGAAGCTTCACATGCAACATTAAAAAAAAGAAATGTATACTCTCCTTCCCCACTGCGCTGTTTTTAGCTCAGTTTTAAACCAGTTTCAGGGCTCCAAAGCCAAAATAAATTGCCAGTATTTTGAAATTAATTGAAATTTTCTTGCTACAAAAAAAAAAAATAAATCAGTTTCCAGCCATTACTTCTTTACACCTCTGGGAAGCTCACTTTCCAATGGAAAAGGTGCCAATTAATTTCTCTTGTAACAAAACAAAAGCCCTTCACCTAAAAAACTATCTTGAAAGTTCCCGCATTGGAGAAGGTTCCAATAGTACTCCTAACACGCTAGGCATTAAAAGAAGCTTGCGAGCTTGTTTGTTTGTTTATTTATTTATTATTTTGGCATGGAAGAAGGCATAGAAGACCTCCTTACTTCTCAACCAGCCTCACAAAAATTTGCTTCCAAGCCACCCTTTCTATAATTTTGTGTGGGGTTGTTGTTTCGCGGGATCACCATGCTAATGTATTTTCTTTTTCTCTTTTTTCCCAAATCCAAACTTCTTGGAAAGTTTCTCAGCCTTTCCCCCAAATTTGTGGCAATTTAAAAAAACAAACCCAAACGCACCTAAAGACACTCTAATTCCCCCCCATAGATATAATCAGTAAGGAACACACAATTTCTTTCTTGCCTTTGCAATTGCCAATATCTAAAACATGTCTTAAGGTGTGTGTGTGTGTGTGTGTGTGTGTGTGTGAGTGGGCAGGAGAGGGTGGAGGGCTACACTTGGACAAACGGTTCAAGTTCTTTGCATTTTTCTCGCAGAAACTTCTTTATGGGAGGCTGTTTATTTGTCGAGCCCAGCGAGGCTGGCGATGGCCAGGAAACCACTGTCATAGCCCGGCGTTCGCTCTGTAGTCAGCGGTGGATTTCATGTGGCCACCATGGAGGAGAGCACGAAAGGGAGCAACGAGCACGTCTTACGCGTATCAACCTGGTGCTAGCTGTACCTACCCATAAATGGCATCTTTATCTCTCTTTAAAGCGTCATTGACAGAGGAGCCCATGCTGGGGGGCATGGCGTTGGTGTGAGCTGTGTGCGGGTACTGGTGGGAGTGAAGCGGAGGACCGTGATTCAGGTGGTGGACAGGCTGCATGGATCTGGCGGCATGGGGGTCCCCGTACATGGTGCTCGGGATCCCCACTCCATCCATCCCACCGTAATGGGGTAAATCGTCGTACTGCATGATAAACAGGAGGGAAAAGACAAGGGTCAGAATGGAGGCCACTTCCAAGGCTGTGTGGGTGTGAGGACAACAACTTGGTGTGAGCGGGGGGGGGGGGGGGAGAGGTGGTTGGGGAGCCTCCAGGCGTAGGGAAGAACCATCCCCACTCCGGGAGTTGGGGAAGATGGTCCCAAGTAGAGAGTGTGGAAGGCCCTGCAGTCACACTCCCAAACAGTTCAAGAGGAAGAAAAAGAATTCGTGGGAAAAGTTTGGGGTGAGCTGGGGGGGGGGGGCTTGTTCCAGAGTCCAATTAATTTTCCAACAGGTCTCCAAGGCCACCTTCTTCCTGGGGTCCCTTCACAGCATCCTTGTGGAAAGGAGAAAAGTGAAGAGGAGGGATGGGAGGCTTCTTGGGAGCCGCACACATTCCTGCTGGGCAAACTGCAGGCTTCAGTGTGCCTCCCCACAGAAGTTAAAATGAGGACAACTATGATTAACACGTGCATTCAGACAGTCCTCCTTTATTTTGAAGAGATTTCCCTAGGGGCACCGGACCTGCATGCCAGAGTGGAGGACCTTCCCTGAGGTTTGAAAAGATACTCTTTAAAAAAAAAAAAAAAAAAGAAGCAAGCAGGGTGCATGAAAATAGCAAAG
Source organism: Tiliqua scincoides (assembly GCF_035046505.1). NCBI lineage: Eukaryota > Metazoa > Chordata > Lepidosauria > Squamata > Scincidae > Tiliqua > Tiliqua scincoides. The sequence goes on along the minus strand of NC_089821.1, from coordinate 141,836,875 downwards.
CGCCCTGTTGGAAAGACTATTTCTTCCAGCAGGTCTCCCTGGGTTTTTTGCTTCTCGTTCTTTCGAGTCAGAATTTAGTCTTTCTGTAAAACTGGTGGGGAAAGGGGATCATCACATTAATTGGAACTTATTATGTACTAAACTTTCCTGCTCTTAAAAAAAAAAAAAAAAAAAGGCATACTGTGTACACCAAGGATCAGATCAGTCCTTGAATGTTCTGTATGACAAGTCTAAAAGCCAGGTTCTTTTTTTTTTGGGGGGGGGAGGATAGGATATTTTATTTTATGCATTGTCCTGCCCAGTATAGGCTACTTCAAAAATCCACACACACCCCTTTTCATCCCCTTGCATCTGCTCTGGGAAAGTCTGCTTAAAACAGATTTCCTCTAGATTTCTTCAGGTGAAACCAAAGGAAGGGGGCAGGGGAGGACATTCTGTCATTTCAATTTATTAACAACAAACCTAAAGAAATGAGGGATTGGGGAGAGTCTTGACACCTGCTTTAATTAAAAAAAAAAAAAAAAAGGAAAAAGAAAATGCCAAGTGGAAGAACTTTCTTTTTCCCACTACAGTCAGAGGGGCATTATCAAAAGGGGGCCAGACAACGGATTGCAAGTCCAATGTCCTTTTCTGCTCCTGATTCATAAATGGGTGAACTTTATTTAAAAATCCCATTTGATAAAATAAATCATTAGTCCTTGGATGAACACAAACGTGTAACTGTTTCTCCCTGGCCTTCATTAAATGTAAAAATATTTAAAGCAGTAGGCAGTAAGGCCTGGTCTATAACCCCACAGTTATATTTACAACAGGTTTTCTTTATTGACTAGGAAGATGTTATTAGCATATCCGAGAGGGCCAGAGACCTTGACATACTATTTAGAATCCTAATCACTCTGGAAGCCACACATTGAATATTACGAGGGCTTGCATTTAGTTTCCAGCCTGGGTGTAGGAAGCATTCATTTCCACTGAAGCGCTCGGTGCCTTTCAGTTAAAGGGAAGACATTTAGAGGACCAAAGACTCTTTTACCTGTCTGCAGAGTTAGATCCATACAGTTAAAATATCTGGTCTTCTAAAAATAGTGAGAAGCTTTCTGCAGTGGGTAACTCAGACTCCCTCATGCATTTCTAAGAGAATGCAAAACTCTTTCTCCCCCACCCCATCGTGCAGCGTCTCTAAGATCCACGTTTCCATATTATGTTACTCGGAAATTACGATTTAATAAAAAGATATATATATATATATATATATATATATACGTACCCTTTGCGCCATCGGCCTGCTTCGCACCCTTCCTTTGCAACTTCTAATATATCCTCTTTAAGGCCAGTGTGAAAAGAGACAAAACGCCACCTCCCCCACCCACCCCCACCCACCCCCCAAAATAAAGGGGAAAAAAAAAAAAGAGAATCCTTGAAAGTCTCCAGCAGCTTGAGCAGCAGCCGATCGGAGTCTCCAGCCGGACAGACCTCAGAGAAACGGCACGATCATCGAGCAGGGGGGAGGAAAAAAAGAAGGAGCTCTTCTTTTCTCTTCTCTTCTCTTCCTTTCTGTGTGTCTCTCACACTCTTCCCTTCTGGTTTCCAAGACAGCGGCCGGAGGGAGGAAAAGGGGGGGGGAGAAAGCAAATATCCTTTCCCCCCAAATCAGTTTTTTTTTGGTGTCTTTCTCCCCCTTTCTTTCTTTTTTCTTTTTTTTAGAAAAAAGTGCCTCTCAAATCCAACTACCAACTCGCATGACTTTTGGCCACTCCAGCTGTCAATCAAAGGCGAGCTTGTCAAGGTGGTGAATGAATGATGAGAATCCGCGGAGTGCGCTTCCCCTGGTCAGGACACCTCAAAATGTTCACATCAAAAGCACCAGAGGTCTAAAAGCTGGCTGGCTTTCTTTTTCTCCCCCCCCCCCCGCCACCCTCCTCTCCCCCTTTCTCTTTCTCCCTCCCTTGATTCAGTCCTAATTCCTAATCAGATTCTCTCTCTCTCTCTCTCTCTCCTCCTTGCAACTGGAGAAGCCTAGAGGAAGAGGGTTAAAAAAAAAAAGAAGGCTGAGTTGGTCTTAAAGGAGCCGCGATCGCTGCCGCCGCCGCCGCTGCTGCCGCCAGTCCCCCCGTGCGTGTGTAAAGTGTGTGCAGTTGCACCCAGGAGGAGAGGTGGATTTGAACCAGAATGCTGGAACCCGGAAGTAGTGGTGGCCATAACAGGTCGCGTCTTACACAATGCAGCGAGCGAGCGAGCGAGCGAGCGGGCTGCATCAACTGCGCTCGCAGTGCAGGGGTGGGTTGGCTGAGCCGCCAGGCAGGGGAGGCAGCGCCGCGCGGAGAGGCTTCCCCATTAACAAAACGCGCACACTCTGGCCGGCGCGCGCGCCCGCGCCCGGCGAACAATGACTGGAGCCTCGCAGCGCGGGGCTGCCCTGCTCGCGGGAGGATCTCCCCCCCTGCCCCCTTCCAGCTTCTCCTCCACAGCCTTTGCATTCACTGAGCAACCAGAGAGGAGGAGGAGGAGGAGAAGGGCTCTCCGGCTGTGGCTGCTGCTGCTGGGTGGCTTCTCTCCAAGCCCCTCCAAAGGGGGGCTCGGATGTGGGCTTGTGCGTGCACGGGGTGCTCGGGGGTTCCTCTCTCTCCCTCCCCCGCCTGTTCAGCAACCAGACCTTTTGCAGGCTCTCCTTCTCCCCCACCTCCACCCCCAGCTTCTTGGAGTTCTCAAGCTAGCCAGCGAGCTCAGCTGTGACTTCACAGAGACATCGATCGTCTATATTTATACGTATATATCATGATTGTATATGGTCAAGCCCCCTCCCCCCACATCCAACCAGACCAAGGGCAGTGGGGGAGGGGAAAGGAGCACACAACACAAGTCAACTGTCTGGTGGTGGTGGTGTGTGTGTGAGTGCGCCCCCCCCCGTGTCACATCTAGGGCACATCCGTCAGCGGTGCTCCTCGCCATTCCCTCTCGCCTGCGCCCGGGCTAGTGGCCATTTCCTTTGTCTCGCAAGAACAGACACACATTAATTTCGATGTGCTTCTCTCGGGCCGTGAAAGCGGCGCCTGGCAATCAGGGGCCAGACTTTCCAGTATCTCGCTTTTCCTGCCATGGGGTGAGTGTTTCCTTCGCAAAGCAAAGGGGGCGAAAAGACCCTCTTCGGGGGGCTGATGGGCTTGGATTGCGCCCCTGCGATCCTGCACCGGGAGTGATCTCCAAACCGCAACATCTTTATTATTTTTGCCCCTCCACCGTGAACAGAGATCTCAGTGGGAGCGAGCTTTCCCCGCCCCCCACCTCCTCCTCTCCCTTCCCTTCCCAAGCCTTTAAAGCCCCATCGGAGGGGGGGGGGAAGAGAGATCTCCCTCGCGCTGCCTTGCAGAATGAGCTCACCCAAATCTCAGTAGGCAGTAGTGGAGGAGCCGTCGTCCAATCAGGATCTCGCCTTGGAAAGTCAGGCGTGTATTGGTGGAGGGGGAAATCAATTATCAAATAATCGATCAGTGGGGAGCTTCGATCTGCGGGGGAAGTCGCCCCTCCCAGCCCTCCAGCCCCGTCGCAGAGAAGCAAACGCAGGGAGATCCTTGGCTTGAGCGGGCTGGAAGTGACTCGGGAAAAGGGGAATCTGGAAAGAAAGTGTCACCCTGCCCTTTGCACAAGGAGAAAAGAGAGGCGGTGTGTGTGAAAGTGTGTGACCTTGTTCCCTCTCTCTGCCTCTCTTTCCTTTGGAGTTCTTTCACAAGGATGGAGTCCTGCTCTGTTTAAGCTGCCTTCCCCACCCGCCCTGAGCGGTTCCAGTAGGCAGGCAGGCGGGAGGGAGGGAGGGAGATTTGGGGGACTGGCTCCCTAGGATTGCTCGCGAGTAGGGGGATCCCCTTCTCCCAGGCATTCCAAGGGACGTTCTGGCAGCGGGTCTGCAGACGTCAAGCGGGCTGATGGTGACGATGATCGCCGCGGGACGACAGCGCAGCGCCGAGTCCCTGAAAGAGTCCAGGCGGGATTTTTCGCCGCTGCTCGAATGCATTCTTCGAATGAGAGCGAGGAGGAATGAATGCCTGGGCTGGATGGTCTGTCGCCGGGGCAGTGCTAGGGTTGTGCTGCTCTCGGGGTGATCTGCCAATACCTTGAAACAGAAATGAAACCCAGAAAAGTTCGGGCCAGGCCAAAGAAGACTTTTCAATGGATCATGGCCAGAAGGAGTTCCCAACTGCTCTAGCAGCACAGCTTCCCCCACTTTTTCTCTCCGCGATCCTGCAAACATTTGGGCCAGAATATATTTTTGGAAGGGTCAGTGGGGAAGGGAGAGGCTGACTTCCAAGTGGAAGAGAAAGCAGGTGTGGGGAAGCGAATCAACTGGCCCCTCTGAAAAGGGATGGTGAAGAGAAAAGGAAGTTAGGCTGCAATCCTAGCCACACTTACCTGGGAGTAAGCCCATTTGATTCGAATGACACTTCTGAGTAGAGATGCCTAGGATTGGGCTCTTGGTTCTTTTGTGATTTCTTCGACCCTCTGATGCTAATCCTCCCCTTTCCCACACCTACGGGCTTACTGAAATATTCCTAAAGTGAAATGTTTCAGGGCCAGGTTGCTGAAGCCAGAACAAAAGGTGGAGGGGGACGCTCAAGATCCAATGATAAGACATTCAGAGGCTTGGGCTCCAAATGAGCTTTATATACAGATGCTGTGTGTGTGTAGGGGGGTAGTAGTGAAGGAGTAACTGCAGGTTAAAATACACAAGGTAGGAGCTGACTCTGGGATGGGCAGCTTCTTCAGGAACTCCTTAGGAAGGGAAGAGACAAAGCAACGCTGCTGGCTTGCAAAGATTCTTCCCTGGCCTGGCAGGTCTGGGTCCTGGTGGGATCCGCGCTCCCACACCACGACCCCCTCGGCAGCCTCCCCAGACTCCCGGTGGGATCCCCCAGTGAATCAGACACAAAATTGGCAGGGGGGGGGGAAACTAAGGCTGCTCAGGGGAGTCAGTTTCGCTCCCTTGGAAGTGCAGTGGTCGCTCTGCCTGGGGTTTCCTTCCAAGAACTCCCTTCTCTTCTGCAAGCTGCTGCGAGGAAAGCCCGTCCCAGCCCCTGCCCGTCCCAGTTCCCCTTTCCACGGGGTGGACCCGGAGGAAGGGGAAGGGTCCTGGCACCTCGCTCCTCTGTTGCCCAGGCCTTGATGCCACGAATTCAGCCCGATCGAGGCTGCCACACTCTTACGGTGTGATTGCGGGAGTGCAAATGTGGAGAAGGACTTTTTTCCCTTTCCCTTTTTACAATTGGCAAACAGTCCTTGCTGTTGGGGCTTCCCGAGAGAAGTGGCAGCGAGGCCGTGTCAGGTTGCAATCTACGGGTCGTAAAAAGACTAAACGGGACAGCAATTAATCACCTCTGAAAAGGCAAAAGTAAATGGACGGGGCCGCGCTCGCTGCGCAAACTACCCGAGGCCGGGCTGGGTCCTGTGTCTGCGATCACAACACCCCCACTTCTCAGATCAGTGGCCTTTTAAGGGAAGGCAACAACTGCCTTCCTCCCCCCCCCCAAACGCCCGCCACCACTGACCCCACTCAACCCAAAATTTGGGGTCTGAATGTTCTCCGTTGCAGGTATCCCTGGGACTCTGAATAGTTAACCTGCACTGTGATCTCCCCTGTACTTTTTCCTCAGAGGAAGGTGTAGAGGAGCAGAAAACAGGCAGCTCTTACTTAGCTACAAATCCTAGTGATTTCCTCTTAACTGGCTTCTAGGACACCCCTGCCTTGTAGAACGTGTTCTGCTCGTCCCTCAGACACCGAGCCCACTCCTATGCACAATTTCCTGGGAGTAAGCCCCGTGGAATACTATGAGACTTTCTTCTGAGTAGTCACGAATAGGATTGGGTTGACGGTCTCTATGAAAGTCTCCGGACTGCCAGCCAAATGTGCAAAGGATGCAATCCTCTGCGCACTGTCCTGGGAGGAAGCCCCATTTAACGCAGTGGGACCGACTCCTGAGGAGACATGCGTAGGATTGCACTGTTAATCCGCTTGAAGGGGCAAATTAAAAGAAAGCCTGACCGAGAGTACAAGTTAGAGGTCATTTACGCAGAAGCAGTCACATGGATTTCTGTGCGACTACTCCAGAGTAAGCAGTCAATAGCTTGCCCAGATATGAGAGTCCAGAGCTTTCAGTTTTCATTCGAAAGTGTATAGATTTCTGGCCATCGTAAACACCATCAAGGGGACGAAATCTGCATGCACCCAAACAAACTTTTCAGACCGATGTTCCAGCCCAGCCACAAAGTGAGTACAGTCCTTGTATACCGACCCAGTATCAAGAGTGTGTTCTCCCGCGGACAATGCATCAGTGTTTAGGGCATGAAATCAGGAGAAACAAACAGATTTGAGGCGGGAGGGGGGCGAGATAAAGCAGGAATGCTGCAGCAGATAAGGGTCTGGAGGGCAGAAGGGACTGGACAGAAGACCAAGGAGCTGAAGGCGCAAAGGGAACTCTTTAAAGATCCATTAAAGAGCCGAACCTGAGAAGGTGATAAGAAATGGAGGAGAGTAGGGGGGGGGGAGGTTGAGTGTGGGTGCAGAAAGGAGCCATGTGCGAGGAGGGGGCCGGGCGAGGGCTCTTCCTGGGACCCTGGCTTCGGTCACCAAAGCGCTCCTGGTCCGGGGCAGGAGTCAGCCAAAGGTCAGGTTGGACGCTCGGGCGGGCAGGAGAGAGCTGGGCAGGTCCCTGTGTGCGGTGCAGCGCCTGGCTGGGGCTCGGGTGTCCTTCGCCAAGAGGGGCAGGGAGGAGGGGGAAGCCAAAGGCGACCGGGCTGCTGGACTGGACTGCGGGGTCGGACACGTTCAGGAGTTCCACGGGCCCTTATTCACTCAAGGGAGGGCTCCATAAAATACTCTTCCAGAAATTCACGGCTGTCTGAAAACTCCCTAAACACTCCTGCAGTCTGGGGAGCGGGAAATCAACGGGGGCTGCTGCAGAGTTCTGGGTCCAGGAGAAGGAGCTTCTGCGCAGGGTGGGCAACTGCAGAGACCCCGGGGTGCGGGACGTGATGGGGGTGGGCGAAGCCTGCTCCTGGCTCTGCCTGCACGGCTCCCTCCCCGCACAAGCCCCCAGAAGCTTGACTGCCCTGGAAAGGGGGCAGAGGGCTTCGTGCTCCAGACCCAGCAGTGACTTCGGGGGTGGCCGCTGGGCACAAGGCTTCGGGGCTGCAGACACACACGCTGCGCTATGCTGCTGTCCACCCGTGGCCCAGACCCTCCCGCAGGCTCAGGCTTGCAGGGTTGGGGGGAAGCGGGAGGTCATCTGTTTGCTCGGAGTGAGGACCTGCCCGTGTTGGTCAAGGGGTCTGAGCGTGGCCTGCCTCGCCCTTTCCCGTGTCAAGCCCCCCCACCCGAGCTGGGGCCTTTCCACTTCTGCTCCTCGTTGTTGCATGAAACACCTTGCTGAGTCCCCGGCCAGCTTCCTCAGTGATTCGAAGCGAACCTGGCCGGCCGCCCTGTCGGCGCAGGCTGGCTTGCGTGTTTACGCCGCCTACTGGACGCTGCGAGAACTGCAGGCGCCCGGCGCGCTCCCCTCCTCTCTAGCGGGCAGAGTGGGGGGGCCGATTGGAAAGGTCCGCGAGGACGAGACGGGTCGGCGCAGTCCCCTCCTCGCCCCACGCGGGAAGGAGACTCTGCCCCCAGTTCCTGCGCAGGGCGCAGTGGCGCCTGCCTGCGATGCTCGGGGTGCAACCACTGCTGAAGGTCAGCAGAGCTCCGGGAATCAAACCACTGTAGCAATAGTGTCTGAAAATGCACCTCGAGAAAGGTGATCAGTCAAAAGGTGCTTTTTATTAAACGAGTAAACCAGTACTTCGTTTCTAGCATGTGAGTCAGAAGATTTCCTCTTCTTCTTCTTCTTCAGTATCCAGAAGGGATTTTTAATAGCATGTTTTTAAAAGGTATTCATGCCTGAATTAGCTAAAGTTAAAGCTAGATCAGATCTGGGTTTGAAACAAACTACTATGAGAAAGTTGCGTTTGCACAGCGGTGCAAAGAGACCTGTGCAGTATTTCTAATGTGGGTTAAATTTGGACCGAATGCTTACTACATGCATGTACTACTGGTAATAATCTCTCTCTCTCTCTCTCTCTCTCTCTCTCTCTCTCTCTCTCTCTCTCTGTGTGTGTGTGTGTGTACCACTTTAAGCACCTAGAGAAGGAGTTTGAGAGTCTCCTACAGAACGACCCTATGGACGTAAGTTCCATTGAGTTCAACGGTACTTACTAGTGAGTACAAGACTGAAGCCTTAACGATCTGTTCAAAGAGTGGGATAATGTCCTAAGAATTCAGATTTTAATTTTTAAACATCTGATATCTGAAGTGATTTCTGGTATATTATGGACAATAAATATCTTCACCTGCTAGAACGTAGTTGCGTTTAAAATAAAACAATATTAATTTAAATACTGTTTAAAGGGAGGGTAATAAAAATGTACATCTACCACTCCCTACCTAGTATAAGAGAGACCAGCCCACCCCTTCTTATTTAATTTTCCAAATGTAAGCTAAGTTTCCATCTTAAACTTATACAGAAGTTGGAAGTGTTTTTTTTACTTCTTCTTCAAAGGTTTCACATTCGTTCTGAAAACTTAAGTCTCATTCTTATTTGGTGATACACTATAATAATTCCTGGAGAGAGAGAAAAAAGACTTTCCTTAAATCTTCTGAAATTTATTACTACTGTTAACAGATATTTTCCAAGCAAGAAAAAAGGAAATTCACCTTATATAAATTTCAACATGGTTAGAACAAATATATGAAAAACTATACTAAACACTAGAAAATGCCATACTATATTTCAACTCTAATTATTGCATTAAAAAGTAATTAAAGCTTTTTCAATGCAGTTTCACTCATATTACCTCATAGACATCCTGGCACGCCAAAAGAACATACAACAAATAATATATAGAATTAAAATCCACAAAACACTGAACACTTTCCCCTTTGACTCCATTTATTATGAATATTTCTTTCCAAGAGAAAACATTACTTGTGCCCAGGTTTTCTAAATAACAACAGCAGACATTGTGACTCATTATTATTGGGACTCTTTTAAAATATTGGTGTCTTAAGTACTGGATTAATTTGGAGAAGTTCAGGGATGACACAGCCTCGAAATGTCTTTTTCCACTTTGCTTTCCAACATCTAGGAAAATGGATCATTTTGAGGACCACTTGGTGCAGCTTGGTGCAGTCCCTGTTGCCAATGGAGCATGCTTCCAAAGCAAACTTGACTTTGATTCACACATGCAAAATTGTGTATGTCAAATAACTTACAGATGATGGCATGCAGAAATGGTAGCAACCTCTTCATACGAAAAGAAAGGACCCATCTCTGTTCAGGAATCATCCTGAATACAAACCGAGTGAAGGTCCGAGATAGCCTGGTTAGGGAGCAGTTCTGAGATCTATGGCTGCTGTATTTTATTGGGATGCAAACACTGTATGATGCTTCTCTCTGGATATGATGGCGAGGGTTTGCTTCAGATACTTCTACCACCCCCCACTGTTTTCCTTCCCCCTCTTGATAGCCACCTCCATTGACCTCAGCTTCTGCCTCCACAGAGGCTACTACCTTCGTGCAGCCCTATCTGCAAGCCAGTGAGTAGGGCAAGCCTTGGTAACCAAGAGACTCCGGGCACCATGGATGAATTTCTGTTTCCAGACACCTTGGTAAAGGACAGTTGTCCTGAATACCTTGTCCATTGGGAGCAATAGGCATAATGTCAGCAAGAACAATCCTATACTCAGAAGTAAGTCCCACACTGTTCATGGGACTCACTCACAGGTAAGTGTTTATAGGATCGCAGTCAGTGTCTGACATTGTTTCCTTGTGAAAGACTAAGCAGCTTTGTGAAATTCAAAACATCACAGAACCACTGGATGCAACAGATGGTCCCTTATTTTAGATATTTATTACCGTTTCAGAACTGGTCTCTATAGCATCAGCACCGATGTTCCTTAATAACCTTTAAAGACAGGGGGTCCAGATGTTTTGGTGCCACCTCCATCCCATATTTGCAAGCAATCCTCTCACCACTACCCTAGAAAGTCACCAATGCGAGAAAGGCATGGACAGCACTTTTGCCTTCTGAGGAGTTAGATCAGAATCTCTTAAACTCCCCCCCCCTTGACACTTTGCCTCTTATTTATTTATTTGCATCATAAAACTTTATGACTGACTATATTGCTTGAAAAACCCCGATCAAATGTGATTATGTTATATCCCGAGAAGCTTAGAGGTGTGTATGTGTTTGCACTGGTGATGTTGACTGCAAGACACAGTAGACTTGGCAGAAAATGAAAAGGGTGGGGTGTGCTCCCATGACTTGTTAGAGTGGAAAGATCCCCTGGTTTTCTCCGGCTTCTCAGGAACTCAAACCTTCCTTTTTTCCTTCTCCAAGTTCCATTTTGTTCCAACTATGTAATCACATTTTTTTTAACTAGGCTGTCTGAAATCAGCTTACATTTTCTGGAATTTACTAATGTGAATTTGAACCAGTTTAAACATATGAGAAGAGTTTGCCTCTGCTTTCCCAGTCACCTCTGGTACTGGGATGGGCGTGTGTGGGGGGGCTCTATCCACAGTTGTTTCTCCAAAGTAACAGTGCATTCGTATGCATGTTTACTCAGAAGTAAGTTAAATGGGTTTCAGTGGGATTTACAGCCAGGTAAGTGTGTATATAGGATTGCAACCTAAGGAAAACAGGAAGCTGAAGAAGGGTGTAAATGAGCTCCTACCACACCACATCGCACACTGTTGATTTGATAGCCACACAAAGCCTGATGTGGGAGCAGCTTATTCACAGAAGTTTAAGCCACAGAATCCTATAAAGTGTGCGTACATATTCAGAGTCCCAAGGGCCTTACAGCCAGTTCCGAAACATACATATTTACTCAGAGGTAAGTCGCACCAAATCCAGTAGAGCTTCTTTTCTAGTTGAGAGCCTTAGGGTTTGCAGTGTCAGAAGAAAACCACATGGAAGCCTGTTCTACATCATCTGTTAACAGCACCTCCCCCCATATTTTATTCCATCACTTCCCAGCCTCCCCGCAACAAGCACTGTCACTTTTCAAAACAGGGCTGTGTGTTTTCAAATTAATCTCAAGCACCACAACACTGAAACGGGACAAACCTTTCTGGAGAAGCTGACCAGGCAGAAATTGGCATGAAAGAAGGAGCTGGTGGAATTTTCATGCAGATCCTTCTTCTAGGCTTGAAAGTTCTTGCTTGAAAATTCTGCAAGAGTTACTCTGGCTCTTGAGAAAAAGGAGGAGAAGACTGCATTTGTTTCCCCACTATGGTTGATGTGGAGGCAGAGTTGTGGCTGTAGAGTGAACCAATTTGGTAACATTTATCTATCTCACCCTTCCTCCAAGAGCTCAAGTCAGCATATGCCCCCCCTCCATTTTGTCCTCACAACAACCCTATGAGATTGGTCAGGAGGAGAGAGACTGGCCCAAGGTTAGGAGTGAGCTTCAGGGCCGAGTGGACCCTTGAACCTGGGTCTCTTTCCCCACTGGTAGTCCATAGAGCTAACCATAGTTTGGGCTGGAAGAAAGCCACTAACAGAGACCAGATGATAAGCATGGCATACTGACCTAGGCCAGCGTATGATTTAAGACAGCTAATCTAAACACATTTACTAGGAAGTAAATCCCATTTAATTTAACCAGACTGACTTCTGAGTAAACACTTTGAAGATGGGGCTGCAAAGCTGAGGTCATCTAAGCACACTTCCTTGGGGTGTAAGTCACACTAAAGTCAGCTAGAGCTTCTTAGGGCTTAGGAAAGCGATCCTGTTGACTCTGAAGTAAACAGTGTCTTATGTGTCTTAAACAGTGTCTAGTGTATTATCCCTGCTTCCAAGAAAAAAAAAAATGTTTAGGACAACTCCTGACAGCCTTTCAATGCTGTCCTTAAGGTCAAAGCAGATTGGGGTTTCTCCTGCAAAGACAGGATTCCCCCACTCCTCTTTACACATCAATGGGAAGGGAAACCCCCCAGGTGGGAGACTCTTCTCAGAAAGTGTACTGGGGACCACCACAGCCTTTGATCCTCTGCAGAAATCCCCCCTTCGCATGAAAACAAACCAAACAAAAGAACCCCTCCCCCCAACAAAACACCCAGGCAGCCAACAGGAGAAATTCTCTCCTTTGCTCCACCAAACGGCCAAACCAGGGGGAGAAGAGAAGCGGCGCTGGTCCCCCACCGAGACTATTATTTCAGGTGTGCTAATGGGATTGGAGGCGAGGGGCTGAGCGGTGATTCCATCGCGCAGGTGCCTCCTGGCTGCCTTGGTCGCCGCGAAGACTGGTGCAGAGGAGACCAAGTGGTGGCAGCCAGTCTGAGAGGCACCGAGCCTGGGGCGAGGGGGAGGAGGGTCAGTGGCAGGAGCGCAGGGCGGAAAGGTGGAGAGAAGGCACACCCTTCCCAGCTGGGCTGCTTATTCATCCCCCCCCCCCGCGCTCAAGAACCCCGGGGAAAGGGACACGCGTGTCTGGGTGTGAAAGAGGAGCAGTGCAGGGCAGGGCTGAGCATGGAGGGGTGTGTGTGAGGTGCCGGGACAGGAGCCTGCAGCAGGGTCAACCCATGGCCACGAGCCTCTCTCCTGATCGCACTTCTTCGGCTCCGACCCCCGCCCCCAGGAGCAGGACCCACTGCACATCAGTGGGCGCCCCTCTCGATCTTCTGCTGCGACGGCTGCCTTCCCCTCATTCGCCTCACTGAGCCTGGTCTTCTTCCCTGAACGGAGCCACCCCCGCTTCGGAACCTCCGTCTTCCCCGTCCGCAAACCATCCAGCGGGCACGAGGCTGCAACCCTCTTCCCACTTGCATGGGAAGAGGAGGAGGAAGTCCCAGTGGACTTACTTTCTAGTAGACCCTCAGAGGGTTGTGCTGTGGCAAGGGGGCAGCCTCCTCCTCTCTCTCGTTCTGGTTCAGAAAGGGCAACCAGGCAAAGGGGGGGGGGGGAAAGAGAAACTAGACAGTGGCGTAGCTAGAGGGGGTGCAAAAGTTTTTCAGGGAGCCTCAGCGCAGCATGCAAGCGGCCCCTCCCCTTCGGAGTCATTCCGGGCATTCACCTCTGTTTGGTCCCCCACGCCCGGAATGGTTCCTAAGGGGAGGGGCTTGCACGCCGAGGTGAGGCTCCCCGCAAAACTTAGTGCTTTGCCCCCCTCTAGCTATGCCACTTACCCAGCTGCACCCAGTCCATCACAGGATGCAGCCATGAGAGTCAGCATGCTCCTGATGTGTGAATTATGCGCGTTGGCATGGCAGGAGTTATCTTCTATATACTCAAAGGCTCCTATGCACACTTTCCTGGGAGCAAGCCCCACTGAATTTAATGGATTCATTTAATTCAATGGGGCTTCCTGCTTGGAATAATAAGGTATTAACATACAAAGTGCTTTCCTGCCCGCATTGGACTCGTCTTCACCATAAGAGCCGCCATGCCCATTTCACAGATGAGGGACTGAGACCCTAACGAGAAAGTCACGCCGTTTTTCCGAGTCCAGTTAGGGCCGGGGCAAGTCATCGCCCTCTCTGAGAGGGACGTGAGAAACGGAAAGTCGACGCTGTGAACCATTCACACTCACGCAACTCCAGGTCGGAAAAGCTGCACCTGTTGAATGTTTCCCCCTCACGCAGCTGTTAGACTCCACACCAGGTCAGGGAGGACCGGAGGAGAAGAGGCAGTTCTGGACTGCTTCTCCAAACACGCTGAGCAGGCAGGGAGAGAATAGAGACTGCGGTAACGTGTCTTGTGTGTGTGTGATAGAGAGAGCTAGGCGAGCGCTCCTCTTCCCATGTGCGCTGCCTTGGTGTGAATGTGAACGGCGGAGGAGACACGTGTGCGAAGTGGACGTGTTTTCCCAGGACAAAAGTGCAGGCGTTCAAACGAGGGCTGTCTCCTGGGAACACGCTGAGCGCCTAGTGGCCCGTCTCAGAGCCTAGTCCTACTCAGGATGCCTACTCACTCTGTCCTGTCTACTCAGAAGCAGGCCCCATCACAGTCTGTGGGGCTTGCTCCAGTGGTGTCACTAGGAGGGTGCGGATGGTGCAGGCCGCACCAGGTGACGCGCACGGGGTGGGGGTGACGCGCACTGGGGGGTGACATGCTAAAATCGCGGTGGTTAGGAGTAAACCCACCAAATTATATACCGTTGGATGTGGAATTTCGAGCGGAATGCAATGCAAAAAACCTGAGTGAAATATCTCCTTTCTATCAAAAGTTATGGCCAAAAAACTGGAGAACAGAAAGGCATGGATCCCTATGGAAAGTGAAAGTGAGCCGTATCGCGGGTTTACTCGCGAGTAAGCGAACGTGCCTTAGTCCGTCGGAAAGGGCAGGCTGAGAGGAATCCAATGACACTAGAATGGTCCTGATCCAATTAATGCAGCCCCCAAAAACATCTGAGAAAGAAGTCCCTCCCTCCAAGCAGATGACTGTATTGAGCCCTATGGAAAGTGAAATTAAGCCTCACGGTCGTGTTTACTAGCGAGTAGGCAGACGTGCCTTGGCTGATGTGGAAGATCAGGTGAAGGGGAGTGTAAGGCTACCAGAATGGTCCTGATCCTATACACCTGGAGCTAAACAAGTGCTGCAGAAGGCAGCCTCCCCCCCCCCCCCACTAAAAAGGATCAAAACAGAGGCTTCAGCTGATAAAGTGAACTTTTTTGAGACTTGCAAAGCCAAGTGGATCTTGACAGTGATCTGGTCTAAACAGAAGTTCTTAAATTGAACTGGGCACTGGGTAGGACTGAAAACCTTACTGGTTTTGGAAGGGGGTGTTATTGCAGGCAGGCTACAGAGGAAATTCACTTGGTGGACCAGGGCTAGCTTCTGCTTATTTAATTATTTGTTTTACTTTAGTTATTTATACTTATTTATTTTAATTTGCCTGATGATTTCACTTCCACCAAGACATCACTTTGGGTGAGTCTTGGACAGATTGTCTTTCTAAAAAGTGGGTCCCACTGCTAAAAGTTTGAGAACTGCTGCAATAAGGTGTTAGTAAGGGGTGTGTGTGACACCACTAGTGACTAAAATCACAGTTTGGAAGAATAATACCATCATGTTATATATCAACCAATGCATAATTTTATGCAGAATGTGTCCTATCTTTGTTCTATCAAAAGGTATAACCAAAAAACCACCTGGGGTGTTACCCCGCCCACTGCATGGGGGGGAGGTGACGCCCTGGCATCCTGTACTGGGTAATGCAAACCCTAGTGACGCCACTGCTTGCTCCTAGGTAAGTGGGGACAGGATTGCAGCCTGTTGGCCCGCCTCAGTCCAGTCCTACTCAGGGTATCTACTCACTCAGTCCTGTCTACTCAGAAGCAGGTACCATCACAATCAGTGGGGCTTGCTCCTAGGTAAGTGGGGACAGGATTGCAGCCTATTGGCCCGCCTCAGAGTCCAGTCCTACTCAGGGTATCTACTCACTCAGTCCTGTCTACTCAGAAGCAGGTCCCATCACGGTCAGTGGGGCTTGCCCCTAGGTAAGTGTGGACAGGACTGCAGCTTGAGGCCAGCCTTGTGTCTCTCCCACTCCCTGAGCCCTCTGCGCTACTTGCGCCCAGGAGAACACGCAGCAGCGCTGCTTGGGCGAGTACAGCCCCTTCCCGGCTCTTCTGGGCGAACGACTGGAGGTGACCCCGGACTGGGCCGCGGGCGAGGCGTGGTCCGCAGAGGGCTGAAGTGCTGTTGCGCAGCTGCCAGCCTGCGAGGGGTCCTGGGAGAGGCTGCCACCCTCAACACACGTACTTGGCAGTAAGACCCATTGAACTGAATGGCGTCGATGTGCGTCACGCGGTGCTGCCTGCCTTGCAGGGTGTGACTGTCTTGCCTTTCTGTTTCCTGCTGGGGGAGTCCCTGAGCTCGCCAGGGAAGTGCGGCGGGAGTTAAACAGGTGAAGCTTTCTCCAACACCAGCCCCAGAGCGGGGGCCAGAGGAAGAGAGGTGGGCCCAGCACCCCGAGGCCATTCATTCTCCACCCCCCTGGGGTTACTTGAAGGAAAGTCATTGCTCACATATAGGGCTGCAATCCTATACGCACTTTCCTGGGAGTAAGCCCCACTGAACATAGTGAAACTTACCTTTGAGTAGACACCCCTAGGCATGCTCTGTATGTTTTTTAATACCCCCCTTCATCGCCCCTCCACCTCCTTAGTTCTATTCCGCAGCGATCCCTGCCTGGTCTCCACCTTTCCAGCGCTGGAGAAAGTGATCTGTGGGCCTTCAGCTGCAGCCCTGCCAGAAACCAGTTGAACCCCCACCCCCGTCCAGAGGCTGTGGTCACTTTCGGATGGGTGGAGGGGACCCTGCCCTTATAAACCAAGTAGGGAAGGTGTGTGAGAGGTGGCAGTGGAGGAGCAACTGCAGGTTAAAATACACCAGGTAGGAGCTGACTCTGGGACTTCTTCTGGAGCTCCTTAGGGAGGGAAGAGACAAGAACAGCCCTACTGGATCAGGTCACAGGCCCATCTAGTCCAGCTTCCCGTATCTCACAGCGGCCCACCAAATGCCCCAGGGAGTACACCAGATAACAAGAGACCTCATCCTGGTGCCCTCCCTTGCATTGGCATTCTGACATACCCCATTTCTAACGCTGCTGGCTCGCAAAGATTCTTCCCTGGCCTGGCAAGTCTGGGTCCTGGTGGGATCCACGCCCCCACGCCACGACCCCCTCTGCAGCCCCCCCAGTCTCCCGTTGGGATCCCCCAGTGAACCAGACACAAAATGGGCGGGGGGGGCAACTAAGGCTACAAAGGGGAGTCAGTTTCGCTCCCTTGGAGGTGCAGAGGACGCTCTGCCTGGGGTTTCCTTCCAAGAACTCCCTTCCCTCCTGCAAGTTGCTGCGAAGAAAGCCTGTCCCAGCCCCTTCTGTCCTCCTTTTCACTTCCATGGAGTGGGCCTGAAAGACAGAGATGGGTGCCATTAATGCTGCACCTACAAATGTGCACACTTTCCTGGGAGTAAGCCCCATTGAATCGAATGGAACTTACTTCTGAGTAGACAGACATAGGATAGGGCTGTTAATCGACCTTTATGGCTGCAATCACAGTATATACCCTTACCCGGGAGTAAGTGCAATTGAACTGAATGAGACTAACTGCTGAGTAGACATGTGCAGGACTGGGTTCTATAGATAAAATAGTAGAAATATCTAGTGGACATCATTGGGGTTTTACTCTGAAGCAGTCACATGGATTTCTGTGGGACTACTCCAGGGTAAGCAGTCAATAGCTTGTCTCGATATGAGACTTCAGAGCTTTCAGTTTTCTCTCGAAAGCATAGAAATTTCTGGCCATCGTTGATGGCATCAAGGGGACGAAGTATGTGTGCACCCAAACAAACTTTCCAGACTGATGCTCCAGCCTGGCCACAAAGTGAGTAAAGTCCTTGTAGACTGATCCAGCATCAAAAGTGTGTCCCCCGTCCCCCCCGCGCACAATGCATCAGTGTTTAGGACATGAAATCAGGAGAAACAAACAGATCTGAAGGGGGAGGGGGGCGAGATAAAGCAGGAATGCTGCAGCAGATAAGGGTCTGGAGGGCAGAAGGGACTGGACAAGAGTAGAGGGCACGAAGCGAACTCTTTAAAGATCCATTAAAGAGCCGAACCTGAGAAGGTGATAAGAAAAGGAGGTGGGGGGGTGCAGCGAGTGGATTCTGACTTCTGCAAACAAAGAGCGCCTGGTCCGAGGCAGGAGTCAGCCAGAGGTCAGGCTGGACCCCCGGGATAGGCAGGGGCGACCTGGGCAGGTCCCTATGAGTGGTGGAGCGCTTGGCTGGCAGCCCATTCATATACACCATTTCCTGGGAGTAAGCCCCATTGACTCTAATGGGACTTACTTCTGAGTAGACATGCATAGGATTGGGCTGCGGAGGTGGGAGTGGGTTGCCAAGAGAGGCAGGGAGGAAGGCGGCTCTGGGCGGGGGGAGCTCTTCTCCTCTAGTCTTTCCAGTGCCTGCCTGTCTTGGGTGGGGGTCGAGGGGGGACTCAAAGACGGCTCGGCTGCTGGACTGAATTGGAGGCTCAAACACATCCAGCAGTTATATCAGCCCTTATTAATTAAAAGGAGTTCACCGTTGTCTTAAACCTTCTTCTAATGGGGAAATCAACTGGGGGCTACTGCAGAGTTCTGGGTCCAGGAGAAGGAGCTTCTGCGCCGGGTGGGCAACTGCAGAGACCCCGGGGTGCGGGACGTGATGGGGGTGGGCGAAGCCTGCTCCTGGCTCTGCCTGCACGGCTCCCTCCCCGCACAAGCCCCCAGAAGCTTGACTGCCCCGGAAAGGGGGCAGAGGGCTTCGTGCTCCAGACCCAGCAGTGACTTCGGGGGTGGCCGCTGGGCACAAGGCTTCGGGGCTGCAGACACACACGCTGCGCTATGCTGCTGTCCACCCGTGGCCCAGACCCTCCCGCAGGCTCAGGCTTGCAGGGTTGGGGGGAAGCGGGAGGTCATCTGTTTGCTCGGAGTGAGGACCTGCCCGTGTTGGTCAAGGGGTCTGAGCGTGGCCTGCCTCGCCCTTTCCCGTGTCAAGCCCCCCCACCCGAGCTGGGGCCTTTCCACTTCTGCTCCTCGTTGTTGCATGAAACACCTTGCTGAGTCCCCGGCCAGCTTCCTCAGTGATTCGAAGCGAACCTGGCCGGCCGCCCTGTCGGCGCAGGCTGGCTTGCGTGTTTACGCCGCCTACTGGACGCTGCGAGAACTGCAGGCGCCCGGCGCGCTCTCCTCCTCTCTCGCGGGCAGAGTTGGTGGGGGGGTCGATTGGAAAGGTCCGCGAGGACCAGACGGGTCGGCGCAGTCCCCTCCTCGCCCCACGCGGGAAGGAGACTCTGCCCCCAGTTCCTGCGCAGGGCGCAGTGATGCCTGCCTGCGATGCTCGGGGTGCAACCACTGCTGAAGCTCAGCCACAACTCCTAACATAAAGTCGGTGGAAGCTGCGCGGACGCCTGCGCACTGCTAGTCCCTCCTCGCTCTGGGGAGCGCACGAGGAGGCAGCGAGGACGAGGGCTGGACTGTGTGGAAGGGAAGCAGCCAGGGTGTGACAGGCTCCGGCAGCAGTGCTGGCTGCACCCAGTGGTGACTGTACAGTTTGGCCACAGCAGAAGCTGCCCCTCCCCCCCTCCAGTCAGCCTTGAAGCCACCAGCAGGATGAGAAGGATGCTCAAGTGGGTCTGAGTAGCCCAGAATGGGGAGATCTCCTCGTGGGTGGAAGGGGCTCCTGGAGGAAGGAGGAGAGCTCTCCCCTGCTCTGGTTGTGAGAGAAAGGAGCTTCCTCCCCTCCAGTCTGGCTGTCTACCATTTCCTGATCACATCCTTGACCACTGCCAGTTTTTTGGCCCTGAGAATGTCTCAACGCCCTGATTGCAGAAGCCCCCTCTCCATTTTCCAGTTGCCCATTTCCTGGTACCATCTTTGACTAGGAAAAGGAGAAAGGGATGGCGCATGTGTTTTTTGCATGCTGTATTTGGTAAAAAAACAACATCTCCTGACCCACCCAACATCTCCTCTCAAAATCCAGATTTTTACACCCTCCCTTTCCTGCTCTTTCACATCCTTTTACAAACCCTAGTCCCTTTTCTTTTTCTACTTCCGTCTACTTTCCGTCTGCTTTCTACTTCCGTGTTAATGTGTTCACTCCTTTGCTTGTTCTGCACTGAGCACTAAAATCTCCCGATTCAAGAGTCACAGGGTGTACTTTCTGTCATGTGATTCAGTCATACCAGAAGTAAGCCCCACTGAACTCAGTGGGAGTTACACCCACATAAGTGTTACAGAATTGCGTTCTTAATCTGCCTCTGGCAAAGGAATGCTGCCTTCTGGAGGAGGACAGCACCAACCTTATGGAAGGAAACTCAATATGAAATGTACCTTTTCCAAGTTAATTTGGGGGGGGGGAGGAGTAAGAGTTAGGGTAAGAATGCACCAAGCCCTACTGAGTTATTCTCAAAAGGAATACCAATACTTAAGATTGTAAGATGACCTTACATCGAAAGCCCAATCCTAAGCGACTTTCCAGCACTGACACAACCACAATGCTGTTCCAAGGTAAAGGAACAAACATTCCCTTACCTTGAGGAGGCCGCTGTGACTGCTCCCCCCCCCAAATGCAGCGCATGTCCTACTGGCATGGCTGCACCCGTACTGGAAAGTTGGATAGGATTGGACTGTAAGTCAGACGTAGGCGGGCATAATAGGGAAGTTACAACAACAAACTTGGTCTCAACCCAGAGATTTCTAGCAAAGTGGTGTGACCACAAAACATACATTAACTCAAAAGATGAGTACCAAGTATAATGGTCAGTAGACCAAGAAGACCACCATGGGGTGTTGAACTAGAACAGGAGTCTGACTGCTTTGTACTGATGCAAGTGCTGGTGCACTGACAGTGCAACTCTTTGCATATACTTCAGGGGCCACTCTGAAAAAGCTGATTATCCCATACTCTTAATACCTTTATCAGGATGGGTGTTATTCTTGCAAGGATAAGTCACATATTTGGGGCTTGATACATTTTGTTTGCATCTTTTATTTCAGTTGACAACTCCTTTATATCAGAGTTACTGTATGGGACAGAACCGCCTATACTTCCTCCAGGCAGCGCCAGACTGTGTGAATAGGAATATGTGGGCAAAGCAGGGAGAACGCAGTGAGATTTCTAGATCAACCTTCTCTGCTTTCATTGTAAGAAGTGTTTATGGTAGCAAATCTAAATTGGGGCTGTGTCCTCCTTAGCTTATTTCAGAATCCTACTTTGGCTGAGTAAACATGTAGGATTGGGCAGTTACTCTCAAGTAAGAGCCCAATCCTGTCCAATTTTCCAGGGCCAGTGCAGCCATGCCAATGGGGTGTGCGCTGCATCCTTTGGTGGGGAGGTAGTCACAGAGGCCTCCTCAATGTTAAGGAATGTTTGTTCCTTTACCTCAGGACTTCTTTGCGGTTGCACCGATGCTGGAAAGTTGGGTAGGATTGGGCCCTAAGTGTGCGTAGAATTGCAGCTTTTGTGATGAAAGCAGCCACTTGTGAATGCTCATTCCATAACCCTAACATCAAGCCCTGGCCTGAATATTTCCGTGGCTATGAATTGTTAGCACCAGAAACACTTCAACTGAATGCTTTCTTCTAAAATTAGTTTCAGAAGCACTAGTGCCAGTTGCGGAGAAGATACCAATCACCAATGATTTTGTTTTAAGAGAATCTGACCTGTTCTGAAAACAACCTCTGTCACTGTCATCATAGGTTTTTAAGTGCCACTGTGAAAAAGATAGCTGCCCTTCCTACCATGGTTCTGTAACTGGAGCACACAGGGAAAAAACATTTCATAGAGGACATACTAACAGCACTCAGGGCAGCTGGGCAGAGGGCTCACACCTTGTGAGTTTTTCCCACTCTCTCCAATGTTGCAGCTGATCGTGGAAGAATTCCTCCTCTGCCTTTCCCTTGAAGGCAAAATGAGGGATTACGAGGGCAGAACAGGGGAGAGCCTGGGGGAAGAGATCAGAAGAGTTGTGGAGACAGGAGCTGGCTAGCAGGTGTAGTGAATAATAATAATAATACTACAGGTATTTATATACCGCCTTTCTTGGTCTTTATTCAAGACTTTATTCAAGGCAGTTTACATAGGCAGGCTTTATTTAAATCCCTTATTAAATAGGGATTTTTACAATTTGAAAGAAGGTTCTTTCTTTCAAGAACCACTACATTCAGGTGTTTCATTCCGATCTGGCTTCACATTCTGGCCTCCATCCTCCCACACTCAGAGCAGATGGAATAACTTGGCTCAGCTTGTCAGCAGCTTCAAGGTCGCACGGTGCCGGTGGCCTCAAACTGGCGACCTGCGGATGTTATCTTCAGGCAAACAGAGGCTCAACCCTCTAGACCAGACCGCCTGCCCAGAGTGATTCTCTTTCTTCCTAAGCTGACCAGAAGATTATTTGCTTTAAAAAAAATACAAAAAGCAAAACAAACCAAGAAATCTTGCCTAGATTGTATTCACAGATGTTGGTAATAATACTTGTTGGACACAAGATACTTCCCCAAAACACAAAATACTAGCTCTCGGTGACGTGCAGCCCAATCCTAACCTGCCCTGGAGTAGGCAGGCCAGTGGGTCTGCACTGCATCCAAGGCAGGATTGGGGCTGGAAGCGGCTCAGGCCAAGGCAAGAGGAATTGCTTTCTCTTACCCCAGGTAAAGCAACAGCAGCCCCAATGGGGCTACTAGATCTGCAACATCTCAAGAGGTAATGCAAATCAGAGCAGCCCAGAACTGCCCTGGGCTGCTCAGGAATGGGGTTAGAATCCAGCAGAACTACCAGATCCTGGCCCGACCTCCTGCTCTCTGCCCACCTGCCCCAGCGAATGCCTGCCACCTGAGCTCCCCCCACCCTGTAACGCCTCCCTCCCGCCTAATCCTCATGCCCCCCCCAAACCCCTGCACCAGCTGAGCTCAGCCAATACATTCTTACCTGGCCTGGAGTTTGTATCAGCGAAGGGAGGCCAGCACATGTCTGTGTGCTGGCCTATCTCTCCCTGGAGTGGCGCAAAAGTGCTTGACAGCACTTTTGTGATAGTCCTGGGCCAGCGCAAGGGACTTTCACTAGCTCAAGGGCACATTACAATTGTGTCCTTAGTATGATAAGTGAACTTAACACTTCCCAGGCTAGAAAAAATGGGAAATATGCATTCAACCTGGAGGCTTACCACAACAGAATTGAAAAACCTACATTATAAAGAGCTTCTGGTCTCTTTTGGCTAGTTATGGGTGAGTCTGTACTGTTCTTCAGGAAGCAACTGTGTCTCTGAGACCCATAGTAGCATGGGGGAGGAGTTATTGTTATACAAACAGTATAAAGGTGCATCTAGACCAGCCATTTTCAACCACTATGCCATGGCACATTGGTGTGCCACGAATGGTCACCAAGTGTGCCACAGGAATTTGTGAGAGGGTCATTTATTAGTTGGGCCATTGGGGATGTGAGCCCCCAGCCAGCAGCATGGTGTGTCTTGGCAGGTGTCAAAAAACTGATGGTGTGCCTTGACCATTTTAGTGCCTTGCCAGTGTGCTGAGAAATGGAAGAGGTTGAAAATCACTGATTTAGACCCAGGCTTCTTCAACCTTGTTTTGGCAGCACTGTTTCAAACCAGTTCAGCACTTTCAGCTTGAGTTATAGTAATCCAGAATGGAACATCAGCCTTGGCCTGTCATACAACTGTCAGAAGCAGTTTTAAGCCCTGCTTAAAATAAACCAGAATCAAAATTTCCCCTCAGTGCCCGAGTCTCTCCCAAGGAAACAAGGTAGCCCCAAGACGACCACTGTTACGGGAAATGGAGCTTCATGCCTGCTCTTGTATGTTCCCTGCAGTCTTGTGGTTGCTCCACAGGGGGTCAGATCTATCTATGGAAAATGAACTGTTCAGCCCAGCAAAGTCATGCAAAGTTGGATCTTGCTGGAGCCTGGCCCTGCTTGTTTGGGAGAGGAAAAAAAGGATCACGCACACTTTCTCATCACAGCAATTAAAGTATTAACCATCTCCCTAAGTTACTGGGTGAGAACAGGTTCCATGAAGTCAGCTCCAGGAAAGAGAAAAGTACATTTGACAAGCATTGCTTTCCTTCCCCCCCTAGTTACAAAAGATTTCAGTTGTTTCAGAAAGTTGCACTGCTGACTCAGGACGATTGAGACAGATTGGTTGGCAACCTTCAGTCTTGAAAGACTATGGTATAAGCCTATAGCACCCAGTATTCCCAGGCGGTCTCCCATCCAAGTACTAACCAGGCCTGACCCTGCTTAGCTTCCAAGATCAGATGAGATTGGGTATGAGCAGGGTAACAGTTGCTGTTAGAGACAGTGGTATTGGAGCGAAGGTGGGCCACAACTTTATAAACGATTCAACTGTTTAAACTGGATCTGTAATGAAATGCATCCTGCCTAACACACTGCATGGTGTACTCTGGGTGGAGGATCACAGAGAAAATGACCTATTCTCCCCCAACATCTCTGGACAAGCTTAACTCTGACTGCAAACTGGAAGCAGTTTAACTACTGCTCCTGTTTGTTCCTTGCTTCACTTCCAACGTGATGAGGAAGGTCAAGCCTGAGTCCCTGCCCATCCTTGCCAGCCAACTCTAGGTGGATGTGTCAGGCACACCCCAAGGAATGCTCTGTCCCATTTCTCAAGGTGGCAGCTCCTGAGAACTGACTAGAAGGGAGGAATCTCTTAATGGCACCACCCCTTCTGTACCACTTAGATGCCAGTATTTCGCTCCTACTAACCAATGCAGCTTTGAAGCGACAGGCAATCCTGCACTGCCACATGTATAGAATTCAAACCAAGTTGGGGTAGGGCAGTCAATATGCTGGCCCAGTGGCCTTTCCCATTGGCAAAAAATGCTTTGAAATGTAGCTGGTCATTAGAACCTCTCTCACTTGTCCCTTGCCTACTGCAAAGTCACCTTCTCAACCAACTGCTTTGTGGCAGCCAGGGCAAGACCACTGTCTTGCACTGCACCTAGTAAAGATCCTTTGTTGCCATATGCTAGACGCTTGTGGTAATAGGACTCCAATTTGGATGTTCAGGTTTCTAGTTTGAAGCCAAGTTTTAAAAAGCCTAGGAAGATATGACAATATTCTTGTATTCTTTCACATTGCAATCAGGAGACTCATGTTTGATTCCTCCTAATTGGAATATTTAAAAACAAAATGATATGAAACACCACTGCCTTGCACAAACCGAACTCTCAGCTAAACTGGAGTGCTCTGTGTACAGTCCAATGAGGTTATGGTGGGGTTGTGGTGGAGATACGGTGGATTCAGATGGCGGGGAATCTGAATAACTGACAATCACAGAATAGGGTTGTTGGTGCAGCCTTTTGCAAATCTGACCAGGGTCATTTCCTGCATTACTTTTTAAAGGTACATAACTAAAGAACTTAGTGTAAATGTCACAAGAATACATTTGCAAACACTTGTAGCATCCAGAAAAGTCCCGTTCATGCATGCTAAAATCCCCAGTGTAGAACAATCCTGTGGCTGCCGTAGTATGGATGAAATGATGTATGAGCCAATGGGTCCATATAGCTGTCTAAAAGCAATTTGTGCAAGAATGGAAATCGGTTGTTCTTGCACAAATTGTTACCAATAAGTGGGAAGATACCACTGATTCACAGTTACCTGTATTTCATGTGACCATGAAATCCCTCCTCAAGGAGAAACTTAACTGGTATAAAACAAGCCACCCATGTTTATCAAGAATCTGGGTTTGGCCTGGGATCCTATGAAGTGTAGACTTAGCAGTAAAACCCTGTAGTGCAAAACTATCTTCAGACTTCCTATATTATCAGTTATTTCAGTCTTATTTGTTTTTAGCAAGCTTTCTGCATTCTTGTCATTCATAATTTTGCACTTTGCTTGATTACAACAGTATCTGGCTAAGCTCTTCACTTGAATTAACTTCAATTATACTTTTGATATTTTTTATGACAACTTTAGTGTCTCTTGAAACCTGTAGCATGCTTACTTGAATCAGTGATGTCTAATTATGTGAAGTTAATGTACTTTCTTTCTAGAGGAGATCTCTTTCCTGTGCTTCTACAGAACTTTTTGTGTATGACCAATAACCCCTTTAGAAGTTCAATATTTTAACAATACCAACATGAGTCTAAAATTGGAGGGTAGTGAGTTAATTCATATCATTTATTTTCTGATCAGAACCTTTTTAGACCACCATTATAGTGTGGCCTGTTAAATAAAAATAAATGGATATATGATTTCCCCATTCTGTTCCTTTTTTCTCTCCTTCTGCTGTGAGCAAATAAATGATTGTTGGCTCCATGATATCACTCTTTCTTGTGCAAGACATAGGAATGGTGGTCTGTAATGAAGTTGTTCAAGAAGATATCTCACTCCTAGCCCTTGCTATCCTTTCCCTCTGCCAATTTGATTACTTTATTCTTTATCAACATGTATTGCTTAATATGAAGCAACCACATTTCAGTCAATGATATAATAAGGCCCAAATTACCATGATAGACATTTGCAACTAGAATTCCACATTTCTGTCTATTAATTTATGTAGTGCCCATGCTTGACAGATTTCAGATAGACTTCTGTCTGAACTTCTGTCTGGAGTGAGACTTGTATATGAAGTCAGATAAACTTCAAAAACTTGTGAAGTTGTGCTGTTTCAGATGTTTTAATAAGAAGCAAATGTCTAACAGACATTGAGATTGCTTTATACATGAAATGTCTTAAAGAAAAAGGAATTAAGCTTGACTGGAAAAGATTTGTTCACTATGTTGTCATGCTCATTGTTCAAGATTTCTGTACTTACTCCCCCCAAAATATGTGTTTTTTCTAGATATAAAACAAGCTGCTTTTGTACAATAAAGGACTGTACTTTTTCAGGATCTCTCCCCGCTTTGGAGGTTAGTATTATTCACTTTTTTCAGTTACTTTGGGTTTTTCTCATTTTCTGTGGTTTTGTGGCCAATCCAAGAGTTATAGCCACTGCACTGGAACGTGGCCACTTAAGGAAGTTCTGCCCTCAGAGCTAGGCTTGGCTGTACATTTCAATAAGTAATTGAATTTAGGGCAAGACTGATTACATTGTCAATTCTCTGTCAGCTCCCTCTCCCCTTCAGTCCAGTCTAACTATTGCTGGCTACAGGAATTCAAACTGTATCCCTTGTTTGGGATACAAAGGGAACAGAGCAGACCCAAGCAGGGCTTCCTTTCTGCCTAATTGTCACCTTGTTCTCAACTGAAATGCATGAGAGAAGGGGGTTCTCAGATACCTACTTCCATCACCTCGGTCAGTTCCCTTAGTCTTCCCAAATGTTGACCCTGGGACCTTCTGCATGAAATGCAAGTACTCCACTACTATGCTATATTCCAGAGAAATATTCCAGAGCTATATTCCAGAGAAAATGTAGTCACCAAAGAAGCTATATTCCAGAGCTATACAGAAGCTATATTCTGTATAGCTATATTCCAGAGAAAATGTAGTCACCGAAGAAGCACTGAACAACATTGAGTGCCTGCCTTTGCTGGAGGAGCTTGACAGTGAACCAACCCTAGAAGAACTTCACATGTCCCTGGACTCCCTTGCCTTTGGCAAGGCACCTGGAAAAGACAGCATCCCTGCTGAAGTCCTAAAGTGCTGCAAAGAGATCATCATCACTGAGCTGCATGAAATCCTTTGTCTCTGCTGGAGAGAAGGTGGAGTACCTCAAGTCATGAGGGATGCAAACATCATCACGCTGTACAAGAACAAAGGTGACAGGGGTGACTGCAACAACTACCGTGGCATCTCTCTCCTTAGCGTTGTAGGAAAGTTGTTTGCCCGAGTTGCACTAAAGAGGCTCCAGGTACTTGCAGAGAGCGTCTATCCAGAATCACAGTGCGGATTCCGAGCCAGCAGGTCCACCACTGATATGGTATTCTCCCTTAGACAACTGCAGGAGAAATGCAGGGAACAACGTCAGCAACTCTTTATAGCCTTCATAGATCTCACGAAGGCTTTCGACCTGGTCAGCAGGGACGGCCTCTTCAAGACTCTCCCCAAGATCGGATGTCCACCCAGGCTCCTCAGCATCATCAGATCCTTCCACAAGGACATGAAGGGCACTGTTGTCTTTGATGGCTCCACATCAGACCCCTTTGACATCTGAAGCGGCGTGAAGCAGGGCTGTGTTCTTGCACCAACCTTGTTTGGGATTTTCTTCGCTGTCCTGCTGAAGCAGGCCTTTGGAACTGCAACAGAAGGCATCTATCTCCGGACCAGATCAGCCGAAAAGCTCTTCAACCTCTCCAGACTGAGAGCAAAGTCCAAAGTCCAGCTGAAATGTCTTCATGACTTCCTCTTTGCCGACGATGCAGCTGTCACTACCCACTCTGCCAAAGATCTCCAGCAGCTCATGGATTGTTTTAGCAAGGCCTGCCAAGATTTTGGACTGACGATCAGCCTAAAGAAAACACAGGTGATGGTTCAGGATGTGGACTCACCTCCCTGCATTACAATCTCTGAGCATGAACTGGAGGTTGTCCATGACTTTGTGTACCTTGGCTCAACGATCTCCGACACTCTTTCTCTTGATACTGAGCTAAACAAACGCATCAGTAAAGCAGCTACCACGTTTTCCAGACTCACAAAGAGAGTCTGGTCCAACAAGAAGCTGACAGAACATACCAAGATCCAGGTCTACAGAGCTTGCGTCCTGAGTACACTTCTGTACTGCAGTGAGTCATGGACTCTTCACTCACAACAGGAGAGGAAACTGAACGCATTCCACATGCGCTGCCTCAGACGCATTCTCGGCATCACCTGGCAGGACAAAGTTCCAAACAACACAGTCCTGGAACGAGCTGGAATCCCTAGCATGTATGCACTGCTGAAACAGAGACGCCTGCGTTGGCTCGGTCATGTCGTGAGAATGGATGATGGCCGGATCCCAAAGGATCTCCTCTATGGAGAACTCGTGCAAGGAAAGCGCCCTACAGGTAGACCACAGCTGCGATACAAGGACATCTGCAAGAGGGATCTGAAGGCCTTAGGGATGGACCTCAACAAGTGGGAAACCCTGGCCTCTGAGCGGTCCGCTTGGAGGCAGGCTGTGCAGCATGGCCTTTCCCAGTTTGAAGAGACACTTTGCCAGCAGTCTGAGGCAAAGAGGCAAAGAAGGAAGGCCCATAGCCAGGGAGACAGACCAGGGACAGATTGCACTTGCTCCCGGTGTGGAAGGGATTGTCACTCCCGGATTGGCCTTCTCAGCCACACTAGACGCTGTGCCAGAACCACCTTTCAGAGCGCGATACCATAGTCTTTCGAGACTGAAGGTTGCCAATACTATACTACTACGCTATAGCCAGTCCCCACAAATATTGCTTACTATGTAACAACCACATTTTAGTCAATGATGTAATACAGTACACAGTTAGCAATGATAAGTGCAGTTAGATGATAGCTTGATTTCATCCAGCGCCTACAAGCCAGATGAAGTTAAGCATGCTGCAATCCTATGTGCATTTAGTAGGGAGTTCCACTGAAATCAGTGGAACTTACTCCCAAGTAAATATCTATTGAATAGTGCTGATGCTTCTTAGATGAGTTTGCACTGCATGTCTGGTGGTGTATAACTTTTTCACATTCAGTGGAGACTCCAGCATATGTGGAGTCAGTGACTGACACTTCTTGGAGTGAGCAAGAAGAGTCAAGCTGCAGA
This sequence comes from Tiliqua scincoides, assembly GCF_035046505.1. Lineage (NCBI taxonomy): Eukaryota > Metazoa > Chordata > Lepidosauria > Squamata > Scincidae > Tiliqua > Tiliqua scincoides. The sequence continues at coordinate 141,807,620 of NC_089821.1, read as the reverse complement.
GTAGCAGAAAGGGAAGGGCTTGCTAATGAGTTCCCAACAGAATGTTCACATTCACTTATTTACCTTTGCCATGTACACCAGTCTTCTCTGAAAATCTCCACATCAGATCTGTTTATTGAGACTTTGTAATAGTATCGGTTCATAGTTCATTCGGCTTACATTGTGCCTGCTTGCAATGGTTCACCAGTCATCTATGTGGCAACTCTGCATTGTGTAAGCATGATTAATGCTTATGTTCATACTGCTTGCATGTTTCTTTGGAGAAAAATAAGTACCTGGACAGTAGCGTTTAGCTGCTTTAGGGCTACAGGGGGCAATCCAGCCCTTGACTTGGTCTGGTGCAAGTCCCTTGCGCAGGCCCAGGAGGATCACTAAGGCATGTTTGCAGTAAGGCATGTTTGCGCTTCCTCTGGAGGAAGCTGGGCCGGCGTTCAGAGAAGCGCTGGCCTGCGGAGGCCAACACAAGCCTCCGCAGTGGCTTCCTCCACAAGGCTTGTGTCTAGCTGGCTGGGCTAACACAAGCCTCTGAGGTAGGGCGGAGAGTGAGAGGCAGGGCTGGGATCTGGCAGTTATGCCAGATCCCAACCCCAGTTCCTGGGGAGAATGGAGTGGCTTCAAGCCACTCTGCTGTCTTTGGACTTTTGCCACCTCAAGAGGTGGTGAAAGTACAAGGAGATCCATAAGAGCCAGAGGTCCTTACCCAGAGGTAAGGGGAAATGTTTCCCCTTACCTCTGGCTGAGTCGCTTATGGCCCCTATCCTGCTCTGGATACAGTGCAAGCCTCTTGGCTTGCCCGTTCCAGCGCAGGATAGGTTTGTGCCCATAGTCACATACACACTTAAATGGCAGTAAGTTCCTTTAAACTGGGGCTTACTTCTGAGTGCATAGGCTTCTACTGTAAATACACCTATATTTACATGTCCATACTTAATGTGATCATTAGGTAGTTTCCCCTTAAAATCCATGTAGGTAACATTCGGAAGACAAAGAAATGAAAATTGCATAACTTTGTGAACCTTGATATGAGGTGGTCAAGAGAGCAGGGGCTTTTTTTATTGTAATCAGTTGTTCAAAAGTTTGATAGGTTATAGAAATCTTTGCTTCTTTTTCTCTTTCCTGTTGCAGTGCCGAGTTAAGTCTACTCTGCTGGCTCTTTTGGAAAGGAATGGTTAATGCTATGATATTTTAGCATCTAAGTACAATTGAATGCATATGTACTTGGGTGTAAACTTGAAAAGGAGAGGCTGTAGCGTAAAAGCAGGGTACACTTGCTAACAGTGTGGTCACGGAATATAATTCAACAGCTCGCTCTGAATGCTACAGCCTAAATGCTAGAGCCGGGCTAATGAACAATGGCTTCAGATATTGTAAAGAAGTGACAGGAGCTGAAGCACGGATAAAGTATACACTCGCTCATTGTGCTTCCAATGCAGTATTTGAAAATAAATTTACTTAGGGGGAATGTGCAACTGCTTCTGCCTCCAGATTTTATGTATTCTCCATGCCTGCCCTCAGTTACTTTTGAAGCATTATCCCAGAAGTGCTTAAAGAGAAAATACACTCACTGCTTCTTTAGTCTCAAGCCACTCAAGGCTTGGCATCAATACAGAGTTTCAAGACTCTTATACTAGAATCCACTGTGTAGGCAGGCTTTAGAAGGGGTACGTCCTTTCAGAAGAGACTGACTATGGATTATCTCTGCCAGCGTTACTCAGATTTACATGTATCATTTACTTAGCTTTGCTCCTGATGGAATTAGGTATCAATCTTTATTGCAGATTACCCTTAATGTATATTTAAGCATTAAAAATGAATGTGTGTGCAAGATAAAACTCATAAAATTATTCATAAAGTAAGAGATGGAGAGCTAGTTGGTTAGCCTGCAAACCTGAGCAAATATCAGTGCAACACTTCATGGCTTCTTTGCTTTTTATATTGCTTTGAACTCATAATGATAGTCTGGTGGCATCTTAGTGTACCAGGATGTTTTGACTTTTCTAAATTTATTATCTGCCCTTCAGCTTTTAATATCTTTTCCATATCAAGGATATATTTTTGTACAATATACATTGTATAATTGTATATTTTGTATAATACAAAACTCCTGTATTAGGAGTTACTGCACTGTCAGATACTATGCTACAGAATCTTCACCAGCTCCAGCCTACTAAGATGTTTAAAATGTTAACCCCCCCCCCCCCAGGAACACCACTTCCTAGATGCCTGTTACAACTACAACCTTTTTTTTAAGTTGTCAAGAATGTTTGAATGAATTTAGGTTATTTTTGGGGTGCTGAATCCAAAAATGGCACAGGTTTTGCCCGATTGTCATTAGTTTAGGGGGTGTAGCATAGTCATATACTGATTCAAGCAGCTTCCTCGAGAGAAAGCTGACACCATGGCTTCCTCACAAGGAAGCTGTTTGAATAGCATACAGTATAAGGTGGCTTTGCCATACCCCCAAAACTAGAGCCAATTGGGCAAAACCAATGCCATCTTTGGATTCAGCACCCCAAATATATCCAAGAATAGGTCCAATTTTTACAACAACGAAATGTGTGTAGGCATGTGTTATCTCTTAATGCACTGATTAGGCTCCACAGTTGAGGATCCCAAGAACCTGGATTTCCTGGTTGCAGTCCACTTTCTTTCTTGATGCACTGCAATTCTCTCTGCAAAAAAAAGGTTTACAGTTGGGGCAAAAAGCCACTGCAAGTGATATTAATAATAATAGCCCTGAGTTAAAGTGCACTTAATTACTCTGGACATGTTTTAAAGTGGAGGCAGGCAGAATAATGCTTATGTAGGTCTATTTTGAGACATAGTTCTTCATGTGTCAGGTACTTTGCAATCCCATGCTGTTTTTAGACCTATGGAAGGTGGTGTAAAAGATAGGGCAGTTTTTCATATCTATTTAAAAGATATTGAAATAATTTTGGGCAAGATGAAGATGAATAAAGACATTCATGCACACATAGATGTGTACTGTCTCTGGATTTTGCCTTGATTTTCAGTCATTTTCCTAAGGTTTAGTGTAATTTGTGGACAATTTATTTCACTTTTCCTAAAGAACTAACTGGGCTCTAATTTCCTTCTGTTTGCCTTGCAAACGAAATGATTTTTCTTAGCCTCGGCTTTGCATCTTGTCCTTTCCAGCTCTGTTGCGGGGAGATGGCTCCCTTACTCCAGGCTACTTTCCAGTGGTGTCGCTAGGGGGTGTGGGTGTGGTGTGCAAGCCACACCAGGTGATGTGCAGGGGGGGTGATGCGCACTGGTGGGATGACACACTAAAATTGCAGTGGTTAGGAGTAATACCATCATGTTCTATACCGTTGGATGTGGAATTTCCAGCAGAGTGCAATGCAAAAAACCAGAGTGAAATAACTCCTTTCTATCAAAAGTTATGGCCAAAAAACCGAGAAGAAAAAGTGCATGGAGCCCTATGGAAAGTGAAAGTGAGCCGTATCACGGGTTTACTCGTGAGTCAGTGAACTTGCCTAGTCTGTCGGAAAGGGCAGGCTGAAAGGAATCCAATGACACTAGAATGGTCCTGATCCAATAATGCAGCCCCCAAAAACACCTGAGAAGGAAGTCCCTCCCTCCAAGCAGATGAATGTATTGAGCCCTATGGAAAGTGAAACTAAGCCTCATGGTTGTGTTTACTCACGAATAAGAAAACGTGCCTTGGCTGGTGGTCAGGCCAGGCAAATGGGAATGTGAAGCCACCAGAATGGTCCTGATCTGATAGAACTGGAGCTCAACAAATGCTCCAGAAGGCAGCCCCCTCCCCAACTATAAAGGATCAAAACTGAGGCTTCAGCTGATAAGGAGAACTTTTTTGAGACTTGCAAAGCCAGGTGGATCCTGACAGTGATCTGGTTTAAACAGAAGTTCTTAAATTGAACTGGGCACTGGGTAGGGCTGAAAACCTTACTGATTTTGGAGGGGGGGGTATTATTGCAGGCAGGATACAGAGGAAATTTACTTGGTGGACCAGGACTGGCTTCTGCTTATTTAATTATTTGTTTTACTTTAATTATTTATACTTATTTATTTTAATTTGCTTGATGATGCCACTTCTGGCCATGACATCACTTCCAATGGGTCCTGGACAGATTGTCTTTCTAAAAAGTGGGTCCCAGTGCTAAAATTTTGAGAGCTGCTACAATAAGGTGTTAGTAAATTGACACCCTAGGGGTGTGTGTGTGACACCACTAGTGACTAAAATCACTAAAATAACAGTTCGGAGGAATAATACCAGCATGTTATATATCAATCAATGCGTAATTTCATGCAGAATGTGTTCTATCTTTGTTCTATCAAAAGGTACAGCTAAAAAAACCAATGGGAGCGGAGTGATGGTACATCACCATGCCCACCACGTGGGGTGTTGCTCCGCCCGCTGCATGGCGGGTAATGCGCTGGCATCCCGCACCGGGTGACGCGAACCCTAGTGATGCCACTGCTACTTTCACGTAACCAACTTTAGCTTGACTCTTTTGATCAAGTTTACAATTGGTAATGTTTCACCTCCCAGCTTGTGCTTCAAGTTCACTGAGGTGCAGGATTAGTCCATCTGTTAGGCCAGTGGTTCTCACACATTTAGCACTGGGACCCACTTTTTAGAATGAGAATCTGTCAGGACCCACTGGAAATGATGTCATGTCCGGAAGTGACATAATCAAGCATGAACATTTGTAACTATCCTAGGCTGCAATCCTGCCCACACTTACCCAGGAGTAAGTCCCTTTGACTATCATTGTTAAAAGAATATACATAGTAGCTTGTGAAAAGTACAGGTCTGTCACATTTCCCCAAATGCAGTCATGTACCATGGTAGCATCAAGTCTAATATATTAAAAATAAAATATTGAAATGAATGGGGGCCCACCTGAAATTGGCTCGTGATCCACCTAGTGGGTCCCGACCCACAGTTTGACCCACTGCGTTAGGCTGTCTGAGAGCCCAATCCTGAGCTTGGCGCACTGGCTCACCACCGGCTCGCAATATCGCAAACATGCTGTAAGGCACTTTTGCGGGCCCTATTGCTGGGTGAGTCTGGTGGGAGGCCAGTGCTGGCTGGTGCCACACTACCACCAGGCGGGCACCTGACCTTCGCCGCTTGGCACTTGCATGGACCGCTGAGCAGTGGAGAGGTAAGCAGGAGCATGGGGGGAGGGGAGAGGTGGGCAGAGGGAGGGGAGAGAGCGGGGAGGAGGTGATATGAGGAGGTGGGAGGTAGGCAGAGGGTGGGGGGAGGCATGCTGGGGTGAGGGAGCGGGGAGGGAGGGAGGCGGGACTGGTGGAGCAACACTCCACTGGATCCAGAGCCTCCATGTTTGGCTTGCCACCCTACACGTAGGCTCTTGATTCACCACGACCTTTGGTTTGGTGGTGACACTAGAATGGCCCCATTGCGGGGCTACTCCATTTACCTGGGGGAGCGGGATGAAAGTCCCCTTCTCCTGAGGAGCTGGTGGCGGCTGCCCAAAGTGTGCAGGATGTGGCGGCAGCCATTTTTGGCACTGCTGCAGCCACACACCCTGAGCAGCTCAGGATTGGATTGTCAGGCAGCAAATTGGCAGGTGTGCCTGCCTCTATTCAGCTGTGTACTTCTGCCACATGTCCTACTCCCAGATCCTGTATTGAAAATGAAGGGGGAAATGGAGTCAAAAAAGAAAGGATGGAGGACAAGGGAATGGTGGAGATGCTCTAGCAGCCTACCACCCTACTATTGTGGGTCTGTGGGACCTGCGTTGAGCCAGATTCATGGATACAAAATCCATGGATAAGCAGCAAATTGATTGCAAATATTTTATTTCCTCCACAGTAAAAACACAACAAATAGTTGAGCTCTGATTTCACTAAAGCCATTGGTTCCATTCCACTGGGTTTAGGACTGTCCTTAGTTGGTATAGTTCAGTACCGTTTCCCCTGCAATGCCAGTATGCAATGAATCTAGGTGTAATGACCACGATATGATAACATGAAGAAAGGAACATGTACTCTCCAGAACACCTCAAACAGTAACCCACTCAATTCAAATACCTTGTACTGCGCATCTGACAAGCTATTCTCCTTACGAATAAATGTTCTTTCCTAGAGATGAATGTGTAAGTGGTGACCAGCAAGCCTGGCTTATAGGTTGTATAGGTTTATACACCTTCTTAATGGTTGTTTGGTATTTCTAAATCCCTATGGGGATTTAAATAGCCTGCCTATGTAAACCACCTTGAATAAAGTCTTGAATAAAGACCAAGAAAGGCGAAAGGCGGTATATAAATACCTGTATTATTATTATTATTATTATTATTATTATTATTATTATTATTATTATTATTATTATTAAATCTTTCTTAATAAGCTGCCTTCATTTGTAAAATATCTACTTTAGAATGTTAAAAGGCACAGACATGTCTCTGTATCTGCAGGGGTTCCATTCCGGACCCTCCCCCCCCCCGTGGTTAAGTGAAACTACAGATATGAGGGAACACCCCCCCACTTCCCCACAGGCAAGAAGAGCTGTTCCCTTTGCCTCTGGAGGGTCTTCTGAGCCTGGCAGCGGCCACGCATGTTCACCTGGGGATGCATCGGCCCACTGATGGCTTCCCCAGGCCTCCTAATCCCTTATAAGGCATTAAAAATGCCATTTCTGTTTTTTTTTTCCTAAAAAACAAGAAGCTGCTTTTCCCCCCTCTAAGACTCAGTCTGAGCCTGGCAGAGGCTGCAGGTGGACATGGGCAGCCTTTGCCAGGCTCAGAAGACCCTCTGAAGGTAAGGGGAGCAGAGGTCTCCTCTCCTCCGGATGGGATGTGCAGGGAGGTACAGGGGGCCCGAAGATCTGTGAACAAATGAATATGGGTGGATATGGGATCCACAGACCCTTTGTATTATAAGAGTGGGGTTGGAATAATATCCATTATATTACTATTTCTATATCTGGTTATCTTCTCTACCCATTTGTCTCGTTCTATATGATGCAACAATATTGGGCTCATTCTCATAAGCAACCACTGTTTATTCTCTCCATGCAGTCATGCATATAAATTTATAATAAACAATAGTTTGGACTGATACTAACTGGGAAGTCGGTACTCACTGAGATCTAATAGGGCTAATTTGTCTATGGCACCTTGAATTATATTAGAAAAACAATGGGAAGTTAGAACATACCCTTACTATATATGAAAAAAAAAATTGAGAAAATTAAGCAGTCATAAGCAACATTACATCAGGCACAGAATGTGCAGTAAAATCGACTAATCAGTTTCACTAGGAATTTTGCTTTAAGCTTGTAAATATTCAGCATGGACACGTTTTAGCATAATTGAGAGAAATATTAATTACAGGAGAATAGTTAAGAGTTTTTTTGCCTACCACCACCACCATCACACTCACAGGCACACAAACCCCTCTAGTTAATCAAAACTCTTGATATAATTCCTAATTTATCATAAAATGTTTTAAAGGACATGATTAATTCCATTGTTTAAATTGTGTTTTATTGCCATAAGAAACTCTCATAAATGATCCTGCACCTTTCTCACTGATCATTTCCTTCTAAAGTAATATACTAATTAATTTCTATTAAATATATGTAAAAGAAGATATATTTTGAAAAATGCTTCTCCCTTGTCATTTGTTAATATATTGAGAAAGTGTAAACCTTGAAACATTTAGCATAAAAAATATTCATTTTTGGTAATTTCTCAAGGGGACAATTTATTAAATGAAAGGCTTTTAACATTAGCTAAAAGCAGCCCTGTAAATCATGGGTGTCATCAAACTGCTCCATCACTTCATTAATTTAAAAGATTATTATATGCGTAACTGACATAATTTTGAACAATGTTACATGGTTAATTTATTAACGGAGAAAAGCAAAAATGACACGCTGAATTGATTTATTATTATAATTGCATAATTTTAGGATTTTTCTCTGTGACTTTCACCAACAATGTGATTCAAGATAATTGGTTTTTTTAGGAGAGTTGCCCATTTGATTTCTAGGGAAATATCAGTTTATAAAGGAAAGTGTGCCTCATTGGCTAGCAAGGATAGAGGAAGATGTTGTTTCTTGATTGATGCAGCATGGACAATAATGTTTGTGATTCTATTAATTCGAAAATGCTTCTGAAAAGTGCAAACAACTATAGTTTTCTTCCATCCTGTTCCTTACTACTCTGTTGTGACAATGGTCAGACCACAGGTTCATATCTAGGACACAGAATACAAATCCAGTTGGTGATATCTCCCCTGTGAGCTTGGCTTTTTGATGTTACTGAATAGTATAGGCAGGAGATGGATTGCAGTGGCTCCCTTGTTACTAAGGTAATGTAAGATGGGGCTCTTTTATTGTCCAGATTTTCATGATGCAAACAGCTCCTATCACATCACTATTCCCATTAAGCTTTCTGTCTTCTTTAGGAACCCAGCAAAAGCCAGAAACATAATCATAAGTAGATATTCACGTATAGTAGGTGAAATTTTTACCAAGTAATCAAGCTCCAATTCTCACTTTGCCTGATCTCCGGGTCAATCAGAGGGCAGAGCCTTTCAATTCTGAACAGTTTGTTTCTCAGCTGAGCTATTGCTCAACTCAGGCAGGCACCTCCTTAGTTGCTATAGTTGCTTTCCAGGGACATTCCAGCCAAAGTTAACCTTTTCTTCACCTTCCTTCCTTCTGCTGCAGCCTGGTTCTGGTTCTGCTTGGCAAATACTTGCAAAGCAGGTCTGTTTTTGGAAACACCAGGATGGGACCCTCCTTCCCAGGCTACAATTCAGTGCACCATGACTTCAGAATAACACCCATGGAAAGCAGTGGGTCTACTTCTGAGTAAAAAGGGCTGCAAATATCTCATCTCTCTGCTGTGAATTGAATTGCACACTCCCAGTTAAGTGTTATGGGTTGTATGTTGTATGTAGAGCTTCTGGCTTAACACACCAGACACCTTAAAGGTGGATTTGATTCATGGATCTCCTGCAGTGGTTCCCAACTTTTTTCACTTGCATATCCCTTGGCAGCCCATTTCCATAAATTCTACCCTTCATATCAGCAAAATGTTTGTAATTAATAATACAAGCCTTCATCACCTCCATATGAAAGCCCAGACTTCATGTATTCATCACATATTTTCTCTTTTCATCTGTTTGAAGAACAGAAGACACTGCCTTTGCACTGTTTCGCACCAGAAATTCTGGGAAATTTTGAGAAATTCTGGGTGATTGATCACTTTTCATATTATGTTTCAGCTTTTTTACTGTGATGGTTTTCAATCACTGGTTCATACAGGAATTGATGACCAAAAGGTGGTGAAGACCAGAATTTAAAAAAGAATAAAAATGTATCTTATGATCTTTTACTATGTTTTTAATAAATTAGAGACTACAGTTCTTAGGTAACAATTAGTGGTAGGTTATTTTACAGGATCTGGCCTTGCGTAAAATCAGACAAAACTATAGTCAGACACCCCCCCCTTAAGTTTAACCCCTGACTTATCCAAGGATCAAAGAAAATTCCATGATTGCTGGCTCAAAACCTGCCCTCGACTTATCTGTGGGGTCGACTTATAATCGAGCATCTATGGTATGTTTTATTTAAGTTGAATAATTTGGGAACCAACAGGAATTGAGGGCAGAGATATTCAACAGGTGGACTTTGATCCAATCTCAAATTGGTCACAACAGTGCTGCCACCAGTTTGTTTTGCAACTCAGGCTTGCACTGTTTGATCAGTAGCCAGTACTGAGAGTACTAGATGAAGTAAACATAGTGGGAGACTTTAACTTTAGAGAACTTGCTTTTTCCAGGCCTCTCAAGACCAAATCCTATCCAATTTTCCAACAGGCATCCAATGCCAATAGGGCATGTGCTGCATCCTGCAGTCGGGGGATAGTCATGCAGGCATCCCCAAGGTAAGGGAATGTTTGTTTCCTTTCCTCTGGGCTGCAATGCTGCTGCACCAGCGTTGGCAAGTTGGATAGGACTGGGCCCTCAGTCTTCAGTGGGCCCTCTCAGTTTCCCACCCCTCCACCTCCTGTGACGTTCCTGCTGCTCTCTACCTTGCTTCTTTCTCTCCTGCCTTTCAGAATTTATTGTACGCTGGTACCATGCTACTCTCTGCCCATCCTCTCCTTCTGATTGACCTAGAAGCAAAAAAGAGGAAGAATGAATAGCATCCTATTCTGATTGGCTGGTAGAAGAGAAGAAACAGTGGCTACTGCCTCAGCCATCCCTCTTGCCTTTTGGGTGGTTGTCCAAATTTTCAGGTTGGGATGTGAGATAGGTCCCAGCTCTTGACAAGCTGAAGACCAAAGATTTAAAGTGAGGCTGCCAAAGCCATTTGTTGCTGCTTGATCAGGGCTATTTTGTGTGAAGAACTTGCAACCTGAATAAAATATGGGTTGGAACCATTCCAGTTTCTGGCATTCAGAAAACCCAATGTGGATATCCAGACATTACTAGTTTCCTTCCGTTGTGATAGCTTATGAGTGGAATGATGCTTCCAGTTTCCGCAGGAGGACCATTTGACATGTTTTGACAAAACTTTCAATTCCTTCTACATTAGGGTTTCCCAAGTCAGGAAGATGATACTGTTATTTAATCACTGAATGAGCTGACTGACCTGTGGTCCTGCGTCTCCATGAATCCATTTCAGTTTCAAATTATGAAATGATTGCATGGAATATCTGTCATAGGGAGGTGTGTGCCGATTATCACATTGTCAAAAAAGAAAACCACATGTATAAAGTTATCTCTGGCTCTGATTGAAAATAATCAGCATTTAATTAAGTGATAAGGCATTGAATAAGTTGAAACGAGGACGTTTGCACCTCAAAGCTTTCAAATCTACGCTGGGGAGAGAAATGATTGGATTCTTTGCAGAGTGTTGAAAGTGGTCTGAGAGAAGTGCCACTGCAAGTGATGGGCATACTCATCCCACAATTTGTTGGCAACCTTCAGTCTCGAAAGACTATGGTATCGCGCTCTGAATGGTGGTTCTGGCACCATGTCTAGTGTGGCTGAAAAGGCTGATTCGGGAGTGACAATCCCTTCCACACCGGGAGCAAGTGCAGTCTGTCCCTGGTCTGTCTCCCTGGCTATGAGCCTTCCTTCTTTGCCTCTTTGCCTCAGTCTGTTGGCCAAGTGTCTCTTCAAACTGGGAAAGGCCATGCTGCACAACCTGTCTCCAAGCAGAACACTCAGAGGCCAAGGTTTCCCATCTGTTGAGGTTCATTCCTAAGGCTTTCAGATCCCTCTTGCAGATATCCTTGTAGCACAGCTGTGGTCTACCCCGTAGGGCACTTTCCCTGCACAAGTTCTCCATAGAGGAGATCCTTTGGGATCCGGCCATCGCCCATTCTCATGACATGATCAAGCCAATGCAGGCGTCTCTGTTTCAGCAGTGTGTACACGCTGGGGATTCCAGCTCGTTCCAGGACTGTGTTGTTTGGAACTTTGTCCTGCCAGGTGATACCAAGGATGTGTCTGAGGCAGCGCATGTGGAAAGCATTCAGCTTCTTCTCCTGTTGTGTGTGAAGAGTCCATGACTCGCTGCAGTACAGAAGTGTACTCAAGACGCAAGCTCTGTAGACCTAGATCTTGGTATGTTCCGTCAGCTTCTTGTTGGGGACCAGACTCTCTTTGTGAGTCTGGAAAACATGGTAGCTGCTTTGCTGATGGTTAGCTTGGTATAGAGAGAAAGAGTGTTGGAGATCGTTGAGCCAAGGTACACAAAGTCATGGACAACCTCCAGTTCGTGTGCAGAGATTGTAATGCAGGGAGGTGAGTCCACATCCTGAACCATGACCTGTGTTTTCTTCAGGCTGATTGTCAGTCTAAAGTCTTGGCAGGCCTTGCTAAAACAGTTCATGAGCTGCTGGAGATCTTTGGCAGAGTGGTTGGTGACAGCTGCATTGTCGGCAAAGAGGAAGTCACGCAGACATTTCAGCTGGACTTTGCTCTCAGTCTGGAGAGGTTGAAGAGCTTTTTGGCTGATCTGGTCCGGAGATAGATGCCTGCTGTTGCAGTTCCAAAGGCCTACTTCAGCAGGACATTGAAGAAAATCCCAGACAAGGTCGGCGTGAGAACACAGCCCTGCTTCACTCCGCTTCAGATGTCAAAGGGGTCTGATGTGGAGCCATCAAAGATTACAGTGCCCTTCATGTCCTTGTGGAAAGACCTGATGATGCTGAGGAGCCTGGGTGGACATCTGATCTTGGAGAGAATCTTGAAGAGGCCGTCCCTGCTGACCAGATCGAAAGCCTTCGTGAGATCTATGAAGGCTATAAAGAGTGGCTGTCGTTCTCTGCATTACTCCTGCAGCTGTCTAAGGGAGAATACCATATCGGTGGTGGACCTGTTGGCTCGGAATCCGCACTGCGATTCTGGATAGATGCTCTCTGCAAGTACCTGGAGCCTCTTTAGTGCAACTCGGGCAAACAGCTTTCCTACAATGCTAAGGAGAGAGATGCCACGGTAGTTATTGCAGTCACCCCTGTTGCCTTTGTTCTTGTACAGTGTGACAATGTTTGCATCCCTCATGTCCTGTGGTACTCCACCTTCTCTCCAGCAGAGACAGAGGATTTCATGCAGCTCAGTGGCGATGATCTCTTTGCAGCACTTTAGGACTTCAGCAGGGATGCTGTCTTTCCCAGGTGCCTTGCCAGAGGTGAGGGAGTTCAGGGCCATGTGAAGTTCTGCTAGGGTTGGTTCACTGTCAAGCTCCTCCAACACACGCAGGCACTCAATGTCGTTCAGTGCTTCCTCGGTTACTGCATTTTCTTGGGAATACAGCTCAGAGTAGTGCTGCACCCAGTGTTCCATCTGCTGCGCCCGGTCATGGATGACCTCGTCTGTGGCAGACTTCAGAGGGGCAGTTTTCTTCTGTGTTGGACCTAGGGCCAGCTTGATACCGTCACACATCCCCTTGATGTTGCCCGTGTCAGCTGCTATCTGTATCTGGGAAGAGTTGGAGCCAGTAGTCATTAGAACATCTCCTGGCAGTCTGCTGGACTTTGCTGCGAGCAGCTCGGAGGACCTGCAGGTTGTGCTCACTGGGACAGGTTTTGTATGCTGCTAGAGCTCTCCTCTTTTCCTCAATGACTGGTGTCAACTCCTCAGAGTGGGCTTCAAACCAGTCTGCCGTCTTGTTGGTCTTCTTGCCGAATATGGACAAGGCGGTGTTGTAAATGGCATTCTTGAAATATTCCCATCTGTTGGATGCATCTGCATTGGCCGGGCCTGGAAGAGATTGCTCAAGCGCTCGTGCAAATTCCTCCACTTTTCCCTGATCCCGGGTCTTGCTGGTGTCAATGCGAGGTCTTCCTTCCTTTTTCATGTGATATAGTCGCTTTGTTCACAGTTTCACTCTGCTGCACACCAGGCAGTGGTCAGTGTTGCAGGCAGAACCCTGATAACTGCATGTGATCTTGATGCTGGGAAGGCTGGAGTGTCTGGTGAGAATCAGGTTCAGCTGGTGCCAGTGCTTTGATCTTGGTTGTCTCCAAGAGACTCTATGTTGGGGTTTCGTGTTGAAGAATGTGTTGCTGACGCAGAGACCATGTTGATGGCAAAGCTCTAGCAGGCGTTGGCCATTTTCGTTCATCCTCCTAATGCTGAAGTGGCCTAAGCAAGTGGGCCACGAACTGTGATCAGCACCAACTCTAGCATTGAAATCGCCAAGGATGAACAATGGCTCTTTCTCAGGGATTTTCTTGATAGTGGTGGCCAGGTCATCATAGAATTTGTCTTTAGCTTCTGCTGAAGATGACAGAGTCGGTGCATATGCACTGATGAGAGTGACAAGTCCTGCTGATTAGTGGAGCTGCAGGGACAAAATTCTTTCACTTCCTGCAGAAGGTGGGATGATGGATTTCAGCAGGGTATTTCTGACCGCAAAGCCAACGCCATGTTTCCTGATTTCGTTTGGTAGTTTTCCCTGCCAGAAAAATGAGAATTTCTCTCCCTGACAGATCCGGGATCTGGCAGCCTCGTCTCTTGAAGGGCGACGATGTCCATCTGCAGTCTGCTCAGCTCCATGTCGATGACAGCTGTTTTACGTGCGTTGTCTATTTCTTGCAGGTCGTCAGAGAAGCCAGGTGTCGTCCTAATGTTCCAAGTGCCCAGCTTTAGGGCAGGAGTTTTCTGTTTTCTGTTGCCTGGTGCAGAGTTGTCAATCCACTTGTCGGTTTTCACCCTAAACCCCACACATCCTGTTAACGGTTAACGGACTGTGGCGAGGCAGCACCTTACTGCCCAGCTTAAGGCGGGCGATAGATGCCCAATGAGATGCAATGATCTCTCCCACCGTCGGAAGCAGCCCCTGGCGTCACACTCTACGCCAATTGAGTAAAGACGTATAACTGGTAAACTGCTGCTTCCCGTGTTGTGCTGACACCGTATGGCGAAGTTGGAGTGTCCTCTCCAGTGCGCAAGGCCTGGGTAAAGTGGATATGGAGGATAGACTAAAGTGGTTATGGAGGTAAAGTGGGTATGGAGGATATACAGTCATCCCACCATAATTACACTATCTCTTCTGGTGAATAGTTTTGTAGAGTTTCCAAAACCTGCCAACCTTGTTTGATCAGATTCTTTGAGATAAAACAAATATATCTCATTTACCAAATGTGTTGCATACCAAGGGCAACATTGCCACCATCATATCTTTTTCAGCTCTTTTAAAATGCGTGTTTTTAGCCCTTGAAATCTTGACCAATTCTGAAAAAAACAGTGAATCCTGGTTATATTTCATCTGTGCAAAGTGTTTGCTGGCTTTTGTTTTGAAACTTAAATGTTTGTTGAAAAAATGCTGATTATTTTTCGTTCCAACAGCACTGCAATTTAATTGTGTACAGCACTAAAAAATAATAATGAAATGCCACACTGTCCTTCATAATTAAAAAGACCTAACTTTGTGGAAAATTATTAGAGTTTCCTTGAAATTACACTGACTATTTTGAATGAGCTGCATTTACTTGATGCTCAAAGAACCACAATGCACATACCAGAATCAATTCACCACTGAAATGCAGCCTTCTCTAGGGTGCTGAGTGGTGTCCAGATGTTGGCAACATACTGCATAACATCAGAAGGGAGGGAAAATTTGGGACAAGAATGTTGGGGAATACCTTAAATGTTATGAAGAAACTTGTGTGTGTGTATTTTAATGTGCATGCAGTGAAGATAGAACCTTAACTTGTAGAATCCTGCTGCTAAATTGTAAATTACCCAGATGGGCATCCTTCATGCTTTTATCTTCATATTTAAGCATTCAGAAGCTAGATGATATATCTAGTTAATCTACAACTATCTCTGGCATGTGTGCACAACTGCCTTTTTTTTTTTTTTTGGTAAGAAGATCATTCTTCACGGGTGTCAGTGTATATACATGGGGAAACAATTTAGGAGATTACATTGGTTAAATTTTTTTTTTTTTTTTACAGGAAACATTTGTGGAAGACTGACTCATTTCCAAAAGTTCTATCATATTTTCCCACAACAGACAGGAACTTGTCTGCATTAGCATCTTAAGAAATCAATCCTGGAGTCAAACCAGCGTCAAAAAACCTGTCACTGAGAAGACTGATAGTTCCTAACAGATCTCGTCTCACACAGGTGCAAATGCCTGTCTTTTCATTTATCACAGACATTTTGTGTCAAATGCAGTTTGCAATTTTCACATTGCCTTTACAGATCTTCAGCAAGACAGAACCCAAAGAGCTGCTTTTTGGTGACAAAATCAATGGCAAACTTTCAAATTCATTTCCAAAGAATGATGACTGGTCCTTGACTGAATTCAACTGAAATGCTGTGATTTTTTCTTGTAAAATAAACCCACACACATATGAGAAGCGTTTGGCAAATATGAACCCTGAGAATCTGAACAGTGGGATGGGATGAGTAGTGGGAAGGAAAGAAATATATGTATGGAGATCACGCTGTTTTAAGACCAAAAATAAATTCCTCAGGGAACAATTGATTATAAGTTTCATGTTTTATTTGTTTAAACTGGCATTAAACATTAAGGCCTCCATTTTGTTCTGAGTTTTGTTTTGTGTAATGAATATCCCTTGTTATATATTAGGTGTTTGGGTGTGTTTTGAACTATTGTGCACATTAGTTTGCTCCATCAGTGATAATTCTTGAATTGAGAGAAATGTGTTGAGTGGCTATTAATGAACAGGTATCTAGAAAAAGATTTTGATCTGGCATTAGTATGCACAATGTCCTACTTACTTCCATGAGCCACAGAAAGGTGTTACACATGACAAGAGCATCTAAGAATTATTCTGGAATTTTAGATGCTGGGTGCAGCCATATACCCCAATGTAAAACCCTACCATCAACACAATGCTACCAATTCCCTGAAACCAATGCCTGACAAATGTAGTTAGAAGGTGGCCATTTATTTACGTCCATTTCTTAACAACACCCCAGCAACACCCCAGCAGTGTCTGTTCTAGTGGCTGTCTGCTGGTATTCATTTGTATCTTTTTAGATTGTGAGCCCTTTTGGGACAGGGAGCCATTTAGTTATTTGATTTTTCTCTGTAAACCACTTTGTGAACTTTTAGTTGAAAAGCGGTATATAAATACGGTTAATAATACTGTTAATAATAACAACAGATTTTCTTGAAATTCACAATAAACAATACTGTTTTGGAAACTGATGCTGAGATTCCACAGGACTTGAACTTGAGGGAAAGCAAGAAGGTGCTACTAGTAGTCAAGAGAGAAACCAAATGATGCTTCCTCTCTGGTCAGTCACAAAAATGTAAGGGGTTTTGGTAATTGTTCTTTAATTCCAAGTCTGATACTTTATTAATCAGCTAGGGATACTAGAAAATACTAAGCAACAGTAGAGACTCTTCAGGAAAAATAAGAATCATAGGTAGGTTTGTTTAAGCCTATTAAATAAAATAATTCTGTGCGCATACCAATCTCTAATAAGTTTTTAAATTTAACTAAAGGTCTTCTAATAGCCGGGAGTCATCTGCTATCTGTTCAATGACAGTTCCTCAAATGTCATGCAAATTTCTTGAAATCCACATGGAAAGGGAATATCAGATGATAAAAACCATTTTCTTTCTCGTATTATTCTCTCTCAGTGTTCACTGAATACAGGAAGAGAGGAAGCAGGAATATGGAATGGCTAATCATATCCCCTGCACTGACATGATCCCTAGTCATGTCCTGGTTATTGTTACATTTGGTGCTTGTCTATAGCAGCTGGTAGTGGTAAATTTTGAAGTGCAGGAGCTCATTACACACACACCCCAGCCTCAGAACCATGTATTCCATAGGACATACACCTGATAACCCTGGATAGGATTTTAGCTTCAGTGTATCATGAGCAACATACTGTCACTCAGGAAGTCCTTGGGAAAGACGCTGCCCTAGATATTAACATATGCCTCTAGACAAGTTTCTCAGTTGGTCTCCTGCTGAGCTAGATATTTCTTCTTGACTAAGGTTGTTTGAAAAAAATTTCATAGGCAGCACTTGAGCACTCCTGCTGGATGACATCACTGCTCCTCATGTAGAAGTCCTGGAGTTCCGCTCCCCCCTGTTCCCCCTCAACTATACCCTTGGCCCTCAGACAGCACCCAAGCATGGGGAGGGAAGGTATAGACTTTATTGAAGCCTGGAGACCAACAGGGATCCAGACTAGCTGCAGTCCCTTTATCAGGGTAGAAAAACAATAAGGCTAAATTGTGGCTTATGCTTGTGATATTGCTGAAGACAGAAGTAGAGCAGAAGGGCCAACATTCTGAACAGTGAGTTGCTGTCCTAGGCTCTTGGTGTAACAGAGAGCATGTGCGAGTAGTTTAAGAGACAAGAAGTTTGTGTTTCCCTATATGATACAGGCTGCAATCCTAACCACACTTTCCTGAGAGTAAGCCCCATTGAACAAAATAGGACTTACTTCTGAGTAGACCTGGTTAGGATCATGCCCATAGTCTTTGAGAGTACAACCAGTCCCAGAATTTCAGGTGTGTAGGCAGATGAGAGGGATAATTTGCTGTCTGCTTTGGAAAAGGAAACAAAAGTCAGAAGCTCTTCTAGCATTCCTCTAGCAGTTATGAGTCTAGCTTCTCACTTTTGCTACTGCCTTTTGTGAAGTGTTTGCAAACAAAGAGAGATGAGTCCTAAGCGTGATGAGGGAGGGTTTGAGCCAGGTTTGCTACTATCCGCAGTTTTGAGTATCCGCAGTTGCAGCAAGAGCGTATGCCCCACAGTTACGGAGGTGGGGGAGGGAGGGCATGTCTGTAGCCAGCAAGCTTTATAGGACTCTTCTTCAGGCTGGATGTCAGGTTAAACAAAAATAGCAGAACAGTGTGTGTATGTTTTGGGGCATAGAAATCCCATATGGACCATGGTGTAAATACAGAAAATAAAGGTTTAATTTCAGAATTAAAATAGATGGTTTTCTTTCACAACGCATGAGATTGAATGTATGAGATCACATTATCTCACATGAGTGTGTGGGAGATAGCTCATGTGACAAATCTGTATTGGTCCCTAAAATGATGATTGGACCCTGTTCACAGAGGCAGCCTTTCACATGGGAGGTGTTCCTTCCTGTGATTGAGGATTCTGGTCAGGATTATATTATTATTGCTGTCTGAGGCAACTGATTCACCTTGTTGTATGACAGATAGGATGCCTCTTTTATCAAATACCTGGGAAACAACCCTTAGTTTGGTCTGTTTCCCACCCTGGGGGTTGTGACCCATCAGGGCAGCAGGATACAACATATTGCCCCTTAAGGGAAGTGGCAACCCAGGGGTAATGTCACTCCCAGGATGGCAGTGATGTCACTCCCAGGTTCACACCGCAGCTGCCTACATAAAAGAGGGGTTTTTTGAACATACTTGTCTGTGCGGTGGCTGTTGATGCTGCAAAACCTGGGTTCTCACTGTGGCTGAACACGAATAACTCCAACCCCCGTTTTTTATTTAGTAAGCAGTGGCACAAACCAGGGAGTAGCATCACTGCCCCATTTTACGGGTAGTGCAATGACTTACCAGTTCCTTTATCTTTAAGTAAAGGTTGGGAACCACTGGTCTGGTAGTAACCATCTTGGCTCCATTCGAAAAGGCTATTAAAACAAGGGGAAGGTAGCTGAGAAGAATAATGGTAGAAGGAGAACGTAACACCTTATGTATTCTATGGATAGAGGTGTTTGTTTCCGGCAAATAAGATAGGATTACAGTCTAAGGGCCCAATCCTAGCCAACTTTCCAGTGCCGGTGCAGCCATGCCAAAAGGGTGTGTGCTGCATCCTGCTGTGGGGGGCCAGTCATGAAGGCCTCCACAAGATAAGAGAATGTTTGTTCCCTTACCTACAGGCTTTGCTGCAGCTGCACTGGTGCTGGTAAGTTGGATAGGATTGGGGCCTAAGTCTTACTGAATGCAATGGGCTTACTTTTGAGTAGAACAAATAACACTCTTTTCAAACCTTCTACCTATGAAGTGTCTCCCAACATTACCCAATGGACAAGGAAAGATCCTTCCAGGGACATGCAACAGGTGAGGCAGCAGGTCAGGCAGAGTCACCCTTCCATAGTCCACTCAGAAAATAGGTGGAACTTGTACACAGTTCTTGGGGAGGCTGTGGCTATTTTCTGCCATCCCCGCACTGCATATCTCTGGATCTTTCATCCAGAAAGAAACCAGATATTTCTCCCATGCCTTGTAACACTCAATAACAAAATAAATGTATATAGAACAGCTACTTTCTAGAAGCAAATGTCTCTACATTTCACAGAGCATAGCCCCATAAAGGAGATGAGGAACTGTCAAACCATCTAGCAAATGATGGAGTACCAAGGGAACTTGACCAACCCATAAACAGTGGTGGAAGCAACTGCCAAAGCAGCTTGATGTCATTTCAGTGTTTAATACAGATGAATCCAACCTTTCCCATCATTAGTTGGAGATGGTGTAATTACACTGAGCATATAAAACAACCATGCAACTATGTGAGAAGGCACCAGAGATTAAATTAATTTTTATCTGGTGCAAAAAAGGAGTGCAATCTAGGTACCGGGTGAGCCTCTTTCATGAGAACATTCCAGCATTGAGATGCCACAACCAAAGAGACCCTTTTTCCAATAGTGGATAATTTCTGAAAACTCAGACCTCTCATGATAATCTCAGCTGTTCTTGCAGTGAGAGGTACTCCTTCAGATACCCTTGACACAGGCCACCTAGGGCTTCATAGGTCAACACCAGAACTTTGAATCAGGCACAGAAACACTAGAACTCATTGTAGTTTTTTCAACACCAATGGAATGTTGTAGTGAATCTTTCTTATCTCTCCACAATACAGTGTTCTGAACCAGTTGGAGTTTCTAGATGCCTTTTAAAGCCAGATTCATGTACAGGAGTAGTTTCATGGGTTAACCAGGTGGCTGAGGAACTATGCTCCTCAGTGGGTTCACCTGACTGGGCTGATCTCAGATCCTCAGTACCAGTTGCCATGGCAGCATCCATGATCAGAGGTGTGTAGAGATCTCCATGGGGCAGCCAGTACTAAGCTATATCCCAAAGCCTCTAGTATCTTGGCACTACCCACATATATGAAATGATAAATAGTAAGGTAGCAATCATGCGAATGGGCCAATGGGTGAAAGCCAGATAAATCACTAGGGCTGCAGTCCTATCCACACTTTCCTGGGAGTAAGTCTCATTGAACACAATGGCACTTACTTCTGAGTAGGTATGCATAGGATTGGGCTGTGTGATTTGTCACTCTTCTAAGTGATGTTGGTATTCCTAAATGTCCACCCCAAATTACGAGACCCTGTAAAGAAGTTAAGACAGCCATGCTGATAGATCTCTAGCCGGTCAAAAATGAATGCAAGAGGCACAACCCCTTTTCCCATATGTTCAGGGTAATAGAAGGGGCAATGGGTTCACAGTGGCAGGTCCTGCTTATGCATATATGCATATATAACTGTATGTGAGTAGGGATTTCCCAACATGATTTTGAACTCTGGAAAAACACAATTCTAATCAGAGAGAAAGCGCATCCTAGGTGCATACAACTGTACATGGACTGACTGCATGGTATGTATGTAGAACTTTCCTCTCTGCATGCTACCCTGCACATGCCCAATCTCGTCTGATCTCAGAAGCTAAGCAGCATCAGACCTGGTTAGTACTTGGATGGGAGACCGCCTGGGAATACCGGGTGCTGTAGGCTTATACCATAGTCTTTCGAGACTGAAGGTTGCCAACAAGCTCATGAATATACAGATCACATGGAGAAAGAATTCTTCTGCTTACATGCTACTTGTTTGTGTGAACCAGGTCTAATATATCCTATAAATGTATTTTATGCACAAATGCCTGTGGGGGCAGGGAAAGAAACTGTGAGGGGGCCAGGTTTTGTATTGTTTGCAATTTTAAGTGATTTGCAAGGGCATTTTTATCCTCATTGCATTTGAAAGCTTCTCAGTTCCCTAAAGGAACAAACATGGTAAATGAGTTGCAAAAAAAAAAAAAAAAAAAAAAAAAAGTAGAAGCACTGAAGCATGTAGACTAATTTTTTAACAATGTGCAAGTGTAACTTCTGGTGCCAACAGTAGATGTGCATTGGAATGTGCAAGGAGCCCTAGGTGCCAAATTGCAGGGTCCTTTTTCTGTTGACAAAGAAATGCCTTGGCTTCCATTTGGAGAGATGAGTCACTTTGTTCTGATTTATTGCTTTTTGTAAATGGGGCTGCTTTTTGTTTTCCTTGGAAGACTGAAAGATTTTCACTCAGGCAAGTGATATAACGGGTCAAAATGAGAGGAAACAAAACCAAAATGTAATGCTTGATGAAAGTTAAGCTGGTAGTTCATTTGCCATGTGTAATAACTTTCTTTGGCAAAAGATTACAGGAAAGAAGAAACGAAATGGTACAACTGGATGGTATATTTGTGCTGCTTTTGAGATGTTATTGTTGTGCTGTTTATTCTTTTATGCTATGTTCTGTGTTTTATTGGTGCTAGTGATTTTATTGTATTTTAATTACGTTTTGCTGATTTTCTTTAGAAGCTGCCTTTGACAAAACCAAAACAGGTGAGATATAAATGTTTTAAATAAAATAAATACAAAATGTAATTCTGCCAGAAACCATCAAAAGATGCTTATGGAAAGAGCGGTTTTGATGACAGCATTGTGCAGATGACTTTATTTTGTATGTGTGTGTGTGGGGGGGAGCAGTTTAAAATTATCACAATACTGTCATTTTGATCCATCTTTCTGATATATTCAAACAACATCAAGCTGAGGAAGACAGTATGGCAAAAGGGACAATTCTAAGAGCACTCAGGGCTGAATTCACACTTCAGAAGTGTGTCGGGCTGTACTCACATAACCATTTGTGAGAAGCCACATTTTGAGGAACTGCATACACAGTTATTGGAACCTGCAATCACAGTAGTTTAAAAAAAAGAACTGTTGTATTTGTAGAAATTGCAATGGCTACACATAGAGCCTGAACATGGAGACACTGGTTCACACAAATAGTGTCTCCATGTGAGCATAACTTAGTGCTGAGGTATTCAGCTGAGGTATTCAATCAGTGCGTCCCGCCTCCCTAGGGAGGCGTGGCTAGCTGATAGGGGCGTCTTGAGGCATCTGGGGAGAGAGGTGGCTGCAGCTGATTCCGCAGAGCTCTGCTCAGCTGCACCTGCTGCCTGCTGACTTGCTGCTTTTCTGCAGCTGTGAACGAGGTGGGTGGGGCAACGTGAGGCTGGAAGGGCGTGTGAAACATGGTGGGGGGAGGTGGGAGAGAAGGCTGGTTGGGCATCGGTAGAGGTGCCACATCTCATCATGGAGCTCTCTCCATGTGCAACCTTGCCCCAGGGACTACATTTCCCAGTGTGCCCTTTGCCCTGGGATTGGTCAAGGCTGGAGGAGAGGAGAAGAGTGTGGAGGTGCTGCATCTCATCAGAACAGGGTGCACTCCTGACAGGCTTCAAACTGGGAGGGAATAGTAAGCTCAGTGAAGGAGGGAGCCAGCCTGCTCTTAGTGGGGGGTGTCCAAATGCCCCAGCCTGCATTACTCTGTCTTGCCTGGGAAGAAATGGGGGTGGCATCTGCATGCTGGGTGTATGTGTGTGAGCAGCCCCCATCTACTTTGGGGTGAGTTGTAATCTTGCTCTGTGTGGCTGCAAACCTTTCCACACTTTCCTGGGAGTAAGCCCCATTGACTCAAATGGGGCTTACTTCTAAGTAGACCTACATAGGCTTGGGGTCTGTGTCAGCTTAACCCAGGATCCTCACTTTTCTCTTTTTCCTCCCCCTTCAAAAAAGAAAAAAAGCCATTCTTTAATGGCTTTGTCTCCAAACATTGATTAAATCCCCATTCCTTTTTAGCCATTCCCCTTTTTCCTCCTGCCTCCTTTTTTTTTTTTTGGGGGGGGGGTGGTATTCTGTTGGCTGCTATTGTAAGACAAAAGGCACAATCCTAGCTAGGTCTACTCAGAAGTAAGTCCTATTGTGTTCAATGCGACTTACTCCCAGGAAAGCGAGTTTAGGATTGCAGCCAAACAGTCTCTAGGTCTCAGCTTGCATCAGTTTGCAATTAGCAGATACACACAAAACAAAGTCTTCCCCTCCCCCAGCAAATTCATCACTTCCCCCTTTCCCAAACCCTCCAGGTGTGCTGCTAACAAACTCAGGGCACAATCCTAACCAAGTCTACTCAGAAGTAAGTCTCATTTAGTTCAATGGGTGAGAGTAAGCCCCATTGAACTAAATGAGACTTACTTCTGAGTAAGTCTTACTGACTTACTTACTTACTGACTTACTTACTGACTGACTGACTTACTTACCTGAGGGTAAGTGTGGTTAGGATTGCAGCCTCAGAGTTCTGGCAGCGGATTTTTTGTTTCTAGTGTATAACACCTTCACCCCCATTTTGGGGGTAACGGAGGTGAGGTGTTGTAACGGGGAGCCATGGCCAATGGCCACAAGGATCAGGGGAGGCGCAAGCTGGAAAAGTTCGAGAACCACTGACTTAGTGGATCCATCTGTTCCTGAGACTGTTGCATGTGGGCTCCTGTGTCATCTAGACCAGGGGTGCTCAAACTTTCAACTTTAGGGATGCTGGACCTTTAACAAGTGAATAGAAGAGAGAATTTCAGCAGGTGCAGCTTGTCATCTGTGGGATGACAAGTTGCACCTGCTGCAATTCTCTCTTCTATACACTTGTTAAAGGTCCAGCATCCCTAAAGTTGAAAGTCTGAGCACCCCTGGTCTAGACTGTACTCATAGTTTCAATCAAACTGAGCTACTTCTGCATAAAAAAATTGGTAGCCCAGTCCTACCTAACTCCCACATTGGAATGCAGTGGTGCCAGCATGGGCTATGCTGCATCCTGTGGAAGAGTTTTCACTGCTGGAGGTCTCTTTGTGGTAAGGGGACATTTGTCCCCTTGCCCCTGGGTAGGCCCCAGCAGCTGCAATGGGTGAACCCAGACCTGCATCCACGTTGATCTGTGCAGGCAGATCAGGCCCAGTAGGAGGTATGGCTATGACACATGCAGGCCCAATCTGCCCATCCCCTGGCTCCCATCACTGCCCTGTTTCACCCTCTTCTCCCCATTCAACCCCTCCCTAAACCCTGCCCCTCAGCCAGACGTACCTGCTTCGATGGACCTCCATTGCTTCACCGCTACATGTGCAAAGACTCTATCCTTCCTGCTGGCATGGCTGCGCCTTGTGCTGTAGCAAAGTTCTTTATGGTGTTTCTGTGACAGCATGTGCCAGCAGCGCTCATGTCCCACTGGTGCAGTCCCTAGTTAGGATTAGGCTGTAAGGGTTTACCCAGCTTGCTGACAAATGCCTTATTTATCAGAGCAAAATCAAAGCAAAATGCCTCCTTTGTACTTTTTTACTGTTCACAATTCCTGTGAGGAACATTTAACTTTTCATTGTGGCAGGTGGCTTAGCTTGTTAAGACCTTCTGGAGTCCTCCTTGTCATATATGTGTAAACTGAACTGTAGTAGAAGATTGGACTTGGGGAAAATGGGTCATGGGAAAAGGGTTAGACACTGCACACAACACACACACACCCTCCAGTCCCATGCGAGAGCAGGTGTATCTAAAGGAGTTCCTGCTTCCACAAGGTTCCTATCCTTGCAATGAGGTCTTGGGAAGACTTCCTCCTGGTGTCCCCATCTTGAGACACATAGTAGCACATAGGCAGAGGACCTTCTTGGTGATGGCACCCTACTTATGGAATGCTTTCTCTAGGAAAATTCACCAGGCACCTATGCAATTGTCCTTCAGGTGCCAGGAGGGCACTGTATATTCTTCCAGGACATTTTGAAACACTTGCTTTTAATTTCAACCTTTTATTGTTTTATTTAGCTATGTAAACCGTTCTGCGAACTCCTTTATTTTTTTTAAATAGGTATAATAATAATAATAATAATGAATTTTATTATTTGAACACTGCTTCATAGCTTTTAAAAATCTGCAGTGACTTTGTATTTGTAGATACTTTGTATTTATTATTTGGTTGGTTGGCAACCTTCAGTCTTGAAAGACTATGGTATAAGCCTACAGCACCCGGTATTCCCAGGCGGTCTCCCATCCAAGTACTAACCAGGTCTGACCCTGCTTAGCTTATTTATTATTTAATTTTAATTTTATTATTCTTATTGTATGCCACTGGATGGCATATTGGGTATATTTATTTATTTATTTATTTATTTATTTATTTATACCCGGTCTTTCTATCCTGCTAAGGGCACTCAAGGTGACTTACAAATAAAACGATAAAACAATACTAAAAATAATGATATATGATAAAAAAATTAAGACGATAAGACACAATAAACTTGGATCACCATTATGCTCATAAAAAAGGCACCAGCCCGCCCCCCCCCACCAGTGTCAGCATAAAAAGGATTCCCTAAATATAAAGGTCTTAAGACCACACCGAAAGGACTCAAGAGAGGGAGCTGTTCTTAATTCCAGGGGGAAGGAATTCCACAAACAGGGTGCCACCACCAAGAAGGCCCTATTTCTTGCAGCCATCCCTCTCTCCTCCATTTTGAATTGAGCCCAGAAGCAGCGGCCTTACTGAATTGAACCGACAAGCCCCAGCAACCAGGAAGGTGGTTGTGTTCAGCATTAATTGCAGTTTCCAAGCAGCTGTGTAGAGTGCGTAGAAATAGAGTTGCTTTGCTATTTTTGAAGAGAACCTAACTGAAGATGAAATTGAAAATATCTCAATTAACTTCAAACTCATTCAAGTGCTTTTTGTATCTATCTTACATTTATTTATACTGTCTAGATATATCAAGATTTTTAATTTGATTAGATCATGACCTCAAGCCTTACCAAAGCCTGAGATAATCAGCTAGCATGGTTAGCTGGGGACCCAATCCTATCTAACTTTCCAGCACCAGTGCAGCTGCAATGCAGCCCTGAGGAAAGGGAACAAATGTTTCCATACCTTGAGGAGGTCTCTGTGACTGTCCCTCCACTGCAGGATGGAGCTCACGCCCCATTGGCATGGCTGCGCTGGCTCTGGAAATTTGGATAGGATTGGGCTCTAAGGCTGCAATCCTATACATCAGTGATTTCTAAACTTTTTTGACTGGTGGCTCATGCTTACATGCTAACCTGGGAGTAGGTACAGGGCACAATTAAAAGGTGCCTTATGCTGGCCGAAGTCCCTTGGACTGGCATAGGAGGGTCGCAAACATGCCGTAAACCACGTTTGCGCCTCTGTGGCAGGAAGCCGCATCAGCGCATATAGATGTGCTGATGCGTGGAGGCTGGCAGAAGCAGCAAAGGTAGGTGTGGGGGGGTGGGGAGGAGGTGGGAGGGGGCATTTCTGGGTAGGGGGAGGGTGAGCGATGGGCGGCCCCGGGGGCGGGCACATGGGGAGCCAGGGGCGGTGCTGGGACCTGGCAGTTAGGCCGGACCCCAACCCCCATCCCTGGGGAGAATGGAGTGGCTTCAAGCAGCTCCGCTCTCCTCGGACTTGCGCCACCTCCAGAGGTGGCTTAGGTACGAGGAGACCCATTGGAGCCAGCAGCCCCTACCCAGGGGTAAGGGGGAAAGTGTCCCCTCGCCTTTGGCTGAGCCGCTGCTGGCCAGAAACCTGCGTTGGATGCAGCGCAAGCCTCCTGGCTTGCCTGCTCCAGCGCGGATTTGGATTGTGCCCTTAGTTGAATTCAGTGTGACTTACTTCTGAGTAGACATGCATTGGATTGTGCTGCAAATTAGAATTTCCCCAGTTTGAATATCATCTCTGTCACAAGCTATTCACTTAAGTTCCTCCCTCTTAGCCCCAGCTGCAATATGGAGATAATATTTTGTACAGGGTTGATGTAAGGACAACATCATGTTAGCACATGTGAAGCACTTCGCATACTTAGAAAGCACTATACAAATGCTAAGTGCTATTATCAACTGAAATCCTCTTCTATGCGCCATTGCAACTTGAGGTTTGACTGGTGTAACACATGAGAGAGTTTCTGCCATTGTGATAACTGGCCAGTGGAACTCCCTAACATATGAGATTTTGACCAGTTCCTGCTCTTTTGGTGATCTACAGGAAAATAAATGCCTCTCTGTTTTAGCAAGTCTTTGATTTGTTTTGGTTGAGTATTTAAAGTTTGGTTGTAAGCCTTCTTAGGAACCCCCGTGTAGTAAAGAAAGGCAGGTTATATACTGTATTTTAAAAATGGAGAATAATTTAATCCAATGTTGTGCACTAGACAAGTGAAATGTTCCAAAATGGCTCAAATTCTGATTGGTTGATACTATCTCATGCCATTCCACAGCAAAATGAATCAAGACAAATCAGGCAAGCATTTCCAAAAGCAGCAAATTAGAACACAAAAAGTTATAACAAAACTTCAGTTGTATGCTGAGATATATGTATTGCTCACGAAAAGAAAAGCTCTACTTAATAAAAATGTTCAACCAAGAATTGTTCATTTAAAATATTTGGGTAGTACTTTTTTTAAAGCATATTTTTCTTGTCTAAATAACATATGTGAACTATAGCTGCCTTTAAAAAGAATGGAGGCCATATTGCTGGGGGGAAAAACAGTAAAAGGCCTTCATATCAATGCTACCAGCGGGCAATTAATTGTAAGAAAACCTAATTTGCAGAAGCTGAAAGTGAATATCTTGCCACAGACCAATAGGCAAGTCCTGCTGCATTAGGAGCAGCCTTTCAGCCCGTGAATGTGGGCTGACTTCTTACCAGTGAAGAATTTATTAAACCAACTCTCTTTATCTCACTTGGCCGCACTAAAAAGCTATTTCAACAAGTGGAGTGCCTACTAATATTTAGAAAGCTACCACTTATGTAACAAGTTGGAAAGCGTTTACAACATGGTTGGATGGCTTCCCTCAGTCCTGTTTCCTCTTCTAGGATTTGTTGGAAAAACCTTCCCTATCTCCTCTTAAGTTTGTTGTCTTTTGTCAGTCACAAAGGGCAGATTTTCTTTTGTAAATCCCTAGTAATTAAACGAGCACTTCAGTAGTGATGGCCTTCAATGGGTCTGTTTCCTAGGTTTTGCCTTTGACAGTCATATTTTTTTTGCCCAAAAGGCCAGGAAGATGACTAGGCACCTAACCCTCCTTAACACTAAACCAATTGCTGCCCATGCAGGCTGCATGAAGGAGGAAAAGATTCATTAATGGCACTTCATTAAAGAGCTGCCAAGGGAAGGTCTAATGTGACTGAACCAAGTGAAATCCAGAGCAGGCTGTCTATTAGAGAAGCAACAAAGACAGTTTCGGAAACTGAACTCTGGCTCCACTGCAGCGGATTAGGAAGAGTGATGGGATTAGTGTTTAATGACTTGGGGCAAGAGACAAAGGGAATTTCGACAAAGAGGCTTAGATATGGAAGAATTAACACTCTCTATTCCAACCAGGCCTCTGATGAGTTCCAACATTCTTTTCAGCCTCTGAGGCTGAAGTGGGGGGGAGGCGCAGCGGCACAGGCGAAAAGACCAGCAAAGCTTTGCAACTTCCTTAACCTTTTCTTTTCCATAGCAAATTTTTTTTTTTAAGAAGAGGAAGAAAGAACTTTTGAAATTCTCACCCACACTTGTTCTTACAAAGACAAAAGGGTGCCATCAAAGCCTCTAAATTTAAGGTGGCAGCACATGTAAAGGTGGCATCAAATCCAGGCTCATTTCAAAACAGCCCTTGAAGAAGGAATCAAATAAAGTAATACTTAAAAATGACTAAGGGGAAAAAAAATCCTAGATCTAAAAAAAATCAGGATTTTATCCATGGGGCAATGATGAACAAGAACCACTAATGCTGCCCTGGCATAGAACTAGCACATAGTTGAATTTGAGTGCCCAAATAAAGATTATTTCCATAATCCTTACAACGGATCTGTAAAACAGGACAGCGCTCTTCATACAGGGGCCTCTTTTCACTTTTCATGCGCCATGTACAGTATACTACTTTGTGTAATATTGGTTGTTGTTGAAAAGCGATATAGAAATATTTGTCACTGTCGTCATCACCATCATCATTTCAAGGTTGGCCGTAACAATTAGAAAAAATAATCAAAATAGAAACCAGAGAGTAAAACAATGGCAATTACCAATTCAAAACAGCAAGTAAAACTGTCAGCAGTAAAAAGTTTACAGGAAACAGTTTACAGTTAAAAGCCTGGGAGGCAAAAAGGACTTTGCCTATCTCAAAAAGATATTTGAGTATCACACTGTATCACACAGGCCTCCTTAGGAAGAATTTCATCAATGGGGCCCCACAGCTGGAAAGATCCTCTCTCCAGGTGCCACCTGCCCCACATCTGATGGCAGAAGAACCTGGAAGAGAGCCTCCAATGAACATGTTACTTATAGACAGGCAGATGGGATGCAGGCATTCCTTCAGGCATCCAGTTGCCAAGTCATGTAGGGTTTTATAGGTAAGCACAGCACATTGAGCTGTGCCCACAGATCAATTGGGAGCCCATGATGATATTTAAGAGATGTTTATTATTATTGATGTTGATTTAATTATTGAGAGATGTTTCCTTGACTGGCCTCAATCAGAAGACTGGCGACTGTATTTGCACGAACTGAAGTTTAAAGCAAATTCCATGTACAATGCACTACAGTGGTCTGATCTGGAGGTCAACAGCACATGGATAACCACAGCAAGCCTGACTAGAAAGGACTATCACTGACATACTAGCCTAAGCTGATGAAAGGCATACTGAGCCACTGCTACCAGCTGGGTCACAGGTGACAAAACGGGAGTATCCTCCAAGGTTTGCCCCTAAACCGAAACCTTTAGTTGGAGTGCAACCCCATCTGCAACTGTTTGAATCAGGTTGATAATGGCTTGCCTAAGACACTCTGTCTAGTAAGTTCATAACCAAGGTGAGATTACCTTTTGAAGACCCTCAACTCAGAGTGCAGTCCTATGTATGTCAACGCAGAAGCAGGTTCCATTAAGTTCAATGGGATTTCAGGTCCAATCCTATCCAACATTCCAGCACCGGTGCAGCTGCAATTTAGTCCTGAGGCAAGGGAACAAATGTTCCCTTACCTTGTGGAGGCCTCAATAACTACCCTCCCACCACAAGATGCAGTGCACACCTCATTGGCATGACTACACCAGGGCCGGAAAGGTGGATAAGATTTGGCCCTTCGTCCCAGGTAAGTGCCTACAGGATCTTAGTCCAATCCAAACCAATAACCTTTATTGGCATACATAATACATGTAGCATAATCCAACAGTAATAATCCAAACAGTAACAATAATCCAAGCAGCATTAACAGTAACAATAATCCAAGCAGCATACAAGGCCTGTCCCAGTGAGCGCAACCTGCAGGTCCTCCGAGGTGCTCGCAGCAAAGTCCAGCAGACTGCCAGGAGATGTGCTAACGACTACTGGCTCCAGCTCTGTTCCGAGATACAGATAGCAGCTGACACGGGCAACATCAAGGGGATGTATGATGGTATCAAGCAGGCCCTAGGTCCAACACAGAAGAAAATTGCCCCTCTGAAGTCTGCAACAGGCGAGGTCATCCAGGATCGGGTGCAGCAGATGGAACGCTGGGTGCAGCACTACTCTGAGCTATATTCCAGAGAAAATGTAGTCACCGAAGAAGCGCTGAACAACATTGAGTGCCTGCCTGTGCTGGAGGAGCTTGACAGTGAACCAACCCTAGAAGAACTTCACGTGGCCCTGGACTCCCTTGCCTTTGGCAAGGCACCTGGAAAAGACAGCATCCCTGCTGAAGTCCTAAAGTGCTGCAAAGAGATCATCATCACTGAGCTGCATGAAATCCTTTGTCTCTGCTGGAGAGAAGGTGGAGTACCTCAAGACATGAGGGATGCAAACATCATCACGCTGTACAAGAACAAAGGCGACAGGGGTGACTGCAACAACTACCGTGGCATCTCTCTCCTTAGCGTTGTAGGAAAGTTGTTTGCCCGAGTTGCACTAAAGAGGCTCCAGGTACTTGCAGAGAGCGTTTATCCAGAATCACAGTGTGGATTCCGAGCCAACAGGTCCACCACTGATATGGTATTCTCCCTTAGACAACTGCAGGAGAAATGCAGGGAACAACGACAGCCACTCTTTATAGCCTTCATAGATCTCACAAAGGCTTTCGACCTGGTCAGCAGGGATGGCCTCTTCAAGATTCTCCCCAAGATTGGATGTCCACCCAGGCTCCTCAGCATCATCAGATCCTTCCACAAGGACATGAAGGGCACTGTTGTCTTTGATGGCTCCACATCACACCCCTTTGACATCCGAAGCGGCGTGAAGCAGGGCTGTGTTCTTGCACCAACCTTGTTTGGGATCTTCTTCGCTGTCCTGCTGAAGCAGGCCTTTGGAACTACAACAGAAGGCATCTATCTCCGGACCAGATCAGATAGAAAGCTCTTCAACCTCTCCAGACTGAGAGCAAAGTCCAAAGTCCAGCTGAAATGTCTGCGTGACTTCCTCTTTGCCGACGATGCAGCTATCACTACCCACTCTGCCAAAGATCTCCAGCAGCTCATGGATCGTTTTAGCAAGGCCTGCCAAGATTTTGGACTGACAATCAGCCTGAAGAAAACACAGGTCATGGTTCAGGATGTGGACTTACCTCCCTGCATTACAATCTCTGCACATGAACTGGAGGTTGTCCATGACTTTGTGTGCCTTGGCTCAACGATCTCCGACACTCTTTCTCTCGATACCGAGCTAAACAAACGCATCGGTAAAGCAGCTACCACGTTTTCCAGACTCACAAAGAGAGTCTGGTCCAACAAGAAGCTGACGGAACATACCAAGATCCAGGTCTACAGAGCTTGCGTCCTGAGTACACTTCTGTACTGCAGCGAGTCATGGACTCTTCACTCACAACAGGAGAGGAAACTGAATGCTTTCCACATGCGCTGCCTCCGACGTATTCTCGGCATCACCTGGCAGGACAAAGTTTCAAACAACACAGTCCTGGAACGTGCTGGAATCCCTAGCATGTATGCACTACTGAAACAGAGACGCCTGCGTTGGCTCGGTCATGTCGTGAGAATGGATGATGGCCGGATCCCAAAGGATCTCCTCTATGGAGAACTCGTGCAAGGAAAGCGCCCTACAGGTAGACCACAGCTGCGATACAAGGACATCTGCAAGAGGGATCTGAAGGCCTTAGGAGTGGACCTCAACAAGTGGGAAACCCTGGCCTCTGAGCGGCCCGCTTGGAGGCAGGCTGTGCAACATGGCCTTTCCCAGTTTGAAGAGACACTAAGCCAACAGTCTGAGGCTAAGAGGCAAAGAAGGAAGGCCCATAGCCAGGGAGACAGGCCAGGGATAGACTGCACTTGCTCCTGGTGTGGAAGGGATTGTCACTCCCGAATCGGCCTTTTCAGCCACACTAGATGCTGTTCCAGAACCACCTTTCAGAGCGCGATACCATAGTCTTTCGAGACTGAAGGTTGCCAACTAACTAATCCAACAGTAAAATAAAGCACAAAAGCTACAAATAGTAAAATAAAAATAAAATATACATTAACCATAAATAGGCTTAAGAAGTAGACCAAAAACTTAGAAACCAACTTCATAGAGATGGATATTAGTTCCTGTGATACTTTAACCATCCCAAATGGCTAACACTGAAAGTACTGATTGCGGTGTTCAGGATATAATTCCCTTTCCACACATGCAAATACTTGTATCATGATTTGTAGCCTGTGAAACATGATCTCAGATCTAGAACATCTCAGTGCTACAGAAAAACTACAGAAAAAACGCCAAGAATTATGTCACGAGTATGCGAGTCAATCATTTCAATGGTATTATCAGAGGAACAACCAGGTAAGATAATGCCATTTACTCAAGTAAAACTATGGGAGAGGCCTGGTTCAATAAAACTCTATCAATTCTCAAGCGGTAGTCTGAGGTCTTCCAAGAAATGTCATGTTGGCCAAATGCTAAACACCAGCTTGCAAAACTGTGCCTACTATGCAACCAAAATACAGATGTGAGGAGCAGAGGTGGGGAATTAAAGCTCCCAACAATGACGGCTATTTCTGATGTAACATTTTGCAGATGCAATTTTACAAGACACACAGATTATCTTCTAAAGGTAATTGTGTGAGGACTTGACAGTGCAATCCTGCATATCCTTACTCAGAAGTAAATCCCATTGTGTTCAGTAGGTCTCATCTCCGGGAAAGAGTGCATAGGATTGCCACCTTAGGGCCCAATCCTAAATTTTGCGTGCCAGCTCAACTCTAGTGCTAGCCCAGCTGAACTAGCGCCGGGCTAGTACCAGAGTTCCGCCGCTTGGCGGTTTCATGGACCACCGAGCAGTGGAGAGGTAGGTGGAGATATGGGGGGAGGTGGGTAGGAGGCATTCTGGGGTGGGGGGAGGCGAAGGGAGGGTAAGGAGGAAGCATGCCATGGGGAGTGGGACGGGAGGGAGGTTGGACAGGTGGAGCTTTGCTGGTCGCTCGACACAGAGGCCCAGTCAAACTTCTAAGCCAACCTTTGATTATAAGCCAAACTTTGGATCTCCGTAGAATTGAGTAATCCCATTGTGGGGCTACTCGCTTTACCCAGGGGAAGGGGATGAAAATCCCCTTCTTTCAAGGAGCTGCCAGTAGCTGCCTGAAATGTGCAGGATGCGGTGGCAGCCATTTTCAGTGCCACTGTAGCTCTGCACGCCAGGCAGCTCCGAATTGGGCTGTTAGTGATGGATAGTAGTTTTAGAAATAATAAATTTTTTTTAAATGTAGGATTGGTTATCCCATAACTTTTCTGGAAATGAATTCAAGATAATAAATCAACAATCATTTTCATGAACCTATCTGGGAAATACAAAATGCTACTTTATGGTAGATCCTATCTTTCATATTTTCTGGGACCACCTAGTCAAGAATACACTTGTGACATGCCTCACTGTTTACATCCAGTAAAACCAATTTTAAATGATTTTGGACCACCAAGTATTGCTTCAGAGCCACATCAGTGATAAGAGTCTATCAGATCATTCATTCATTCATTTTAAAATTATTTCTATACCACCTGTCCCTTTTTAAACAAAAGATTCAAGGTGGCTAGCAATCAAAGTTAAAACACAACACAATCATAAACTTATGATTTATGCTGCACTATCTGGGCTTAACTGGGTCAGAGAAATGAACCATGTTTTTTTCTGTAGCACTTCAGTAGTAAGTACAGTATGGAACTTGAAAAAGAAACGCACCAGATTCACATTCTAATGTAGATGGACAAAGAGGAAGGAGATGAAAGGGAGAAAAGAAAGGGGAAAGCTGGAGGCCAAAAGGTTTTTAACCTGGAAAGGTACAGCTTCCAATGCTGTTTTGTCTGCCACCTTTTGAGAATCTCGCCAATATCAATTTGGAATACTAGTTTTTAAAAACAAAACAACCTAAATAAATTTGAAAATGAAATATATTTTGACATGAACCATGTTACATGCCTCTGATCTTTCTTGCTTGTCACCTTTCTTCCTTGTGTGAAGTACAGGTATTTCAGTGAAACGCCATACAACTGCAGAGCTTGAGCCTCGCACGGGAGAGTTTCCAAACAAGCAACAATTTAAGGGCTGAAACCCAAAAGTAGCAATCAAAACTTTCTGTAGGCTCAGGAGTGCTGTTCTCTGCTGCAAAGGGCATATTGCAAGGGGAGCACGGAGGCCGATCCCCATTAATGCGTAAATAAGGCTCTGACTGTAAACCAAGGCTTCATGTATTTCTTTCTATTATCAGACTCCTAAAAGTACTTGCAGAGAAAAGCCAAGTATTCATTTCATGTGTTAGCCATCACAAAATGCCCCTAGAGCAGCTTTAGACTCTGAAGTATTATTTCGCCTGTGTGGTTTTGTGGGACAATGGCAGCCCCCTGCCGTAATCCATTCAGGGCCAATATCATCAGTCAGTGTGAAATTAAATACATTACAGGGTAAGAGCTTAATGCGTTTTATAGGCAGTTGTTCATCCACATCAAACTTTCGCTTTTAAAATCCTAACATTTGATCCCGCGACAGGAACCATGCCTCGAGAAGGCAACGGGCACATTTGCGCTGCCAGCAGGGCAGTAAACGCAAAGCAGAGTCTGCAGTTGCAAACGCTGTTGGCTAAAAGATTAGCTTTGGAGGGAGGCACAGACATACTCAACGTCTTTGCTGTAGGAAAAAAGGAGACTAAGACCCTGAGCATTCTTTCACTGGACTGACCACATTCTTCAAGTGGCAGACTGGTAGCAGACTCAGAGGCCAATCCTGAGCTTCACGCGCTGGCATGCACTGCCATGAATGTGCCACAAGGCACGTTTGCAAGTCCTAATGCCGGGTGAGCGCCTAATGCTGACCGGCGCTGGGCTAGTGCCAGGAGAGTACCCAGCCTCTGCCACTCAGTGGTCACACGGACCGCTGAGCAGCGGAGAGGAAAGCAGGGCAGGGGAAGGTGGGGAGGTGTTCCAGGGAGGGGGGGCGGGGGGAGACCTCTTCAGAGAGGGTGGGGGTTTCCTGGAAGCACAGTTAATAGCGTTAGGGAAACTCAGAGAGGCTTCCCTGATGCAGCTCTGGGTCGCGTGAGGCTCTGTGAGCCTCAAGTGAGTGGGCGGGGGATTTTCATGCAGGGGTGGTGGTGACAGCCTGCCGAGGGAGGTGCCATCACACCTTTGCCCCAGGTGTGGGGCTGGGGAGGTCCACCACTACCCAGAATAATCTGTGTCTCATTTTCTCTCCTTCCTCAATATCAACAAGAAATGTAAACATGATGGTGGTGGAAGGCTGCAGGTTACGAGCCAATGAGGAAAACCACCATGCTGCCTGGTTTGCTTTGTTGCCTTCCCAAAAGCCCCCAGTGGGTTGACTTCTGGTGTTTCATCTGCTATTTTGAGAATATGCCAAAATACAGGCAGGCCCTTGTATCTGTGGATCTGATATCAGCGGATTCCGTTATCAGTGGATCCATATCGGGGAGGGGGGGTCCCCGAAATGGATCCCCTACAGATATGCAGGCATGCTTGCATTCCAGAAAGAGAATATTGCAGTATTAAACTTTGGTTGTACACTGTAAATATATGACCTACCCTTTGAAACCCATTTTGCACCACTCTCCATGTTGGACCTCACCCTAGTTGTGCCTGTTCATCAGGATCCTTGCTTCTGTGGCAACAAAGTAGCACCTGATGTGTGTGCTTTTCTAGTATCTCCAGATCTGCAGTAAGGGCTGAAATTTGAAGCATGAAAAGTGCCCTTTGAGTGAGACAATTAAGAGTGCCTTAGTTCACCAGTTACTCATTGCTTGCCAGGTATAGGGAGTCACCCTTTCTGTCTTTCCCCATAAAAACATGCAGCTCTCACCCCAGTCACACTGAGGCCATATGGCATCTCATCTCATGCAAATTAAGTGGGCAAACTAAGAATGCTCATGCTGACTCTGGCGTTTTTTGAGTGGAAACTGAGAGAGGGGCTGGGAGCCGTTGACTTCTTTTGGGGCCCTGGCCAGAGTCCAGCTTTGCCACCCTATGGAGCCAGCCATGCATGTCCATACACTGGGAGTGGAAACATAACTGAGAATTTGGCCCCAAGCGAGCTCTAGGCATGACTCATTGCTTCTGAAAACAGCATTAGACAGAAAAACCCAGTAGTGAAAACGATTATTTCATATATCTTCATTGCTCCCCATTGCTATCTGCTGTGGCTTTTTAACTGTTGAAAGAACATCAAGCATTTTCAAATAGACAGGCTGTTCTCAGCAGTGGAATTCAGTGCCAAGGATATTAGTCAGCCGTAAGTTTTTGGATCATATGTCACAGTGGATTATCTGATACTCCATGAACATCGACTGCTTCTTTCATTTGTGCCTACAAAACTTGTTCTCAGGCATGCCACAGATACTACAGCCTCCCCACAGTGGATCCTGCACCGACAGTGGTGGCATTGTATCCTGCTTGCCTGCAAAGGAAAGTAAGCTGTGCATCTTAACGCAGAACCCACTTATCAGGAATGTGCATTCAGCAGGCGTCGTTACGATATGTTGCTTTGAGTGGCACAAATCTGATACTAAACCAGTCAAAGGAACGTTAGGTCATCTCTCCAGCAGCCTAATGAGCTTGTAGGCAGGGAGCAGGAATTGAGGCTCCATACCCCTAAAGAAATGGGTATTGAGGCCTTGAATGGTTGCCAGGGGGTACAAGGGAGAGCAGGGAAGACTGTGGCTCAGTTCAGCTATTGTAAGTGAAAACACAGGCAAGCACTGCAGCTGAGTGTGAATGAAGAGTGGCAGGAGATGCAGAAAGGATGACGGGAAGGACTGATTTTGCAGGCAGAAACTGAATTCCAAATTTAGGAGCTAATCTGGAAAAGGAGATAGAGGTGTTTTTTGTTTGTTTTTGGGTTGTTTTTTTTTAAACAGCAGGAAATACTTGTGGCCAAAACATGAAAGTTTCCCCCCTCCCTTCTTTACTTCTATTTATAAATCCAATGCCTAGAGGTGGGAGAAAATTGTTTTATTTTTGCACTGATTTCAGTGTTTTCCATTGTTAGAAATGTACAAAGCAGTGTTATGTGTTTTTATTCAAAGTTTTACATTATAAATATAAATTAAATCACTTTAAAAGTGTACTAGGTAGGTGATATCAGTGGTACAGTGTCATCAGATGAAGCCATAGTCAATACCCGTGCATACTCCAATAATAAATAAAAAACATTTGTTTTAACCATTTTCTTTGTTCACAAATTTTGGGTTTGTTGGTTGCTGTTTTTTTACAAAACTGAGAAGTGCAGAAAGTGGCGTTATGTGTTTTTATTTTGTTATTACTGTTTTCTCCCATTTCTACCATTGGCTCTTAATTCAGTTTATATCCCACTCAGCTGCCTTCTGTTCCCACTTCTCCTTCAGCAGATGTTGCTCTATATTGGGAACAACAAGGATGATGTCTGCTGAGAAATTTCACCTTTTGGTGTTCTAATATTTTTCCATTCAGTGGCGTAACAACCTCAGGCACAGTATAGACTCTTCTCATGGCTGGTCATGTCTCGCCTATCGTTCTCAGAATGTTTCTATAGAGCAAAAAATTAAAAATAAAGTATATGAAATTATTAGAAATATTGATCATCTGGAAGAGACAGGAGAGAAAGGGTCAAAATAAACTGAAGAGAACATTTGTGTTCTTAAGTGATTTCTGTTGATTACAGTATGTTAATTTTTAGCTTCTTGGGCAAGATTGTCATTTTTGCACCACAGTTTTGCTATTGACATGTCTGCAGTCCATCTTCTGTGTAGAGTCACATGGCCAAAATTAAGTGGTTATCTAGAAGACAGCTTCATTGGGACCTGCGGTGCCTGGGTTGCTTATTCAGCACTTCTCCAGGTAGAAGCTGCAATCATTTCATTTGGGTTTTTTTCTGAGTTATTGGCTAGTTTTTGTTTTGCTTAAAACTGACAAAATATTCTCCTTGGTCTCAAAATAGGTGGTGAATAAATGTTAAAACACATTTCAATGGATCTTACTCCCAAGTAATCCAATCCTGCGCTCCCTGTACCCAGGGCTGTAGCGGTGCCGAAAATCGTGGGTAGCACCGGAGGCTCCTTGGGAGAATGGAACTTTCATCCCTTTCCTCCAGGTAAGCTAAGTAGCCTTGCAATGGGGCTACTCAATTCTACGTCGACCCAAGGGTCAGCATAGAATTTTGAGCCTCCGTGTCGGGCTGGTGGCCCAAAATGGAGGCTCAGGATCCAGTGAAGTGAAGCTCCAACGGTCCTGCTTCCCTCCTGCGGCATGCCTCCTCCCTGCCCTCTCTCCGTCCTCCACCTGCCTCCCCCCACCCCAGAATGCCTCCTCTCTGCCTCCTCCCACATCCTCACCTACCTCTCTGCTGCCCGAAGGTTCGCATGAATGTCGAGCACTGGAGCTCCTGTGCTTGCCTGGTTCCAGCCCAGCACCAGCCAGTGCTGGGCTAGTACCAGCACTCCACCAGTGCTAGGGTCCACAAATGTGCAGTATGGCATGTTTATGACAGTGAGCACCGGTGATGAGCCGGCATGCACTGTATAGGATTGGGCCCCAAGTCTGCACGGAATCTTCTCTGGCATCTGAAATCAGAATCTGCACTCCAAAATGCCTACCTACAAAGATGTAGTCCTCCTTGATATGAGCACAAGGAATGATGTGGCTGCTGTCAGCATGATAAAAGTCTCTTCAGGAGCTGCTGTGAACTCCTGGGGGCCAAGAGAAGTGCAGGGACAACACCAGAGAATGAGGTAGGGCTTATGGTGGTATACTTGCAGAGCCCCTGAAGAGGTTTCGCAGAACCCCAGGGCATTGAGAAATGCTGCCTCCTGCATATAGCTGCATCACCTTCTACTGTTGTATTTATTTAAATATCTTAGGCTGCTGTCAACTATATACTTGATTTATATATGCAAAAGACACATTTTACAATCAGAGAATGTAAAGAATTGGCATCCTTGATTCCTGTTTCATTTGTGTATATCTGTACAATCACACAAGGACAAATGTCTTGTGTAATATCTATCAACAGAGTGTGATATTTACAGCCATTTCAAAGAACGATGATGGATACAAAACTGGATCATAGGGAGGTTAGATGGCCACAGACAAGGTGTATGCTGTAAATTCTAATCATGTGGACTCGCTGCGTTTCAGTGAGGTAAGTGTTGACATAAGGCAATTTGGAAGGGAGCACTTGAAGCATTCATTTCTGTACTTATTACAGTATTGGTAACAGTGACACCTTTTGAATGGCTTGCAGGTGCTTGTCTTCTGAACGCCAAAGAGGATTAAACATATGTATTGCTTTTAAAGTAATAATTAAAAAGATCAAGCCCATGCAGAGAAGAACTTTCAAAGGCCACTGTCCTAAGTACATGCACATGGAAACAGTTTCCAGTGGAATTATTGGAACAGGACAGATGCACGATGAGTGGTGGCTTGCCTGGGGAGTGAGCCATCGCAGGTCTAACCTCCTAGACAGTGTTTGTATTGCTACCTTAAGCCATCTCAGGCCTATGCTTACTCAGAAATAAATCACAATGAGTTGAATGGGACTTACTCCCAGGCAAGTGTGCATATGATTTCAGTCTAAGGGCCCAATCCTATCTAGCGATGGTGTGTTGGGCTGGAGCTTGACGTCAAGGAACTAGGCCATTAAGGGAAGGTAAGAAGTGAAATAAGTACCTTTCTGGCTGCCATTGTTTTGCTGGCGTAGCTCTGAGTCGACTGCTGGATGTGGATCAGGGCAATGAGTGCAAAAGTCCTGGGAAGACTGCGAAACACTAGGTCATTAAATGTTATCTTACTAATATTTAATACATTTAATTGTAAACGTATTAGGATAGCTGTATTTTGGTTATATTTAGTTGAACTAATTTTTCCCCTGCCCACTCATTTCCAGTGTATCATTAGGCTGCAAAACCTCACTGCAAAACTTCTGGCTATGGGCTTTAATGCTTAACCCAAAACAAAGCAAGTGTGCCTTAAAAAGCAGGGAAAATCCAGCACAGCCCCTTGTTACAGAAAAAAATGCTGACTTTGTAATAGCTATTGAAT
Source organism: Tiliqua scincoides (assembly GCF_035046505.1). Lineage (NCBI taxonomy): Eukaryota > Metazoa > Chordata > Lepidosauria > Squamata > Scincidae > Tiliqua > Tiliqua scincoides. The sequence goes on along the minus strand of NC_089821.1, from coordinate 141,766,577 downwards.
TTTTTTTAAAAAAAGGTGATTCACAAGGTTGGAGTTACTTAAGTCCAATCAGCTGCAATCCAACAGGTGATGGGGAAGGGAGGATGGGGGCCCTCTGAAAGGTCAGGCATGGAATCGCGCTTTAAGTTGAGTTGCCTATGATAACTGTGGTTATGTCACCTTCCCCATTGTGCTCCTTCTCCCATTTTAATTTTAGTTGGAGGTTTGTCCTGGGGCTGCCGTGTGCTGTGTTTACACCTGATGTCACTTCCTGGCATGCTTTGTTTGGAGGCCTTGAGCAGTGAGGCACCTGCTCACAAAGGTGCTTTGTTTAAAGACACCTTGAGCAGTGAGCAGGAAGTTGTTGGTGTGAAGGAGCATTCAGTCCTGCTTTCTCCCATTAACATACTGAAATGGGACATTCAGTTCTAGGTGATCTGCACCCTGTGCTTTAAACACACACACACACCCTATAGAATGGCCTTTAGTGAGTTGCATAAGCAGTACTACCTGTTCAGATTCCCATCTACAGACTGACCAAGTACATTCGTAGTCTCTGTGTGTGTGTGTGTGTGTGTGTGTGTGTGTGATTTGCAGAGATCAGTTGTGCTAAATGCAACCAATCCCTACAACTCTCCTAGCCCACAAACACCATGAAAGCTCCTTCTATGAAGACATGTTGTGCCACGAAAGTCCTTCTGACTACCCACATGCATAAAGTTAAACATGTGCATAAAAGTCTAGCATTACAGCCTGAAAGAAATGTACTGTATAGACTTGGAAATGCTCTCTAAATAACATGCTTTATTTATTCAAGGGCTACATTTTAAACACACTCAAGCAGAGGAAAGCATTACCTGAGAAACATTTAAGTATGTCAGTAGAATTGAGAAGTGGATGAAAAATAAATTAGTAAAATACACCGAATTCACCAGCATAACCTGCCAGACTGCCATACTCTTCTAAAGCACTTTTCTAAAGTGAAGGAACTTTTTAATTATCAGAAATGAACTAATAAGTATTAGGACGATACTGCATCTTCTGTTCACAATTGTCTCTGTAGTTTCTTCATACGTTTAGGTGTGTCTACTTTTGCCTGGCTCTCCAAGAAGAAAAATGGGGAGGCTAGAGTAAAATGTTGACTTATTAACATCACAGGGAAATATAAACTAAGGTAAAAAAAAAAAACCTCACAACATATGGAATGTGAGAAAAGGATTTACTGCTTAAGGCTTAATGAACTTTGTAAATAAAGTTCTCAAATCTACTAATTTGTTTGAGCTTCAAAGTGGAATAGAATACAAAGCTCAAAGAAAAGATTTTTTTTCTTTAATAGTTCTTCTGCAAAAAAATCAAATAAATAAAAATTAAAAAGCATACTCCTGATCTAAAATTAGCTTTGCATAATGGCCAAGCTGAGAGCATCTCTATTATTTATCTGATCCTACGTGGGCAAAAATGATAAATAGGAATCTATAACCACATTAATGAAGGAAAAATTAATAGTATTTGCTTTAGCATCTTATAATTGGGTAGAAGGCAGGAAGAGTGTTCCTGTGATGATACAAGAAGGAAATACCTGCATCCACTGTTAGTGATATTTGTTGTCTGTTGCGATATATGATCCAGACAGCTATATGTATTGGAAAACAATGATTTGCAAGTTGATCTGTGCAGGTGAATCAGGCCTGAAGAGGAAGTCATGATTCAGTAGCTAGACCTATACAATAGCTATAGAGAGCTAGACCTATACAATAACAGTGGATATGGGTATATGTATTTATCCTCACCAGTAGTGGGAGCAGTTATCCATTCAGTTCCTAGTTTAAATATGTGTGATTGCTGCCTCCTACTTTGATTAGACTACACTTCTGCTTCTATTTCCTCTCTTTTTGTTCTGCCTGAGTAACAGTGGCTGCAGTTCTTTCCTTGTTACAGTGAAGGTCTTAACAAAACTGGGGATGGATTGATTTCCTAACAATGCTAACACTGTGCATGAGAAGGAAACCCAGCCATTCAAGATAGCCTGCATTACTGGAATAGATTCTCTGCCCACAGACTGATTTTCTTTTTGTAAGGTTCTTGGGCAAGCTTCTGGAGTAAGCAACGTTGCTTCTCCTCATATGAACCTCTAGGAACATTCATGCTTATCTTGTCCAACACCAGTGGTGCGCTCCAGCAGTAACTTCAGAAAGTCTGAGTTGACCTATAGCGGCTGCTGGGGTTTACCCTGGGGCAAGGGGACAAATGTTCCCCTACCCCATGGAGAACTCCAGCAGCCAAAACAGAAGCTGCACTGGTACCTCTTCATTGCCGCATGGGAAGTTGATAGGATTGGGCTAGCAGTCTCCTGTACTTTGGTCTGCAACCACGAAGAGGTTCTCACAGGCACATTATAATGGTGACTGCTACTTTAAGGACAGGCTTCTGATCTGTAAATATCTGCAAGATCTTGGGAGGGAGGATCAAGCCATTTGATTGGTACAGGGATTAAATACACTGGCAGCTACTCAGGCTGAAGGGCACAGTAAACCCACCACTTACTGTGTTCACTTGTAAACTATAAAGAAACAGATTTTTATAGGCATGAGGGCACTCTGCCAAAATGCGAAGGCTACACACGACAGGCTCCTCAAATGGAAACAAATGTTCATTATACTTGTACCTTTTATTCTAGTAGAAAAGTATTCATTTTTGATTATCCAAAGGGCAAAATAGTAAATTAAGAGGCAGGAGGGAAAAAAAGTAACTGAATCCTGCACTCTTGAATGAGTTGGACAATACTACTACTACTACTACTACTACTACTACTACTACTAATAATAATAATAATAATAATAACTTTATTTTTACCCCGCCTTTCTCCCCAAAGGGACTCAAGGCGGCTTACAACAGGTTGAAACAGATTAAAAACATATTTTAAAAACAGATAAAAGCATATTAACACATATCATTAAAACAGTAGTCAGATAAAAAGTAGTAAAAAGGTAAAAAGAGCATAGAGCAGCAAGTCATAAAAAAATCAGGCCTGTAAAAAATTAAAAGATGTTGAAAAGATGTTAAAAAGGCCGAGAACTCAGAAGGCTTGTTTAAACAGAAGGGTCTTCAGGCCTCGCCGAAAAGTCTCAAGAGAGGAAGCCATTCTTAAGTCAAGGGGAAGGGAATTCCATAGCATTGGTGCCACTACTGAGAAGGTCCTATTTCTAGCCGCTGCCCCATGTACCTCCCTAGGCAGCGGCACTTGTAAAAAGGCCTTTTCCGATGACCTAAGAGGACGAGCCGGATTGTATGGAAGTAGGTGATCTCTAAGATACCCTGGTCCAGAGCAGTATAGGGCTTTAAAGGTCAAAACCAGCACCTTGAATTGGGCCTGGAAACGAATGGGCAGCCAATGTAGCCGCTGGAGAAGCAGACTGACAGAGTCAAACCGCCTACCTCCAGTAACCACACGGGCTGCCGCATTCTACACTAATTGCAGTTTCCGAACAGTCTTCAAGGGCAGCCCCACATAGAGCGCGTTACAATAATCTAACCTCGATGTCACCATGGCATGGATCACCGTGGCCAGGTCTACATGATCCAATGAACATATTTTTTTCTACTACTGAGGTTCAAACTATGTGAGATGTGAAAGATCCATGATAAGATCTCCCAGTGTTTCTATTTTTCCTCAAGCCATTTCTACCTAATGCTGCATATACACAACAGGGACCAAATGTGCACACCTGTGAACCAGGCAAAAATTTAAAAGCAGCCACAGTTTGTGTGTGTGCGTATGTGAATTTTGGTCGGAACAGCAACACCGAAGAAGGAGAGTTTCATTAATCCATTTTGCTAATCTAAATACTACCTCCCAGCTGTAAATAGCAGCTTGGGGCACAGTCAATTTAGTCTGGCCATAATTCAGACCTCTGATCTGTCTAGCTAGCCCATCTGATTGGCAGGAGCTCTCCAAGGTCTCAGTCTTTCCCTGTCCTTGAGAGACTTAAGAAACAAGTATATTAATGTTTATGACAAATGTTTACATTTCAATCTATTAGAGTACAATAATTAAACCATGTTGCCCTCTCTTTTTGATCTTATAAGCAGGCAATTTTAACTGATGCTCAGTTCTAAACAAACAAACAAACAAAAAGTACAGGAAATGACCCAGTACACAGAATGTGACCAAAAGAAAATGCCTGTGATTGAATTCTAGACCCTTACAATGCAAGTTCTGCAATGGAGCTTTGGTCCCTTTTACAGAGTTTTATGAGGCCAGCAAATTCTCCTCTTTGCATCAAGAACTAAATTGTCTCAATCATGAAAATTTTTGCTTTCACTTATCTTACAGCTCACCTGTGCTGCTCACTAAGCTAATGTGTGAAGAACATTCACACATGAGGATAGGGAGAGAGAGAGAAAAAAAATTGACAGAACGTTTGATTGTTTCTTTTGATCTTTTCAGAATATTTCTATTTTCCTAAAACCTGCAGCCCAAATTGGAGATGACTGAGTGCAAGAACCTTGCATATGCCTGTCCATATAAAAACATGGTGGCAGTGGACCCTAGAAAATCAGAAACAAAAGCACAAGTGAAATAACTATGCTTTTAAATGCCATATTTTCGGAAAGCCAAGATACCTGCACGAGGAACCCACAACCATTGGGCTTCTCAAATAGCATAGCTATGGGTGGAAGAAAACCAACTGATATATGACGAACCAAAGGTTTCAGTAAATAATTTTGGGGTCTGTTTATATTATATAGCATGTAAAGCATTCAAAGTCAGCTGCAAATTAAAGTGATTGCCATGGAGCTGGACCATCTAGACCAACTGTTTTCAACCACTGTGCCATGGCACACTGGTGTGCCGCGAGTGTTCCACAGGTGTGCCACAGGAATTTGGGGGAAAGTCATTTATTAATAGGGCAAATGGGAGATGTGAGCCCCCACTGGCAGCATGGTGTGCCTTGTCAATTGTCAAAAACCTGGTGGTGTGCCTTGACCATTTTAGTGTCAGTGTGCCTTGAGATGGAAAAGGTTGACAATCACTGATCTAGACTCACACCTATTGTGTGATCAGGGCATGTTTCCTTACTTAAAAAAAAAATAGTGTGAATATTTAACGCTGCCCCCACCATGATCCCAGTCCAAGTCAGGCTCACCCTGTGGCTATTTGTTCTTGGGAGAAAAACTCTCTTGGTACAAACTGGATGTTTTTACCTGGAGCAAATAGCAGCTGCATGGGGGAGGGTTTGATCCAGGTTGAAACTGTGATGGGGCAAAAGTTAACACCCCTATCCTTTGCTGTATCCTCCATATGAATTGATTCCTTAGTGCATTATTTACATCAGAAAAGTCGAGCACACAGGCTCCAGTCTCACAGTGAGCACCGCCCACATACAATTCAATCTCAGCCTACACAAAATTTGTCTTTGCTTTGTTACTTTTGTAGCACTGATGAAATTAAAAGGATGACATTATTCAGTCTTAATAGCCTTACACAACACAGAAGGCTCCATTAGAGCCTTCATAAGCATATAGCCTGCTCGCTCATCAATCTCTATGTCACAGGAATAGTTAGATCTGCTACTCTGTGTGATCTACTGAGAGGAATGCACAAGTAACTGCCATATGTGATTGATTCATTATTTAAAAAGTGTGCAGCCTGCCCAATTCTGAGGGCTGAGACCTTGTTAACAATATGACAGATATTAAACAAAATAACACAAAAAATAGAAACATATCTAATTTAAATTTTAGAGACACAGACAGGTACACTTCTTGCTGACATGACAAAGGCCAGATGGATGGAAAGTTGGGTATGGGACTCATGGGAGCGTTGAGGGCTAAGGCTGTCTGTGGGACAGAGCCACAATGCTGATAGAGGAGTTTCTCTTTTTAACAACAGGAAGCAAAGGGTGAGTCCTGCACCATCAAGGCATTAGGCACTTGGTGCCCCTTCTATCTTCAGTGCCATGAGGTGAGGTCCTCAGGATGCCATCAGTTACATTAACAAAGTTGTTGGCCAAGTGTGTTGGCAACCTTAAGTCTCGAAAGACTATGGTATCGCGCTCTGAAAGGTGGTTCTGGCACAGCGTCTAGTGTGGCTGAAAAGGCCGATTCGGGAGTGACAATCCCTTCCACACTGGGAGCAAGTGCAGTTTGTCCCTGGTCTGTCTCCCTGGCTATGGGCCTTCCTTCTTTGCCTCTTAGCCTCAGACTATTGGCCAAGTGTCTCTTCAAACTGGGAAAGGCCATGCTGCAGAGCCTGCCAGTTCTCAAGCGGGCCACTCAGAGGCCAGGGTTTCCCACCTGTTGAGGTCCGCTCCTAAGGCCTTCAGATCCCTCTTGCAGATGTCCTTGTAGCGCAGCTGTGGTCTACCTGTAGGGCGCTTTCCTTGCACGAGTTCTCCATAGAGGAGATCCTTTGGGATCCTTTGTTGGCCAAGTATCACAGTGAAAAAAAAGTAGAATAAAGCAAGGAGTCACTATCAAGGCTGAGCTGAGACCAGAAACATTTGTAGGATGGCAGTGTTTGCAGTCTGCAATCTTGCAGTATCAAGATTGCATCATATGAGGCTGAGAAGAGATTGGTTGACTAGAGATCAGCAGAAGGGAGCATCAACAACTTAAGAAAGAAGATGGTTATGCGGAATAGAAGACCTATCAAGGCCAAGCCTCTCTCAGAGCATGCATCCAGTCAGTGAAACTGGTGCATATACAAATATGTTTTTATATGATGTTCACCGTGAGTCTCGATATAGACAGAAATGGGAGACATACAAACACAACAAATTTGCAAGTGCATTTATCCAACAAAGCTACAAGGGACTATGACTGCACAAAGTTACATCAGTGAGATTCTGCATTTAGGTAATTAGAAGGATAATTGGACAACAGCGCAGGCCCATTCATGATACAAATGAGCCCATTATCAGGCGGTGGATTGGGGCTTGAGTGGAGGAGTGGCAAACATGCTGCATTCCAGACAGGAGCATAGCTTGAGGGGGGGGGGGCAAGCGGTAAGCACAGGAGGCACCGCAACATGCCTTATAAGTACATCTTCCCACTCGCAGTTGAAGCCGTTTGGGCAGTGACGGCAGTGCTCAGGAGCTGCCTGCTTTAGCAAGTGCCTGCATATTTCTGTCGCTGCCTAGAATGGCTCCAATGGTGAGTGGGAGGGAGTGCTTACACGGCACGTTGTGGTGCCTGCAGTATGTGCTATTCTGCTCCCTCTAGCTATGCCAGCCCTCAGAGCACAGTGTCCCTCATCTTTTTTTTCAACCAGGTGCTTTAAAAGAGTCTGGTGGGGGAAGGAGTAGCAAGTTCACTATTTCCTCTGTGCAGGCTCTTTAAACAAAAGAGGAAACGTAGAGCACTCTGGGAATGATCCCAGTATGTCTTACATTTCCTGCTCTGGTTCAAGAATCCATATGGAAGAAGGAGCCAGGTAAGAGGGGGTGGCGGAAGTGGCGGAGGAGCAGCTGAGCTATTCACTGCCTTAGGCAGCTCAGTCGCTTCAGCCGGCCCTAAAAAACCTGACTGTCCTCTAATAGTTTATAGATTTCAAAGAAACACATGGACATTTTTTAAATACTGAAACTAACGTTTTCTCAAGAAGGAATTTCTAAGGCAAATTCCAAAGGTCCATCTGTTTGCAGTAAATATTTCTAAGAGACTTGTGGTGGAAAAAAGAGAGATATAATGTGTCCAGTGTAGATGCTGTTTCCTAGCATACCACTATATACAATTATCTGGGGAAGATTAATCAAAGTGCTGATCAAGATGCATTTGTTCCCCATGCCAAGAATGCGACTTTAAGTCCTGGAATTTTAAGCAATCCTGCTCTAGTTGGACGAAGTAGATTATTTCTGAGTGGAGATCTTGACAGACTTTTTTCCCCCCTCTTCCCTTCTTGAATATAATGGCCCAAACTGGCCATTAATTTAGGATTAGCTCATACATTAAGCCATGCAGTAAAGTATTTTTATGATGCTACTTCCAACAGTTTAAAAGGCTGCAACTCAAGATCTCAAAAACGGAAGGGGGTAGGAGAATAAAGGTGGAAATGTTGACATGTTGTTAAACAATCAAAAAAGTTACAACAGATTGCCAAAATGCTGAAACCTGACATTTACAGTGAAATTGTGCCTTTCTTTTCAATATGAAATATCTCAACTGATTAGTTTGCAATAATTACCTAATCCTTATTCTTTTGCTTTCAGGCTATTTGTGTAAGATTATGTTACTGCAGTACCAAACCAGACCGAGGGCCCTGCTGTCATGGCTCTTTAGCCAAATGAATCGGAGTCTCTTGTAAACAGTCTTGTGATCTGATTTCCATAGGGACAAAAGTTGTAAAAGGCCAGGGATTTGCAATGGATTTACACATATACTGTTTCACTTAAGTTACCAAGGTCGACTTAACAGCCCTTTTCCTCTGAGTCAAAAACATACTTGCCACCCGGTCACTGACATTATATGTGAAGAATTTGGCAATGGGACTTGCAAGGTGGAAGTTGATGATTGAACAACAATTTATGTTGTTTTTTAAGATTGGGGGGGGGACTGTTTTAATGAGTCACATGAAATTGCTGGAAAGCTGGTTTTTACTAAGATGTAGGATAAAGGAGCAAGACAAGATTGCTGGCCTCTTAAATGGTACGTTTATTTAATGGAAGTCCACTTGACCTCAGTATCAGAGAAGGATATGTGGTAAAGGTATACGTTTTTCTGTCTTTTGAGTCATTGTTTTAGCAACTTTTTTGTCTTTCCACCTGCCTGCAGGTACGTATGTGTGGTGGGGTGGGGGTGGGGGAGAGACACTTGAAAGGCAGTTCAGGAGACCTCATTCAGAACTAATTGTAACCAGAATCTGATGAACAAAACATAAGAGCCCTGCTGGGTCAGGCCAAAGGCCCATCTAGTCCAACTTCCTGTTTCTCACAGTGACCTGCCCAGTGGCGCAGCCCGGTGCCAAGCTCAAAATGTTGCCCTGGAAGTGATGTCACAACTGGAAATGATGTCATGCCCGGGCTTTTAAAAAAGTGAAAATTGGGAGGAACTCACCCCCTTCCCCCAGCAGCTTGGCACCTAATTGCTCTGCTGCCTCCCCCCATTCAGTGGCATAGCTAAGGCATCTTATCTGCTACCTGGGGACAAAGAAGATTTGTAGCCCACTCCAGGCAAAATGAAATTAATTAAGTAAATAAATAAAAAGTGTGCCCCTGATAGGTTTGAGACACTATGCTGGGGTGAAGAGGGATGGTTATTCTCCCCTTGCTAACTATAAGAGGGGCATCACTTTAAAAAGTGCCTTTTACCCAGTTAGCAGAGGTAACTATATTAGGATACATGGAAATGAGAGCTGACTCATATTAACACCTTATTGGTTTCATGCTGTATCATGATAACATGTCATTGTAACATGTCAATAACATGATAATATGTCACTGGCTCTCAGAACAATCAGTCTCATAGGTCAGTTTTAAATTAAGAAAATCCACTTTTTGTTCCATAAGACAGTTGTGTTTTCATTTTCTGGTTAATTGACCATACCTTTTGATAGAATACAGCTATTCCAATGCAGTTTGTTTCATTGCATTCTGCATTAAATTATCTTTCTAATGATATATAACATGATGGTATTATTCATACATACCAAGATTTTTACAATTTTGTGTCCAGCTCAGCTTGTTGCCCCTCTAAAGCTTGATGCCCGGTGCAACTGCTACCCCCTGCACCTCCTTAGTTACACCACTGGAGCTACCAGATCCCTCAGGGAGCACACAAGACAACAAGGTACCTGTATCCTGTTGCCACTCCCTTGCACCTGGCATTCAGAGATAGCCCATAATCGTAAGCAAGGATGCAGTACAGAGATCAGAAATGATGTGCCAGTGCACAAGGCACAGTGGTAGGATTCAATCCAGGCTTAGTCTTTGGAAATTACTTTAGCAGCATAATTGCTACACATATGAGAAATTACTTAGATGTCCTTCTGCATGGGAGCCTGCATCAAGTGCTTAGGGCGGACTTTAACCACACCAAGAAAAAAAATGAAAATGTTCTTTTTCATGGTCCTTCACTGGTGTGATTAAAACTGGACGGAATCACCCAGGAGCCTCTTCACACAAAGGAACCCCTCACCACTGAAAAGCACCAATGGGATTCCGTTTCTGTAGCAATCATGCTCCTAAGGTGATGCTTGAAGTGGGCTTCAATAAGGAGCAAGTAAGACTATGATGCTATGCAGTGGTGTCACTAGGGCTCGCGTCACCCGGTGCGGGATGCCAGCACGTCACCCCCCATGCAGTGGGCGGGGCAATACCCCAGGTGGTGGGCGTGGTGATGTACCATCACTCTGCCCCCACTGGTTTTTTGGCTGTACCTTTGGATAGAACAAAGATAGGACACATTCTGCATGAAATTACACATTGATTGATATATAACATGATGTATTATTCCTCCATACTGTGATTTCAGTGATTTTGGTCACTAGTGGTGTCACACACCCCACCCCCAGGGTGTCAATTTACTAACACTTTATTGCAGCAGTTCTCAAACTTTTAGCACTGGGACCTACTTTTTAGAATGACAGTCTGTCCAAGACCCACCAGAAGTGATGTCATGGTGGAAGTGATATTATCAGGCAAATTAAAATAAATAAGTATAAATAATTAAAGTAAAACAAATAATTAAATAAGCAGAAACCAGCCCTGGTCCATCAAGTGAATTTCCTCTGTAGCCTGCCTGCAATAATACCACCCCTCCAAAACCAGTAAGGTTTTTAGCCCTACCCAGTGCCCAGTTCAATTTAAGAACTTCTGTTTAAACCAGATCACTGTCAGGATCCACCTGGCTTTGCAAGCCTCAAAAAGGTTCACCTTATCAGCTGAAGCCTCTGTTTTGATCCTCTTTAGGGGGGGGGGCTGCCTTCTGGAGCACTTATTTAGCTGCAGGTGCATAGGATCAGGACCATTCTGGTAGCATTGCACTCTCCTTCACCTGATCTTCCACACCAGCCAAGGCACATTTGCTTACTTGCAAGTAAATGCGACTGTGAGGCTTAGTTTCATGTTCCATAGGGCTCAATACATTCATCTGCTTGGAGGGAGGGACTTGCTTCTCAGGTGTTTTTGGGGGTTGCATTCATTGGATCAGGACCATTCTGGTGTCGTTGGATTCCTGTCAGCCTGCCCTTTCTGACAGACTAAGGCTAGTTCACCTACTCACAAGTAAACGCATGATAAGGCTCACTTTCACTTTCCATAGGGATCCATGCATTTTTTGTTCTCTAGGTTTTTGGCTATAACTTTTGATAGAAAGGAGATATTTCACTCTGGTTTTTTGCATTGCATTCCGCTCAAAATTCTGCATCCAACAGTATATAATACGATGGGGTTACTCCTAACTACCGTGATTTTAGCATGTCACCCCCCCAGTGCGCGTCACCCGGTGCGGCCCGCACCCCCTGCACCCCCTAGTGACGCCACTGATGCTATGCACACTTTCCTGGGAGTAAGCTCCATTGACTATAATGGGACTTACTTCTGAGTAGACAAGCATAGGATTGGGCTCTAAGTCCCAGCAATATTCTATGACTAGACTCCTTTCCAGTCAACTTTAAATAGTTTGGGTTACAGTGATTAGATTGAAATGCACTGATAATACATGAAAATGGATTCACAGTTAATCCACAAGTCCCAATGAGTGGCTTGATTGTCTTAGTAACTTGGCAAACAATTTCTTTGTGAAATGCTATTCCAATTGCTGGCATAATTTCTTCAATACAGCAGAAAGAATCAGATTATAATATGACCCAGAAGCTGCACGTACTTCGGACTCATTAATATGCTTATGCTGTTACCATGCCACCATGCTTAAAAGCATAAAGATACGCTTTTCTCAGCTAGTCCTCCATATCTTCATATCTCCTGTGTGCCAGGAAAACCTCTTTGATTAGTCACACTAAACCACCGCTTAAGTGGTGTGCATTTTTCTCAGGCCTGCAGTTTTCATAATCAAGTAATAAATTCTGGGACTTATCATAAGTGCTCTCGTTCCAACGTATGTGCAAAGAAATTCATCAGGAGTTTCCTCCATCCTTATTAAAAACACCTGAGTAATTAAAGATGTATACTTTTGAAAGTTCAATTCATCGGGTCAGAATGCGAACTTTGAAATCTGCACTGAGGTTTTACTAGGTGATTGTTTTATGGCGTCATCTTGTTAAACTGTTTCTGATAAAAACAAAAATGAAGGGGTAGCTCTTATTATGATGGGTGATTTATTCAAAAGAGAAAGAATGGCTCCCCCTCCTTCTCCCACACTTTGGCAAACAGGAACTGTCTGGAGAGCAGAGTACATTATAATGTTAGGTTAGGGGAAAAAAAAGATTACTTTTCTCTATGTGTCATCCTTCAGAGCCAGAATATCATCAACTTTGATAAACTGTGATGACTGAGCCAAGCTTGAAACTGTTTTAACAATGAATATATGAAACCATAAAGATCTACTGAGTATTATTCTTCAGCTATTCTATAGTCCTGCAGTGACAACATTATTTAAAATCGTGCCTGAGATGTAACCTAATTCTCCTGTACTCCTTGCTACTACACACTTGTCTTTAATATTGCCTTCTAGAGCCAAAGTGCAATGCTAATCTATCATAAATGCAACTGCAGGTGAGATCTATTATAGAGACCTTACTAAAACCAGTGTGTTCTTTATGCACATGTATCTCATATCCATCTGACTGTTATCCAGTTGGAAAGGGGGGGAAACCCCTTCCCAGGGAGTGCAATGCTTCAGATACTGTAGCAGGCGGCCAACAGAATATGACACTTATGCTAATCTGCACCCCGCTGTGGAAATACATACACAAGGATTCCATTACCACATTCATTAGGCTGCAGTACACTTCATCTTGAATAGGGATTATGAACTATAATAGACTGAAAACAGTTGATTGAACCCATTTAGCCAAATCTCTATGACACTAGCCAAATATTTCAGAAGAAAGGAAGCGCTGGAAGTAATTCAGCTGTTTTGAATGCGTGTGCCTCCTCTTTCTTTCCAGTTCTTCAGTGTAAAGGGGAAGCTCAGGATCATGGATAGCACCTTCATTCTCAAAGGCTGCACAAGCATTAATTAAGAGTACCATGACCCAGACGTTCTTAGGGCTGATGAGGGTTTTGGGGGCATGTGTTTTATTCATTATTTGCTTTGGAAAGAGTGCATGAAACATGTTATCAAATTCTCTGTGCTCCTATTAGAAAGCTTTCTTTGGCACCCAGATGAGGATATTTCTTTTGTTGATCACACATGTTGAGCGATCATACGGTGACCTCATTATATAGTTTAAAAGGTAATTAGAATCAGATGGGAGAAGCTTGTTGTCCAGTACTATGTTCAGTGTTCCTAAGTAGGAATATGCTGATGTTCAAGAAACGTAGACTGCTTTCGTTAGCCGGAAACCAAACTGAAACCTGCTTCAACTCTTGTCAGGAGTAATAATGGAGGGGGTGGGGGGGCAATGGGATAGCAGTCACTGTTGAAGAAACATGTTGTAGATGCTGAGTCTGACAAGAAACTAAGCAAACCAACCAACCAACCGAGAGCCTCCAGCCTAAATAATAAGAGGTAATACGTTAAACCCTCCCCTTAAAAAGAAATGGATATTGGGGCAACTCACTAATCTTCCACATGTGTGAATAGGGATGCTCAGCTAGAGGGCTTTCCACGATGCCCCTTGAGTAGGTTCTAACCTCTGGAGCATCCAAGAGGTTGCAACTGTATGAATTGCTCTTGATGTTTTCTTTTCTGAGGAGAGAAAGCTTGAATTACTTTTTTTTCTCATTATTGTTTTTCTTTTTAAACACATTTCTGCCCAATTCACAGGTGTACACATTTGGTCCTTGTTGCGTATATGCAATATTGGGCAGAAATATAACAACAGTAGTGCTGTTCTAAAAAGAAAAGAAAAACACAACAAGTAGCAATAAATGACTAAAGCCTCTTCCCAGCTCCATGGGGGGGGGGGGGGAAACAGGCATTAGGGCAATTCAGAGGTTATTCTGCACAAATTCCCCAACCATGATCATGAGGGAAGTATTTGAGCGAAGACGAAGAATTTCAAAGACACAGAACCCTGAAAAGCCTTTACAGTGCTTTTTCTGTCCACATTTGACAGGATAGGGGTGGCTGTGGAAGATGGAGCAGATATACTGCTGCCCGAACGGCCCCTCCTGACTGAGGAGTTAAGTCAGATAGAGGTTAAAAGAGAAGATGTTTCAAACCTCATTGATAAATTAAAGATCAATAAGTCACCGGGCCCTGATGGCATCCACCCAACAGTTATCAAGGAACTGAAGAATGAAGTTGCAGATCTCTTGACTAAGGTATGCAACTTGTCCCTCAAAACGGCCATGGTGCCAGAAGATTGGAGGATAGCAAATGTCACGCCTATTTTTAAAAAGGGAAAGAGGGGGGACCCGGGAAACTATAGGCCGGTCAGCCTAACATCCATACCGGGTAAGATGGTGGAATGCCTCATCAAAGATAGGATCTCAAAACACATAGACGAACAGACTTTGCTGAGGGAGAGTCAGCATGGCTTCTGTAAGGGTAAGTCTTGCCTCACAAACCTTATAGAATTCTTTGAAAAGGTCAACAGGCATGTGGATGCGGGAGAACCTGTGGACATTATATATCTGGACTTTCAGAAGGCGTTTGACACGGTCCCTCAACAAAGACTACTGAAAAAACTCCACAGTCAGGGAATTAGAGGACAGGTCCTCTCGTGGATTGAGAACTGGTTGGAGGCCAAGAAGCAGAGAGTGGGTGTCAATGGGCAATTTTCACAATGGAGAGAGGTGAAAAGCAGTGTGCGCCAAGGATCTGTCCTGGGACCGGTGCTTTTCAACCTCTTCATAAATGACCTGGAGACAGGGTTGAGCAGTGAAGTGGCTAAGTTTGCAGACGACACCAAACTTTTCCAAGTGGTGAAGACCAGAAGTGATTGTGAGGAGCTCCAGAAGGATCTCTCCAGACTGGCAGAATGGGCAGCAAAATGGTAGATGCGCTTCAATGTCAGTTAGTGTAAAGTCATGCACATTGGGGCAAAAAATCAAAACTTTAGATATAGGCTGATGGGTTCTGAGCTGTCTGTGACAGATCAGGAGAGAGATCTTGGGGTGGTGGTAGACAGGTCGATGAAAGTGTCGACCCAATGTGCGGCGGCAGTGAAGAAGGCCAATTTTATGCTTGGGATCATTAGGAAGGGTATTGAGAACAAAACGGCTAGTATTATAATGCCGTTGTACAAATCTGTGGTAAGGCCACACCTGGAGTATTGTGTCCAGTTCTGGTCGCCGCATCTCAAAAAAGACATAGTGGAAATGGAAAAGGTGCAAAAGAGAGCGACTAAGATGATTACTAGGCTGGGGCACCTTCCTTATGAGGAAAGGCTATGGCGTTTGGGCCTCTTCAGCCTAGAAAAGAGACGCCTGAGGGGGGACACGATTGAGACATACAAAATTATGCAGGGAATGGACAGAGTGGATAGGGAGATGCTTTTTACACTCTCACATAATACCAGAACCAGGGGACATCCACTAAAATGGAGTGTTGGGCGGGTTAGGACAGACAAAAGAAAATATTTCTTTACTCAGTGTGTGGTCGGTCTGTGGAACTCCTTGCCACAGGATGTGGTGATGGCGTCTAGCCTAGACGCCTTTAAAAGGGGATTGGACAAGTTTCTGGAGGAAAAATCCATTATGCGGTACAAGCCATGATATGTATGCGCAACCTCCTGATTTTAGAAATGGGTTATGTCAGAATGCCAGATGCAAGGGAGGGCACCAGGATGAGGTCTCTTGTATCTGGTGTGCTCCCTGGGGCATTTGGTGGGCTGCTGTGAGATACAGGAAGCTGGACTAGATGGGCCTATGGCCTGATCCAGTCGGGCTGTTCTTATGTTCTTATGTTCTTATGTACTGGTTCTTGGTTGCTCCAGACGTTAGGATGCGAACAAAAGGAACTTTCAATTAAAGGTTATGAAGAACTTCCTGACAGTACAAAGTCTTTGGCAAGGGAACAATTTGCCTCAGAAAGTGGTAGACTCTCCATTGTTGAATGTCTTTAAGCAGAGGCTAAATAGCCGTCTATCTGGGTTGCTGTACGTGTGGACAGCTGGCATTGGTAGCGGGTTGAACTTAATGATCTTATAGGTCCATTCCAGCTCTATGACAATATGGCCCATTCTTTCTTGTCCAACATCAGATTTTCTGACCTTCCAGAAATGGGAGCAGCAGAACATGGAAAACATAGCAGAACCATGGTTTGCTGACAGTTGAACATAGTTGCTGTGAGTGAATAAAGAAGTAATTCAGAATAGATGTCTAGCCTGGAAATATCATTATTCAGTTCTGTCACCCCCAGCAACTGTTACCCTGCACATGCCCGATCTTGTCTGATCTTGGAAGCTAAGCAGGGTCAGGTCTGGTTAGTACTTGGATGGGAGACTGCCTGGGAATACCGGATGCTGTAGGCTTATACCATAGTCTTTCGAGACTGAAGGTTGCCAACCACTAGTTGATATTGCCTTTTTGTCTGAGATATAACAACATGAGCAGAAACTCTGGGATATGATCAGTAATAAACAGAGTGGATTTTGAAAGAGGGTATTTTTTCCCCCTCAGCCCTGAGAGCACCTTCAGACATTCCCTTATTATGCAGAAGTAGGCTGAACAACATTCACATAATTTTGATACCTCCACAATAACATTAGAACATTTGAGATAATCCTCTATATCTCCTTTGTCTACGTCTAGGAGGTGCACAAGCTGACTCAGTGTTGGTACTAGGCGAATCATCCTGGTGGAGAAGATGCCCAAGTTGTATTCCAGCTGTGATGTCGTGAAGGAACGGGAAGCACAGCAAGAATGGGTGTCTTGTTTCCTCATGGCAAGGTAATGCCTGACACTGCTTCTATTAACCACCGGCAACCTCCCTATATCTGAGATTAGGACAAATACCTATTAGGGACCAAGAGGTGACTTTCTGACCACCAAGAGCTCCAGAACATCTCATCTTCGAAATTAAGCCTCTTCCCTCTGAAGTGTATTTTACTCTATAAAAAAATATATAGCATTTCCTACTGAAGGGGGTCAAGTTTCAAGAAGGTGTTTGACCTTGCTGCTGCTTGCTTTTAAAGCCTACTCCCTTTCATTGTGCTCCAGGTTTTGCTTTCTCTTGAATTTTGGGGAAGGTAAGTGGAAGGATCAAACAGGTTGAAGGAGGTACTGTTTTCTTGCTTCACAAACATGGCCCTTTACACTGTGATTGTAATACAATCCATCCTCTCTGGGACTGTGAATGCTACAGTGCAAAACTGTGTTTGAAAACCTCTTTTATCATTCATCGTCTCCAGACCGAAATCATTTTTGACAACCTCTGCAGAAAACAAGCAGCTTTCTGGCTACTGGCGAGCCGATTAAAGGGAGGAAACACATGTTCACTGTCAGACCAAGCCCCTGGAGAAAGCAATGACAACCTTTTAACCTCCTTTCCCAGTGAAAGTGCCCAAATGTTTCACTGGAACAAAACCCTGGCATTGTTTTAAGTAGCTTTTCATTTAATGTACCTTTTTTTTTTTTTTTAGATTTTTCAAGAACCTATTTTCGAAACCAATTCAATTCTAGCCAGGTTAAGAGAGCCAGAGAGTATCTTTCTGAGAACTTATCTTATAAAAATAAAACAAAACCTCTCTGACCACAGTTTAAATACCAGCACACTGAAAAGTTCACTAACCTCAACAGTGATTTCTTGCTATAAGCCAAGAAACTGCAGGAGTGAAATTTTCTGAACAGTAGGGAAGGCTGCCTAGCAGACATTATTAGCACTCTGAGCATTTGAATCTGGCCATGGAAACTTTTGTGAAGCATGAGATGCTCAGCCAGAAAAATCCCACACATTACTTATGTATTTGTTATCGAGGAAAGCTTTTTCTTTCACCCCACTGTTCTTATTCACAATGAGAGAAAAAATTGTCTACAGAGAAGTAAAGTGCACATATTTTTATAATAATTGGATGCTTTAAAAATAATCCTGCTAGTTCTTTATAATTATAAAGTTGCAGTTCAAGATTTTGTTGACATATAACCTTGCTTTCCCCCCCCCCTCAGAGGGCCCAATCCTATCCAACTTGCCAGTCCTGATGCAACTGTACCAACAGAGTGTGCGCTGCATTCTGTGGTGGGGAAGCAGCCATGGAGACGACCTCCTCCTCCATAAGGGACTGCATTGCAGCTGCATCAGTACTGGAAATTTGGATAGGACTGAACCCTAAGATGGTATATCCATATCCAGGGATCTGATATCTGAGCTGTCTGTGACAGATCAGGAGAGAGATCTTGGGGTGGTGGTGGACAGGTCGATGAAAGTGTCAAGCCAGTGTGCAGTGGCAGTAAAGAAGGCCAATTCTATGCTTGGGATCATTAGAAAAGGTATTGAGAACAAAACAGCTAATATTATAATGCCGTTGTACAAATCTGTGGTAAGGCCACACCTGGAGTATTGTGTCCAGTTCTGGTCGCCACATCTCAAAAAAGACATAGTGGAAATGGAAAAGGTGCAAAAGAGAGTGACTAAGATGATTACTAGGCTGGGGCACCTTCCTTATGAGGAAAGGCTATGGCGTTTGGGCCTCTTCAGCCTAGAAAAGAGGCGCTGGAGGGGGGACATGATTGAGACATACAAAATGATGCAGGGGATGGACAGAGTGGATAGAGAGATGCTCTTTACACTCTCACATAACACCAGAACCAGGGGGCATCCAATAAAATTGAGTGTTGGGAGAGTTAGAACAGACAAAAGAAAATATTTCTTAACTCAGCCTGTGGTTGGTCTGTGGAACTCCTTGCCACAGGATGCGGTGCTGGCGTCTAGCCTAGATGCCTTTAAAAGGGGATTGGACAAGTTTCTGGAGGAAAAATCCATTACGGGGTACAAGCCATGATGTGTATGCGCAACCTCCTGATTTTAGAAATGGGCTATGTCAGAATGCCAGATGCAGGGGAGGGCACCAGGATGAGGTCTCTTGTATCTGGTGTGCTCCCTGGGGCATTTGGTGGGCTGCTGTGAAATACAGGAAGCTGGACTAGACGGACCTATGGCCTGATCCAGTGAGGCTGTTCTTATGTTCGGGGGGGGGGGGTATCCATATCCATAAACATATCCAGGGGGGAATATGTTAATACTAGTATTATTAACAGTATTTATATACAGCTTTTCAACAAAAAGTTCACAGAGCAGTTTACAGAGAAAAATCAAATAACTAATGAGAACTAATATGTTCCCAGCCTCCCCCCCCCATGGATATAGAAATCATGAATAAGAGAGAACCCTATACAACACTGGTCTGTGCCCCCCATGACCCCCCACCTATTCATTTTTCTTCCTTGCCAAGCAAGCCAAGCAAGCATGTTTCCTTTTTGCAGACTGCTGAAGGGAACAAGACAAGCAGGCAGGTGAGGGTGGCAGCTTCAGGTTATCTATCACCCTGAGTGTGCAGCCACCAGCTCCTCCCTCCAGCCTACCACAGACATGAGCCACAGTAATCTGCCTTCTGCCTGCTACAAATGAGTGAAAAGCAAATAATCCACCTCCTTACATTGCTCCTGGTGCAGTTTTTTTTTTTTCAGACATGCAAGTTCCCATTTGAATCACAGGGATCAAGTATACAGAGGTGCTCCTTCATGTGCATGGTTCCTTTAAATTGGAAGCTCTGCATTTCTGCAGCTGAAGAAACTGCATGTCTTAAAAGATGTTGAGCAGAGGCAGTAGCAGCAGACCTGAGGTGGCTCTAGCTGGCATTCTAGGTTGCACTGCCCTTGGATCTAAGTGAAACCCAGTCCACTCATTGCTGACAGATTTCTGTACTTTGATTGTGAAAGTTCGAGGTCCTGAAAGCTGGATTGGTCTGTTGTTTTGAATGACTGAGAGCCCAATCCTGTGGTCGGTGGCATGGGTCCGTGCCGCCGAACATAGTCGCAAACGTGCCATAAGGCACGTTTGCGTGGCTCACTGCTCACTGGGCTAGCGCCGTGCGGTCGCCCAGGTTCCGTGGCTCGGCAGTCTCCCGGACTGCCAGGCTGTGGAACGGCAGGCGGGGGCGGGGCGAGGACGGGGGTGGGGAGGAGGCATTCCGAGGAGGGGGGAGGCCGGCGGGGGTGGTGAGAGGGCAGGGAGGAGGCGTGATGGGGAGGTGTGATGTGGGGAGGGGGGCAGGTGGGAGGCGTGCCTGGGGGAGGGAGGCAGATCTGTGGAGCTCCGGCTCCACAGGATCCCAGGCGCTCGTGTAGGGCTGCACGCCCTGCATGAGCACCTTTACCTTACCACCGACCTTTTGGTCGGCGGTAAAGTGAGTAGCCCCATTGCGGGGCTGCTTATCTTACTTGGGAAAAGTGGACAAACGTGCAGGAGGCGCTGGATTCGGCGGCAGCCCTCCTCGGTGCCACCGAGCCTGGGCACCCCAGGATTGGGCTGCCCAATGCCAGTGCTTTAAAACTAACACTAACATGTTTGTGCCAACATTAAATTCTATAGCCTTGCGAATTCATTGACAAGAGTTTGTGCTTTCTTGCTGACTCTGCTTAAATGAGCAGTTTCATGACATATTTTGTCTCATGTACGAGTCTCATTGATATGAGAAGGAGAAATTGGAGTCCTTGAGATCATAATTCTATTGAATCAGAGCCAAAATTTAGTCCCACTT
The DNA here is from genome assembly GCF_035046505.1 of Tiliqua scincoides. Lineage (NCBI taxonomy): Eukaryota > Metazoa > Chordata > Lepidosauria > Squamata > Scincidae > Tiliqua > Tiliqua scincoides. Next base: position 141,745,834 of record NC_089821.1, on the reverse strand, counting down.
GAAGTGCTGCAAAACAGGTGTGAATCCATGCAGACAGACATGCTCCTGCAAACCCAAAATCTCTGAGGACTTGTGGAAAGAGACCAAAACTACGGGGGGAAAAATTTCCAAACTTTATAACTCTTTCTCCTTCAACTGAACAAGAATGATTTTCAGAGAGAGAGAGGTATACAAATTAGATTTTAAATGTAAGCCTCTTTAGAAGGTTTCTGTTTGGTAATATTGTGCTATATTGTAAAGCAATTCTATGAAATGGTCAATGTCTTTCTCAAAAAACAACCATAGGGAGATGATTGGGATCAGGGCCAGATTGATTGCATCACCCCCTGGTGGACTTCCTTCCGTACTAGAACGTACAGAATAAATTACAATATCATATGCACAATTTAAATGCAGTGGCATCACTAGTGCTGGCGTACGTCCACGAACTTTATAACTTTATTTTAACAACACAGTTTTGGTCAGTAGTAGTGTCACCCCCCCGCCTGAGTGCATCACCCGGTGCAGTCTGCACCCCCTGCACTCCCTGGTTCTGCCACTACCCCTGCCCCTGTTCTGATCTTGATTGTGTACTCTTCCATGTCTTATTTTAAATGTGCCTGCAGGTTACTGCAGACTGGAAGGTTAAGGCTTCTTCACCACTGTGCCCACCAACCTGCTGATGTGCTGGGTAACCACAGAGCTCTATACCAGGGAAATACTTTTGTGTAAGATTGCCCCAAAAGCTCTGAGCCTAATCCCTGCAAGCACAGAGCTTTCTGGGATGATCTTCCGCGGAAGCATCTGCCTGGCCCCAGGCTCTATGGTTGTGTGGCACACGATCAGGTTGCTGCAGGCCAGAAGGTTAAGGCTTCCCCACCACCATGTGCAAGCTAGATGAAATCTTGTGGTAGGCTAGATGTGGCCCGTGGTTTGGCCCACGGCCCTGTTGCATGTGATTATAGACTGTAAACTGTTCTGAACAATTTGGAAGAAAACAATAATTAAATTGCAACAAAATGTTTGTGGGGCAGTTTTAAAGTTTTCAAATAGTAATTATGAAATACTGAAGCGATCCGTTTAACCCTTTGAAAGCTGGTGAATATTTTAAGAGGTTAAAAACAGGGCCTTTTTTTTTTTTTAAAAAAAAAAAAGATATGTATATATCCTTAAGCCACGTTTAGGTTCTGAGTTTCTAAAATTTTTTTAAATTAAATGGAATCCTTTCTTCAAATGAACAGTCATGGATAGTTTGTTTTTTGACATTATTACACTTCGGTTTGGCATGCTGTTTACATTACTGTGCAGAGTGACAATCTGATCATAAAGGCATCACTGCGAGCTAGGAACATAAGATTCAAAGACTGCCTTTGAGAATTTAAAGAAGTAAATCAGAAGCTGTACATTTCATTCATGTTTGATTAAACTGTATCGCAATGCCAGGTGCCAACAGAATTTAATATTCAGTTGTTAGGTTCTTCTCATTGCTCAGCACAAGAGTAGGCTTCATTTTCTCTCACAGGACTTTTGTCTTCAGTTCAGGAAGATGATCCCAGCCCAGCTGCAACATGCAAATGTTAGTATTGCTCATGCATTCTCTCCCTTCCCCCCCTCATCCCCTTCTGAATAACCAAATGACATTTACTTCAGGGTAGATACTAATCTGTTTCCAGGTTACCAGGGAAGGTTTAAAGGTTAGAATGCAGGTTTTCATTCTGCTTAATTCTTGTCTGTGGAGGATTGCCAGCTGGGCCTTCCTGGTGCAGGGAAGTCACTCAGTGACTGCATTTGTTGTGTTTGGTTGGTTATGAAAAAAGTCTAACCATCACCTGGGCTTTTGTTCCTTGACTTTTGTGCAAGCAATGTTTTGAAAGAAAAGCAAGGATTTTCAGACTCATTCAATGTTAGTATCATGGTCCTTCAATAACTGGGCAACTCTACACTTGTTTCTTTGGAAGTCTGTCTCACTAAAGTTTAGGAAGGTTTGTCTCCTAGAACAGCAATTTTCAAACTTTTTCATCTCAAGGCACACTGACATAGAGCTATGGTTTTATGGCAATTGACAAGGTACATCATGCTACTGGTCAGGGGCTCAAATCCCACAATGGCCATACATAAATTACCCTCCACCAAATTCCTGCAGCACACCTAGGGACCATTCATGGTGCACATGGTGCACTGCTTGAAAATTACTGTCCTGGAAGGATTGCTAAGTTCAGCAGGTGTGCAGTGGGATCCTAAGCCTGTTGTACTGGAATCGAGGAGGTAGGATGTGGTGTTGGCAGTGGCCCCTTTAAGGGTAAGGCCTGGGCATTCAGCCGGGAGTGTGCTGCACAGCTGCAGCCACTTGAAGGCAATAGGGCCCTCAGGCATAAAAGTACCTGATGAAGAGAGCATTTGGTGTGGGTAGCAGAAGGAGGAAAGCTTGAGGAAGGACAGAGTGGAATGGCTGATGTGTGAATGGACTTTGGAGGCTGGTGGAGATACTACGATGGGTGTTTGGCTGCCATGCCTAAGACCTGTGGAGGACCAAGGGGCTGCTGTAATGGCAGGAGGCTGCTGGCAGGAGAGAGGACCTCTGCAGGTTGAACAGGCAAGCTACCCTGGTGGTGGGGTCCAGCAGGACTGTAAGGCAGAACTAGAGTCATTGTTGGTTAAAAAAGGGGGTGCTAAATAGCTAAAAGTGAGCATTAATTCTCCAGGCAGAGCTTGGACTGGGAATCTGGTAAAATACCTGCTTACTCAAAGTAAGTCCCACTGAAGTCAATGTAAGTATTTGAGCTGTTCAGGCTGTTAGGCTTTGCTGGTGTCAAAAGAGGCCCATCCCCATTCTCATTTATGATGTTCACATTAACTACTATTTTTAGAGGCCTATGGTGGACATGATTTGACTAAAGTTGGGGGGAATGGAAAGGTGGGTTTTATGGATTTCCTTAAGTGCCCCCCCCCCCACTTTCCTGGTACAAGCACTTTTTAAGGCTTCTTTCAATTGCAATAACTCCAGACCCTTGTTAGGATCTGACATCTGCAAGCTTACGTTAGAGTGAGTCCTATTGTCCTCAGTGGGACTTAACTTTGAGGTAAATCTTCAACAGGATTGAGCTGTACAACTAATTCTATTTCAGACATTGGTAAATACAATGACCCCATTGAAATGCTTTGGTATTGTGACGAGAAAGCCAAAACGACAATGCTTTTCTCTTCCCCATCAGTAACCAGAAGGTCACTGTTAGTTACTATTTTAATGTCCCCTTTGATTAAGTATGAAGTGATTGTCTTGTAATTATGTGTATTCAGTGGAAAAAACAATAGACATGTTCAATTAGGAATGCTGCTTTTTACTGCATTGCAAGTTTAATGAAGTTGCAGCATCACTGCAAGTTATAAATGATAATGAATACAGATTAAAACAAAACCAAAATAGCAAAATAAGTATTCTCAGAGAACTAGTGGGCATGCATGTGTAATCTGATGAATTTTCCTGAAGAGTGTGATAGGCGGTCTAAGAAGTAAATGACACTTGTTTGAAGACTTCAGTTGTTGACCAAAAAGAGTAAATTATCGATGTGGCCAGTAACATGTGGATCCAGCTGGAGTGTCATGTGTCACAGCGGCTGTGTGCGGCCAGCTGGAAGACACACAAAGGCAGGGTAAGCTAAACAATTACCGTTATTCATAATAGTAAACCAGCATTCGAAACACGCAGGCCCAGCTTTAGGAAATAACTTTGCATTCCAACATACCCACAATTGACTGTCGAATTTGCTTCTGAATGGCAGGTAGCTGTGCGCCAAGCAAACAATGCCAAATCATCCTCTACCAGTCCAAGGTCTTCTGTTTTTACACAACTGGTCAGGACAGAATGGCTTACAGAGGGCCAGTGTGAGGCAATGGTTGCAGTGTTGAACTTAGACTTAGGGAGACATGGCTTCCAATCCCTACACAGCCATGATGCTCACTGGGTGACCTTTAACCAGGCACCATTTGTCAACCTAGCTCACAGGGATATTTTGAAGATAAAATGGAATAATCCTGGTGCACTCTGCTCTGGGCATCTTGGGAAATGGTAGGGTACAAATGTGATGTGATAGAGCTGATGTGAGCTCCTAGCAGTTAGGGGCCCGATCCTACGCCTGGGTGGCACTGCTCTTGCACACACTGCCCAGGCAACGGCCATCATGAAAGTGCTGTAAGGCACTTCACAGTGGCCAGGAGAGGGAAGCACTAGCAGAGAGGTCAGCACCAGTTGGTGCTGACCTGCTTGAATGGCAGCTGAGAGCCCGTGGCAGTGAGTAGGCCACTGAGCAGCATTTTGAAGTAGGGGAAGGTGGGAAGGGAGCAAAACTTGGCAGCCCGGGAGCAGTTCAGGTCTGGAAGGGGGGCGGGGACAGCAGCAGAAGCTGCTGCTAAATCCTATCCCCTCTCCTGTGCCTGAAAGCCCTATGCAGGATACTTGAATCTGCACCCATGATTAGGTTGGTGCAGTTCTGAATAGCCCATAGGGGCTGCCTGGTCCTAACACAGGGTAAGGGAAATGATGTTAAACACTTTATAGTTTAGCTTCAGCAAATTTAAAGCAGGCTCAAGTTTCTCCAGCTTCCACTCTTAGAATATTAATCTTAAACAAACGGCCCAAACGTGTATTTCAAATAGAAAGGTTAACAAGCAAGACTTGAGTGAGGATTTCATGGTTCACATGCAGAGGCACATGATCCCAGATCACTTACACCTGAGTTCATGTGCCCCCCCCCACTGTTCCAAGAGGTGATGGACTGATATGGTCAGTTCTATAATAAAGGTGCCATAGTCTGGCACACGAAAAAGGAAGGAAGACCTCGCATTGATACCAGCAAGACCCGGGATCAGAGAAAAGTGGAGGAATTTGCACAAGCGCTTGAGGAATCTCTTCCAGGCCCGGCCGACGCAAACGCATCCAACAGATGGGAACATTTCAAGAATACCGTTTACAACACCGCCTTGTCCATATTCGGCAAGAAGACCAACAAGGCGGCAGACTGGTTTGAAGCCCACTCTGAGGAGTTGACACCAGTCATTGAGGAAAAGAGGAGAGCTCAAGCAGCATACAACGCCTGTCCCAGTGAGCGCAACCTGCAGGTCCTCCGAACTGCTCGCAGCAAAGTCCAACAGACTGCCAGGAGATGTGCTAACGACTACTGGCTCCAGCTCTGTTCCGAGATACAGATAGCAGCTGACACGGGCAACATCAAGGGGATGTATGATGGTATCAAGCAGGCCCTAGGTCCAACACAGAGGAAAATTGCCCCTCTGAAGTCTGCCACAGGCGAGGTCATCCAGGATCAGGCGCAGCAGATGGAACGCTGGGTGCAGCACTACTCTGAGCTATATTCCAGAGAAAATGTAGTCACCGAAGAAGCACTGAACAACACTGAGTGCCTGCCTGTGCTGGAAGAGCTTGACAGTGAACCAACCCTAGAAGAACTTCACGTGGCCCTGGACTCCCTTGCCTTTGGCAAGGCACCTGGAAAAGACAGCATCCCTGCTGAAGTCCTAAAATGCTGCAAAGAGATCATCGTCACTGAGCTGCATGAAATCCTCTGTCTCTGCTGGAGAGAAGGTGGAGTACCTCAAGACATGAGGGATGCAAACATCATCACGCTGTACAAGAACAAAGGTGACAGGGGTGACTGCAACAACTACCGCGGCATCTCTCTCCTTTGCGTTGTAAGAAAGCTGTTTGCCCGAGTTGTACTAAAGAGGCTCCAGGTACTTGCAGAGAGCGTCTATCCAGAATCGCAGTGTGGATTCCGAGCCAACAGGTCCACCACTGATATGGTATTCTCCCTTAGACAACTGCAGGAGAAATGCAGGGAACAACGACAGCCACTCTTTATAGCCTTCATAGATCTCACAAAGGCTTTCGACCTGGTCAGCAGAGATGGCCTCTTCAAGATTATCCCCAAGATTGGATGACTACCCAGGCTCCTCAGCATCATCATATCTTTCCACAAGGACATGAAGGGCACTGTTGTCTTCGATGGCTCCACATCAGACCCTTTTGACATCCGAAGCGGAGTGAAGCAGGGCTGTGTTCTTGCACCAACCTTGTTTGGGATTTTCTTCGCTGTCCTGCTGAAGCAGGCCTTTGGAACTGCAACAGAAGGCATCTATCTCTGGACCAGATCAGACGGAAAGCTCTTCAACCTCTCCAGACTGAGAGCAAAATCCAAAGTCCAGCTGAAATGTCTGCGTGACTTCCTCTTTGCCGACGATGCAGCTGTCACTACCCACTCTGCCAAAGATCTCCAGCAGCTCATGGATCGTTTTAGCAAGGCCTGCCAAGATTTTGGACTGACAATCAGCCTGAAGAAAACACAGGTCATGGTTCAGGATGTGGACTCACCTCCCTGCATTACAATCTCTGCACATGAACTGGAGGTTGTCCATGACTTTGTGTACCTTGGCTCAACGATCTCCGACACTCTTTCTCTCGATACCGAGCTAAACAAGCGCATCGGTAAAGCAGCTACCACGTTTTCCAGACTCACAAAGAGAGTCTGGTCCAACAAGAAGCTGACGGAACATACCAAGATCCAGGTCTACAGAGCTTGCGTCCTGAGTACACTTCTGTACTGCAGCGAGTCATGGACTCTTCGCTCACAACAGGAGAGGAAACTGAGCGCTTTCCACATGCGCTGCCTCCGACGCATCCTCGGCATCACCTGGCAGGACAAAGTTCCAAACAACACAGTCCTGGAACGTGCTGGAATCCCTAGCATGTATTCACTGCTGAAACAGAGACGCCTGCGTTGGCTAGGTCATGTCGTGAGAATGGATGATGGCCGGATCCCAAAGGATCTCCTCTATGGAGAACTCGTGCAAGGAAAGCGCCCTACAGGTAGACCACAGCTGCGATACAAGGACATCTGCAAGAGGGATCTGAAGGCCTTAGGGATGGACCTCAACAAGTGGGAAACCCTGGCCTCTGAACAGCCCGCTTGGAGGCAGTCTGTGCAGCATGGCCTTTCCCAGTTTGAAGAGACACTTTGCCAACAGTCTGAGGCTAAGAGGCAAAGAAGGAAGGCCCATAGCCAGGGAGACGGACCAGGGACAGGCTGCACTTGCTCCCGGTGTGGAAGGGATTGTGGCTCCCGGATTGGCCTTTTCAGCCACACTAGACGCTGTGCCAGAACCACCTTTCAGAGCGCGATACCATAGTCTTTCGAGACTGAAGGTTGCCAATACAATAAAAAAAAAAAAGTCTGGCACAGGCGTATCCAAATGTTCTGGCAGGAGGACCACATCATCTCTCTGACACTGTGTCAGGGGCAGGGGGAAAAAAGAATTAACTTACATTTCTAGTTTGAATAAATTTACATAAATGAGTATATTAGAGATGGAACATATAAAAGAAGGTCTTGCAATAGCTCAAAGCCTATAAAAGGCCTTGCACAAAGCAAGGTTGGCCTTTCCTTAACTGCCACTGCTGCATCACAGACGTGAAACAGCAAGCAGTGGAGGAAGCCCTCATCCCACAGCTCACGTGAGAGGGCAAACAGTTGCCCTCACGCGAGAGCAGTTACGTCGGGCCAGCATGGGCTCCAGCAAGTCTCCAGAGGGCCAGAGACTCATTGAAGACTAGGAGCTCCCTGTGGGCTGGATTGGGAGTCCCTGAGGGCCACAAGTGGCCCCCGGGCCAGGGTTTGGGCACCCCTGATCTAGCACAATGGTCCTCAAACATTTTAGCACCAGGACCCACTTTTTAGGATGACAATTTGCTGGGACCCACTGGAAGTGATGTTATGGCTGGAAGTGACATCATCAAGCAGGAAAATTTTTAACACCCCCATATGATCAAATCAAATTAATTACATATGCAAATTAAAAGTTTACAATAAGTATAAGTTTAAAAAACTATTTAAAATAAAGAACCTCCCTTAACCCTCAAAAGCAGTTGCTGATCTGTTAAAAAAATTCCCTGAACATCTCAAAGGCTGCAGTCCTATCCACACTTCCCTGGGAGTAAGCCCTATCAACTATCGTTATTTAAAGCAAATGTAGTACATCATGTTGGCAACCTTCAGTCTCGAAAGACTATGGTATCGCGCTCTGAAAGGTGGTTCTGGCACAGCGTCTAGTGTGGCTGAAAAGGCCAATCCGGGAGCGACAATCCCTTCCACACCAGGAGCAAGTGCAGCCTGTCCCTGGTCCGTCTCCCTGGCTATGGGCCTTCCTTCTTTGCCTCTTAGCCTCAGACTGTTGGGAAAGTGTCTCTTCAAACTGGGAAAGGCCATGCTGCACAGACTGCCTCCAAGCGGGCTGTTCAGAGGCCAGGGTTTCCCACCTGTTGAGGTCCACTCCTAAGGCCTTCAGATCCCTCTTGCAGATGCCCTTGTATCGCAGCTGTGGTCTACCTGTAGGGCGCTTTCCTTGCACGAGTTCTCCATAGAGGAGATCCTTTGGGATCCGGCCATCATCCATTCTCACGACATGACCTAGCCAACGCAGGCGTCTCTGTTTCAGCAGTGAATACATGCTAGGGATTCCAGCACGTTCCAGGACTGTGTTGTTTGGAACTTTGTCCTGCCAGGTGATGCCGAGGATGCGTCGGAGGCAGCGCATGTGGAAAGCGCTCAGTTTCCTCTCCTGTTGTGAGTGAAGAGTCCATGACTCGCTGCAGTACAGAAGTGTACTCAGGACGCAAGCTCTGTAGACCTGGATCTTGGTATGTTCCGTCAGCTTCTTGTTGGACCAGACTCTCTTTGTGAGTCTGGAAAATGTGGTAGCTGCTTTACCGATGCGCTTGTTTAGCTCGGTATTGAGAGAAAGAGTGTCGGAGATCATTGAGCCAAGGTACACAAAGTCATGGACAACCTCCAGTTCATGTGCAGAGATTGTAATGCAGGGAGGTGAGTCCACATCCTGAACCATGACTTGTGTTTTCTTAAGGCTGATCGTCAGTTCAAAATCTTGGCAGGCCTTGCTAAAACAATTCATGAGCTGCTGGAGATCTTTTGCAGAGTGGGTAGTGACAGCTGCATCAACGGCAAAGAGGAAGTCACGCAGACATTTCAGCTGGACTTTGGACTTTGCTCTCAGTCTGGAGAGGTTGAAGAGCTTTTCGGCTGATCTGGTCCGAGATAGATGCCTTCTGTTGCAGTTCCAAAGGCCTGCTTCAGCAGGACAGCGAAGAAAATCCCAAACAAGGTTGGCGCAAGAACACAGCCCTGCTTCACTCCGCTTCGGATGTCAAAAGGGTCTGATGTGGAGCCATCGAAGACAACAGTGCCCTTCATGTCCTTGTGGAAAGATCTGATGATGCTGAGGAGCCTGGGTGGACATCCGATCTTGGGGAGAATCTTGAAGAGGCCGTCTCTGCTGACCAGGTCGAAAGCATTCGTGAGATCTATGAAGGCTATAAAGAGTGGCTGTCGTTGTTCCCTGCATTTCTCCTGCAGTTGTCTAAGGGAGAATACCATATCAGTGGTGGATCTGTTGGCTCGGAATCCACACTGCGATTCTGGATAGACGCTCTCTGCAAGTACCTGGAGCCTCTTTAGTGCAACTCGGGCAAACAGCTTTCCTACAACGCTAAGGAGAGAGATGCCATGGTAGTTGTTGCAGTCACCCCTGTCACCTTTGTTCTTGTACAGTGTGATGATGTTTGCATCCCTCATGTCTTGAGGTACTCCACCTTCTCTCCAGCAGAGACAGAGGATTTCATGCAGCTCAGTGACGATGATCTCTTTGCAGCATTTTAGGACTTCAGCAGGGATGCTGTCTTTTCCAGGTGTCTTGCCAAAGGCAAGGGAGTCCAGGGCCACGTGAAGTTCTTCTAGGGTTGGTTCACTGTCAGGCTCTTCCAGCACAGGCAGGCAGTCAGTGCTGTTCAGTGCTTCTTCGGTGACTACATTTTCTCTGGAATATAGCTCAGAGTAGTGCTGCACCCAGCGGTCCATCTGCTGCGCCCGATCCTGGATGACCTCACCTGTGGCAGACTGAGGGGCAGTTTTCTTCTGTGTTGGACCTAGGGCCAGCTTGATACCGTCATACATCCCTTTGATGTTGCCCGTGTCAGCTGCTATCTGTATCTCGGAACAGAGCTGGAGCCAGTAGTCGTTAGCACATCTCCTGGCAGTCTGCTGGACTTTGCTGCGAGCAGCTTGGAGGACCTGCAAGTTGCGCTCACTGGGACAGGCCTTGTATGCTGCTTGAGCTTTCCTCTTTTCCTCAATGACTGGTGTCAATTCCTCAGAGTAGGCTTCAAACCAGTCTGCTGCCTTATTGGTCTTCTTGCCGAATATGGACAAGGCGGTGTTGTAAACGGTATTCTTGAAATGTTCTCATCTGTTGGATGCATTTGCGTCGGCCGGGCCTGGAATAGATTCCTCAAGCGCTTGTGCAAATTCCTCCACTTTTCTCTGATCCCGGGTCTTGCTGGTATCAATGCGAGGTCTTCCTTCCTTTTTTGTGTGATACAGTCGCTTTGTTTGTAGTTTTACTCTGCTGCACACCAGGCAGTGGTCAGTGTCACAGGCAGCACCATGATAACTGTGTGTGATCTTGATGCTGGGAAGGCTGGAGCGTCTGGTGAGGATCAGGTCGAGCTGGTGCCAGTGCTTTGATCTTGGATGTCTCCAAGAGACTCTATGTTGGGGCTTTGTGTTGAAGAACTTGTTGCAGAGACCGTAATGACAGCAAAACTCTAGCAGGCGTTGGCCATTTTCGTTCATCCTCCCAGTGCCGAACTGACCTAAGCAAGTGGGCCACGAACTGTTATCAGCACCAACTCTAGCATTGAAATCGCCGAGGATGAACAATGGCTCTTTCTCGGGGATTTTCTTGATAGTGGTGGCCAGGTCATCATAGAATTTGTCTTTGGCTTCTGCTGGAGACGACAGAGTCGGTGAATAAGCACTGATGAGAGTGACAGGTCCTGCTGATGAGTGGAGCTGCAGGGACAAAATTCTTTCACTTCCCACAGTAGGTGGGATGATGGATTTCAGCAGGGTATTTCTGACCGCAAAGCCAATGCCATGTTTCCTGGTTTCATTTGGTGGTTTTCCCTGCCAGAAAAATGAGAAATTTCTCTCCTTGACAGATCCGGGATCTGGCAGCCTCGTCTCTTGAAGGGCGACGATGTCCATCTGCAGTCTGCTCAGCTCCATGTGAATGACAGCTGTTTTGCGTGCGTCGTCTATTTCTTGCAGGTCATCAGAGAAGCCAGGTGTCATTTTCCTAACGTTCCAGGTGCCCAGCTTTAGGGCAGGAGTTTTCTGTTTTCTGTTACATGGTGCAGAGTTGTCGATCCGCTTGTCGGTTTTCACCCTAAACCCCACGCACCCCATGAGGTTAATGGACCATGGCGAGGCAACACCTTACTGGCTGGGAACTGCCCAGCTTAAGGCGAGCGGTAGCTGCCCAATGAGATGCAATGATCTCTCCCACCGTCGGAAGCAGCCCCTGGCGTCATGCTCTATGCCAATCGAGCAAAGACTTATAACCGGTAAACTGCTGCTTCCTGTGTTGTGCCGACGCCGTATGGCGAAGTTGGAGTGTCCTCTCCAGTCTGCGAAGCCTGGGTAAAGAAGGTATGGAGGATAGGCTGTTACCCATGCAGCAAATCCCCCCTCTCCACGTCGCTGGAATGGTCCAATGGAAAGGCAGAAGCCAATACGGTTGGTTCCAGCGGCGTCGCAGGAGTTGCCAGAACGTGACTGTGTTCAGCCATGAACTGCCTCAGGGACTCCGGCTCCTGATTTTGCCTCGAGGTTGACTCCTGAAGCCTTTTCCACAACTGGATGTAGCCACAAGGCAGTGGAGGTTTGAGGTCAGAGTTTCCTTCTCTTAGATGAGCTGCCTTCCTAGGCTGACGAGTCTTATCTACCCGGTGCAGTACATAGTAGCCTGTTAAAAGTACAGATCTGCAAGATTTCCCCCAAAGCAGTCATATACCATGTTAGTATCAAGTTTAATAGATTAAAAATAAAATACACGTTAAAATGAATAGGGACCCAGCTAAAATTGGCTCCCAACCCACCTAGTGTGTCCCAGCCCACAGGCTGAGAAACACTGCTCTAGCTGTGATGGATCAGAAATACACCAGTAATTATATGTGTATATAGCACATGCAGCATCTCAAAGGGCGGAATATTAAAGTGTGGAATCCTTTTTTCTTAAAACTTGAATTTTTTTGTTTTTTGGCTCAGACCTCCAAGGGACAGATAAAGTTGGTTTCGTGGTGGCATCTTTAATATGACTAGTCTGAAAAACACTGAGGATGGGCCATGCCAATTATTACATCAATAATGATGCTTCATGTGGCAGGGCAGCATCAAAAAGCAGGGTCTTAGTCTGGAGTTGCCGGGACATCATTCTAGCACTGCAGCAGAAAATGCTTATGCAAATGTCAGTCCCAGGATGCCAGTAAATTAACTGCCTTGCTTCTAACTGATTAATACATTATAATTTCCCCATTTTAATTTCTATTGCAGCATTTTAATAAGGTGTTGAGGAGAATTAATGGAGATAGCAATTTCTCCACAATCAGCAAGAGACAAATCTTTCAACTATTGAGAATTGTTGGAAAAATCAGCTGAAACCATGGTTCATCTGAACCATCTACATTGGGGCATAGACGGTTGATGACACAGAGAAAAACGTGCTTCTAGAAAAGACAAGCTATTAAAATAAATTTACACATGTCATGATTCAATGAACTGATTAATGTTTTAGAATAAAATACCATGATTGATGATGATAATCATCAGTCCTAACTGGGTTGCAACTGGGTTCCCTGGGTTGATGACTGATAATCATCAATCCTAACAGCAGTGCCAAAATGGCTGCAACTATACCCTGCGGGGCCAGGGAGGCAACTGGAGTCTCCTCGAGGTAAGGGAACATGAACATAAGAACAGCCCCACTGGATCAGGCCATAGGCCCATCTAGTCCAGCTTCCTGTATCTCATAGCGGCCCACCAAATGCCCCAGGGAGCACACCAGATAACAAGAGACCTCATCCTGGTGCCCTCCCTTGCATCTGACATAGCCCATTTCTAAAATCAGGAGGTTGCGCATACACATATAAGAACATATGGAGGTAAGGAACATGAGTTCCTTACCTCTTATCAAGCCCCAGCCTGCCCACTGGGGATATTTGGATCTGGACCAGTTCAAATGCTGGCACAGAAATGATTAGCCCCATATAGTGCTTTTAGGCTTGGGACAGGGGTTAGGATGTGGCAGAGGCCTCTTGCCATTCCTCTCCCCCTCCTGTGCCGGAACCGCCCTCCTCTTCACCCTTCCCCACCCAAAAATGACTCTTCCTCAACCCTGATCTGCCTTCCTCTCACCTCCCCTTCACCTGACTCCCCTCCACCTGGCACCTGATTGTCCTTACCCTGGTCAGCTCCAGCACCAGTGTTGGGCTCTCGTTGATGGCACTGGCCTCTGCACAGCCACAATGTGCTTTACAGCTTGTTTGTGACTGTATGTGTGTCCATCCTTCCGACAGGAGCCAGCATAGGATTGGGCTTTTATAGTGGTTTTTGCATGTGCATAATGCTTCACGTGCATTTTCTTGGTATTGACCTTAACAATAGCCCTGTAAGGTAAGTAATGCTGCAATCCTATTCACATGGGAGTAAGTCCCATTGACCTAAATGCGACTTCTGTATAGACTTGTATACTAAATACTATAACCCAGATCAGGCTCTTAAAGTCCAATGTGCTGTGAGCACTCGCTCACAGCCAGTGTATTCTGCTAAAGTTGGAGACCAGATAGCAGCTGTAAAGCACCTTCCGACAGTGTGCCAAGTAGCGCCCTGCTGGGGTTATGTTGCTGGAGTGCTAGCCGCCCATGAAGAAAGTTAAGAAGGTGGGGGAAGCATGGTGTGCGGGAGGGTAGAATGGGGCAAGAGGCAGTGAAAATGGGTGAGGAGGAATGGGGGCAGAGAGGATGCGGGAGGGAATGATCTGGCAGCAATGGTGCATATCGGATCCTACCTCCTCTGGCAGCAGCCTCTTGGCTTCCTTTTTTTTTTTCTTTCAAAGTTGCACTAGTGAAATCGCTAGCACAGATCTGAGGAGATTCATTGAGGACCAGGAGACTTATGGAGGGCTAAGGGGATTTAAATCCTCTTTTGGCTCCAGAGCCTCCTGATCTTCCCTGCCTTTGGATACAGTGTACCCGTTTTGGTGCACTGTGGGGGGGGGGGGGAGGATAAGATTGGGCTTTTAGCCACTACACTATGACAGGTCTCTATTAATGATTGGTTTTAGATCTAGCTTTAAATCTAGATTTGGCTTAAATCTGGATCTGGTTTAAATCTAGCTGTTTTGTTTGATGCGTCAGGGATATCAGCTTGAAAAGCTGGCAGTCTCACTAGCAATCCAGAAAACCATGAGTTTTGAAGCATTATTAAAAATATTTGATAGATTCAGTAACACAGAACTGAAGTAAATGTATACAGCTGCATGGAAAATCTACATTTGAAATCTTTTTACATGGCAATTGTAGTAATCTGCAACTAGCTTAAATTGGCACTGCTCCATTGTGGTTCACAGAGTTATGCTAAATTTCACCAGCTGGTGATCTGGCCTTAAAATTAAAAACAAACAAACAAACCCACAGCCATTTATGATGTATTGGCTCAAAATATTTCCACTTCTAATTTCTCCTCTTGACAAAAGAATTGATTTACGTCATCAAAATATTTCAGTGCGACTTTGATTTGCCTGCTGGGAATATGTGTGAGAGAAGAGTCTTTGTGAGAGGGGCTGCTAAGAGCTCATTCACACACAGTAAACTTCCAGTGTGCTCCCATATAGGAAACCATGTACCTGTAGCCCCATGCTGATCAGAGGAGGGGGCAATTTTCAGCTTGGAAATAGCAGAGGGAAAAACTATTAGTGCATCTCCCGCCTTAAGAAGACCGCTTGTGGTCCACTTTCTGAATTAAGCCTGTTAAAAATGGGTCTAAGGCGATTCATTTTGGCCTGAAACCTAGTTCCATTCAATGTGTGGTGACAGGAGTCCTGATTATACCTATTGACCATGCCCCACTTTCTACATACATATAAATACATTATTTTATTTATTATTTAGGAGATTTATACCCCACCTTTCCAACCCACTTAAGGGCCCCCAAGGCAGCTTACAACAGCATTTCAATATGATATAACCAGTGCTAAAAGCATTGAAACAATAAAGCACAATTGGATCACAGATCAAAAGATGTTTCATTAAAAAGTGCTCCCCCCAATGTCAGCATTTAAAAGCTACCCTAAATAAAAAGGTCTTGAGACCGCCACCAAAAGGACTCCAAAGAGGGAGCTGTTCTCAATTCCAGAGGGAGGGAATTCTACAGACGAGGTGTCACCACCGAGAAGGCCACTACCACTGAGAAGGCTGCCAGGAACTCTTGAAAACAGGCTAGCTAAGTAGAATGGTTTTAACTACATGCAGTGTTGATTGCTGATGTTGTTTCTCTGCAGCGGGCAACAAAGTGACTGATGTCCACTCCATTTTAGACTCCTCCCTGTCTCTGTGTCCCAATATAAGTCCTGGAATGGACTAGTAGTCTGTGATCAACCCAGGGCACTCCAAATATCAGCCTGGGTCAATCACAAACGCATCAGTCAGGCCTGTGCATACAGAGCTTCTGTGCGTACATACAAATGTGGATAGGCTTCAGGATGCGCAACCCAGGACCCTGGAAAATGATGGGTTCTGGATCACACATACAGGAGCCATGTGCATTCATGTATGTATGGGGACTTGGTCCAATCAAATCACGGAGTCTGGAGGCAGAGGGCCCAATCCTATCCCACTTTCCAGCACCGATGCACACTCAGTGCAGCTTTGGGAAAAGGGAACAAACATGACCTTACTTTGAGGAGACTCCTGTGATTATCACTTCACCATAGAATGCAGCACACACCCCATTGGCATGGCTGCATTGGTGCTGGAATGTTGGATAGGATTGGGCACAAGATCTGCTACTGCAATCCCACTCCAACACATTGACCATACCCTGATTTATAACATCTGTGCAGGGTTTGTGTGTATACACAGACAACATCCTGGACACAGATCCTGAGAAATCTTTTCTACTAGGTAAGTATATAAGACCCCATGCCCCAGTATGTTTTTGTCAAGGCATGTTGGGCATTATATATTGTGTAAAAATTAATTACGAGATTTTCAGTAACGCCTTGAGAGCGCACCTCTCATTTTTTTTAATCTTGTGCATGCACTAACATGTCACCAACAGACACAAACACATGTAGTTTGCCACCTGTACCTCTTTTGCATGGACTTCCATGGACTTCCTGTTGCATGGACACACATTTATTTTTTTTAAACTCAGAAGTAAGACTGCAGTGCTTAGTTGATTAATCAAGCCATCTAGCCTTTGGATTTAGTACTAAGTGCAGTGGTGGGGGGTCCACTCGTGCAAGTGCTCATGGATGGCCACTAGGGCCACCTGCGCTTGTCTAAGTGGCTTTTATAATAATAAAAGGCCTGGTTTGGCCAGTGCAGAGACATGCACTGGCTTACAGAGGCTGCATCCAGCCTTTACTCTGACCTGGGGAGGGAGGGTTGTGTCAGCCAAGCTCGGCTGACACAGGACTCCGGGGAGGACGGGAAGGATGGGGGAGGGCAGGTGGAAGGTGTTTCAGGGGATGGGTGGGCGGGTGGGAGGGGAGCAGGAGGCAAGGTTGGGGCCAGGCAGTTATGCTGGATCCTCACTTCATTCCCCTAGCAGCACCAAGCGACTAGAAGCTGCTCCATTTTCCTCAGACTTGTTCCATCTCCTGAGGTGGTGCAAGTCCGAGGAAACTCATTGGGGCCATGGTGGCTTACCCATGAGTAAGGGGAAGAGTTTCCCCTTGCCTCCAGCTGAGTCACTTCTGGCCCCAGTCTTGCGCTGGATGCAGCGCAGGCCTCCTGGCCTGCCTGTTCTAGCGCAAGATAGGATTGCACTGTAAATTAAACTCGGCTCTTTGGGACACATTCCTGGTGTAATGCAAGTCTATGAGTTGGGGGCTGGGAACAGAACAGTAAACTCAGAAGTTAAAGAACAGGATTTCTCTCTCTCACCAGATGAAGCTTTTTAAACCATTCAGACTAGCCTCCCAATCCAGCAAGAGAGAGACTTGCATGCAGCTGTTACAAATGCATATCTGATTGCACATTGTAATGCTCATCTGGTCCCCAGTGTACTTGATGGATGTTTCTGATGTGGATTGGGATTTGTATCTCCATCTGGGGTCACTAGCCTCATTCAGCACAGGACAACTAGAGCTATATCATGGCTAAGGTGTTCTAAATGGGCAGTTATTTAGTTTGTTTTCCTTTTTCTAAGTGTGTACTGTATGTACAAGTTTTGGATGTGGTATGCTTCAGTCATCAAAATGTTTAGACCGGTCCATTTCAGAAAGGGCTCATTCTTCGGTTTTCCCACACAGGAGGTGGGACTTGTTACAGGGGAGAAGAACAGTTT
This sequence comes from Tiliqua scincoides, assembly GCF_035046505.1. Taxonomy (NCBI): domain Eukaryota; kingdom Metazoa; phylum Chordata; class Lepidosauria; order Squamata; family Scincidae; genus Tiliqua; species Tiliqua scincoides. The sequence goes on along the minus strand of NC_089821.1, from coordinate 141,728,366 downwards.
GCAGGTTTGTAGAACCTACAGCCCAGCTATAGTTCCCAAACATACAATGAGCACAGTGCCCTTCTTTCATGACGCCCTGTTGCAGTGGTAGTTGCGCATTATCTCAGCCCAGCCAAGATAGTAGCACCTGAGGGAGTGGATAAGAGGAGGTCACCAGCGGTGTCCTGGGGCACTGAAGTGCACAGTTTGGAAACTACTGCTATAGCCTAGGGGTCTCCAAACCCCAGCCCGGGGGCCAGAGGTGGCCCGTGGTGAGCTTCTATCCAGCCCGCAGCCAGGCTCTTGTCCCCTGAAAGCCTCTGGCCCACTTGGCCAAACATCAACTCCTTCCTCTGTGCGTTTTCTATTTGCATCCAGGTCAAGTAAGAAAGCTGGATGCTAACCATGACTCACTGATGCCAGCCATGACTTACTACCCTATTTGACCAATCTGAGAGCTTCTGTATTGTGTTGAGAATCCATTAAAAAACAGAATGGAATGCCTAGGAAGGCACCTACCAGTTAGCTGTACTCAAACTGCTACAAATCTCCAGCAAAGGAAAGCAGAAGTGGGACAATTCAGCCATAATTTTCTCCTCAAACTACAGTTGAAACTCCTGCTGGGTCTGTTTATGACAGCATAAGCCTCTCCAAAATTTGTTATTACAAGTGCTAATTTTTATTTTTTTTAAAACCTCAGTGTTCTCACCAGAGTTGTTTGATAGCAGAATTATCTGAAGTGTTACAAGTGGCCCCTGTTTAAACAGTAATCCAGTGGAAACGGCTTAAAAAATCCCCAAGGTGTTTTTTTTCTTTTGTGGGCTCCATTATTTTGATTTCCCAATGGAGAGAGGAAGGAAAAGGCCTGAAATGTAAGCATTTTTACATCTATTTATTTCTCATTTACACAGTGCATTTAATGCAGAAGACATTTCATGATTTATTTTAATTTTGTTCTCTGTGTTTTCATCTTCCTTTAAAATTCCCCACAGTGGTTTACAAATTAGTAAAATAAATGTTTCATAACTATAAATGCTATTTAGATTCCAGTAATGTAGGAGCAGGCAGAAGAGTTGTAGCTGGTGGGGAAAGATTCTCAGCAGGATTTACGGAACTCTGCTTTTGGATATATTGAGCACTCCATTTGATTTAAAAAGAATTGTATCCTCAAAGAATGTTTTGGTTACTCTCCATACAACTATAGTGGTGTTGTTAACTCATGTCAAGCTGTCAACGTTTTTGAGCAAATGGATTGGATCTGAGTAAGGGATAAGCAGTGAGGTGGGCAAGCTTGTGGATGGCTCCAAATTATTTAGGACGGTTCAAAATACAAGTAGGATATGAAGAAGTTCAAAAGAATCTCTCAAACGTGAGCAAATGGGGGCACAAAATGGCAAATGAGATTCCATGTAGGTAAATGCATTAAGTTATGCATGGTGGGGGAAAAAGTGGATAGAGATCTTCCCCATTGCCTGATATTAAGGGCAACCCAATGAGATTGATTGACAGCAGACTCAAACAGGACAAAAGGAAGTGCTTCACACAATGCATAATAGATTTATGGAAATCACCTCCACAGGATGTGATGACCACTAATTTAGATGACTTTAACAGGGGATTCGATAAATTCATACAGAATAGATGTGTCAGTGGCTATCAGTCATGGTGGTTATATGGCCAAGTACAAGGCATAATACTTTGTATTATACTGCCATAATAATGCCCATAATACAGCTGAATACCATTTTCTGGGGAGTAACAGCTGGAGAGGGGTATTGCTTCATGTCCTGCTTCTGGGTTTCCTAAAGGGATCCAAGTGGCCACTGTGGGAAGCAGGAGGCTGGGCTAGATAGCATTTTGGTCTAATCCAAAAGGTTTCTTCATGTGTTCAGTGCCACTGGAATACTGTCTCCAGGGGTGGCACATTATTCTTCCCCATGGGGTGAACAGCAGCCATTCCCTTATAAAGGAGAAAGTACACTTGGAGAGAACTTGCTGTCTACCTGGTGATCTCAGTGAACAGGATAAGTGTCAGGTTCAGCTGTCTCTTAACTGTGTCAAGGTTACAGCCCATTTCCATTGTTCCATATAATGCAATGGGAACCATGAAGAACTGAGCCACATCTGCATATCTCTGTCCCAGAATTTTATGACTTTGGGCCATACTAGAGTGTGATATTAGAGCCAGTGACATTCAGTGCTAAGCAATGTAATAAGCCACCAAATGCAGCTAATCAATGGGAAAAGCTTCTGGATTGTTTGTATACTGGTATTCTGCTTTTTATTAGAGGTATTAATGGTACAGCTTAAAGACTGCCTTATATGTCCTTTTAAGAAGACTTCTAGTCAGGCCCAGTTCCTGAGCTTTAGCCTGAAGCAGCACACAAAGTTTCTGCCTCCCTATGACATTTCTTTTGCATGTGGCACCTTGACCCTATCCTGGCTGCTTCTTCAAAGCAGTCTGGACAGAGCAATGTGGCTGTGGTAGAGGAAGTTCTCTTCTGCTCTCAGCCTGCTCACCCAGCCTATAAGCCTATGTTGAAGTAGCACTTGGGTAAGCCAGGAGGAGGTGGCACCCAGGAAGTGAAAGGAAGTTGATCACCCTCACAACTGCCTGCCCAGTGGCGTACCTGGGGTAAGAGGGGCAAATGACCCAGATGACACACCTGTGGGGTGGCGCCACCAGCCTCAATTCCCCCCACCCCTTCTTCCTGATGGGGGGAGTCCTGGGGGAGCAGCCCAGAATCATGTCCAGCAGAGTGGCTGCAAGCTGTAGCCACTCTCAGTGTGATCCTGCATCTCTCTGGGCCACCCCCTGCCTCTCCTCCTATAAAGATATGGCCCAGAGTGGTGTGGAATTGCACTTGGAGTGTCAGCCACTCCAGGCACGATTCTGGGCCGCATCTTTCATCTTCAGAGCAGGCAAAAGAGTGGCAGCCGCTCTCGGCACAATTACACACCACTCTTTCCTCTCCTTGAAGGAAAGAAGAGGGCGACCCAGAACGACACGGAATTGCACCAGGAGAGGCTTCAACTCCTGGTGCGATTCCGGAAACGATTGCGGTGATGTGGTGATGTCACCACAATTACTTATGGGGCAGGGGGTGGCAAACTGGGAGGCAACCCTGAGCAGAGAAAAATCCAGGACCGCCTCTGCTACCCCCTGCTTTCTCCTCCAGTCCTGCCTTCACAACTTGCATGCTTGTGGCAACAGCTCTGTAAGAGGTGGGCTGCAGCTGCTCTGATCCTCTTCTCACTCACTGAGAGTGAGTGAGAAGATCGGTGCACAGGAGGACCTGACTGGGCTGGCAGTGGGCCAGGGAGGTGGTGGGCAGGTATAGGGTGCAGGGTGCAGCATCCCCATCAATTCACATCCTCCCCTGGCCCTCCACTCCAAGCAGTCACTTTTGTCATTATGTATTATTTTAATAGGACCCCAGATACCCTTCATCAGAGGGAACTATTGCCAAATATCTCTGTGGATCCCTCTTGTATTTCTCTGTTTGCTCACCACGTACTGAGCAAGTGCAGGCTCTTGCATCTTGAATGCTCATTCACAAAGAGCATGTCAAGGGTTGACAACTAGTGAGGTCATTAAGAAGTCTAGCCAAGGCCTGTATGCCATTACAATGAAGTAATAATGTATTTATAACACACCTAACCACTGATGGCTTCTATTCCTGCTGGGTTTCCCCCCACCCCTGCGTTTGCACAGATGTTCTCTGAAACTGGCCTCTAGAAAGAGCCATGCAGAAAACAAGCTGTGTCTGTTGATTCTGGCTGGCTTCTATAACAATCGTTGTTAGCACGCAGGATTTATGTTTCAAATATCATTTTAATTTCTGTAGCTACATTTCTTAACCAGAAAATGTTAATTCAGCAGTGCACTATAAATGCTGCAGCTCCTGTAGGGGGAAAAAAAAATATAGAAACAGTTTCTAAGAAAATAGATGGAGCAGCTAATGCTGTGGTTTTCAAACTCTTGTGGAGAGTTTGAGCCACTGTAAGTGCTTGCGGGGGCGGAGGGGAGGCAGTGGTGGTGGCGGCAGCAGAGGTGGAGGGAAGCTCAGGGGGCTGCAGGGCTTGAGTGCACTTACCCAAGCCTCCGGGCTCCCTGCACCCGGGGGAGGCTGCAGGTGCTTTAGCAGAGGTGGGGTGTGATCGCTCCACTTTTGCTTTCACAGTCGCGCTGGGCTCCCCGCAGCCTGGGGAGGCTGCAGGAGGCTTGGGTAAGTGCACCCAAGGCCCTGCAGCGGCCTGAGCAGTGCAATCCTGGGGATAGTGCCGCTGCCTCCAGCCTGCCCCCGCCCCTTAAAGGGGCAGAGGCCAGGGCCCACAGGCTGGGAAGTCGCGACACCCCAGTTTGAAAAACCCTGAGCTAATGTAAGGATAAGGATAGTAAAGATAAGGGTTGTCCCCCCACCCCAGAATTTACACAGAAGCATTCTACAATAAGCTAGGTCCTTTTGTGATCAATTGCTTCCTCTCCCCCCCCACCTCCCATTAAAAAATTAGACACCTTTATTGGGGAAAGACCCACAAATGAAAATTGGCTGAATCGAGCCTCTATATCTAGAGAAAGTGTACCACTGAGTGCAGGGCCTCTGAGAGGAATTTTATCAGGGGGCACAAAGTTTCTTTTGGGCCCCTTCCCAAAGGGGGAGGGGGCAAATGGGAGCAGGTAGACCGGGGTGCAAAATAGAACAGGAGGAGAGTTCTGACAGCCTGAATAGTCTTGGAAGCCAGGTCTGCCAGGCTTCTTGATGCGGAGCCCAGGTCTACCTGACCATGCAGTATTGGCAGCTAGATAAATATGGAAAACCAAACACACTCTTAAGTTTCTTTAATATCATTGAAATATAGAAACTCCATTGTAGAAGATTAGCATCATTGTATTTAGGCTCACACTACAAAGGAGAGTGTCCTGCGTGCACCATAACATACTTTTGCAGCAGCTGTAGCCCCACAGCTGTGTCCCTGAGTGCCTATACATTCCTTCATGGTTATTGGATCCACAAGCCAAAGAGCTATGGTAGCAGGTCAGTTTCATCCCAAATTTGACACTGTTAGGGAGGATCATGGATGCATTTCTGGGCCTGGTGGGTATGCTACTTCATGCCTGAAGTTGTGACCCCAGCATCAAGGCCGGCAGTGAGTTTGGGTGAGATAGGAAAATGTAAGATCCCAGGAACTTTCTGGGCTCCCTCCTTTGACTCCTGGGCCCCCTTTCTGACTCTGGGGCGGGGTACAAATTACCCCCTTTACCCCCCTCTCCTAGGCCCTGAGTGTCAGATGCTGTACCCAGGCAATTTGAGAGGACTGCTGCATTTAGGTCCTACTCTTGTGCACTTTTGGAGGCAACTGGCTGACCACAGCCAGGAACAGGATGCTTGACTACCAACAAAAGCCTGTGCATTTTTACTCAGAAGTAAGTCCTACTAAGTTCAATAAAGCCTAACAACCCAATCCTATTAGTCCCTCTCCCGCTAATGCAGCTGTGCCAGTGGTGTGCACCCTGCTTTCTATAGGGGACCAGTTCCAGAGGTGTTCTCCAGGTAAGGGGATATTTGTTCCCTTGTTCCAGGGTAAGCCTCTGTTGCCCCAATGGGTCTACTCAGACCTGTCCCAGTGATTTTGCTGGTGCAGTCCAAGTGCACCCAAGTAAGTGGATTCAGGGACCAATCCAGAAACCTCAGCGCCAGTGCTGAGTGTCATAAACATGTTGTAAGGCACACCTGCAACACTCAACATGGGGTTGCTCTGGCACCAAGTCAGCACCAGTTCGCTCTGAGACAGAGTTGTCTGGAGGCTTGCCACACACCACCTGGAGCAAGGGATGAGCACCGGACTGCACAGAAGTGAGTTGGAGGGGAGGTGTTCTGTGGTGAGGGGAGGGTGGGGGAAAGTGGACTGGGGAGGGAGCGGGGCAGGTGGCAGATCAGTGGAGCTCTGCTCCGCCAAATCCAGAACCCTGCACCTGGCCTCCCAGCCTGACACAGAGCCAGCTAACTATCTGGCGTAAACTTGAGTAGCCCTATTACAGGGCCTGGTAAGGGGCCTGCTCCCTTACCATTGGGAAGGGGACAAATCTCCCAAGGAGCTGCTGGTGGCTGCCTAATGCACTCAGGATGCAGTGGTCACCATTTTGGCGCTGCTGCTCCTCTGGGCGCCAGGCAGCTCAGGGTTGGGCTGTCCATTCTTTCTTATGTGATGGCAACACTTTGCCAAGTATTAAAAGAATGATCAACATATTTTTCCCCCATTCATTTCTCAGTGTACAAAGCTATCAAAACATATCTTATCAGGATCTGGAAGAAGTAGAGTAAATGTTTGGATGTGAAGTAGATTTGCTGCCAAAGGTGCTCTTCAGAAGTCTCCCCTGAATGTTGATATTCAATATTAATTGGCTATTCTCTGAATATTTGAACATTTGCTGAATATTCACCAAATATCTGCATTTGATGTCCAATTATTTTTGAATTCAGTATTTGATACCGGACAGTACTGTACAGTTGGCACGCTATGGTGTTTAATATTTAACAGTATTCTTTTTTGATGCTGGCCAAAATAGAAATAAAATGAAATAAAAAATGAAATGCCAACAAGCCGATTAAGTATTAGAATAGGTAGGTGCAAGGTAAATGCTCACAGGCCATTTTATAAGTAAAATAAATTTCCTAATAAAAAAAAACTTTTTAATTAAAATTAAAATTTAATTTCACTTTTCAGGATTCAGATTTTGCATTCATAATTGGAATGTGATGTTCTTGTGAGGTTTAAATATTTTTGACTATTCAGTCCAGTTCTAGCAGTTAAGAGGAGATACTGTGATGACTGCCTTCCCTCAACACCTGTTTTGACAAATTCCCTTTCCAAACTAGGTCTAGAGAACTTAAGCTACTTTAAGCTGATTAAACACACTAAACGCTAGCAGTGTATGAAACTACTGCTGAACCCCAGCACCAACTGGAAGATAACCAGTCAGTAGCTTGCCTGTGGGGCCGCAGGATCCCTCCTCCCATTTCTCAAAGCAGAAGCTCTTCTAGGTACAGCGGTGTCCCCCCTTGCCACCACTCAGCAGTCTGTTTCATTAGTTTGCCAGGCAGTCAGCTAGTCCATTAGCAAGTTCATTAGTCCGTTAGCCAGTCCGTGAATTAGTCCACTGGTTTATTAGTCCATTTGCCTGTCAGTTATTCAGTTCAACACTTTGTTAGTCTACCTGCCTAGACTTTGTTAGTCTATCTTTGTTAGAATTTGTTAGTCTAGACTTTGTTAGTCTACCTACCTAGACTTTGTTAGTCTACGGGGTACAAGCCATGATGTGTATGCGCAACCTCCTGATTTTAGAAATGGGCTATGTCAGAAGGCCAGATGCAAGGGAGGGCACCAGGATGAGGTCTCTTGTTATCTGTTGTGCTCCCTGGGGCATTTGGTGGGCCGCTGTGAGATACAGGAAGCTGGACTAGATGGGCCTATGGCCTGATCCAGTGGGGCTGTTCTTATGTTCTGCCAGTCTGTTGGTCCATCAGCCAGTGAGTCAATCAGTCAGCTTAGTCATCTCTCCTTCCTTCCTCTTCGCTTTTCTCCTTCTACTACCCACAAACTCTCCCTGCTCCAGGTGCTGTTTATATCCCTGAAGACCTTGTTGCCTTTAGTGGCTGCACTGTACAGCACACCCACTGTTAAAGTCTAGGCTTTAACCTTATGTTGCTTAGATTCACCAGAGCAAAGGGCCACTGCAGACATCACACCCTATCTTCCACTTTTCCACTGCAACACCATAAGAGAAAGTGATGTTCAAATCTTAAGAGATGAAAAATGTGCACCACAATTTAGCGCCGTACTATGCTGAGAGAACAAAGGAAGCATTTCTCTACTGCAAAGAAGAAGAATTTCATCACTAGCTTTCAAATGTGATGTCTAGGCTAATTTTGTTCTACTGAATGCTAAAAGACCCTGTAGAAGACGAGGGCACCAGTTCCACGCTGTCAATACAGCCATCACATTTCAATTCCTAACACATTTTCATAGTTCTCCAATTATTCATAATGCATTCTTTCACCCAGCAAAGTGCCATCTCTCCAACCCATGCTATGGGTTATCAGTCGAAAACAAAGACCCAATTTCAATTTGTAGAATAATGGCAAGAACAGAGAGGCACCTCACAAAAGAAACAGTTGGCTGAGGATGGGCTCAATGGGCTCGCGAGGCACTGCTGGTTCAAGAATTTAGTCATTAGTTTGCATGGCACACGACCAACGGTAATGCTATCATTTTCAGGGCCAGTTATTGAATCATTGCCTCCCAATGAACTGCATCACTTGCCCTGGTTGCTCAGTGCACAGCCTTGATGCTGAATGCCAGCCTCTCAAGCAAGGCTGTTGAATAACTTAAGGCCACAACAGCTAACTTCTCTTCCTTTAATATGTTTTCTAGTCAATGAATAAAGTAGAAGCCCCCAGCCCACTTCTACAGTATATATTCCTCATATAACTTTATGTAATTTGAAACCTATGTGAACTGGCATTCCAATTATGATTGTCAACCAACCAGAAAAGGAACACAAATGTGTGCTCTCATACACCATAAACACAGAGAGAGAAAGAGAGAAAGAAAGAGGGGCCAGACAAGTTTAATGTATGGCCCAATTGCCAATTTTTGAGTGTATAAAAGCCAGATTTGAGTTAGTTACCAGAACGTGTTGAATAAAGACAGATTTTTTTTAAAATAGTAAAAAAAAAATAGTAAAAAAAGGTTGTCGTCCCCCTACTTACTTGGAACTCTGCAACCCATGCATGTGCCTCAAGAAGCCAGATTGCCAAGTTTAGCCCTAGCCCAATTGGCTGCAATTACTCCAGGTGTGATTGCTGTGCCTGAAAAGGTTCTTTACCTTTTTTGGATCAAAGTTTTCTTTGAGAATCTGATGAAATTTGAGGACCTCCTTCCCAGAAAAATGCACCTAAAATGCATCTAGACGTATACACACAAAATTTATTTGCACCATGTTAATGGACCACCTGAAGACCATACATGGACCCTTTAGGGATCCATAGATCCCAGGGTAAGAACCCCTGCTCTAGGCCATGCAAGGCTGCAGGGAACAGGATTGTTCTTTCTTCATACAGTGGTGTAGCCAAACACACAGGTGCCTGCAGCACCCTCACCCAACCTGGAAGTAATTGTGGTGCGTGATGACATCACCTCAGTTACTTCCGGCTTGGCCAGGCGGCTGCATTCAGGTACGCTCCATCCAACTGCCCACCATAACAACTGTTGAAGAAGCGTTGCAGAAGGCAACACATGCTATTAGCGAGGCCGCATGCACAACACTCGGTGAGACAAAGCCTAGTAGACGCCAAATTGACCAAGACACCTGGCTCTAGACCAATGATGTCAAGGCAAAGGTGTCAGACAAAAAACGGCTCTACCACATCTTCCTTGACAGTGAGACACCTGCCAACTGGCAGAAGTACCTGAATGCTCGTTGTAAAGCAAAGAAAGCTGTCACCTCTGCGAAAGCCTCACACTATGACAACGTCTACAAGAAGCTTGACAGGCATGAGGGTGAGCGTGACATCTACTGGCTCGCCAAGTCGTGGAACTGCCAGACTAAGGATATTGAGAAGTTTTGTGGCATAAACAACGAGAGAGGGCAGCTGATCAACGATCGGAGGCAGGCAACCAAATGCTGGCATATGCAAGCGGATCTCCACAGAGGAATTTCTCACTCACCGATCTCGCAAACAGCTGCCACTCATGGACCTATGCAGCCAATTGATGGAGATTAAGTACCTGTAGGTTACCTGTATTACCTGTATCTGGTAACTAAGACAGTAAGTCATATGCAGTAAGTCACTAAAGGCACAATCGTAACTAGGTCTACTCAGAAGTAAGTCCCATTTTGTTCAATGGGGCTTACTCTCAGGAAAGTGTAGTTAGGATTGGAGCCTAACTGACTTTGAGATGAGGTCTTGAATAGTTCATTCTCCTCTCTAAGCTGAGAAAAATAAGTAAAAACGAGAGCCAACAGAGTTGTGAAATCATAATCTCTGAGAGTATTTGAATCCCTAATTAATTTCCTGTCTGTCACAATCGTGCCTGAAGAAGTCACAGAGGCATTGAAACAAATGAAGCCAGGATGGCAACCGGTCCTGATGACATTGGCCAAGCTCTGGAAATAGCACTGCTGAAATCTGGTTGATTGGCTCATGCTCTTCTTCAACCAGATCATCACTGAGCAGAAGACACCTGCCAACTGGCAACGTAGCATGGCTGTCCCAATCTGGAAGAAGCAAGGCAGCCCTGCTGACTGTGCAAACTACCGGCCTATCTGCCTCCTCTCACACAATGAAAATCTTTGAGAGGGTCGTTAACTGCCACATCTGCGACAGTTGTGAGTCATCCAACTCACAACGAATCAAGCAGGCTTTGTCAGTGGCTGTGGAACAACTGGTGCAGTGCTCACCACCCGTCTTCTGCTCAAGGAGCACCGAGAGAAGCAAAATCCACTGCACGTTGCCTCCATCGATCTTGAAAAGGCGTTTGATCGCATGCCACACAACGTCATCTGGTATGCCCTGCGTAGCCAAGAAGTGTCCGAAGAACTTGTTGGATGGGTGAAACTCTTGAACAGGGGCACAGTGCTCCAGGTATGGCCTTACCATCGATTTGTACAACAGCATTACAATATTAGCTGTCTTATTCTCAATGCCTTTCCTAATGATCCCAAGCATGGAATTAGCCCTCTTCACTGCCGCCGTGCATTGGGTTGACACTTGCATTGAGCTGGCCGCAAGCACACCAAGATCTCTCTCCTGATCTGTCTCAGACAGCTCAGAACCCATTAGCCTATATGTAAAAGTTTTGATTCTTTGCCCCAATGTGACATGCTGCACAATGACATGAAAATCAACTGCCTACACCTGTGACCGAGAGAAATGGCGACTCTGATCCAAAATAGCGGACCCTGCCACTGCATGGGACAAATGCTAAAGAAAAAGAAGGGAACGAAAGTGCCCGTCTCCTGAGGAGGCGGTGGTGACTGCCTGGGGCACGCTGGATGTAGCAGTAGCCATTTTTAGCACTGCTGCAGCCCTGCACACTGGTCAGCTCAGTATTGAGCTGTCCGTTATTTGCAAGGTTTCCTCGGATGCCATAAAAGAAACATAGAAGACAAGGACTGCAATGAAATATACTCACATGCTGCAAAAAACAGCAACTACAAAACCTGTGGGGTTATCCGGAGGCATGTTTACCGTACAAATGTATATCAATCTTGTAGCAATTTAACTATTGGACTTTCCAACAAAGATTTATCACAACCGACAAATTCAGTCTTACTTTAGGAAAGCAAATCGAAAACCAAAAAGTTAAGAACAGCTCAAGAGCAATTCAGAAATCTTTGGTTTGCCTGTCTGAAATTTAATTGGGAGCATAAAAAGTCTATCTGTGAGAATATTTCTCATCCCATCAAAGTCGTGAAAGTATTTCAAGCAAAGTCCCCATTCCCAGTATATCCAGGTGAAGTTTTGAATAAAACGTTTCAGACATGTTTGGATGGGCAGGCTGTAGATAAATATTTAAACTTAGATGATTACTGGACTAGAACTCCTGCAGATTCCTAAAAGTGCATGTGAATTGTAATGGTCCACAAGAGAGACCAACAACCATATGGAAATCTGAGCAGCATAAGTTATAAAGGGCTTGATCCAGGGCTTGTGGTACCTCATCCCGATTCATAGTGACATCACTAGGTACTGAATCAGGGCCTAAAGGTAAGCATGGATGCACATGAGAAATTTCTCATCTCTGCTCATGAACCACAAAGATTGGCTCTTCTCTATCTAAGTTTCTATCGAGGTTTCACATTAAACTCTTGCTCTTTCTAACCTTCAGTAAAATTTAAGAGTGCATCTATTTCTGGGAGACTGACCCAAAAAACCAGTTTGGTAATCCCCAGCAGTCAACATTATGAACTCCACCATCTTGAGAATGCACCCACAAGTGCCATTCAGTGTTTTTTTTTTGTGATGTAAATGTGCTGTTTATGACAACAGATAGCACAAAATTTTACACAACCAAAACTACATTAAAACAAAAAACTCTCTCAACGTTCACAGTTCAGACAATGTTGAGGATGTCTAGCTTCCATTGAAATCACTAAGGACCCAATCCTATTCAATTTTCCAGCACCGGTGCAGCTGCAATGCAGCCCCAAGGTAAGAGTACAAATGTTTCCATACCTTGAGGAGGCCTCTGTGACTGCTGTCCCACCACAAGATGCAGTGCATGCCCCATTGGTACAGCTGCACCGACACTGGAAAATTGGATAGGATTGGGCCCTAAGGCTGCAATCCTATGCACACTTTCCTGGGAGTAAGACCCATGGAACACAATAGGACTTACTTCAGAGTAGACATGCATAGAATTGTGCTGTAAGTACTAATGTCTCATTGAACACTAATTAGTTTCAGTGAAACAAGTATACCTGGTTGTGCCTCCATGCTCCATTGAAGGGTATGGGATGAAACAAGGTCATAACTTTACGAACATCTTTGCTGTTCATCCACTGTTTAACCCCCACCTACTATGTAAGAACCAGCTCCCATAGCAGTCACTCAGAGTGGTTGCATGTCACTATGAGCAAAGTAAAAAAAAAAAGGGGGGGAAGAAGCAGGTGGGTGCTCAGAGCAGTGCACATCTGCTCCAACAGTGGCTGCAAAGAGGACTGGTTCTCCTGGCAGGCAGATTGCATGGTACGGTTGATCACTGTGGGGCCAGCATTCCCGGCCCCCATGGAGTGCTAACTGGGAGTACCCCTTAGTCCCCCTCAGCTAGTGATGTGAGTACCTCACAACTTCCTATGCACGCTTCTAGTATAGCATGAGCAACAGAAAAGAGGTGAAAAGACCACAGTCCACCCTGGCCAAATTGGCCAGGAGCATAAAATTCTGCTTTGTCCCTGTGAAAGGTGACCATGGCGGAGTAGTAAGGGATTAGCCTGTCACCTGCTGCAACTGCAGGCTGCCACTTTGCTTGGCATTGGGGAAAGGAAGGAAGACACAACCTCACAAGGCTGTGCTCTCGCTGAACTGTGCAACTAGATATGCTGTCCTGTGACCTCCCTCTTGCCCCAGGCTTGTGCTTTTATCTCACAGTGGGGTAGAGGCACCCTCCCCCATAGGACAACTGTAGGGAAAGAGCAACTTTCTTTAGATGGTGCCCCATCAGAATATTTTCAAAAGTTAACTTGGGCTATTGTTGAGAGTTTACCATTAATACAGTTGCCATTTGAATTATCCTACAGTGCTTTGAAAGTAGCCAGAACTGTGCAAGGCTTCCTCCAATATCCTTAGTCCAATGGATCAGTTTATCGTTATCATAATAATTCTCTGCAATTCAATATAGAATATAGAAATGATCAAATCCTCAAATTCTGAGGCGTACAATCAAGCCCCAAAACATATAGTATTTGTGCCCCATAAAGATAAAGGGTGAGATGTCGAACATTGTTGGGCTTTCCTTGGCCTCTACAGTGTGTGTATATTAGAGTTAAAGTTCTCATGAGTTTTATAACCCTCCTCTAGGATCTATGTCAATGAGAGAGAAATAAAAACAGAAACACATAATAAGCAACAGCACAAGACATTATCAAATTGTGAGATCAGATAACACTGGAAGTATAGCAACATCAGTCTTTCTTCTCATTTTCATATAACCCTATAAGGCTGTGCTTCTGAAACTTTTTAGCATTGGGACCCACCTAAAAAAAGTTCTACTTCAACAGCCATTCAAGCCACTGTATCTAATGGTTATTGGACAAGCAGTGCTCTCTCCCCAAGTTCAAATAATCAAGTAGCAGATATTTGACCCTTGATACACATAGCCTAATCTGCCTTGTCAGTTTCATGACCTACCAAAAATTGGGTCATAACCCACAAATGGACCATGGACCCACAATTTGGGAACCACTTCTATAACGTCTTCAGTAAAGGATTTCATAAATAGTTTTTTTTTTTAAAATGAGACCTTTATTGACATATACATCTTGACAATATATAAGTAAAATTACACAACAAATCCATAATCCATAGTCAAATAACAGACCCAAAGAGAGGAACCTAATAGTCTGAAATGCCCCATATGCTAACTAGTTACAGAACTAAGCTTTCGCCTCCATTTCCTGAGAACTCGTAACTGTATAGAAAAAAAGATCAGCGTTATCAAGAGTATCTCCTTCCTCTGTTGACAGAAGGGCTCGCAGCACACCTGTCTCCGCCCATCTCTGGAGACACGCCAGAATTGGTGTAAGATATTTCTGGTGGTGAGAATTGTGCAAGGGGCAAAACAAGAAGACACATATGAGTGTCTTCACATGATTCAGGCTGCAGGGACAGAGCCTTGCTGACGGGTATTCTCTTATGTTGGCATCCTTCAGAAGACCATGGTGTCACGCTCTGAATGGTGGCTCTGGAACAGAGTGTCCTCTCCAGTGCGCGAAGCCTGGGTAAAGTAGGTATGGAGGATAGGCTGTTACCCATGCAGCAAATCCCCCCTCTCCACGTCGCTGAAATGGTCCAATGGAAAGGCAGAAGCCAATACGGTTGGTTCCAGCGGCGTCGCAGGAGTTGCCAGAACGTGACTGTGTTCAGCCATGAACTGCCTCAGGGACTCCGGCTCCGGATTTTGCCTGGAGGTTGACTCCTGAAGCCTTTTCCACAACTGGATGTAGCCACAAGGCAGTGGAGGTTTGAGATCAGAGTTTTCCTTCTCTCAGATGAGCTGCCTTCCCAGGCTGACGAGTCCCATCTACCCGGTGGTCCCATCTATTATCTTTTATACTGTCCCCACAAAAGGGCCAAAGGAAGGGTGTTGCATCTCACCACCATAAAGGCTCTTCTTAGCTGTGGGTTATGCAGCTAAATGGCATCCTGCCAAGCTGAACAGGTATATGGAAGTGCAATGGAGGACAGGAGGTTTTAGCCATATGAATTAGCTTTTGACTGATGGCTCTAAATGCTGCATTCGACCCATCATGCCCAGCCTGTCAATATCAAGACCTATAGATTCAACTTGGCAAACAGTACAGTGATCCCATACAGTGATCCCGTACAGTGATGGCAGAACCGTGTCCATTACGAGTTGGTACATCAGACTATCATTAGACACATTAAAGAGAACACCAAGCCAGAATTTTGCAAATCTCAGCCACGCCAGTGTGTTCAACCTGATGTACCAGATTCAAAGCATAAAACAGTATAGAGACCCATGTGCGGCATGCCTAGAATTTTCCAAAGAAAAGTAGATTGAATATGCTCTATAACTTGATTTAACGCCTTGAACTATAAATAGTGCACTTCACTGTAGTTTTTCCTAATGTTCTTGCTCTGTAAAACAGTTTGTGATTTTTTTCAACTTTTATTTTTGTTGAGAAGTGGTATATAAATATTCTTATTTTTATTCATAATAAAAATAATTCATCAATTCTCATTAATATGGAGATGATAATTAATCAACACATTCTTTCTGAATACATTCAGAGAGCCTGATGTATTATCAGTGATATAGTGGGAATATTAATTGGTATTCACATTAATGATATTACACAAGCAATAGGATTCTAAATCAGAAAAAAAGTATGAAGATTGGTTTGTTTTAAAGGGATTCTGAAACTAATGGAGGTTGATAAGATTCTTTCCATTTATTGATCACAGCAGGTTTTAGACAGGGCCCTAAATATTTATTGTTTGCCTTATTAGAGCTTTTAATATTGTGTGCGATGTTGCTAGGCCTCAGGCACACACAAGTAGCTGAGATGCATGTTGTGAATAATTAACATACAAGAAAGAAAAAGAGACTGAAATCATGCAGAGTTAATCCCAAGTATCTGCCCATATTTGGACGTCGAAAAGAAGCAGCAAAATCTCCTAACTCTGACTTATAATGTTTGTCCCCTCTGACAAATGCTGGAAAGAAGACAATAAAACCAAAGTATTTTAATATTTGAATAATTAACAACACATTCCATTATGTATGTTAAAGCAAAGGCGTCGACATCTGGCAGTGTGGGTGCTGGAAGCCAAGTTCCTTTATGTTCGATGATTTGGATGGTATGTCAGTTCTTTCTTGGAAGTCTGCTTTTGTAATAGTTTTTACAAAACTTGCCTCCTTTACCTTGATGACTAGAAATATCTGGATGAATATTTCAAAGTACACAAAGTAGATATGATGCAAATGTGGTTTTATATCAGGCACATTAACAACTGAAATGTCTTTGCCTATAAGAATCGCCTTGTCCAGGAGTGGCATCAGACAGTGGCCATGTTGGGCACTGAGTGAGGACCTAAGCCCATCAGAGGACCCACCTGGTCAGTATGACCTCTAAGTCCTCAGGACCAGTAGTAGTGCTTCCTGTGCTGTCAAAGATTGCCGTGGAGGGCCCAAGGCAGGGCTTTGTCAGTCTCCAACAACCTGGCGTCATCACTGACATCCATCTTACATAGACTGAATGCCAAATATTTCTCAAGTGGATACCAGTGTCGTGTCATTGAGATCATACTGGTTTTGCTGACACTATGCTTGATTTCACCAAGCAATATGTTAGCTTTACAAACATAATAAAAGCCTCCATAATCCCAACAACCTTTCTACAACTGATACCCTATCCAAACTTATTTGAAATTAATGGACCAATCCTACTCCCCCACCCGGCTTTTTAAAGCACGCAATGCATGGAGGTCTTCCAGAATGCCAATGGCAAGGCTGGAGTAGCCCGTGCATTCTACACTTGTACAGGATTGCACTGTAAATGAACCAATTTACAGTGCAATCTAACCAACATATGTTCTCTTACCTTGAAGAAGCCTCCATGACTTCTCTCCCCACTACAGAGTGTTGCTCATGACCCATATCTATAGGCAAGAAGCAGCATTTTTTTTCAAGCAACAGAATGCCGTGGTTTGTTATTGGGAAAACGTAATTTCTCCAAAATAGAGAAGTTCCAAAACTGTTTGGATCTCTTGCAAACAGATAATTGATCTGCTGTGAGAATAGACCTTTGGAACTAGATCCGCTACAACCACTCAGCGACAACTATGCTTCCTTTACACTCAGAGTGGGTTGCCAGGAATGAGGAAGCACATGCATTGATCACATTAAGTGAAGGGCAAGCAGTTCCGTAAATCCCCACACCTCTGGCACCTTGAGGTTCTGCTCTTCTACTTTTAACTTTTGTATCTCGGGTAGGTATAAGCAACATTTCTTAATTGATTGTACATTTGCTAACAACGGACTCCTCTGTGTGTGTGTGTGTGTGTGTGTGTGTGTGTGTGTGTGTGTGTGTGTGTGAGAGAGAGAGAGAGAGAGAGGTACAAGGGGACAAGCTAAGAAGAGTTGAAAACATTCATATTCCATTTGAAATCCATGATTAAAAAGCTTAAAAATTCAAATCAACGTAAAAAACTGTTTTATTCTAATACTCTGGAAGGTTTCAGTGAACTCCATTATTTTCACTCACTATTTGCTTGAATAATTTAGGCAAGAAAACTAAATTATACATAAAGTGTACAGTTAGAAGAAAAAGTTCATGCACAGCCCCAGGCTATAGCCATCCCCTAATGATGTCTGTAGTCAGTGGAAAAGAACTCGTTAGACTGAGAGTAATTTCTGAGGGTTTAAATTTTTCTCTCTTAAAGCAATAATGTTCTTATATACAAATTGTGCAAATAGTATAACTCAAACAAAAGCCAAAGCCCCGATGAATGGGTGTGACTTAAGAGCCTGAGCTGATATGTTTTCACTTAATTTTACATTAAGTGCAACTTTGCTGGTATTGCTGGCACTTGGGAATGATTTGATTACAGAAGGGAATGTGCGGCTTCTTTGGAAGCAATGTGGTCTTCTATTGCTTCCACAGAGCCAGAAGCGCACATAGAGTTAAAACAGACACAGTGGCAGGGTGCTCAGAGTCACGCTGAAAGCTACTGCGAAAAAGACGTACTTTCATACTTGGAGCACAGTTGGATTTTTTAAGCTAGTGGTTGCAGCTTACTATATTCTTTTATTTAAGCAGCGGCTCGTATCATCAAACATTTACCACTGGATTCTTTAAAGTCTGACATATACTTTCAGGCTGACAATGTGCCTTCCCAAAAACAAATCAGAGACAAGCATTTCCCACATTGCTTCATTGCAGTGGATGGCTTGTTTGATATCTTGCTTCCTTTGCCGGGAATGAGCCTTGGGCAGTGGTCCATTCCTTAGCCCAGTGTGTTAAGTGAGGTGCCTTTTTGAATGCAACTGATGCACCTGCTCAGCTTCTCCACCCACTCCAGGGAAATCAACAGTCTGTAGTGAGAGAAGGAGCATTCCAGGGGAACAGGAGTTTCCCTTCCTTTGTGGTAATCGGATTAAGGGAAGCTAAAAACCAGATTTCCTTGAAGTGACTGTGTGTTCTTTAGACAGCAAGAAATCCTTGCCTGTCTGGAAAAATGGGGTTCCCTTCACTCTCACCTGGAGGAAAGGTAATCTACATATACTAACCATAAGTTTTATCTCTTTACCCCAGGATTGCTAGAACAGCATTGCGTATACAAAGGCAATGTAGACCCCACCAGTCTGCAGCAGGAGAAGATAGGCCTGAGCAGTTTCCATGTGCTGTGTTGCTATGCTGCTCTAGACTAGTTCTGTACAATCTGTGACCTGCAAAGATGAACACAGCCTACCAGCCACATATACCTGCCCACGAGTGCTGACTACTTTTGCTTGTCATTTTGCTGCTTGCATGGAACTGCAAAACCATAGAAAGGATTTTGCCGGCCACACTGTGTGAGTGGTAGGCTGCATTTAGCTTGGAGGTTAATCGCACTGTGTGTGGGGCTGGCCCCTAACATGTAATAAAGGGTCAATAAAAAGATCCAGTGATGGGGAATAAAAGCAAATGAAAAATTCTGATGAGCATTTCTGAACCATACCAAGGGAAGGAATAAGGAACTTTTGAAATCAAACTGCTCTTTCAGTGTTATCTCCTTGTCCTGAATAACTTTCTACTGTACTAAGAGTTTTACATCATCTCATACTGGCTTTATACTGTCACATTAGTTTTATATTACTACCATGTTAGGCAGTTCAGTATTAATGTGATAGAGAAGTGAAATTACATGTGCACTTTCATATTGTTATACTGAAATCAAGTACTCGTGTGACACTAATACGATGCAAACCCAATAAAACAGACAGTTGCAAGCACAAAGACATTTTTATGTCATGTTCTGCGTCATGATGCTTAATACCTTTTCCTGGATCACTTGCAGCAGTGCATAAGAGCCAAGGCAAGAATCTTGGTTGTGTTGTTTCTGTCTCTAAGTTCAAGCCTGGAAGGGCTCAAAATGAGACAGGAATGGGAAGAAACAGTTTCTAGTTTGCAGCCGAGATCTATGTGAGTGGCTAAGCCTGTGTGATTTCCTCTAGAGCCCTAGGCCCAGATGGACCAGGAACCAGTTATCAGCTTGTCATTTTACCAACTAGGTCAGGGGTGTCCAAGTCGTTTCATATAGTGGGCCGAATAGTATTCATGGTGCCTACGGGGGGCCGGAAGTGACATCATTAAGCAAATGATGAACAGAAATAAGCACTTTGTTTTCACATAGAAACTCATGAGCAAAAGAGAAAAATGGCAGAAGAGAAAAATGTGCAAATCTTGTTCATAATTTCAAGATATGAGAGAGGCCAATTATCACACTGCGAGAGCCTAATTATAATGGGGGCCAGAAAAATTGCTTCTGGGGCAGCATCTGGACCACAGGCCTTATTGTTTGACACCCCTGAACTAGGTTTTTCTGCTGTGGGTCTTTCCAGAGACTTGTAGGAAATAAATATTTGAGTTACAGTATTAGAAGGAATGTGCTGTGTGTGGCTGTTCTGTCCTACATATTGCTCCCTGTTTCCCCCTTCCCCCATTACCTATAGAGCTGAAACATTTGTAAGCCACATTGGCCTGTAGACTTTTCCTCTCCAATTCAATGTGGAATACTTTCCAACTATTCTCCGCATATGCACATATTTGGTTAGTATTAGGCAGAACATTTCATATTTGACATCCCATGATATTTGATTTCAATACAGTACTTGCATTTTGATTTTAATTCACAGTTGGTGTCTGATCGTATTTGATGGCTGACATGCAATGGTATTTAGTAGTTGATGGTTGAAATGCAGTAGTTTGTCTACACCTGATAACTGCAGTCAGCATCTTATAAGAAAAAGCACTTAAGTTGAGACACATCGCAGTAAACAGACTGGCCAAGCTCCATTTTATATTTTGGTTAACAGACTAAGGAATGACATTTGCATCTTGATTATTTCCAGAGTGATATACAGCTTCAGGAAAAGAAAAAAAAAACAGCACATGGGGGAGTCTGTCTGGGAGAAATAGTTTGGCTTTCTTAGTAGATTCAAGAACCAACCAAGTCATCCAGGGAACATAAGGTCTGAACCGTCTGGCCATCAAACCAAAGTGAAGGGCTGAGGAAAAGAGGGGCAGCTGTTATGGGAAAGGAAGTCAGAGATATAAGACTGGCTGGGACAGTTCTTGGGAGTGCTAGAAATAACAATTATGCTGCCAAAAGGCTGAGATCCTTAGGAAGAAGGTTTTACCAAGTAAAATGAGGGTCAGCCAGGCCTGGAAAAATATTTTGGATTCCTGGGTACAAGAATCAGCTTTTGGGATGCATTATAGAAATTGTTCGGTTTGCGAGCCATGGAGGAATAAAAGCATGTTAACATGCTTAGGTGACAGCATTAAACGGTTTATTGTGAGAAATATTCGGGCCTGTAGGTCCAGCCCAATTATAAGTGGAAGTCCAGTGGAGGTGGGGGGCAGATCCAAGAGTAGCGTATAGTCAGATTCATAACAGATGCAGATTCTCTTATTGCTAACTATTTCTAAAGCATAAATATGCATTTCATAATACTGGTGGCTTAGACTGACTGGCTGCCTGTACCTTCTTGGTTGTGCCTAAGAGAAGAGAGATATGTCCCTTGTCATATCTCTGTTGATGGGGTGCTCTGTGTCCATATAGAAAGTCATGTGGTTGTTCAGGATTATGCCTTTGTCTAGAAACATCCTCTTAGTGGTATGTTCTTCCATGAAGCAGAGTTACTGCAGCACCCTTATAGCCATATTTTCCATTTTGTGCTGCCTTTCCATCAGAGTGCAGCTGCCTGATTGCTCAGTGAACATGTTATCTCTTTCTTTCTCTTTCCATTCCTTGCATTTAAAGATATAGAAATCTCCAGTGAACCCCCATCTGTATTTCCACTGACTTTAAAAAGAGCCATCAGTTACAGTGAGCTGTTTAAGAACTACTGGCATTTGAAACTTCCTATTGGGCTGTGCCCATGTAGCCATTTTCTCTTGTACAGTTGTTTTTTTTCTTCACGGTGACACACGTGTGTCAATGGATGACCTTGATTTTACACCAAATTGGCCAGAGAGAAAAGAATGGAGGAGAAGCTATCTAAGATGAGAGCCATCATCCTTCTGGTGTGGTAAGACCATCAGTAAACTTTTCCTAAGAAGCACAGACTCTACTTGAGACACATATAATGGCCTCTTTGAAAAGTCACAGTTTAAATCACAGCTCTTTCAAAGCTGCAGTGTTCACAAGAATCAGTGAGGTCAAGAATCAGTATACTTTGAAAGAGCTTGCCTTAAGGATGGAAAGATGTATGCCAGTTCTGGAAGTACAAGAGAGGCAAGAGGTACGGTGGTCCCAAGAGTCTCTTGCAGCACAATCCTAGGCATCTCTACTCAAACATACTCAAATCCTAGGCATCTCTACTCAAACATATGGTTGGCAACCTTCAGTCTCGAAAGACTATGGTATAAGCCTACAGCACCCAGTATTCCCAGTCGGTCTCCCATCCAAGTACTAACCAGGTCTGATGCTGCTTAGCTTCCAAGATCAGACGAGAACGTTCTATTTAATTCAATGAGATTTACTGTCCTGTAAGTGAGTTTAGGATTGTAGTTTCAATCATTCTCTGCCTGGTAGGAGGAGGTCTGCTCCTTTTCTGAGGGTTCTAAACAAAAATAAATTTATTTTTTTTAAAAAAGCCATGTATGAGAAGAGGTGCTAACAAATTTGCTCATGCACAAATTTCATGGAAATTTCAAGTCATGGAAAGAATAAGCGAAGGTGGACACCTTAACTTCTGTGTCACGTAAGCAGTAATCACATTCCATAGTCTCACATATTGCTTACAATTTAACCTTGCATGTTCACTTGCATGTTCCCTTGGCCTTTCAGGACTAAGGGCCCAATCCTATCCAATTTTCTAGTGCTGATCCAATCATGTCAATGGGGCATGTGCTGCATCCTAAGGTGAGGGGGGCAGTCATGGAGGTCTCTTCAAGGTAAAGGAACATTTGTTCTCTTAGCTGAGGGCTGCATTGCAGCTGCATCAGAACTGGAAAATTGGATAGGATTGGGCCCTAATCCCTTGCTGTAGATTGTGCGGATAGAAAAGCTCTTTCTTCCAGACACTAGGCCTGGCCTAATAATATAGTCCTCACCACCTGTACCAGATGAGGTTCCTTTCCTCTCTTCTGGGGGGTCCTTTCACCTGCATGAAAGAACAAGGACCCAATCCTATCTTCCAGTGCTGATATAGCTGAAATGCAGTAAGGGAACAAATGTTTCCTTACTTTGAATAGGCCTCTGTGACCACCCCCCTCCCGATGCAGCGCATACCCCGTTGCCATGGCTGTATCAGGGCCAAAATCAGATAGGTTTTGGCCCTATATTACCTCCATGAGAGTGATGAAATCAGCTAGGCCTGTTGCATTAGGAGTACTTACTGGGTGGAATGCATTGCTAGAAGAGGGCAAAGCATGAGACATTTTGTTTTCAAAATAATTTCTCTGTCGTAGAAAGCATTTGGAAACTGGTTTGGCTGCTTCAGGGAGATTAGTTAACTTTATGATTTATATTTTTAAGGGATTATTCAGACACATCGAATAACTAAACACTTCGTACAATTCTGAGTGTAAAATAAGCCACCTTGAGCAACTTTCCCAGTCAGGTAGATGTAAAACAAACAAATAATAAAACTCATGGCTGTTTTATCCTGGGATGAAAGAAAAGTTGGTCAGGAGCCCCTGTTGCTCAGTCTCTTAGCCATGGACTCAAACAGCGGTCTCCAAACCGTGGCTCGCTGCATCTCCAAATTACCAGTCCGGACACAGTTTTCTGTTCCATGCCACAGCCTCCACTTTTCGCAGCAGATCTCAGAAACTCATGCCGGGCAGCTACTTCCGCTGCCCTGTCACCCCAGCAGGCTCTGCGCCCCAATTTCTGGGGTGAAGCATCTGCCTGGCATGAGTGTCATAGCACTCATCTAGTTCAAACTTGGCTGACCCCTGATATTTTATGTGTTATCTTAGCGTTTGACTTTATTGCACAATACTGCAAGGCTTTACGTATCAGAAATGAGCATATTCTAAGAGCTCAGTGTATCGCCAGTTTGTGCATCAGCTGTACGCTCTGAGATTATATGCGTTTAAAAGTTTTTTTTATGTAGAAATTGTCACCAAAGGGATGATAAAACCCTGAATTCCTATTTCATTTCCTCCCACCTGTTATCTTATCAGAATACACCCCAAAATGCCCTTTGTGCTGCCACAGTAATATAGGAGATCAGGAGAAGCTGCTGCATGAGAAATCAAAACTATAATAACGTCTTTGGGTTTTGCATTTTAAATACAGCATTCATTGTTGCACTGAGGCTTCAGACCCCTTACCAGACATTACAGAGATTACCTTTGGTAGTGCCTATTTCATTGTTCTTTGATATAAAATAATGTATGTCATAAATCACCTAGTGAGTGTCATTAGAGAGAACAGAACCTACTTATGATATGTAACAATTTGCTTTTCTAATTTGAAGAAGATCGGCATGTTTGAATTACATTGGGTTTTGAAGCACTTGCCACAAACATTAGAATTCAATGTTAAATTTTACATAATTTTATTTTCTATACATTTGTAACAAAGTCTGCATGTATAGGCATATACAGTATAATACAAACTGACTGACATTCAGACAGACACACATTCTTCTTTATGTACCAGTAGAAACTTAAACCCATATTCCTTCATTTGGTCTTATTTGAAGTGTCTTGATTTGTTTTTTTTAAAGTGTGCATTTTTGAGGAGAAGTGATGTGTTGTTAAAAAGAACCTTTAAAACACGCAATTGTTTGTGGCTTAGAATAAAATTAAACAGCTACTCTTTGCAGGCAGTGACAAATGTTTTAAATTTTAAAAAAGCCAGCCCTGAGTAGAGGGGAGAGGACAAATGGAGACGAGGGGAGGGGGGGCTAGATAGAGAATGATACTTAAAATTATCACATTTCGAAGATTGCTTCCATTTCGAGAAGTACAGATGCTTTTGTGCTTCTTTCGTATAAATTTAAAATTATTGGAGCACTTCACTTTGAAGGTGATCAGGGCTCGGAATGTATACATTGTGGAGAGATTTAAAATTATGAGAGCTCTTCAAATTGTTTAAAACATTGATTTTTTATAAAATTGATTTTTCCAAGGTTTTATTTCTTCAATAACTAGGTAATTACAGAAGACCAGGCACTGAAGTACTTCACTCTAAAAGAAGTACAGGGTCCGTCCGTCCCCCTCCCGCTCTCTGTTTCTCACTGCTTGGATAGACACATTACTATATTCTTTGTTCTTGTTCATAAATCCTTCGCTGACCAAGGAACCAGGAAGTTATTAGGGGTCAGTACAAGGTCAGGTTGAAAATGCAGCCTTCTCCAACCTATCTTTAGCAGAATATCACTTTGCCATCTTTAAACCTAAATCCAGAGCAAAAGCCAGCGTCGCTTTGGTCTCACTTTTGATCCGCACTTTATGAGGGAAGCGCCCACCAGCAGAATTTATAGCTAAGGTAACAGAGACGTTCAGAAATTAAGTAGCTGCTGTAACTATGGATTTAGTTTCCCATAAGCAGAATCACACATCCTTTTCAAGCTCTGCTTTATTTGTCATCAAACACAGGCAGAGGAAACACATTTCCTAGGTTCATCTGGTTCCCTGGCTGGAGAGATGAGGGCAGAACATTTGGTGGAAGGTAGAAAGAAACTATTACCTGCACAGCATCCTACATGGTGCCCTCTTATCTTTCTAACCACAACCGTAGGCCCCTCAACTGACTTGGCTTTCATGTGCACCAAACTTTAAACCAGCAGTTTTCAACCAGTGTGCAATGGCACATTGATGTACTATGAATGGTCTGCAGGTGTGCTGCAGGAGTCTGGGGGAGGGCCATTAGTAGGGCCATTGGGGGACGTGAGTCTTGCACCAGCAGCAAGGTGTGCTTTGTCAATTGTAAAAAAACTGATGGTGTGCCTTGACAATTTGAGATTGAAAACAGCTTGCTTTAAAACTATCTTGAGGTGTTTCCTAAACGGCGTAATTGCCAAGTTTTTCCTGTGCTTACAAGGGCTCATGTGAAAGCCTTAATTCCTTCATTTTTCTTCCTCTTCCTCCAATGTATTTAGCGTAAGAAGTAAATGGTGTGCCTTCCAAGGGACAATCTCACATCCTTTAGTAGACTTGGACCCTCTTTATACTTGAAGTTTGGTATGGGAGTAACAACAGAGGAGACCACAATCATGCCATGATCTTGGGATACATGAGAAGGGAGACAATGCCCAAGAACAAGGGTGGGCAAACATTTTAGAAGGAGGACCATATCATCTGTCTGAAACTGTTTCAGGAAAAAAGCATTAATTTACATTTCAAATTTGAATAAATTTGAATAAATTTATTCATAAATGCATTAGAGACAGAACTTACAGTATATGAATGAATGAATTTTACTGAGTTTATTTATAATACACGTGAGAACTATAATACAGGCATGTACAACCAGTTCATGAAAACTATGAAATGTTTGCATACACCTCTTGCACAGGGAAAACATACAGACCAAGTCAGAAATACAAGCAGACATAAGTTGTTCTGAGGCAATGGGGGGGAGGTTAAAATAATGCCCAGGGAAAAGCAGGCCTTGCTCTAATTCGATCTGCAGCTTATGTCTGGCGGTCACAACCGGCAGTCGTGGACCAGCGTGGGCTCCAACAGTCCCTGATGGGCCAGAGACTCATTGGAGAGTGGGGGCTCCCTGTGGGCCATATTAGGGGATCCCATGGGCCACAAATGGCCCCTAGTCCGGGGTTTGCCCACCCCTGCTGAAGAAGAAGGCATTTTCCATTGTTGTGAGGAAACAGATTCTGTTTCTGCTTTAGGATAGAAACCTCTGTATCTTGATTCAGTCATCTGAGGAATACTCCCATTAATCTTAACCATTCGCTCACAACAGCAGAGGAAACTGAACGCTTTCCACATGCGCTGCCTCCGATGCATCCTCGGCATCACCTGGCAGGACAAAGTTCCAAACAACACAGTCCTGGAACGAGCTGGAATACCTAGCATGTATGCACTGCTGAAACAGAGACGCCTGCGTTGGCTCGGTCATGTCGTGAGAATGTATGATGGCCGGATCCCAAAGGATCTCCTCTATGGAGAACTCATGCAAGGAAAGCGCCCTACAGGTAGACCACAGCTGCGATACAAGGACATCTGCAAGAGGGATCTGAAGGCCTTAGGAGTGGACCTCAACAGGTGGGAAACCCTGGCCTCTGAGCAGCCTGCTTGGAGGCAGGCTGTGCAGCATGGCCTTTCCCTGTTTGAAGAGACACTTGGCCAACAGTCTGAGGCAAAGAAGCAAAGAAGGCAGGCCCATAGCCAGGGAGACAGACCAGGGACAGACTGCACTTGCTCCCAGTGTGGAAGGGACTGTCACTCCCGAATCGGACTTTTCAGCCACACTAGACGCTGTTCCAGAACCACCTTTCAGAGCGTGATACCATAGTCTTTCGAGACTGAAGGTTACCAACAGCAATGAATATACTATAAAATAACCCTTGAATCACTTGATATAGTATTCTGTATCCAAAGTAGGGTAATACCTTTCTTGGGATCAACCCAAAAATAACAAGAACAAAGACAACAAAGTTTTTGAATCCAATAAGATTTTGCATCAGGCTACATAGTAAGTAAAATAAAGGGGGAAGAACCTGGTGGTGGTGGTGGGGTGTTCTGGGTTCCCTAACAGTTTTGCTTATCACCTAGCTGATAAAGAATCCTATTTGGTCGGTCCTAATAAAGGCAAATCCCAAATTTGGATGGTAGGTTTTTCTTCTAATGGACCAACACAACCACATACAATTTTGATTTTCTTACAGCCCAATCCTATGGGCTCTGGCCAGCAGTGGAACATGTGACAGTGGACAACTTATCAGATTTCGCATGTGATGAATGCCAAAATGATTGAGAGATCCCAGCAAACCTAAAGCATTGCAATTTTAATTTCTTTAATGCCTCAGAACACAGGTTTGAATTCAAAACTTCACTTTCAGAATCTGAGGTAGGGAATTGGAAAAATTAGTGAGTTTTGAATACTTGCTGATAGTTATTTGTGCTCTAATTACATACAGTATCTTGTGGTGGTGATGTGTGGAATTCACATGATTTTTTTTTTAAAGTAACTAATGTGATATAAATGTGTCTGATGTCACAGTAATATCATTTCTGTGGCTAAAGAGAATATCTCCTTGAAGTTTTACTTATCTTATTAGTCAAAATATGTAAGCCGATGGAACATATGGAGGGAAAGAAACTCATTTTACTGTAGTGACTGACTGCAAACAGAAAATGCATAAAGTGTCTCTTATAGAGAAGCTTTAGATACATACCTGAATAATTTTCTGATCTCGGAAGACTGCTGATAAACTTTGCTTGGAATAAAATTGTTTTGAAAAGGCTAGCTGCAGCCTATATATTTTGTAAGATATTGTATCAAAAGTAAAATGAACATATTACTGTTTTGTGTTTTTTTTTTTTTGGTCAGCTTGCAGTAACACCTGCCACACACACTAGGTCTTTAGCCTTTCATGCACATCATAACTTTGGTCTAAATTTAAAGGAACAGGGAAAGCAATAGAGCAAACCTACCCAGATGTTGTAAAGTCTGTACAATTGTAAATTTAAGAGTACCAGCTTTCCATCCAGATTTTAATGCACCAGATACAATATGAAAATTCCAAGCCACACTGGCTTATTGAAATGTCTGGCCATTTCAATATGAATTTTGGAACAGATGTACAGAGGTAGGCCATAAAGCTGTGATAATAAGGAACATTTCCACATCATCTCACAAAACTACTAATCTGTAATGAGAACTAAAGCTATTCAGTAGAAGGAGTTGGTTTTCATTATTTATAGTCAACTTAGTTGTTGGGCATTCAGATGCCTTTCTTTCATTTATATGACTGATAATAGGAGACTTTTGTGTGTGGCAGGAGGTGGTTGGAATAAAAGCCAACAGGTACTGTCTGGAGAGTTCATTACTGTCTGGGGTAATCAACAATTCCCTTTTGGAGAATGGGGGACTGGCAGGGCTGCATGCACTGGGTTTTAAGAATAATCAAATGTTGCTGTTAAATCAGACTTTCCCTCCATGTCTTCACTTTGGATGGTCTTTCTGTGACTTCATTGTACTTGAATACTATTGACTTGGAACACTTCTCATTTTGTCTTTGAGTCTGGCTATGGCACTGACATCTTCTGTTTGCGTGGTTATTATGGTACTCTTCCTAAGTCTGCCATCCTGAACATGTTTACAACAAAGCAAGTTTCAATGATCTCAGCAGGATTTATTTCTGAGTGGATCTGTGAAGGCTGAGACTGCACAGATCTTGTAAGTTACATTTTTCCTCCATAAGAGGAAGGGCATAGAACTAGGAAGTGTGCTCCCCACCAAATGGGGTAACATCAAAGGGTTACTCCTTTGGTTTGCCCCTCTGAGTTGCCATGAGGGTAACAATGGTATGTACCTTCAGTGCCATCAGTGGCGAACCCGGGGCGGCGCGCGGGTGCAAATGCCACACCTACCTGTCTGAGCTGTTTTGTGGGCAGGCGAGGCCCCGCGTGGCACTCGTTAGCAAGTGAGAAGCCTTCTGAGGCATCCCTTGATGATTTGAGCAATACTTCTTGCTTCATGGGAAACTGGAAGTATTGTTTAAAATGGCGCAAGAAGTCTCAGAAGACTTCTCGATTGCCACCGAGCATCATGTGAATCTCCATGAGCCTTGGTAAGTTTCTTGAGGAGGAGAGGTGGCAGAGCGCTGGAGGGGGGTGGCATTTAGGGGGGGCAGCACTTCGTGGACCTGCCCCCAGGCACAATGAGAGCAGGTCTGCTACTGAGTGCCACACACGATGGGACCATGGTGGGGGAACAGTTCCTGAATGGGAGAGTGGACTGGATTAAGTGTTTTGTGGGTATATGTGCATTTTTTCCTTGGACTAGAAGGAAAGATCGCTGGTGAGAAAAGCCCCCGTCTGGGACAGAAGTGGAGCTTTTGGTGCTTGTGCCTATATTTAAAGGTGATTAAAGAGGTTTAATCTGTTTTGTCAAAGGGTTATTGTTGAAGTCCGAAGGTAATTCTGAACTGGTTATATTATTTTAGCTGCTTATTGGATTGTGCTTGTATATTTAGCATTCAGCCTTGTATGAATTCTTAATGGGCTGTTTATTGTTTAACATGCTATGTATTAATGAAATGTTTGGATTGACCTATTGCCATGTTGACTCCTCCATGTTGATTCGATATCTATTTAAAATGAATTAACTAATTTGTCTTGCAATGTTAATGCTGTTTCTTGAACTGCCTGCTACAGTAACATAGTGACTTATTACTGTTCTTATCATTTTTCTGGAAACCTAGAAAAATGTCTTCTGCAGAGTCAGAAAATGGGTCCGTCATGCTCAGAGGTGTCTACACAGATAGCGATGACTGTCCAGAGTTTCAGACATGGGTCTTTCTAGCCACCTTGGAGTTGCAGAGACTGAACCTGGGACCTTCTACCACAATGTTATATCTACTATCCTTGGAAAAGCACTTGGACTATAGCCTCTTCTTATTTCAGATACATTGCAAAAGTACCTTTTGTTTGGACTTAATTTTAGCTTTCGAACTTAAGGTGTCACTGACCTGCTTTCTTTTCTCCAATCACAAAAGTTGAAAACGGCTAAGCTGCTTCAAGTGGGAAATCTCCCTGAAAGTGCAGTACACCTTCCCCTATTTTTAGCTGAATATTAACTGGGATTAGAAAAGTAATATACAGCCCAATCCTAACCCCCCTGTCCGCTGGTAGAACGACTGTTACAAATGGCCTGCCATCAGCAGTCACAGCTGTGCACTGCCAGTCTGAAGCAGCCCTGTGCATGATAGACTGCAAAAGGACTGCCAACAAAGGTATGTTGGTTGGGGTGGTGGGATGGGGAGGGGGATGGTGAACCAGGGTGGCAGTGGGGCAAGAGGTGAGAAGAATAGGGCAGCAATGGGGCGGAGAGCAGATTGGGTCCTGGAAGTGGGTGGGTTCAGTCTCAGTGGTGACCACCAAACCCAACCCCCCTTCCCAGATCTGATCCTATGGCCTGGGTCCACACAGACCTGCATCAGCAATTCCAGGTAGATTCCTCTGTGCTGCAGAGGCTTATCCCCAGGAAAGGGAACAATGTTTCTTAACCTGGAGGGAAACCTCTAGGGCTCCCCCCCTCCCCAGATGCAGCATGAGCCATTTTGAGACACCTACGTTTTGGTGGGGGAGGGAAGTCATAGAATTCGGCTGTTATTTAGTAACATTTAGTATCAACAAGGTCTGATGAAACTTCAGAAATTTGATGTCATTGCCATTCCTATAAATAAAGTTAACCTGCTATCGTTAAGCATTTGCATCAGATCTCCCAGCCCATAACAATTGGGGCTCTCCATTTGCCAGGGCCTATGCCCCCAAAGTATGTCTTCAGTTTTGTAGAAGCTGAAAATCTACCCAGTTTTATGCCTTATTGGAAATACAGACATTCAATTACACCTCCCCCCCGCCCCCGGACTTTCACTGTTATAGGTTTTCTGCTATCCTGCCTCTAAGTGAGTAATTGCCTAATGGAACACCACCTCCTGCTCCACCTAGATTTTTCTTGGCAATTTTCCAGCTAAATACTGACCAGGCCCAAACTTGCTTGGCAAAGAAAATAAGAAGAAATCAGAGCTGAAAGGCAATTCTGCTTGCTTATAGCCAACTTTGGTATTCATCTGATTATCCACCTTATCTCCACCCTGCTGCTACTGTGGGTGTGATTTACACAAGGTTGCATTTTTTCCCCTTTGTTTTCTTTCCAAATCAGGGAAATACTCCTCCATCTCTTGTGTAAAAAGGTCACTGGAGATTCAGAGAATGTCACATAACTCGTTTTCTTAATAGCACAGCAAGAAGTCTAATGTAGTATGTACACATACACCTGCAAATCTCTGAACCAGACAATATTTTTATGCTGACAAGGGTGTGTTGTCCTTGGCAGGGAGGGGAATTCTGAAATGCATCATCAACAATATCGTGGAATTGGGGGGACTATGAAAATTGCCACAGG
The DNA here is from genome assembly GCF_035046505.1 of Tiliqua scincoides. Lineage (NCBI taxonomy): Eukaryota > Metazoa > Chordata > Lepidosauria > Squamata > Scincidae > Tiliqua > Tiliqua scincoides. Next base: position 141,696,816 of record NC_089821.1, on the reverse strand, counting down.
AAATCAAAGAAAAGCCAGAGAAATGAATGTAGATGAGTATTCATCTCTTATTGAAAACAGCCTCTGTAATGTTATTTGTCTAAAAGAATAGCATGCCCAGAGTAGCTGCTGAGAAAGAAGAATGCTGAATGTTAGTCTGTCTAGCCCAGTATTATCTAATCCAACTAGCACCAGGTAGGATCATTCCCTAAACTGGAGATGTTAGGATTTGAGCCTAGGATCTTCTGTATGCAAAGCATGTGCACTAAGCCATGGCTTCATTTCTGTCCTGTCAGCATGAGGGATGGCTTGCATGTGCCCAGAAACCTCCACATCTCGAACCCCCTTAATACAACTTGCATATTACCCAATATCACCCATGGGCTGTTTTCGCAACAGATTCAGTTGTGTGACATCGAGTGATGAACATACCTGTTCACCTGATGCAGCACAATACAGACCGCAAAAAATAATAACCAGGAGCCCTCTTCAGACATTATTCAAACTGTGTAGAAGGTCATATGAACATGAATGTGTTGGGAAGCCCAGCTCCGAGGCCAATGTGTGCAGAAGCTCTGCCCCCTGCCTGCCACAAGTTCAGCATTTGTCTGCAGCAACAAAGGTTGTACTCTGGGAGAGATCATCCCAGCTTTGCAGATCATGGAAAGAACCTCTCCCCAGACAACATTTGTTACTGCAGTACTCATGGGGGGGGGGGGAGATTAGGACATGTGTCAGCATGGGGGCAGGGTTCACTGGCACACTTTCATTGCCTCCCCTCTGCATCCTCCTATAATGTTTGACGAATGCTAGACAAGCATTTCAACTATAAGAGTTAGAAGCTTTGCTATTAGCTGCACCATAAAGATTAGCGACAGTGCAATCTATCAAGGAGTTCTCTTGTCCAAGCTCCATTCATGTCACTGAAGTCATTGATTAGAATGGACTTCTGCTGATGCAGCACACCAGTGTCCAATTGAGGTTGACATGTCACAGGCTAACTGCAGGTGCCCACAGCATAGTCAGATTGACGACCAACCTTGGAATACCGAAAGCACCCATCACTTCCAAGTGTTATTGTAGCCTGAGATGTTTCCAGTTTGTCTCTACTCATTTCTAAAAGTTGAGTTTTCTTCACATTGCTGGGGTGTACTAATGACCAAATCTGTTGTTGTTGTTGTTAGTTGTATACATGCCACAAGAAGAAACAATTATCTTTAATTGCCTGATGTGTATGTCTGTAGTGTACAAAAAGTGAGAGGAAATAACTGCTAGATGTGGGTGCCAACTAAATGTTCAGTACATACCTGGATGGGCCTGGGTATGAACCCTGGCCTCTGAGTGGCCCGCTTGGAGGCAGGCTGTGCAGCATGGCCTTTCCCAGTTTGAAGAGACACTTGGCCAACAGACTGAGGCAAAGAGGCAAAGAAGGAAGGCCCAAAGCCAGGGAGACAGACCAGGGACAGACTGCACTTGCTCCCGGTGTGGAAGGGATTGTCACTCCCGAATTGGCCTTTTCAGCCACACTAGACGCTGTTCCAGAACCACCATTCAGAGCACGATACCATAGTCTTTCGAGACTGAAGGTTGCCAACATGTCAACCTGGATGGGGCAGCCCTAAGAGGCTGCCATGTTGAAAGCTGGAGAACCGTTGTGTTCCAGCAGTGCCCCAGCAGTGGGTGTTCTGAGAACTGCAGGCCAGTTAGATTTGCCTTCCTTCACACAGACACAAGATACATGGGAACTGCTTCTGTGGTGCTTCATGTAGCTACACAAATGATATGTGCTGTTCATCCCCATGGGTGGGCTAATCTTCTGGGTCTTCCATACCTGAGTGGCACTTAACCCAACAGCCCTGACCAAGTGACTGCACTTTCCACACATGGATTTCTGCCACATAGTAGTCTATGATGGGGAAGTTGCTCCTATCAGCCCAGGTAACTCTAACATTGCTCCAGTGAAGCTTTGGCTGTTGTTTTGTGAAGAGGCCTTTTCATTCTTCCTCAATCAGATTCACAGGATATTAGCAGTTTTTGCTCTCCGTTTACAACACTACAAGGAATGGTTAAAATATGAAACATAGCCACAGTGCTATAGTGTCAAGGGGACATGGCAGCAGGATAGATAGGCAGGCTGAGAGGGAAGCTGCTTTTTCCTCTTCAAAGGACAAGCTGGTGGAAGAGAAATTGATGGGAGTAATAACACACAGCTAATTGCAGTTGGCACTCTTGTTATCACACACATACAGTGAGGTGTTATTGTGAGAAGAGAAGGCCGGGTCCTAATGAGGGATTATAGGGGGTAATCCACTTTGCCTTGTTAAATCAAATTTGTTAATTTACTATATGCGAGGGGGGGAAAGAACAAATGGGAAGGTGAATTCCTCTTGTGAAACATTTACCAAATGTTGGGCTATTTGAACCCTGGGGAGACGTAAATACATTCATTTGCCACTTAAGGTCTGGAGCATTTGGTCTTCTCAGTGGGGCTTTCCTTGTGGATTGGAGCAGAATGTTATTTTTCCCCTACTTAGAAACTCCAGCAGCTTTCATCGGTGTGTGACATTTGATACAAAGGACCATGGCTACTCCAGGAGTGTTGCAGCAGCACATGGGCAATGTGATAGTTCAAGGTTTGGCAAAAATGTGCAGTATATGCTCCTCTTTTACAACTCAGCTGTAAAAGTGTATTCTGGAATGAAACGTGAGCCACAAGAATTCAGTTCAGCAATACCTTTCAAAAATAGGGAAATAAAACACACCAAAAATAACCTTCTCCTAAATATGTGGTTGCAAGTTAAGCGAGTGACCAATTTTGTGTTATATGAATGCTAAACAGAAATTAAATGCGTTAATCAGCCAACAAACTAGAGGGTTCAGTTCCAAAAATGACTGAAATGTTAAACATTGAAAAAAAGCTTTAATTCATGTGCAGTAGCCACTTTTCTCCCAAATGGACTAGCACTCCTCTTAAATATGCATACAATTCATTTTAGCATAGAGGTCTGTGGTCTGTGAGTCTGAGACTGAGGATGAAGATTGTCAAACTACAAGACCCTGATATTATTAAGTAAAGAAGACATTCAGAGATTAGGAAAAGAAGCAGTCCTTGGAAAAGGATTTATTTGCCTGAGTCAGTGACACATGTGACTTGAGTTTCCACAAGTCTTGGAAAACACGTTTTCGCGACTCCTCTTTACACTCTCACATAACACCAGAACCAGGGGACATCTACTAAAACTGAGTGTTGGGAGGGTTAGGACATACAAAAGAAAATATTTCTTTACTCAGCATGTGGTTGGTCTGTGGAACTCCTTGCCACAGGATGTGGTGATGGCATCTGGCCTGGATGCCTTTAAAAGGGGATTGGACAAGTTTCTGGAGGAAAAATCCATTACGGGTTACAAGCCATGATGTGTATGTGCAACCTCCTGATTTTAGAAATGGGCTATGTCAGAAGGCCAGATGCAAGGGCGGGCACCAGGATGAAGTCTCTTGTTATCTGGTGTGCTCCCTGGGGCATTTTGTGGGCCGCTGTGAGATACAGGAAGCTGGACTAGATGGGCCTATGGCCTGATCCAGTGGGGCTGTTCTTATGTTCTTATGAGTGCCCATCCCTGATCATTACTATCTTGCTCACTTTGAGTGCTTCCCAGAGTCATCTAACTGGTCCCTCTTGGAAAGAGAGGACTCAGTGTGATGGACCTTTGATGTGAGAACTACGGATCAAAAAGCAATGTTATATTAATACTCATAGGCAGAAATCCTAGCCCACTTTCCAGCACTGGCATAGCTGTGCCAATGGGACATGTGCTGCATCTTGCAGTTGGGGGGCACTCACGGAGACCTCCTCAAGGTTAGGGAATGCTTGTTTCCTTACCTAGGAGCTGCATTGCCCTTATGTCAGTGCTGGAAAGTGGGTTAGGATTGCACCCATAAAGGAACAGGGATTTTCACAGGTAAGCACGAATAATTAAAACAGCTCCTTTCTTATTGATGAGTATAGGGGAAGAAAGTGCAGACTAGTCAGAGTTTAATTTAATTAGTTTAACCACAGCCCTACAATGATGGGTCAAGTAATGAAAAGGGCATGGCTGGGGAGCTTTTGTCATGGAGCGACATTTTTGATCCTTGATTTCCAGTGACAATGGCTGTTCCACGTTCAGTCATTCTTGATTGTATGAGTAGAAGCAAATATCCCATTGTAAATAGTTCACTAAACTGTAGGGGAAGCTGCATGTCATATAACCCTGCTAGTTCTTGTGTTTGACTGCAGCGTGATGCTGGTTGCAGAGGAGTAAATGCAAAAAGATTTGAGCTAGATAGACATATCCATAATTCTACTCTTTGACATAGTCCTTATATAGACCTTTATGTAGTATCAGGTGGAGCTTAAACTATTGGCAATTGATAGAATTAAACTCTGCACAGAATTGCAACCTTGATCCTCTCCCCTCCCCTCTCTCACACACCTTTTCTCCCCCAGGTGTGACTGCATCTGTCCAGCAGTTTGGCTTCTCCCAGAAGACTCAGCAGAACAACATGGTCTGCGCATCTCATCAATTTCTCATTACTGCTGACAGCGTGAGCGTCTGTCAGTGTCACCTGCTAGCGAGTTTGCAGAACTTAAATCTTTTGGCACTGTAACAGAGACAGATCCTACATATCTTTTCATTTTGGTTTCTGAAGGTAGGGATCTTTGCAGGAGTCTCATGAAGAGATTGCATACCCAACTATCCAGTAGTCCCAAATCTGCTACTTAGTTCTGTACCGGAGGATAGAAGTATGACATCTAGCTGTTCCTGTCCTCATATTTCAATCTGTTTGCATTTTTGCTGTGATGATGACAGCCTGATAAGGATCAATACTGCAGACTGCTTTCCAAGACATGATGTTCATGATATTTTCCAGCAACTTCTCTCGTTAAAGCCTGAATCATTCCCAACTATTCTGAGGCAAACAGTCCAAACCTTTCCAAGTTTACCAACTTCCATTGATTTCAGTAGGAGTTCTTTAAAGTATGCATGCTTGCAATTGCAGCCATACAAAATCATCAATCCCAGTCTGACTTTTGATAAGGCATAAAAGCATAGAGGGCTAGCCCATCCATGAGGCCGACTGAGGTGGTTATCTCAGGCAGAAGATTGGCAGGGGTTGTTCCCCTCTGTCCACCCACTCCCCTGCACTGCTGCTCTACGTCTCACTCCCTGAATTGGAAAAGGAAGAGGGGGTAAAGTGGGAAAGGAAATGTGAAAGAGAGAAAAGTGGTGGACTAGAGAGACGCCTTAGCCCACCCACCCTGTCCTCTCCTCCACATTTCTGTGCCATTCCCCTCTTCTTTTTTCAAACTGAGGAGGAGGAGGAGGAAGAGAGGCGTGGCCCATCACCAGGTAAAGGGGCAGCACTGGACATGCTGTCTCAGGTGCCAGGAAGTCTCAGGTGCCTGAGAACAGATGAGTCCTGCTGGATCAGACCAAAAGTCCATCTAGTCTAGCATCCTAATTCCTGTCCCATAGTAGCCAACCTCTTGGAAGCACACTGGCAGGTTCCTTCCGCTGTGCAGGAGTACACAGTGCAGGGGGTTCCCTGCCCATATGAGAAGTATGCCTTCAAGTTATGTAAGAAACAGCAGAGAAGCTATGTCTTTGAAACCATTAACAGGGCAAACATGCTGGAAAGTTTCTGACTGGAGGAGACAAAATCCTGAGACAGACAAAAATATTACCACAAGAGAACAAGCAATGGTAATGATTCCTTTGAGAACAATAATTTGGCAATAAACTTAAAAACCAGCATGATTTAGCAAATGACGCTGAAAGCCAAAGATACTAAATACTGCCAAGAGCCTGAAAACCATTTGTATCAAAATTTATTTCTAATGCTGTTCTATAGGCTTTCATTTCTGAATAAGGCAAACATTGAGTTCTTGACAAGGTTTGGACATTTTTAAAGTCGCACACGTCTGTAGTGCTGCCGAAAAATGTTCCCTTCAATAGAATCACAATGGCCATTTGTCTTTCTGATTTATTTTGGAAGTCTCTATAACTGTTCACTGATGGATGTATAGAACATCTTGCTCAAAGAGCAGCATGCTCACATTTGCTATTCAGATGTTGATCATTCCATGCAGAAATCGCATTTTTCAAATTGATTTCATACTTTTTTTCTTGTTTAATTATATAAACTGTCCAAAAAAGATGCTACTACCATGGCAAAACAAGCCCACTTTTCTTAGCAGTGCTCTGTCATGTTTGCAGCATACCAGCTGGCAAGGAGCAAGGTCTTTCGTTTACATACTATCTGACTGCTATTTTATAATGGGGTTGCGCTCCAAGGTTTTGCATTGTGCTGGGTGCAGATGACAACATCATCCCAAGTGATTAAATTTGGAGGATACCCAACACCAGGCTGCATGGCAGGAAAGCAGTCCTTTCAGTATACCTCCCCTTTTCTTTCAGTTACAGCTGAAATTGAATTGTCATTCTGTTTAACTTCAGGGCAGTATGTGACCTTCCTGTTTTAGGGTTTCTCTGGCCTCAAAGCCATAAAGATCTTCATAGTGCCTGTGCCAGATTGCTGGGGGGCCTGGGGCAAGGGCCTGCACTGGGCCCCCCGTTCACCTTTGCCTGTCCCCTGGTGGTGAATTGGATGCTACCACTGCCACTGGTACTGAGAATTCAAAGATTTGGCCTGATGGTCCCTCTGATGGGCCTAGGTCCTGGGCTAGTACTCAACCTGGCCTGACCCTGGTGGCACCCCTGAATCTTTGGGTGGAGAAATGTCATTAGTAGCCTCTGTCCTTTTCTTCATATTATTCTAACCATATTATTAGTGGTTGGCAACCTTCAGTCTCGAAAGACTATGGTATAAGCCTACAGCACCCGGTATTCCCAGGCGGTCTCCCATCCAAGTACTAACCAGGCCTGACCCTGCTTAGCTTCCGAGATCAGATGAGATCGGGCATGTGTAGGGTAAGGATAATAATAGGTGCAGTGGAACACCTTCTAGATGGCATCTAGATTGTTAAGCTGGACATTGGAAAACTGGTCATATGGCAAAAGTTTTACCTCACAGTCGGATTTGCAAATCTATCAATTTCCTGATCCATTGAGAATCACTGGAAAGCCTTCTATGAATCACTCTATTAATCTTTCCAATCATCATATTGGGAAGACATCACTGAAAACACATCATTCTAGCAGTTTCTGTAGTTGCTCAGAATTCCCATTCTGGATCACTATTCACTATTAACTCTGGATCACTAACGTTGGGAATTCTAACCAACTATAGAAATGACTAAACTGTCCTGTTTTCAAGGGTGTCTTCCCAAATATGATTCCAAATATATTGAGAACATCATCTTCTCAATAGATCAACTGTACAATCTTATGGTCAAGGGTAAAATCTGTTGAATAAAATAGACCTTAGTTTCACGTCAATGCATATAGGATTGTATCTCAGTTTGAACTACATTTGTGAGGGCAGTAGTGAACTCTCATGTGAATCCATTGCATGCTTGTAGATAAATATATGCCAGTTTGTATTTTCTATGACTCTGAAATGAATGATGAGCTCACTGCAATATCCTGTATAGATCTTTTTTTCTGAAGTGAGACTGATTAATATTATCTTGGGAAATCTTTGTCTACTATCTGCTATCTGCAAGCTCTTTATTCCTGAAAAGTTACACTCATTTTTTTTTTCTAAGGCTGAGGTGGTGTAAATGGTTTTGGATTGGAGGTTTAAGTTGCATATGCAAATCCAATATGCAAAATACTGCAGTTTGTTTTAAACTATAATTTCATAGATGCAAAATCACTTTCAAAGAATTTGCAAATCCTTTGAAGTATGCTACAATTCAATAGCCAGTGCAAGTGGTGCATAATCTTTTTTGAAAGTGCATGGGAAAATAGATAAGTAGTACCAAATCTCTGGCACTACTTCCAAGCCTGGGAATGTATTTTGCTGAAGTCACGGTTGCAAATGTTCTTTTGTAAAGTATGGTAGCAGTACAATGCCAGTGTATATGAATGAAAGAAAAATACACAACCTGCAGGAGTTTTTACAGATAGGGTTCTTATCTATATTCTGAAATGTATATCCCACCCTATCCCCAAAAGAGACAAGTATTAAAAGTCCTAAATGAAGGCTAATGAAAAAAGAGAGTGGAGATCCCTGTTGCTGCACAGCTCGTAGTCTAATGGCCTTAGCTACTGCATTGCAAGAAGCAATGAAGAAGAAACAGAGAATTGCTATAAATCCCAGCACCCAAGGTTCATCTAAGAAATACTTTTTTGGACCATAATAAAGCAAGATAGAAAGATGGCTCCCTTGGAAGAATGCAGCCACGTGCAACAAGCCGTGTGCATAGATCCCTCCATGGCAGGGGTTGGAGTCCCTATAGGGGAGTCTGCCAGCTGGAACCAATAATCCTTTTACCAGGGGAGGGAGTGGGTCAAGTCACAAAGGGAGCCTCAATAGTACTCCAGCAAAGCAGGGTGCTGGTAGCTCATTGCACAAAGGTACAGGCTGGAAACCAGGCAAAATAAGTTCAAGGGGTTGGCCCTAAAAGGTGAAGTGCTTTTGCTTGACCAATGGCAGGGACAAAAGAAGAGGGAGAGGCAGGCCTAGAACCCACACCAGCCTGTCTGCAAAGCTGCTCTCTAACCCACTGCCCCACTTCAACAGGAAACAGGCAAGAAAGATCCAATGAGACACTTAATACAATCACTGCAAACAGGCACACGTGCCTAGAAGGTTGGAGCACTTGAATCTATTGAAGAGGGCATTGCCTGGGCAATTATGAGGTTGGCACGTGACACAAAGTGTCTACTGCAGCAGCTCACCTACACTGTAACACCTACACGTCTGCTGCGCCACTGGTGCCTGCCAGCTGCTGTGCCAAAGAGAATGCAAGGAAATTCACTTTTGTGAGTTTCCTTCTTTGCACACTACTTAGAGCGCAATCCTAACCGGCAGTTATAGGTGGCACTAGAGGGTCGCAAACTTGCTGTAAAGCACGTTTGTGCCTCCTTAGGCGGGAGCTGTGTTGGCGCATTCAGATGTGCCGACGTGCGGACAGAGGCAGAAGCCTCCGCCGCAGCTCCCGCGCCACTGCTTGTGTTGGCGCGAGCGTGCCGACATAAGCGGAAAAGGTAGGCATGTGGGTGTGTGGGGAGGGGGTGGGAGAGGGCATTACTGGGCAGGGGGAGGGGAGGGTACACGGGGAGCCAGGGGTGGGGCTGGGACCCGGTGATTATGCCGGATCCCAACCCCCGTCCCTGGGGTGAGCAGAGAGGCTTCAAGTCGCTCTGTTCTCCTCGGACTTGCGCCACCTCCGGAGGTGGTGCAGGTCCAAGGAGACCCATAGGGTCGTGCAGCCCTTACCCACAAGTAAGGGGAAGAGCTTCCCCTTGCCCGTGGCTGAGCCGCTGCTCGCTGCAATCCCGCATTGGTTGCAGCGCAAGCCTCCTGGCTTGCCTGCTCCAGCGCGGGTTAGGATTGCGCCCTTAGAATACAACCTATGACTATTATTGCCATTATTTAGAATATTTGCATACCACCTGTCAACAAAACAGAGAGGTTTGCATAACAAAAGAAATTAGTAAATGGTTGCCTGTCCTAACAGAAAATCAGGAAAGTGCAGTGGTTCGGTGGTTGCAGCCTGTTTGGTTGGAAGAGCCAGGAACTGGTTTGAAGATCCAGGTTCAAATCCCTGCTCAGCAATGAGGCTTCCTGGGTGGCCTTGGGCCAGTCACTATCTCTCAGCCTCACCTACCTCACAGGGTGGTTGTGAAGACAAAAAGGAGGGAAGGAACCATGTTCACCACCCTGAGCTCCTTGGAGGAAGGGTGGTATAAAAATGTGAATAAAAAAATATTGTTAAAAGACATAAAGGAGAGTACAATGAAAAGACACAATGCTAGGATAAATAGGGACAATTGCTCTCATCCTACTAAATATAAGTGAACTGCCACCTAAATGGTGATTCTTTGTTCACTTAGCATGTGCATTCGTGCAAACGGAAATATACATTCAAGGCAGAATTTATATTAAGGGTAGCCAGCCGTGCTTCACTTTCCTGATCCAGGGTTACCCTTTCAACTGCAGTGATAGAAGCATCTAATTCTGCAACTAGTGCAGAATGCAGCGTCCTTCGTGCTTGCTGGAGGTTAGCGGTACAATTCTGTCAGGCTGTTGCTCCAGTGGCTGCACAGGCTGCCCATTTGTTTCCAGGCCCAATTCCAGGTGCTGGTTTTGACCTTTAAAGCCCTTTATGGCTTGGGGCCAGGATATTTGAGAGACCGCCTTCTTCTATATAATCTGTCCCATCCTCTCTGGTCATCAGAGAGGGACGTTTTACAGGTGCCACCACCAATGGAGGTGAGACGGGTGGCAGCAAGGAGTAGGACCTTCTCCATAGTGGCAGCAGTTTTATGGAATTCCACTTCCTCAGCTTATGAACTGCTCCTTCGTTAGAAACTTCCTGGTGAGGCCTAAAGACATTTCTTTTTACATTCACCTTCCTGGTTTAGGGCTTTTAATATGGGAGTTTTATGTTGTTTAGTGGGCTGCTCTTTAATCATTTCATAGTTTGATGCTGGTTTTTTAAATTCTACTCTGGGCTTTTATGAGTTTGTAAGGTGTTTTTATTCTTTTATTATATTTTCAGCCCAATCCTAACTTGTGCTGGTGTGCCTGTGCTGTGTCCAGTGCAAGTTTGGGGCCAAAAGCAGCGCAACTCAAGGAAAGGGGAGTTGCTTCTGCTTACCCTGTGTTGTGCTGCAGTGGCCCCAATCGGTTTACTTGAATCTGAGCCACCTCGTGAGATCACCTCGTGATCTGAACAGAAAGGAGCAGTCAGAGGCAGCTCTGCACCACCCAAGAACTGAGGTCAGGATCCAGCACAACTGCCTCCTCCATGCCCTCCCCACGCCCCCCCCCCACGCCAGATTCCTGTGCCAACGCAACTCACCCATTCTCTGGGGCCTGCGGAGGCGCAGGAAGGCAGGCGTGCATCTGTGCGCCGGTCTAACTCCCTTCAGAGTGGTGCAAAAGTGCTTTACTGTACTTTTGCAACAATCCTGGGCCAGCGCAAGGGACTTGTCTCTGCTCAAGCAAGGTCTAGGATTTTATAGACCCTTTAACTTTTATATATGTCTATTTTTTGATATTTTTGGAAGCCGCTTTGAGTGCCTAGCAGGGGTAAAAGTCTTGTAAATAAATAAAATAATTTAGAATACAAGTTCCCAATCTAGCTTTCTGCTGCACCTTTCCATCAATTCTCTTTCTGTGAGACTGCCAGTGCAGTCTTATGCACATCTGCCCAAAAGTAAGGCCCATTCAGTTTAATGGGACCTACTCCCAGGAAACTGTGTACAGTATAGGGTTGCAGCCAAAGTGCACATGCCAAAAAGCATTCAGCTCCATTGTTTCCCCTTCTTACTGCTGATTAATCAATGTGTTAACAGACTCAACTGTTAAGGTTTGAAACTGTGGTTCATTTGACTGGCTTTAAAACAACCACAAGTGCTGGTATTGCCAAACCACCTGAGCAGGAAAGAACCAATCCACACTATTTCTCCAGCACATGGAACATTATTGTCAGAGCTTTTAAGTTCAGGCTGCCAAATTTGTGAATAATTAAAACACTTTCTGCACCTTGCTAGAAATTGCAAAGGTTAAATACATTTCCGTGCTTGTATACAGAGAGAGAATAATTAAGAGGAAGCAAGCAAGTTTATTCTTTGAAAAGACCTAAAAAGCCAAGTTGTGGGGGGGGGGGGGCAGTTTGTGCCTGAAAATCCTTTCAATTCTAAAGAACCAGCATGATAATAAATTGTTTTTGCTGAAAACAGGAAGTTTGGCAACACTGCAAAAGGACAGTTAAACTTTGGCTGAGCAACCCAAAACATTGTGTTCTACTTTGAAAGTATTTCCAACAACAAAAGCAGTGAGAGTAATGAAAAAAGAAAAGGGGAAAAAAAGAAAAACACAACACTTGAGCGTCTGAAATCCATAGAAAGCAAAGGAATTGCAAAGGCATCTGGCAGTAGTCATTGCTTGCCAAGCTTGTGGTTGTGTTGTGTTGGCTCACACACGGGTTTGCCAGTTTTCAATGGCTTATAGCAAGCACAGCTGGAAATCTACATCTCAGAGACCTCAAAAGTTGCAAGCAAAGAAAGCCCTCCAGGAGGCTTTTCCTTTGCTTTTCAGCTGACCTGGACGGGCGAAATCAAAAATAAATTCACAATTGAACTCGGGCTCCACAATATCTGCCTTTCAGTAAACAAACAAACAAGCAATTGATTTCACTTGCATATGCAATGACTGGTCACATGATATAGGGCTGTATGAACAAAAGGGTCCCTACTCAAGGGGGCTTAACCACTAGGCACCCTGTGGAGAGTTCCTGCTCTTGTGCTATGCAGGCCAGCAAAATGGCTCTTCTGACTCACAGTGCAATAAAGATCCTTGTCAGCACAATCCTAGGCATGTTGTCTCAGCATTAAGACCCACTGAGTTCAGTGGAACTTGCTCCCAGTTAAGTGTGTATAGCAGTGGTTCCCAACTTTTTAGCACTGGGGCCCACTTTTTAAAATGACACTTGATTGGGACCCATCTAGCTTTATGAGACTTAAAAAAAAAAAAAGAGCTTCACTTTATCAGCCGTTGAAGCCTTTGTTTCTATCTTTTTTTTTACTATGATGGGAGGGACTGCCTTCTGGAGGATTTATTGAGCTCCACATACAACAGTTTGAAGAGACACTTTGCCAACAGTCTGAGGCTAAGAGGCAAAGAAGGAAGGCCCATAGCCAGGGAGACAGACCAGGGACAGACTGCACTTGCTCCTGGTGTGGAAGGGATTGTCACTCCCGGATTGGCCTTTTCAGCCACATTAGACGCTGTGCCAGAACCACCTTTCAGAGCGCGATACCATAGTCTTTTGAGACTGAAGGTTGCCAATACAATATACATACAACAGACCATGACCATTCTGGTGGCCTTGCATTCCCCTTCACATAGCTTTTGATAAGAGCCAAGGCATGTTTGCCTACTCTGAGTAAACACAAATGTGTGGCTCCATTTCGCTTTCCATGAAGCTCAATACATTTTCCAGCTATCAGTTTGTCCGTTTCAGCTTCACAACCCACCTGCAATCAGGTTGTGTCCCGCTGGTGGGTCCCAACCCACAGATCAGGAAACACTGGTGTATAGTATCACAGACTGTGAGATAGACATGGCCAAGGGGCAGCCTGTGGGTCACAATCCCTGCAGTGTTGCTCAAGATGTAATGCTTAACTGTAAGAGAAGCGGTGAAGGAACCCATAATTCACGTCTGATCTCTTAGCTATGATGAAGGGAACTTCACCATTATGTGTGCGCTGGCTTCATTTGTTCTTCCTTACGTTCAGCCCTGCCTTGAGTCCCGTGCCATTCTTGACTCCTGACATTATTTTTACTAGTTTAATACTTCATAGCTAAAAAATTCTACTAATTTCCAGAGCGTGTGGTTCTGAAGATATAACAGAAGACATCTTTGTTCCTTTGGTGCTGAAGATCGTTGATAAAAAAAAAAAAATCCTCAAATTTATGGGCAGATTCCGGACTAGGCCCTTGAGGATGTTGTTAGACATGCAGAGTTTCTTCAGAACTGAGTTCCTTTGCTTTAAAATAGTTGATCATGAGCCTTGACATGTGAGTGTCAATGTTCCCCATGAAATGCTTCAGACAAGCTGCAGTCTTCAGTTTGCCTTGCAGGAACAATGCAACATACAGGAACAATGGTTTTAATTAAGCATTCTTTTTCTTAAATATGATTCAGCCCTCCTACTTGGAACAGAGTGTAGAAGAAATAAAAGATAGAATTAATAGTGTCATGTCAAAGATAGAAGAATAAATAGAATCATGTGCTCAGGAATATTGAACACGGAGGAATGGTGGTGAGAACCCATTACATCAGGGGTCTCTAAACTTTTAGGACAGAGGGCCACATCAAATTTTCTGGCATGGTGTCGAGGGCTGGAAAAATTAAAAAATTTTAAATATAAAATTTAAATAAATACATTAGAAAGCCTCAGAAAGCCCAAGGCCTACAGGTGGCCCAAAAACATCACTTCTGCTTTTCCAGGAAGTGATGTTTTTAGGTCTTTAGAAGGTATTCTGAGGAAAGGCGCATGGCCTCCCTGGCTCTCAGAACATCCTCCAGATGCAACTGGAGCATAGCTCTGGTCACATTCTGTTGAACAGGTCAGAGGCTTGAAGGGGACTTGCCCTGGACAGGATATAGGTTTGTTGCGGGCCCCATCTGGCCCCCAGGCCGGGGTTTGGAAACCCCTGCATTACATGATTCAAGAATTATGCTTCCATTGAGCTGATGTAGGTGCACAGGGTACTTGGACGGCATGGAAAACCATGTTCAAAAATGCTGTAAGAGGAGAGTTAAGCTTTGGCAAACTGATGCAGAGACACCTGAACAGTCAGCAAATTCAATCCTTCTAAAGACTATCTTAAACTGATGCCCTATTGGCTGAAGCCAAAGCTGCCATTGTCCGCTCATTATGGTGGCTCTCTTGTGTTATGCACAGGCTCCCCTGCTGTTTTCGGTATCTCATTTACGCAGACCTTTTTGGAAACAAAAGTTTAATAAACCACAGAAACATAAAACAAACGCAATATTAAAAATTACAAATGAGCATGAAACGGGAGGCAAAATACCAGCAAAAGCCATTCTAGATTACAGTAGCACAGTTTTTATTGTGGCTGCCTTTAAAGGGTTCTCAGAAACGACAACTGGTTTGAAATGTAGCTGTCAGGTTGGGAACTGCTGGGGCCTGACATGGGATGTCAGTTTTGGAAAAGTGCCATTGTCTTCCAGTTTGCTTCCAGGCATGACACAAAGTGTTGGTACTGCTCCACAGAACCCCAACCGTTTGGGGTTCAGCAGTGACAACACAAGGCTGCTAGGGTGGGGTGTTCTGCTCAATGCCCTGAACTGCCCACCACGGTGCCTCTACACAACCCCTGATGGTGAAGGGAGTGCTACCACTTCCATTTTGGATTCATTTTGCCCTCCCTCTCCAGGAAATGGTATATTCTGAGTGATTTACTCCTCAAGAAATATTCTATCCCTTTTAGCATGAAGTTATTTTTTAAGCCAGTGCTTCAAGTCATCATACTGCTTTAATTCTGTTCATCATGTTTCATCTGAAACCAGATCTTACGGGTGGATGTAAATTTAGGTTTCCGAAAACAAAAAACACCTGAATCTTGAAATAATTTGGATTTAATCTTCCAGAGTTGGTCTTTTTCAACATGTACCTTTATTCAGTGAAAAATATTAATCTCGGTGTGAATATGTTTCTGTTGTAGAAAATGTAAATGAACAATGTAGAAAGTGGTGACGTTATGTTAATAACTGGAGCTTTCATAGTCTTTTATGTGACTGTGAAAGTGTTGTTAAGTTTATAGCTTGATGTATGTATGAAAGGAAGTCAGGTTATTAAAGTTTTGGGAGGAATTGATTTCTTGTTTGACTTCTGCATGGTTTAAATTATCAATCATAACATTGTATTGAATAGTTTGGTTTTTATTTTGTGTTTTGTTTTTTTAAGTAGATGTTGTATTTGAAAATGTTCTGTTTGATGCTTTACCAGAATTTGAGCTCATGGCTTTAATTTTTAAAGTCTCCAGTCCTAGGACATGACACAACATTGTCTTCTAAACTAGCATAGATATATTAATAGTACAAGCTTATGAATATCTACTCAGAAGTAAGTCCCATTGTATTCAATGGGGCTTCCTCCCAGGAAAGTATGCATAGAATTTCAGCCTGTCATTAGAAGATTGACTGGGATTATGGTTATTTAATAACATGAGAGGGACTTTTGGCTCTGTATCATTGGTTCAAAACTTTCCCAAATAGATAATAACTTGTTGGGTGTGTGTATGGTGTGTGTGTGAAATGCTGTGTAAAATTAGTTGATGTACTCTGTCCAGTCAATGGCTGACCAAATGCATACGCATCGCACAAAATGCCATCACAATAGGCACTAATTGATATCCTTTTTTGGAAGTTCAGCAAAAGCAAGGGATTAATTGGACATGGAGTTTTAAGTACCCTTTCAGCCCAAACCATGATTTCTTGAGATCAGGATCAAGGCCCATTGATGAGGCAGCTCAAGGAAACTGCCAGTAGTTTAACTCATTGGTAGAAAAAAAATGGAGAGAGCAAGAACTTCAGATTCCAACAGTGATGTTCTGTCAACTTTCATGGGCATCACAATAGTGATGTGGGC
The DNA here is from genome assembly GCF_035046505.1 of Tiliqua scincoides. NCBI lineage: Eukaryota > Metazoa > Chordata > Lepidosauria > Squamata > Scincidae > Tiliqua > Tiliqua scincoides. The sequence continues at coordinate 141,680,539 of NC_089821.1, read as the reverse complement.
AGGAGGTCTGGTCTAGAGGGTAGAGCCTCCATTTGCCTGAAGATAACATCCGAAGGTCGCCGGTTCGAGGCCACCGGCACTGTGCAACCTTGAAGCAGCTGACAAGCTGAAGCCGAGCTATTCCATCTGCTCTGAGCGTGGGAGGATGGAGGCCAGGATGTGAAACCAGATCAGAGAGAAACACCTGAATGTTGTGGTTCTTGAAAGAAAGAACCTTCTTTCATTTGTAAAAATCCCTACGGGGATTTAAATAAGCCTGCCTATGTAAACTGTCTTGAATAAAGACCAAGAAAGGCGGTATATAAATACCTGTATTATTATTATTATTATTATTATTATTATTATTATTATTAGTGGGATTTTTATTCCTCCAAACCTCCTAAAACCATATTTAATATATTCCACATTCATTAGTATGTGTGAAGACGTATATATTGCAATCATATGTACATTTCAATAAATTTGTAGTAGCCACGACTGTTTTAATGAAATATTTGCATATCCTGTGGTGCCTGATTTATGGCCTTAATGCTCCAAACAGACGTTTCTGGGATAATAACTAAACCAAAAATATCCTGTACACATTAATACCCTTTAGGTAGAAATGAAGAAACCTCCTGGAGCACAGTACAGAAGCAGAACAAGCAGTTGGACAAATACCTCTCTTTGGGTCTGGTTCATTCTTGTGCAATCTGTCCTCCATTTGTGCACCACCCAGGGCAGATCTATCAATGGCTACTAGCCATGGTAACTAGATAGAATCTCCACATTCAGCAATAGACTGAATTACTGCTTACTGGATCCTGGAATAAACAATAGGAGGAGTATCTCCATCATGTCCTGGTTGCAAGCTTCCCAGAGTTACTTGCCTGCCCCCTGTTGGAGGTAGAATGCTAAATATTCAGACATTGAATGCAGGTAGAATGCAGACATTGTCTATTCAATGTCTAGCAAAATTAGCATGTAGATCTTTTGTCTTTGTTCTGGTCAGAATTATTCAATGGCCCAACAGAAGTCATTTCTACACCAGGGGTAGGTTCTTAGTTCTATACACACACCTGGGAAGCTGTAGGAGTACAACTGAAGAATGGCTGCAAGCCATTAAGGGACTACAGCCCTGAAATGCCAAATGCTCTCTATGCTTGCTCAGAGGCTATGGTTCAAAAAGACTTGCTGACTGCAGCAATCCAATGTCGCAGGCCTCTGATTTTCTCCTCCCTCCCACTTCCACCCGCAGTATTAAGTGACCGACAGTACAAACCAATGGACTCAGAAGTATGTCCTACTGCATTCAGTGGAACTTACTCTCAGGTGTGTAGGACTGCAGGCTGAATGCATGTCAGTGTATGAAGTTGTGGGAACAGAACCAATGGGAAGTTGCATCACAGCTACTCTACCTATCCTGCTATCCTCACTAAGCCTCTGCGGATGCTGGTATCTGTTTATCATTTAGCATGATAATCATTTGCCATGATGAAAACGTATTTAATCATTCCACTCTGGAAGCAATCCAGCATTTAACGTTGTTTTTTGTAACCATCAGTACCTATTACACAACCTTTGATGCCCATCTTGTACCTGCATCCTGCCCCACCCTGGTGCCACCACTGGAATAACTTCCCATGCTTCCTAGTGAAGACATCTAGCATGCCATAGCAAATCATAAGAATCTTGGAAAGCAAGCATTTCTCTGCCCCTTAGCTGCTTCTTCAGATGGCTATGTTTCCTTTAAATGTATTGAAAAGGCCAGCTCCAGAAATTATTTTACAGTTTGGGTTTTGAGGCTCCTTACTCCTTGGATGAACATCCCCAGTGCCTTAGATACAACATGTATTGAATTAGAATTATCCAGGCAGGACTCTTTAAGCAAGAAAGAACAGGAGGTAAGAATGAGAGAAAGCCAATTGATGTGGCGTATTTGGCCACAAACCATAAGTTTATGAGTTCATCTTTCACTGCTGTCTTACAAGATGGCTATATCCACATTTAAACAAAAACTGAGTGGAGGTAATCAAAAGCTACAGAACAATGTGCTTGACACATCACTGCTTAGTGTATCTCAGTCCACAGAAACCAGCTTCATAATGATATCATCAATATACTCAGAATTGGCTCAGGCAGGCTCTGATGCACACACACAAGTGCACATCCCTTTGTGCATACCACATACTCAAATAAAAACCATAAGTGATGTTTGCATTAAAAAATTATTTAATCTATATAGCAACATAGAGATATTAAAAACATCCGATAACAAAAGATGAACATCCTTATACATAGCATGCAACAAAGAAACACGTATTCATTCATTTTCAATATTTATGACCGTATTACGCTTCAACAGGGATGCTCTCAAACAGGTTCACATTAAAAGGTTACAAGCAAAAGTAAGCTCTGTCTAAAAATCAGACTTAAAAAAAAAATCAAAAATCGTCTTAAGAACGACAACAGCAAAAGTAGCAAGCCAAAAAACAGAACTTTAGCTCCCAAATATCCAGAAAACTAGCTTTTGCACCAGCCTTCAAAAAGAGGGAAGATCTATCTATCTATCTATCTATCTATCTATCTATCTATCTATCTATCTATCTATCTATCTATCTATCTATCTATCTATCTATCTATCTATCTATCTATCTATCTATCTATCTATCTATCTATCTATCTATCTATCTATTGCATACTCATGAATTAGATATGCCCCAAGTGTCATTGATCCACCACATAAGTTGGACCTACCTTGCCTAGCCAAATGGAATTTAGCAGAAAAATATCACTTGCCTGAATACATTTTTTCTTTCAGTCTGTCTAGTTAAGAAAGCCTTTTCTATGAATTTGTCTCATGTATAGTTCTAAGGGCAAAAGCAAGGACATTAGCTTCCAGGAGGGGCAGGGAGCAGATAAGCTGATTAGGCATGATTTGGAAATGCTGTCTCCTTTTTCTAGACAGTTCTGTGGACGTGGGCGCAAACTGTGACTATAGTATAGAGAATAGGACACTACATGTCTATTAATTCATAAAAACTAAAATAGAATCCATTAAGAGTAGTTTGGAATTGGTTGAAAGGAGGTGTAAATTATCTACTATCATACTTGAAACGCAGCCCCTAATCATGTTTGGCACCAGGCCAGCTACCATTAAAGTAATTATTTTTAATCATCAGCACTTGGTGACATGAATACTCATATTTGTTGATTTACCGGGGAAAGCACTTTATGTTGTAAATAAAAAAGCAGAGAAAATATACATTTGGGTTTTAGTGTGAATAATAATTATTATTCCTATGAACTGCGTTTGCTTATCTGAAGCCAGACGTTTTAAAAATTGCACGTTGAGTCTCTCCTCTTACGGCTCACAGTGGTTGTACTCTTGAACATATTCATGAGCTACAACTAGATACTATTATCTGCAAGACTGTTACATTTCTATGGGAAAGGGCAGAAAGGTCCTATCTGGGTTCCTTGTGTTGTATTCCATTCTATGCATGTCTGTGGCAAGATAAAGAGTCTGGTCATGACCAGGCTGCAGTCTCTGGTGTTGTCGCATTTGCAACAGCTGTAAAGTGTGTTAAGCTTCTGAAACACATGTTCCAGTGGCATAACAGCCCAATACAAGGTTTATCAAACAGTGGGTCATGACCCACTTGGTAAGTCATGGCCCAATGTTTGGTGAGCAGTCCCACCCACCCTTTTGTCTGGTTGGCTCCATATTGGAGCCCTCCAGATTGGAGCCCTCTGGATTCAATTGGAGGCTACAACAGACCTCCACAGGCTTCAAAAGGCCTCTGCAGGCCTCCAGAAGTAGCTGGAAAGTCACTTCTGGAGGCCTGCACCAGAGACTGCAGCCTGGTCATGGCCAGACTCTTTATCTTGCCACAGGCATCCATAGGATGGAGTACAACAAACTTTGGAAGCAACTGGAAGTCACTTCCATGACCCTGGAAAAGTAGCTGGAAAGTCACTTCTGGTTTACTTCCAGGGTTGTGGAAGTGACTTCCAGTTGCTTCCAGAGGACTGCAGAGACACAGCACCAGAGAAGGAAATGGGATGTGGTGCCCTCCACCAGAGAACAGGTGGATCACGGTGGGGGGAAGTTTGAGAACCCCAAATAGGATTGGGCCATAAGTTTTGTTATAAGTCATATCTAAATAACTTTTGCTTCAGTCACCTGACAGAACATGGTAATGATGAAGATGGCTCACCAACCAGTTCTGTTTGACTTTCAGTCATCGAATCATGCTCCAGCAGTGCTTCATCACTATTTGTGTTGCTGCCAATGAAGCCACTCCATATGATCAGGGCACCAGTTAAGAAGAAACATCATTGAGTCAACGGACCTACACCTTGAGTAAATATGTTTAGGACTGCAGCCAATATTGATTTTTTTTTTTTAATCATAGACAATATGCCCATTGAAAGTTTATGAAAACTCTGACTGAATAAACAGAAATAGGTTTTCTGGGTGGCTTCTCACGTATGATAATTGTACATGTGCCAATCAACCTGGTACAGCTTAAAGAAAGCAACATGATCTCTGTCACACTCTCTGACATAGTATAGACCCAGGTCAGTCCAGTTTTTGAAGTCAGCATAGGACAAGCTAAGGCAAACATAAGAGAACACTTCCACAATGCTTTCTATGTCAGGCTGCTGAAATTTGCAGAAAGCACTTTAAAGATGCTCTGAGATAGCCCTTTATCACCCATCATTGCATTGCAATGCATTGCAACAAGAACTGAGAGAACATAGGATGTTGAAAAAGCTATGCAAGGAAAAAAAATGTAGTTACATCATTATTTCATTCATTTTCATTATTAAAACCTTCCTTTCTTTAGTTAGGCACTTGTTAAAATCTAGTGTTTCATGATGTGCTTCAACCATTTTCATTAGTCCATTTGTTTCTGTTTCTCACTGGCATCAATAGGAAACTTTTCTGAACAGCCGATGTCTCTAACCTCTCTGTTATCCATCCAATAGGCATGACATTTTCAAGCATTTTTACTACCCCTTGAGGTCATCAGACTTGCCACATTTCTGTTAGTTAAGGGTCTCTCTGTTTGACCCAGTTGAAAAAGGCACACAGCCTAACCGCTATATAAATTAAGTAAAAAGATGCAAAAATTTTAGGCATGGCAGGAGATTTTGTCTGACTTTGTCAGAGTACAGAATCACCCAGATAGGCAGCCTGGCAATGTGGTTAAGTAGCAGATTTTGGCATGGTAGAGGAGTGCCCAGACATTGGCGAAAGATGACTGAAGGAGGCTTTGGCAAGGAGGAGCCATACTCACCAGGGAGAAGGGTAGATCTGGGAGGTAAGTTTGATTGGCAGACTTTGGTAGGGCAGAAAAGTATTTAGATGGACAGGCTCTGGTACCAGGTCTTGGCAGGGCAGAAGAGCGACCAGCATCTTAGACTAGGTTAAGAAACACAATGCATTCCCAGAGCTTGGTTAGACACTTTGGGGTATATAGTTAAGTTCTCCCAATAGCAGGAAAACTTGGGGCTGCAACTTGACCCCCTCCTGGAACACACTGAAAATAATTTCAGATTGCTGTGTCATAAACACCTGGGAATAAATCCCACTGAACATGGTGGGGCTTACTTCTGAGTGTATAAGATTGTATACACTGTATACAATTGTATACACTGTATAGGATTCTGAAAGTATAGGATTGTGCAGTTAGGTTAGAAAATAATATCCAAGGTAGAAAATGTTGATCCTATGAACACGAGCTTGCGGGTATACAGACATGGGTGGGCTGTTTTTTTTCAAATGCTACACCACCACCATCAGCACAAGCAAGAAAAAGATTGTCAGGTTGTTTTGTCTTGGCTGTTTCTATCTATTTTGCACACCTCTGACTTAATGCCATTGACATGCCAGAATGTCTGTCATATATATATCACATCTGAAACCCGTGAATGGGACAGCTTGTAAAGTTTTGCCTCAAGGTACTGATAGGCCACAATCCCTTGTTGTGTGTTCTCTCATTGCCTCAACATAAGCATGTATTATAGCATCTCTGTTAGTGGTTTTGCACTTGCTTGATTCACAGCCTATTGGTGCATCAGTCCCAGTATAGAACACTGTGTAAATTGTGCTGTGCTTATGTAGGCTTGCTTCAGTAAATGCAAATGCTTTTGGTTTGCTCCTCATTTGAAGCAATGTTGAGCAAAAGGTTGAACCATAGTCTTACTAGTAAAACACTATCTATTCCTGGTAGACCATGTGATGCCTCACTATCGGCCTCACTGGAGAGGAAAGGTTCTGGTCTTCCTCCATAGCCCCCAGTGGTGAAAGACTTCCCAGACCGGTCACAATCAACTATCTGCTCTCTTCCTCAACAAGAACCCATCTAGGCCTTATTCCCACACATGCTCTACAGATCCCCCAGATATCTTGTAAGACTTGTATTTCTATATCAGTTCATGTAGTTTCAGTGGAGTGCAGAGTGCTAGCTGGGTGGCTGCAGCAGATCTGCTGTTGTCTCAACCAACTACCAGACCATTGGGTGTTTCTCCATCGCTTGAGATATTCCTTCCCCTGCCTTCCCTGCCTATAGAGGACCTGTAATTGTGACCCTTGGGCAAAAATCTCACAACCTAGTGGTCACTGGAATTCATATAAAGAATAGTGGACTAAGGGTCCAGTCCTATCCAACTTTCCAGCATCGGTGCAGCCACAATGCAGCCCCAAGGTAAGGGAACAAATGTTCCCATATCTTGAGGAGGCCTCTGTGACAACACCCCCAACACAGGAAGCAGTGCATACTCCATTGGCACAGCAGCACTGGCACTAGAAAATTGTATAGGATTGGACCCTAAATGAATTTGGAGCTACTCACACAAGTCACCACTTAAGATCTCAATCAATAGATTAGTAGTGCCTTTTGCAATTATTAAATCCTCAGTATGTTGTCTTGGTTTTTAAATTCAAAACACATCATAAATAGCACACACACACACACACACACACACACACACACACACACACACACACACACACACACACACGAGAGAGAGAGAGAGTATATTTTAAAAATATTATGTCATAGTGTAATAGTGTGTCATAGTGCCAGAACCAATTTTGTTCAGAATACTTATATAGAACATCCTCTGCAATCATCATAGCCTTGATATCAAAAATTCTGTATACTGTATAATTAATCGTATCTTATCATGAAAAGTTTCATTTAACATATTCTTTTGAATGCAAACTACTGATACCATTCAGATGTATGAGGATGTAATTTAAATAACACAATTCAACATATACCTTAATTTTGGCAAAAGTAGTCCAACTATTTTGCATCATGTCTATATCAAAGGCCTGTCAAAGGAGAGTAATTGACAAAGGAGGGGATCCTTTGATGAGGTGCAGAGAGAAGGCTGCAGAGAGATTTAAGCAGAGGTGGGGGCAAGATTCATAGCTCACGCATTGCTGAAAGGTCTGTATTTGGTCATATTCAAGAGTAAATTGCAAATAACACAGGAGAAGCATTTTAAAAGCAGATGTTATAGTTGTTGTATTTCATATTACATTCTATTCTATTCTATAATAAATAATCTGTCACACATTTTTTATCCAAAATGATGTGGCCCTGTGGCCTGCATACTGAGAGCCCAATCCTATGCATGTCTACTCATAAATAACTCCAATTATAGTCAATAGGGCTTACTCCTAGATAAGTATGGATAAGATTGCAGCCTTATTAAGTTCAATGGGTCTTACTTCCAGATAAGCGTGGATAGAATTTCAAGCTGAAACCCCATATACCAGTGGTTCTCAAACTTCCTGGGAGATTTACTCCCGGGGTAAGTCTTCGCGGGGGCAGGGGCAGCAAAGCGATCCCCAGGATTGCACCCCTGCAGGGGGAGGGGGGCTATTTTTTCACAAACCATATGTGCTGCCAGGCTCTAGGGGGTGTGGGGAGCCCAGCGCAGCACTTGCAGGGCTCCCTACGGCTTGCAAACAGTGAAAGTTCCAAGTGTGATTAAACCGGAAGTGGAATTTCCGGTTTATAGTGGAATAATATATGCTATATTATTAGCATATAGGAACACTAATCTCTCCTCTTTATACATGTTTTCTTTTTTTTGTGCAAAGTTTATTTATTTATTACAGATATAGGTAAGGAAAATGGGTTAAACTTAGGGCTGGGACTACATAGGTTACACACGAGGATATTGGCCATATATTACAACATGTCTTAATCCAAAAAAGAAATCAACAACAACTGAAAAAAAAAACCATTGATACAAAAATTATCCTATTTGTCATTATACTAATTATTGATTTAACTAAACAATCACTATTGTTTATCTAAAATTATTTATCCAATCATAAAAAGGCTTCATATTTTGCACATAGAATATTCTTGCTGCTATACTACTATACTGATATGTACAATAAAATGTTTCTTATATTGGTCTTCAATTTCTGATATAACATTTAAAAGGAATATTTCCGGTTTGAACGGTACTACACAATTCAATCTCTTGTAACAATATATATCATTTTCCAATATTTCTTTACTTTCCACATAACCACCACATATAATAAAGAATTTCCTCATTCTCTTTGCATATCTAACAATTATTTGATGATCCAGGGTACATTTTTGCTACTTCCTCTGGCATTAAATATCATCTATAAAACAATTTATATAAATTCTCTTTAGAAGATACCGCTTTAATTATCTTAATATTTGTGTTCCAACTTTGTTTTCATTTACATCTACTTGATTTGACATAATTAATGGAATACTCCTCACTTCTGAGGAGAATTCAATCCATTAATATCTACAAAAAAATTTCCACTTGTTATTCAGCCATTTTCCCTTCCTGTCTTAGTATTTTCTTTGTTCTCTGTCTTGTTGATATTTTCCTTCTTGCTCCTCCCACTGCTCCTTCCACTCCTTCTTCTTCCTCTTAACTCCCTTATATTTCTTGATCCCTCTCTTTTCTTCTTCCATTTTCTCCATTTTATTCTTTTTGAATTTAATGCAAAGATTCTTCTTCTTCTTGAAAGGACGCACTCTCTTTCTCTGAGTTCCCTCTTTTTTCTTCCTGAAAATTCTAAGTTCTAATAATAAATGCTGCTTTTTCCATCTCTGGTCTCATTACAAAAATCTCCACTTCTTTAGTTTGATCTGACATTTGGTCCATTCTTTTTTCCATCCCCTCCATACTTTTCTTTGTTTGTCTGTTTGTCAGGGAGCAGTTTATTTGCCTCATTTGTTCAGATAGTTTTCCAACCTTTTGCTTCAGTTCATTTCTGAATTCTCGCAACATCTCCATTAATGAGGTCTGACTTTCACTAACATCCTTTAAATTTTTTGATATCATTCTTATCAGTATCAAATCAAGCCGATTCCCACAGTTAAAGAGTCATCCAATTCTTATTGTCTTGCATCCCTTCTTGTCAAAGAAAGTGTTTAAGTTTTTATATCCAAAAGGGGTGGGTCAGTAATCCAATTCAAGTTAATAACACAGTCAAATTAAGTTAGTATACCTTTAATTGTTCAGGCCTAAGTCAAGCCTTTTGCGGCAAAAACGAAAGTGATAATTGTTCTATACTTTAAAGATTAATTGTTAATTTCTTTTCCATGCATACCATTCCAACAGGGTGATCCTTTATCTCTTTTCTTCCAATCATCCTTGTTACAAATAAGAAGAAAAAAAAAAAAAACGACTCCAGCAGGGGCTTTTTAAATCCACATTCACTCTTTTTCCCCTCTGGGTGACTGCAAGCCAATGTAAATAATCTTAAGGTTGTCTCTCCCTCCTTCCAATCTCTTGATTGCAATTCTTTTTATAGCCATTTAATGAACTGGTTACTCACAGTTAAAGGCTTTGTTCGCTTTCATGTTTTATCTAGGCCGTTGGGGGGGGGGTCCTCAGTTGTCCGAATCGTCTCCGAAGATGGTGTCCGGGATACGATGTGATTCAGCACAGAGCAATCAGGGAAATATCTCTGAAACCACCGTTTCAGGAGACTGCCCCATTCAAACTCTCAGCTTTCGTTCCTTTTTCTTGGCAATGAAGAGAACCTCATTGGTGAGGTCCTTGGAAAACACATCTATTTAGCAGTTCCCCCCCCCCCCGGAGCCCTCCAAGGTTCCCTGCTACTTCACTGAGTGTTAACTCCGCCCCCATACATGTTTTCTAGTATTGCATAAAGGCAGTGTATCTGAAGAGCGTTTTGTGGTAGTTCTTTTTTGGGCCTCACAGTTGCTAATGATATACAATACTGTCCGTGGACCTGCCTTATGCACAGGCATTTGGTTATGGAACCCTGAGTGGTTAACAAATTCCATGGATGGTCAAATCCCAGTAAGAAAATGATGTTCATGTGCAGAAATTGCATAAATTTGCGCAAATAGTGAGCATTACCTAACATTGCATACATTGCCTAACATTGTATATGTTGACATACAGAAATCACCTAAGACAGTGGTTCTCAAACTGGCGGGTCACGACCCATCAGTTCGTGTAATGCTTCCCCTGTCCCTTTAAGGGGTGGGGAAGGGGAGAGGCAGTGACAAGATCCCCAGGATTATGTGGCTAAGGGGGGCGCTTTCCACTTACTTTCCACTTACCTGTAACTAGGTAGGGCTGCTGGAGGCTGCAGGAGGTGTGGGGCTCCCCGAGGTTTGGAATCTTCAATAACAGCAGGTGCAAAGCACTTCCGTTTTGCACCCACTCAACCCTAGAAATCATAGAACTCCTGGCTGGTGAGAACCATTAGCCCATAAGCAGGGAAGGAGCTTCTGCTTTCCCCACTAGTGTTTAATGTATGGGTTAGCACTCACTGTGGCAAATCATTTCCTCCCAGTCTTGTAGCAGACTCTCTACAGACCCGCCCCCCAAATGAATAAAGTATGAGACCCACTGCTGATCTCACCCCCTCACGGAACCCAATCTGTTACCATTGACTTCTGCCCCATTTCCCCCTACTTCTTGTGTCTTCAACCCTGTGAGGCAGTAGCTTGAGCAGGACTAGCCTTAGGAGCTGCAGGGCAAGACAGCAAGAAGAGGCTGTGCAAGATTATACCAGGAACTCAATGTTCATAAGGCAGTATCATTATTGGACTGGATCTGTTTCACAGTCTTTGAAAGGTTGCTGTGACCCCCACTCCCCAAAATGAGGCTTTACAACCCCATTGGTTGAAGTACACTGGTCTAAAGGAAAGAGGGATTCTACTATGACAGGGTGTCCCTGTTACTTAAATATCAAACACAACTAGCTGGTGCAGGGGAAGTTGCTGACTGCAAATGGACTGGTCATGTGAATCATCCTGAAGTCTGTGTTCATATGAGTGGCTGTTCTGGTTTTATCTAATTGATAAGGTATTCATTTGGATAAACTCACCTAGAGTGACAGGTTCTGCCCTTCTGAGAGACACAAAAGCCCAGTAGCTGTTCTCTGATGGCAGTTTCACATCAGAAAATTATGTGACTCTTGTAATTTTCTTCAGTCGTGTGAATTTGCCTTAATGCTCCACAGCTTGAATTCTTTCAGCGGATTGTGGTGAGACAATTCCAATAGTTCTGACGGAGCTCCTTATCTTCTGGAGAACCTGTGGGTAAGGATTTGCCTGTCATTCATTAAAGTTTCACTCTTGCCATGGTTTTTTGCTGTGTAGGTGGTGAATTTTTGTGTGTGTGTGTGTTTCTTGGACTGAATAAGTTCGCCATTGTTTGAATAATTTTTCAGGAAGAAAAAATACATAGATTTTAAATCTGGTGATTGTGCTTGGTAACGAGGCTTCCTTGCTTTGCTGTTTCATATTAGTGCAGTCCTGGAGCTGATAAATACTAACAAAGTGTAACGAATGATCAAAGCTGCATTTACAATGCATTGAGCCGCAAATGATTGATCTGAATGACATAATAATGATAACCAGTGAGGTGAGGCATTCAGACTGTCCCCTCTAGGTACATGCCAGGATAAGGAGGCAGGTACTATTCTTAGGTCATTAGTTTGCTCCTATTCTGATATTAGAAATCTAAATATGCAGGATGCACTACTTCCATTAGACAAGCCCTGAAGCTGCTTTGGACCAACTGTTTCCCTTTGATAGTAATTTGTTGTTTCTAGACAGATGAGGAGATCTGGGCTGTGTATTGCATGAGTTTGTGCTTGCAATGGTTCACTCATGGATTCTGTTTTGTATTTGTTAATTCATTGTTCAGCTCGGACCCACTAGATAAAAACAACTTGGAATGCAATGACTGGTAATAGTGGATTTCTTTGTAAGCGCTGGACAACAGAAAGCATAATTCCATTGTTTTGTGTTTCCAGTGGAAGATCATTGGAAAGTGTCTTGCAGTGTTGCTGGTTGGTTATAGGAAAAGACAGGCTTGTCATATCACCAAGCGCAGCTGCCACAGTTCTAAAGGACCATCTCTTCTCCCATGTGATCCTGCCTATCCCCTGCCTTCAACGAGAGAGGCCTCTCTGCATGTTCCATCACTACTGGAATTCAATTCTAACTAAATCCCCATATAGCTGTGCACCGCACTGGCATGGTCTTCTACACTGCATAATGTAGGGGATTTTTTTTTTTTTGCTGTTGTCTCTTTAGGATAAGTGAACATTTGTCCCTCTGCCTGGGGTAAGCCCCAGCAGCAGGGTTAACTTGAACCTGTGTCAGCAATATTGCTGGCACAAGTTCATGTTCATCTGTGTAGGCAGATCAGGCCTGAGGAGGAGGTCGGAATTTCACATGCACTGTCATTGCCGAACCCGCCCCCTCCTCAACCTGATCAGCTGACCTGCCCATCTCGTCTCCATTCCACCTTCACCCTGACCCATTCAACTACCTTCCTGTGCTAGGCTTACCTGCTCCAGTGCAGCTCTGTTGCTCACCAGCACATGCACAGAAGGCTCCATCCTTCCCACCAGCTCCCTTCATTGCCATTAAGTTCTTTACAGCAGTTTTGTGGCTGCCTGCACAGTGGACCATGTGTTCCACCAGCGCAGGCTTTGAATAGGTTTGAGTCAACAGTTAGCAATAAGAAGGGAAAACATTTTCTCTATTGCAGTGCCCAGGATGTGGAACTCCCTGCTGCAGGAAATCCTTATTAGCCCCTCTTAGTTTTTTGTCACTTTCTGAAGATTTTGTGTATCAACAGGCTTTTGCCCTAATGGTATGATTTTCTTTCTTTCTTCTTTCTGGTTGGTTGGTTGGTTGGTTGGTTGGTTGGTTGGTTGGTTGGTTGTGTGTGTGTGTGTGTGTGTGTGTGTGTGTGTGTGTGTGTGTTTGCTGTTCAGGTTTTTTGGTTGTTTCTCATGTTGTTTATATTGGTGTGGTTTGCTTTCAATTTATTAGGTTCGCCACTTGGAGTGCGTAATTTTGAAATGCTAAGGCCTGGTATAAATCTTGAAATAAATAAAAGCAAATAAGCTGGGATGGAGGAACATGTGATGAAAAGAGTACCTTTGGGATTGTGCCTGGTACTTTTTCATTATTTCAGTTAATCAGCTATTTCTAGCATTTCTGCCCCACCTTTCTGTAAAAATAGTCAAGGTGCTTATAACATTAAGAACAATAAAAATAACACAATAACAGTTGAACAAAACTTTCAACAGCTAAAAAGGCTTGAAAAGCTGGCAAATAGCTACTGTGGCCACAATTCTGAAAAAAGCCTACTGAAATAACAGTCTACTGGGTTGCTGATAGTGAGCAGTGTTCGGACCAGGCATTGCTTTTTAGATTCTCAGCCTCACAGCCCCAAAGGCCTTATCTCTGGTTTCCAGTGAAAGGGCCTCATAAGTAGAATGGAGTTCCTGGGCAGGTTGCTATGGGAGAGATGATTCTTGAGATATTCTGTTCCCAGGTCACTTACAATCCAATCTTCCCAGTGCCCGCTGAAGCAACTGCCCCAAAGCGGTTACTGCTGTATCCAACAGGCACCAGGTAGCAGCTGGAGGTGTCCTGTGGGAAGGAAACTTTCATCCCCTTCCCCCAGGGAAAACCCCAAACCCTGCAATGGGGCTTCTCAAGTCTACACCGACTATTTTGCCAGTGCAAACTTGAGAGACTTTGTGTTGGGCCTTCTGGCCTGACACGGAGTTCAGGATCTCTGCCCCGTCAAAAACCAGTGGATACCAGATCAGTGGAAAAATAGCTTTAAAGACCCACTTACAGGTTTCTTGCTTCTCTATTGCACTTTCCGATTCTCCAAGTCACCCTTTAATGGCTCTAATGGACTTGAGTCGAGTCCCCCTCCCTTTAAAAAGCCATCTTTTAAAAAGTTGGAAAAAACCAGCGGGGCTGCTGCTGGGGATTGTGTGCATGTTTTGGAGCTCTCTTTGAACACTCCCCTGATGTCCCTGCCCATCTGTCAAGAGGGCAGGAGGGGTGGGAGGGACAGCAAGAGAGCTGGGAGAGAAGCAGCAAGAGGGAGGAGGAGGTTCACAAGCAGCAGCTGGGAGTCTTACCAGGACGACCCGATCCTTGCAGCTCTGCTCAGAAGTAGTCCCACTGTAGCCATTCATTCAATGAGTGTTGCTTCTCCTCCTGCCCTCCTTCAGCCAATGGAAATATGAGAATGCCCATCCTTTGTCCAATGATCATCCATTCCTTCCTTCCTATCAGAGACAGGAAAAGAGAGCCCAGTCCTGCCTCCCTGCTCTTGCTTGCATGAACCCTTTCCTGCCCCCTAGCTGGAACTCCCTGCTGCTCACTGTCAAAATGTTTGCCCCATGAGGGTTTTCAACACGGCAAAAACAGCAAGCAAGCACCCCCAGACACAGGCAGACTTGAGAGTCAGCTCATGTGGGAACAGGTGCTGAGTCAGGGGGTCCTAACTCGAGTCTTTTTCAGAGTCTTCCGTGCGTGCGACTCACAAGTCACCAAGTCAGCAAAAATCACACATTTTCGCAACTCGAGTCCGAGTCATGGACTTGAGTTCCCAACACTGCCAAGGTCCCACTTGTATAAGGCCAGTTATTGAACAGGAACAGGGTCAGGAAATGGGGTTTGTCCCTTTTAAACAGAGACAGTTGGAAAAGTTCTGGGGCCTGGGGCAAAGCCCTGCATCAGCTTCCCCCCCCCTACCGATGCTGCCACCACCTCTCTGGTGGTGTGTTGAGTGTTGCCAGTGATTCTGAGGGCTCAGGGGTCAGCCCAGCTAGGTGGACCCTCTGATGGGATTGACCCTGACCCAAACCACCCCTAAGGCCTGCTCTGAGTTGCAGCATATGCATGAATGGCATGACTCAATTTATTTCACATGGGGAGTCCTGCAAAATCAAGCCGTGTCCTGCCTTCCTTTTGAAATAGTGCCATCTCAGAAGGACAGAGGACAACTTCCTTTTCCCAAGTATGTCTGTCATCCCCACAATCAGGTCATTAGCCCTGCCTGCATATTGCATAGGTTGCTGTAAAACACGTTTTCATTTTCTTGTATTGAAGCTCCTGTTAATAATGTTCATTTCATGCTGAGCTACTGGTTACAAGGGGAAATCAGGAACTTTTCATGGAACGAATGTTCTTTTGGGGAAAAAAATGGCCCTGACTAGCTGGGATTGTTTGCCTCTGCCCATTGTCCTAAGTCTATGCGCTTATTGATTTGGTTCTTCCACCAAAGTGCTGATCATTGCTGTTCTGTTGTTCTAACCATACAGGAAACTCATTAATAGTGACAAGTGTGTCTGAGGAGGCATTAGGTTTCTAAAATGTTCTGCGGCCTGTTCTATAAGGAACTGTTCTATTACAGGATACAGCAATGCCTGAAATGGCAGCCTCCTTCAGATGTCTTTTTCCAACCACTGGAATTTGGATAACTACAATGCTTTTGCTATCTAAGCAGTTAACAGTAAGCAAAGGCATGTTTAGGGGGGGAAAAATGATGCATGTATCTGCTGAAGTTGTCAGGCAAACATTGAAAGAGGGAGGGGGGGATTCTTTGATTCCAGATAATACATGTTGAAGAGGACTGTGCAAAAAATATGTGTTGCTAAGGAAGACCATCTGAGAGCCAGGAGGGAGACTTCCACAGTTGTACTCTTCAGGTTAACTTTCTTTCCACAAATTGGAAGATTTTCCATTACTGTCCAAAACAAGCTTTTCATTACTCCAACCCACCTGATTTATTATTATTATTATTATTATTATTATTATTATTATTATTATTATTATTATTATTATTATTATTATTATTAACAGTATTTATATACCACTTTTCAACTAAAAGTTCACAAAGCGGTTTACAGAGAAAAATCAAATAACTAAATGGCTCCCTGTCCCAAAAGGGCTCACAATCTAAAAAGATGCAAAAAGATTTGTGGTGGGTCGTGATGTGATGTTTGTTTTAGTGCTGCTATACCTTCTTGGGAGGGCCCAGAAACCTCTTCTGGGTCTCGCTGGGTGGACGACCCACTCTATTGGCCTCAATGGGTCTCAGAATGGCTCGCTGAAGTGATTGGAAGCAACTCCTGGTCAAAGTGGAAGCACTGTGCAAACTGGAGCATTGTCCAGTGCATATAAGGCCGTGACCATGGGCTTGCGACCCACCAGTGGACTGTGACCCACAGTTTGGGAAACACTGGTCCATAATAGACAGTTGCCCATCATCTTAAGTGCAGTTGACTTGCACAAATTCAACTTCATGCAGTCAGCAAACCTAAACAAAAAACAATCACAAAAACCCCAGCAGTTTAAATAGTGCAGGTGATACCACGCATTGTTCCGCTTACTACACACATGAGAGTGAGCATGAGATTGGAAAATGCTGTTCCTGCTGGCAGTTTCCGTCCTGCCTCAGCTAGTTTTTAAAGAGACAGTATGTATCTACCAGATATAAGGAATTTTCAAAGCAATTTTGAGTATATGCAATTTTAGCTTTACTGGCTGATTCTGTTAAGATAAGGACAACTTTAAATGAGTACTTCTCTTGTAACTCTTTTTGGTGCACTGCTCATTTCTTGGAGGTGAAGCTCCATGTACATTCTGATGCTGCAGGCAAAATGGGATAAGAACATAAGAAGAGCCCCGCTGGATCAGGCCGTAGGCCCATCTAGTCCAGCTTCCTGTATCTCACCAAAATGCCCACCAAAGTGGCCCACCAAAATGCCCCAGGGAGCACACAAGACAGCAAGAGACCTGCATCCTGGTACCATCTCTTGCATCTGGCAAGGGATTTGAAGTGTACTTTAGGGGTTGGTGGTGTGCAGCATCGTGGCCTCAGAATTGAGTGCAGCAGGGCTTGACTACTGATTTTACCTTTGCGGATTTTTTCCCCCACAGTTCACATATGGGCAAAATCATTTAGGGATGCCACAGTCTGTTTCTGGTGTAACAACCAAGCAGTATTTCTTTGTTATTAGCCAGCAGACGTCCAAGTATCTTAAATAATGTGCTTAGTCAGGGCTTTTGTTATGCAGTGTTTGTGTAATAGCACACTGTCTGAGGCCAGGCATGTGCCTGATTTGCAGAACTGAATTGCTGACGTTTTGTTTTCAGGTAGAGCATTTCTGAGAACCGGCACATTTCGCGCAGTTGTGGTTAGAGCCAAATCGTATGCCTCAGGTGCTGTGGGGCCTTGGGTCAGTGAAGTATACTGACAACACAATCCTATGCATATCTACTCAGAAGTAAGTTCCATTGAGTTCAGTGGGGCTTACTCCCAGGAAAGTGTGTACAGTGTAGGACTGCAGCCTGCCTGAGTGATTTAGGCATTGTTAGTGTTCACAGGAGCGCTAAGCATAAGTCCAGGGAACTTTCTGAAAGCAAGACTAGACTTGGAATGGGTGACATCTGACCCGAACTACTGGATCAGGTTTTTGGTACAACTAAGGAGGTTGTGAGAACTATAGGCAGCTTACCTGGGTAGCTGGCTGCAGTTGCCTTTTAAGCAAATGTCTGGCAGTTTGATGACACTACAAGGACTTTAGGGTCTGCTGGATGTTGGAAGAATGTCTGTGGGAGTGACTGAGGGCTGGGGACTGTAGGCAACCATTCACCCTTGCATTGTTGGCAGAGGTGATGAGTGCTTTCCCAGGGGTATTCTCTTTGCATTAAATGCTCTATAGGGTGACAGCTTGGGGGAGGGGGTCTTGCAGGCCTGGTGAACCGCTTGCTAAAGGGAGGAGGGACATTTCTGATGCTGTTTCTTTGGACTTCTTTAATTCTGATGCTGCTGAGAGAAACCGATTGTTCCCAGGTGTTGGCACATATTACTGTGCTCCAAGATTGGACCAGAGAGAGGGGGGGGGCACCAATTGCATCACCAAAGTTAAGACTATGCCCGATAGCAGCTTTAAATAACTACCAGTCATTCAGAGAGATGAGGCAGGGCTATTCTTTATGATAAGTGCCCTTTGACCCTGTACTAATTTAGATTTGTGGTCAAACATTACCTTGTGGTAGGGGAAAGGACCCCAGTGTTTCTGGATTATATTCCTTCTATATTGGGGTGGCTACCATTGTAGCCTGGCTAATCTTTGGTAAAGAAGGGCTCATGTGCTTTGGACAGCAGAAATCTAGGACATATTAACCCTACATGCATCTCTGAGAACCAGTGTTTTGTCTGCTGCTGTACGCTTGCTTTGCTAATTTTCTTTCCATCTGACAATTGGCAGTTGGAAGGCATGGATGTATGTGCTGATGTGCAGGCACTCCTTGGTATTGTGGACCCACAAGATAGCAAGTGAGAGCAGTAGAAGCACTCAGCTGGATCTGAGAAGTATGACATGCATCAGCTGGGTGACCAGATGTGGAGTCAGCTCCTGCCAAGTGTCAGGGAGTTTTTTTTCAGATGGGTCCTCCTCCACAAGCACTGCAAGTGAGTGCATTTAGGGAAGAATGACCCCAGGGCAGGGGATGGGAGTGTTCTTGAGCCTCCAGGCTTGCAGGGATTTGGACATTATCTGGACATGGCTTCCAAGTGTCATCATCCTGTTGTGGTACAGTTCCAGCACAAGGTCTGGTGGGGAATAGAAAATCCAGGTAAGACAGAATGGGTTAGGAATAAAGTAAACTAGGACTTGGGAAGGGTGGTAGTAGAGTTAGACAGGGCAGTTCTGAACACCTTGCAATTATTGACTTGCAACCTTTTTTATACAGTAGTGATGGATTACACCTGTCCTTTAAGTAGCCAATTTGCTTCTTTGTGACCTGCAGCAGGGCCTGCTCAATGTACTTTTGGCAGGTGGGCTGGGAGAAGCTTAACTCCAGTTTATTTGCCCATGGTATTGGTAGTGCAAGACTGGGGGTGAAAGTAGGGATTGGTGTGCACCCAGAAGCAAGGGGCTTAGTCAAAGGGGATGCTGAACCAATGATTGTCAACAATTGCCAATCTTGGCTTGGGGGAAGAAATGCAATGTTCAAAGCTTCCTGGCATTGTTCAAAGTTCAAAGCTTCCTGGCATTGTTAGTGCACCATCCACAGCTTTGAGTGAGGTTGGGAACACCCAAGAGGAAAAATAGACTTGCTCTCTCCTCCAAGGTCCACACTAAATGGGGATGGAATGAGAAGAATGAGGACCTACTACAGAGTATCTCTGTTTAATCTTAATAAAGTTGTGAACTGTTGACTTCAAGCTCACTTCATACTGTCATACTTCATTGGGGTGTTTAAGGTATATGCAGTGCGCCCCAATTCAGCACCAAACTGTTTCAATTTTATTTTTATGTTACTTAGGCTGTGTTTGTATGTCCTTCTTAATTTTCTCTAAACTGGAGTCAGGTTGATGCTTTCTGTCTGAAATTTGGAAGACATCATCCCTCAGAGGGGTCCTGCAAATTTCATGCAGATTGGCTGGAAAAGTGCAGTTGTAGCCTAGAGTAGTGGAGGTGGTTCCTCCATTAGAACCACTAGGAACTAACAGACTAATTAGTGAACAAATACAGATGGATTTTGTGATGACATGAATGTGATTTCCGCAAACGCACCTGAACATGAATAAGATCTTTAAGCATGAGAACAGAGGCAAGAAATGATTTTTTTTTCCCCATGCATACCTTTAGCATGTGTATACTGTAATTTGTATAATTCTTTAGTGAGGCCACAGAAGAAATTTCACCACCGGTTTGGCCACTTTGGACAAAAAAATGCCTCTGTTCTAACCGAGAGGTCAGACATGTTCCCTTGAACACAGTACATTGTGTTCATGCATAAGAAGAAGTAAACATGCATAAGAAGAAAGCATTTGTCTTATTGTAGAAAACAAAGCACCAATGAACCAGAAGTGGTCCTGGTCCAATTCTGATTTTCATGCAGCTGAACGGGCTGAAGGTGGTTTGGTGGTAAATTTAGTCTTATATCTTTCTCTCAGATGGGATAATTTTTGAGTAGCTGTTTGAATGCCAAAGCAATTAGAGCTTAAAAGGAATAAAAAACGTTGCAGTCGCACTACTTAAAAGTATTTTAGCATAAGTTAGGAGTCTACGAACATTGCATAAAATAGTACTATTGATGTTGCATCTCAAAAAAGGATCTCTATATGTACTCACTACCTGACAATGATGATGATCCCGTCCTCTATACTCCTCCAATGATCAATTGATTCAAATCAATACTATCCACATTAATGTCTCTTCATCTTCTAGATACTAAAGAAAATGGAGAAGAAGCCCCTTACATATTTTATAAGATAGTAAGCCAGATCAGCAACAGACTGCTCATGTTTATTCAGACGTTAAATACTGCTGTATTCAGGAAAACTTTATCCTATGTAACGGAGCATAGGCAAATGTATTAACCATCATACAATGCAGCAGCAGTTCTCAAACTGTGGGTCCAGAACCCACCAGTGGGTTATGACCCAATTTTTGGTGGTTCATGAAATTGACAGGGCAGACAAGCTGGCAGATTTGTGTGTGTGTGTGTGTGTGTGTGTGTGTGTTGTTTTGCTCATGCTCATGTAGGGCTCGTTGCAGTGGTCAGAAAGTAAAAAGTGTCCTGGGGAAATGTTGGTTCTTTTGCCTCTAGGAATCCAGCACTGGACAGACTTGCAAATGAAGTCACAAATGTTACTAGTTCCTGAAAGTGCTTTCTAGTGACCTACCTATAGTAGTCATTTGTGACACATCAATAGCTTGAAAGGAGAAGAAATAAGGTTACAGACTCTTTTCAGTTTACTGAATCTTCCTTGTTTGATCACCTGGTGACAGTTCTGAATTACCACAAGTGACAAAGCAATTTACAAGCCTGGTATAGGAAACTGGCCATGGAGGGAACTTTATAACCTATAGTGGTGCTGCAATAGTTCTTGTTAGCCATGTGAATTAGTGGAGACCAATGTAGGCAGGCAGCAATCTGTACCAACTAGTGGGTTTTCATTCATTAAAAAGTGCTTCCTAGGAATATATGAATCTGTCACCACAGTGTCAGACTCTTTGGCCCATCAGTTTGGCCCATCAGTTTGGTCTACACTGAATGGTAGTGTCTCTCCAGGGTTTTGGACAGGACTCATTCCTGGCATTACCCGGAGATGCCAGAAACTTCATGCAAAACAGGTGTTCTCCCACTGAGTTATGGCCCATCTTCTAAAGTGCATCTAGTTTCTAAGCACCACCAGGACAAGCAGAGCGTATGCAGTCAAATAGGATAATCTGTCTGTGAGAAGTCTGTATTATTAACATGACATGTAGGCTAGACAATAAAATCATGGCCTCCCATTAGCATCTTTCTTGTAACTGTTCCTATAATGTTCTTAGGTTTTAACACTGTTTTAAATAATTTTTCACGCTGCTGTTGGAAGAGAGCACAATAGCTTTTCATAAACGAATCGCCTTCGTTTTTAAAGATATATATTTTTGGCTACTAAAGCAAAGCTTCACATTCGTTATTCTCCTGCAAAAAAGAAGGCCGTGTTTTGAGCTTTCCAACGACAAACTTACATTTTTGGAGCAAGTCATAAGCAATTGAGTAATCTGGGGGAGGGGTTACTTTATGACCTGAAAAAAGTAAATCTGAGCAAGCTGTTCCTAAAAGTGCCACATAGGGTCATGGGTGAGATCACATCTGAGAACACACAGATCTGATATCAAATACCTTTTACCAAATGATGACATAAAGGGCTTTAGAATGCTGAGGAGAATGTGAGCATTCTGATTGGCTTCCAGTGATGTCATTCTTATGCCTGTAATGCCCAGTAAATCAGTCTCACTTGCCCTTTATTTTTAGGCAGACATTCCATTTAATAATAGCCACTTTATACTCCAGGTGGTGAGCTTCAGGCTGATTATCACACATTTCTAAGTAGCAAGGGTTTAAACTTTGGGAGAAAGAAAGATTTATCTATCAGAATTGCTCAGAGCCTTTCATAGTCCTCTCTCATCACTTGAGGAACTTAGAACCAGTCTTATTCGGAGGTTAGATTTTTAATTTGCCTCTAATCTATGGTCACAAGCTGCCCTGGTCATGCTGGCTGATGTTCTTTTGCAACAAAGCTTTGACGGCAAAGAATTTGACCCACACAGGAAGAAGATGTCACATATCTCATCCTAAAATTTTATAGCACTTTCCACTTTGTCTTGGCAGCCTGTGTTCTTCATAGTGCAGTCCTATTTATGTCTACTCAGAATAAAGTCCCATTAAGTTCAGTGGGCTTTACTTCCAGGTAAGTGTATAGGATTGCAGCCCTAGTCACCTAGAAATGTACTGCTTATATAACCTTCTTATATGTCTATAAAATTCTAATGGGATCTTACATGGCCTATGTAAGAGCTTCTTCTTCCGGAGAGAAAGACCTCAAGGGCTGATTCATTTGATACTTCTTCACTCTCATGAGCCCTCCTGCCAATCACACATGTTGGCTCTCATGAGCAACCATAATGAAGGTTGCCAACTGCCAGAATTTCATCCTCTTGGTTTCTTGCCAAAACAGCAAGCTGTAAAGCCAAGAAAATATGTGTGCTGGTGGTAGTGTGCATTTCTACACATGGCATCTTTTAAAGGCATCTGTAGGCATTTGCAGAGACTGCACTTGGCAGACTGTTTCTTTGGACTTCTTTAGTTCATTCTCCTGAAGTTGCCCGTCTACTTATTCATTCAGGTACAGAATCACATGAAGCAAGGTTAGTGAGAACCAGGAGGTGTGCATATGTAGCGAGTTGGCAGCCATTTCCATGACTGGTTCCTTGATAGGGTGATCAGATAGAATGGAGGACAGAGTGCCTATACCTAACTACTGTATAGAAGAGGGAATGTTGGCAGGTGCAGCTGAACATGGAAGGGTTTAAAATGCCAGGATTCCCTCTTCCATACAATGGTTAAAGATATAGGCACTCTGTCTTCCATTTTATCTGGTCACACTGTTCCTTGACAAAGTGCAGCCTCATCACAGGGCTGGCTGCAAGTTCACCATGTGACCCCCTAGTTTTGACTTGTTGTTCTTCCTAAGGCATCATGTAAGAGTCATCAGTGTGTCTCTTCCAAAGGAGTTAATGTAGCATTCTGCCATTCATACAACCACTAGTGGCACTATGAATGATGCACAAAGCTACACCTGGTACCATTTTTACCCTTGGTGCAATTTCTGTGTGATAGAAATCTATTCCTCAATTTGGTTCAGGACATCTTTAAGAGAAAGTGGTCCCCCTCACAAGATGGACTTCGTAAATACTTCTTATACGGGTACCTGTTTTTGGTACCTGGCTAAAGAAATTCTACATATTTAAAGACTTTAATTTATTTATTTATTTATTTATACAGGTATTTATATACTGCCTTTCTTTGGTTGTCAAATTTCTCCTCAGACTTTAATCCAAGGTGGTTTACATAGGCAGGCTGTTCTACGTAAAACCCTGTAGGGATTTTTACAATTGAATAGTTCTAGTCTTTCATAGAACTCCTCGTTCCAGCAGTCTGGAACGGTCTGGAGCTGTCTGGAACGGTTCCAGCAGTTCCTTCCCGGTCTGGCCTCTCTCTGGCCCTTCACCTCCCATGTTCCACATGACGGCAACTCCTCTCTACCACCGAGGGTCAGCTCATCAGTATATCATTAGCATGTTGTCAGTTCTCGGGTACTTCGGTTGTTTCGAACTGGCAGCCTCAGATCTTCAGGCATACAAGGCAGCAGCTCTACCAACTGAGCCAGACCTCTTTTTTTAAAAGTTACCTTGAATCTCCCCCAGAGAAGGGGCACTTTATACATGCTCAGAGGCATTCTGACATACTGTTTGAAATCAAACATTAAGAGTAACACTCTTACTCTTAAGAATAAGATCTGGGTGTTCTCAGAATCCACTGCAGCATCCTCTGATGCTGGAGACTGAAAATGTGCACATGAAATCACAATAGATGTTCTGACCAAGACCTGTGAGAACTTCCAACTTACACCATAAAGCTGCTCTCTGAAGCCCCATAAGAGATGTTTATATTTTCAAAATTCTGGGTAGGTACTTGCTCTTCCCCCTCCAAACTCGAGGCCAAACAAATTCTCCAAGAAGCCTTGGAGGGTTGCCATGCAATTAGTGAAATTAACCTGACAGTGTGGAAAGGTGCAGGATGTGTGCACACCAGGAGCACACATCTGTTATTCTGTAGTGTCAGTTTCAGACTTAAAATATCTGAACCTGCCCAATAGTAAACTGCACTCAAAAAGAAATGAATCTTCACTACTTTACAAATGTCCCATATTCAGGATAACAAGTCTGGGAAATCCACCATATTCTTCTGTTCAGTAACTAATATCTTGCTTTACATGCTGACGCTTCTCTCACTTTCTCAAGATTTGACAACATCACTGACACTTTGATCTGCTTTGTATAGCAATCCTTCCAATGCACAGAAAAAAAAAATTTCCTTCACAAAATCCTACTTAGAATCAGCACGACAGATGTTGTTGTCCTTTCCTAATCAGAGTCAAGAGTTGGCATTTGTCTTTTGGTCTTGATAGAAAATGCGATATACTGTATGTCACATTTAGTGTTTGATAGTCAATATATGTATCCTTTAGTTCTATATGTTCTGCATCTCTTATGTAGTATTTGACAATCCAGTGAGAAAGGATTATGAACTGCAACATTTTCAGACAGCAAAAGCCCCTTTTACTTTCTCAGTAATAGTAAGTAAACATTATTGGCATCAGTTAATGAACTAAACCTAAAACAAAGCTTCAGAAAGTCTATAAGCCTAATGTCCACTTCAGTTATTTTTCTTACTTCCAATTAGCCTATTAGGAATGACACAATAATCTTTTGAGATATCACATATTTAAAAAAATGGTTGGCAACCTTCAGTCTCGAAAGACTATGGTATAAGCCTACAGCACCCGGTATTCCCAGGCGGTCTCCCATCCAAGTACTAACCAGGTCTGACCCTGCTTAGCTTCCGAGATCAGATGAGATCGGGTAGCTGCAGAAATGATTGTTGATACTGCAGATATATTTTAGAATGCAATCCTCACTGCACGCTTGGCTGGTACAGGTCCCCTGCTCTGGCTCAGGAGCGTCATGAACATGCCATAAAGCACATTTGTGCCTCTTCAAGAGCCAACTAGGCTGGTGCAAAGGCCTGCGCCAGCCCAAGGATGCTGGATCAATGGTCGGAGCAGGTGAGTTCATGCCAGCTGAAGGAGGCCAAGTGCAGGGATGGGGGTGAGAGAGGGTGGTGGGAGGACATTCCGGAGGTGGGGTGGGCATTTTTGGGTTGGGGGTGGTGGCCTGGGAGGCAGATTGGGCCCAGATGGAGGGTGGGACCAGTTTTCCATTCAGTTAAGTTTTACATTTTATTCCTATCATTTCCATTCCATGGTTGCCACCCCAGATCTCCAGAAATGAAACCAATATATTTCTGTCTTAGAACCATTAATTAATGAGCTTGATTTAATTTAGCGCTGCTTAATGAAATGTATTTAATATTGTGTTTGGTGGGGGTTATTTTCAGGTCCTGGTATTATTTTGTTTGCTGTGCGGTTTCATATTTTTATTGCACGATCCTATTTTTCATTCTTGCAAGCCACCATGCGAACCACAAAACTGAAAGGTGGGATAAAACTACTTCAGATAATTAAAATACATTAGATTATTTTCCAGCAGGTTACAAATCTCCGTAGCAGTACATGTTGCTAGTGTACTAATTAAACTACAAAAATGGAAATTGAATGAGATAAAGGAAAATTGGGGCAGCAACCTTTTCAGTCACATGACCATCTTTTTAAAATGATGATCTCACATAGTGTTCCCCTGCAAAAAAAAAAAAAAACAACCCTCAAAAATAATGTAATGAAGAAACCCATTATACCCTCAGATTTTGAAACATGAACTCCAAATAAAATAGATGGGGATTACACAATTTTCATTAAAGTCTGAGTTCTCACATTCTTCTTGACTGGCACTTGCTACCATCTACACATGCAATCTGGAGTGCGCTGTAATG
The DNA here is from genome assembly GCF_035046505.1 of Tiliqua scincoides. Classification (NCBI taxonomy): domain Eukaryota; kingdom Metazoa; phylum Chordata; class Lepidosauria; order Squamata; family Scincidae; genus Tiliqua; species Tiliqua scincoides. Next base: position 141,654,206 of record NC_089821.1, on the reverse strand, counting down.
CCAATGCACATGCCAAGTCACCCAATTTATGCTCTCACTTGAAGCATTGTAAGCATTTGCTCTTGTTCCTGTGTGATGCTGGGTCATTGTCACAATGCCCATAGAGGACACCAAATTCTTGTATGTTTTCATATCAAGGTTTAGTATTGAGATTGTAGTCTTTTTAGGGACCGTTTTCAGCAATGAAGATGCTGCCTCAGCCCTGGTACTACAACTGGATCATATCTAACAGCACAATCTTAAACATGTCTGCTCAGAAATAAGCTCCATTAAGTTCAATAGGATTTGGTCCCTGGTAAGTGTGTATAGCAGTGGTTCTCAATCTCTCTGGGAGAGTTTGAGAGCCACTAAGTCTTTGCGGGGGAAGGAGGGAGGCAGCAGGGGTGGGGGGAAGGCAGCGACACAATCCCCAGGATCGCCCCACTCAGGGGGGCTGCAGGGACTGGGATGTACTCACCAGTCCCTGCAGCAGCCTTCCTGGGGTGCGGGGAGCCCTGCGCGAGCGGCTCCCCAGCCGCTTTGAAGTTAAAATAGAGGAATCACGCTCCACCTCTGCAAAGCCAGAAGTGGAGCGAGATCACTCTACTTTCACTTCGAACCAGCTGGGGAGCCCTGCACGCACTCGCGCAAGGCTCCCCGCACCCCGGGAAGGCTGCTGCAGGGACGGGTGAGTACATCCCAGTCCCTGCAGCCCTGTTAGTGGCACGATCCTGGGGATCAAGTCGCTGCCTTCCCCCCTGCCCCCACCCTGTAAGAGGGCAGAGGCCAGGGCCCTCGGGCTGGGGCATTGCAACACCCTAGTCTGCATACCACTGGTCTATAGGATTTCTGCCTAACCTTTCAGGGCTACAAGTGTATGATTCTTGGAGCTTCAGGAATGATTTTATTCATTTAAGGGTAAATTAGCTATGAAGTGATATTTCCCCACATCTTAAAAAGGGCATAGTGGAACTAGAAAAGGTGCAGAAGAGAGCTACCAAAATGTTTACTGGAATGGGGCACCTCCCTTATGAGAAAAGACTGCAGCGCTTGAGGCTTTTCAATCTAGAAAAGAGGTGCCTGAGGGGGGACATGATTGAGACATACAAAATTATGCAGGGGATCAATAGAGTGGATAGAGGGATGCTTTTTCTCTCTCACACACACAACACTAGAACCAGGGAATATCCACTAAAATAGAGTGTTGGGAGAGTTAGAACAGACAAAAAAAAATATTTCTTTACCCAGCGTGTAGTTGGTCTGTGGAACTCCTTGCCACAGGATGTGGTGATGCCATCGGGCCTAGATGCCTTTAAAAGCGGATTGGACAGATTTTCTGGAGGAAAACTCCATCACAGGTTACAAGCCATGATGGGTATGTACAGCCTGAGATTAGCCGGTCGCTCATTATGAGGGCCAGGTAGGAATTTTTTCCTGTCATCCAAATTGGCCGTGGATGGCAGTTTTTTTCGCCTACCCCAGACTGGCAAGGGAAGGAAGGGATATTCAGTAGATTTATGCCATTAAAAATTGGGCTCTGTATTTAATAAAGTACCACAAGTTAAACCCATTTGCAATCAGGTGTCTTTGCCGGGGAGTGTGAGTGTATATGGAATGCTAGATGCAGGGAGAAGTATCTGGCGGTCTTGTGTGTGCTCCCTGAGGCATCTGGTGGGCTGCTGTGAGATATAGGAAGCTGGACTAGATGGGCCCTGGGCCTGATCCAGCAGGGCTCTTCTTATATTCCCTTTTATTCCTGGGAATGGAGAAACTCTTAAACTCTTAAAAATTTAACTTTTACAATAACCTTATTGTAGGTTACTAATACAAGTAACAAGCAGAGCTACAATAAATACACTCAGCTTCAGTTATCCAGCCACTGAACCAAGTTCTGGTCTCAGTTTCATTAATGAAAATTTAGGATTTACGGCATTACTTTAGAAATGTTTTGGCTGGAGAAAGCCTTAACCCTTTATAACTGTAGGAAGCTAGAGGACTTGCCCTCATGCACTGCAGAGTGTGTTCCAGTTTACTGTTCTATGGCAACACTTTTCACTGACTTTAATAGGCCTGTGCTGTACTTTGTGAGATAGACTAGCTTCAATGTCTCATTTACGTATGAATGAAATACCATTGCTGAATTTATGGGGAAACTAAAGCCCTTCAAACGCTCAGTTATCTACACCCATGTTTGAACAGGTGTAAAAAGAAAGCCAACTGTGTATCATTAACGTTAGAAATTCCATTCACTAAAATCTGCTTCCAGTTCTATGGATACTGTATAACAGCTGTCAACGTTAATGGGAATTTTACATGTATATCCAAGACCAGAACACTGCCATTTTCAAGCACCAATTAAATGCCTTTGAGGAAGGAATGGGATTTGATCTTAGCTACATATAAGTTCAACTAAGCTTGCTGTAAAAAGAAAGAGGCAAGGGGGGGAATACAGAATAACTTCCTATAGGGATAAACTACAGTCTTTATATCAGTGGCTGCATATTCTCTGAAAAAATATCAATAAAATTCAAGTTTTTAAAAATAACACAGTTGACTCAAGGATACTGTATGAGGAGTTCTTTGCCAATGTTAAAATTATACGCTTTTACTGACACTGCTTCAACATGTACAGTTCTGGTATATCACCTCTTCTGCAGTACATTGTTGAGGCTTCAAACAGGAATCCAGTAGACCAGGGATGACCAATTGGTGGCCTGCAGGCCAGATGGCACCCTCAACACAGTGGGCAGGAGGCCTGGTCTAGAGGGTAGAGCCTCTGTTTGCCCGAAAATAACATCAGAAGGTCGCCAGTTCGAGGACACCGGCAGTTCCCTGAACGGCTGAGAATGGCGAGACCTTGAAGCAGCTGACAAGCCCAGCTGAGTGATTCCACCTGCTCTTGGTGTGAGCAAGAAGCATCTTGGCTGCCCTCCATGTGAGAGATGGAGCTGCTTGTCAGGCTGCCTTGGAGAACTGGAGGCCAGAAGTGAGACCAAACCAGGAAGATCCATCTGAAATGTTGTTGGTTCTTGAAAGAGAGAACCTCTATGATTGTAAAAATCCCCTTGAGGGATTTAGAAACGCCTGCCTATGTAAACCACTTTGAATAAAGTCAGAGGAGTAATCCGATGACCAGAAAGGCGGTATATAAATACCTAGTTGTTGTTGTTGTTGTTGTTGTTGTTGTTGTTATTATTATTATATCTGAGAACTCCGAGTCTATCCAGCTTTAATCACAGTGGTAAGAGTTGTGCTCACTTTCACTTGTAAAGTCAAGGGGACATTTCTCAAGAATTCTGTGTGAGAGGGCCTGATTCCACTTTTGTAATGCCCCCACCCTTATTTGACTTTATAGAACCTGATGTCAACATGTTTAAACTGGTTGAGGGTCCAATCCTATCCAACTTTCCAATGCTCATGCAACCGTACCAATATGGCATGTGCTTTATCCTGTGGTGGGGATACAATCCTTAAGGTGAGGGAAGGGAAGGTTTTCTCTTTTCTTGGGCTGCATTGTGGCTACATTGGTGCTGGAGAGTTGGATAGGTTTGGGCCCTGAGTTATGTGACAAAATATAATTCTGGTCCTTGGACCATGTTTAGAGCAACCCACATGAATATAGCCTGCCTGTAGATTATTCCAACCCCCCCCCCCCACACACACACACATTTCTTTCTAAGACTCAAGAACATTTTCATAATCCCAACCTTGCAAATCCTTATTATTCATATTTTTAAATGAAGTTAATATTTGTTTCTCGTTTTTCCACATGTGATCCTGAGGATATGTTGTACTGAAAGGCAAGTACATTCATATCTTTCTTCTTTGCCCATTCTTCTTCCAGGCCCATAACATTTCCTCCAAATAGACCACATCATACAAGTCAAGTCTGAGTGAGATGAAGGCAAAAATCATACATGCATTTTATTTGAGAATCTCCCTTCAGTTCCATTAATGTGCATTACCACTGTTCACAAAAGATGCTTTCCTCCCCTTAAAGGTGACCCCCCCCCACACACACACACATACACAAATGGCAGCTTGTGTGGAAGTGTCCTTAACTGCATGAATGTTGCCCCATACTGCCCTGGGACTAGACCTAAAATTCCACAATACGCCACAGATATGCCTCTAGTAAGGAGTGCAACAAATTGTTTGCAATGCATGGTGGAATTTCTGGTTCATTTTTTGCTTTAGGGCATGCACACTGTGGCTGGAGAAAGAGAAAAAGGAGACACTTCCATAACACACTCCCTGCTTCAGCAACATCTTTGTATGTTTGTGTCTGAAGCCATGCTGTAGCAGATCTTGCAGTTTCAACCCCCTCCCTTCATAGAACTTCAATCATTTAAGAATCTTCTGCTTTTCCAGTTCTGGCAACTGCCGTGTCCCCTGCTTCCATTCCTCAGGGCAATCTCTACTGATGCCCATGTCTACCCTCTGCTTACCTTTCAGCCCTGAAGTAGCAAGCAATGGTGAGAGACAGGCATGGGATCATCAGGGAAGTGTCTGCCACTGGAAGAATGGAGCTGGGGGAGGCTGCAGCTGCTGAACTGGGAACTCACCAGCTTTCAAGAAGAAAGAAGCAGCAGGGGATAGATGTGGCCACAGGAGAAAGGAGCCACTCTCCCTAAGCAGCTATAGTAGAAGGTTTGCCTTTGGTTTGTTTGCTTGTTTGATTTAAGTTTTCTTTCAGGGTGTGTCCATCATTGATCCAATGTGTACCCTATTTGAAAAAAATAAAAACACAGCTGGACTGTAGATATGTAGGTAGGTGGTAGTGATCAGACCATGCAACATTTTTGTTTACTCTAGATTAAATGGTCCTTTCCTCCCCCATAATCAGCCAAGCTGCCACAACTAATGAACCATCTTTCCCCCTTAAAACCACTTTTGTGGCTGTCTATACAGCCACTGCTGGTGTTGCTGCTTTCCAAAGATCATTCAAACACAATTTCTGATCCTACTTCAGTTATTGCATTTTTCATACTAACTTTGGGATGGAGGATTTGAAAAGGGGCATTCACTCATAATCTCCAGTGCATTTCTTGAAAGCATTTCACATTTGTTATCTCAGGAACAAACTAGACATGGTGGGGCACTCACATTTATGGACAGTCCAATCCTACTCAACGCCTTGAATGTTAATGAAGCTGTGCCAATGGGGGAGGGGGGATGTGTTGCATCTCACAGGGGTGTTTCAAGCCTCGAAGACCTCCCCAAGATATGGGAACGTCACAGCCTTGCTGGGTCTTCTCAGACCTACTCAGACCAGCTATTTTGCTGGTGTGAGTCCAAGTGGATCCAGGAAGACAGATCAAGGCCAGAAAAGGGGATAGGATATTGGCAGTGCAGCTGCTGCTGCTACCACCCAATCCCAGCCTTGATCCTCCTTCTTCTCTGCTCTGATCTCCTCCCCATTTCTTCCTCTCCTTGCCCCTTCTTCCCATCCCTCCCACCCATCCCCACTGACACTACCGCCACATGGACAAACCAAATGTGTGCTGCTGCAGCCATCTGCCATATGCAGTGGCAGCCCAGCTGCACGAAATGACATGTTGCATTTTGCGACAGCCATAAAAGACCTATATAACTATAAGGCCCTGTTAGATTAGGCTGTGGTTCATGGGTCTGCCCCATTCACATAAAGTGGAGTAGTGGTGGGTTTACTTTGGACATCAAAAGCCTCTCCCTGTCTTGCTTCCATGTGTGCTGTCACTTGAAGTACTTTTCTACTACCCCGGTTCAGACCCAAGAAGTATCTGTTTAGAGAAACATGTAGGTAACCCCTGCATTATAAAAAAGTAAATAAGTCAGCAACTGTTACCCTGCACATGCCCGATCTCGTCTGATCTCGGAAGCTAAGCAGGGTCAGGCCTGGTTAGTACTTGGATGGGAGACCGCTTGGGAATACCTGGTGCTGTAGGCTTATACCATAGTCTTTCGAGACTGAAGGTTGCCAACCAAGTGTTTGCATGAAATGGGTGTCATGAATAAGTACATGTTAGGCCTAGGTTGGCATGTGAACCAAATTAAGACAGTGTAACAGAGAAGTTGCTAGCAGTTCCCAGCTGCAGGAATGTGAGTAAATAAACAAAAGGATTTGTTGTCTCTCCTTTGCTGGCCAGGAAGGACAGATTACAAGACTTACAACCAATTGGAATATTTAGCACCTTAGCAGACAGAGAGGGTGATGGAGTGCAGCTGTGATCTCCAGTTGGGAGGGGCAAGAACTATGAGGGGTTAGCAACCAGGCCAACTTTGAGAAGGTTCTGTTCCTCAAGAGTTCTGATTGGACAGTCTAATAAGTATGAAGTCACCTCAGTACTATTAGCATAAGAAGTATAATAATGAGTGCCCAGGGGGGGTGTGGGTGTTCCTTCTTGAACAGAGTTTTGGGTGCAACATCCTGCATGCATTTGAGCTCCACTGTCCATCATGGGCATCTGGCCTCATAGGTAGCACTGGAGCGAAGAGATCTACAAGAGTAACTGACCCAGGTGGGAGATAGGTATTAATAGAGATAGGCAGCTAGCTTTATTATTTTATTGCTGATATGTTTCCTAGATGATTATGCCTCTAGCATTTGCTGCCTTATTGTAGAGTGTGTAACCTTATGTACTTAATAAACTAAAATATCTTTTACTAAGTTGTTTCATTGTCTGTTGGGGACAAAGGTTCAGAATCCTGCCCAGCCGTTCAGCAAGCTACCAAGTGCTCATTGAAGCCTAGTACCTTGAGGACTGAGGCTTTAATTGGAGAAAGAGCTCAGTGCCTGCAACGGATAGAATTAAGCATAGAGGGTCTCAGTATCCCTGGACTGAGACACTGGCACGTACAGGGTGGGGCAGTACTATTGGGCAAGGGGCCTTGAGGGCTTTAGGGTTCGAAAACCAAGAACCCTAAGCACCCAAACCCCCCTTTGTTTACGACAATGGGTCAAAATTGCAGAGGGGCAGGACAGTAGGGCAGCATTAGTACTTTGCCTTGCTGCTGGTCTGATACTGATTACGCCCCTCCTCCAATGCTATTTTTAATGGGAAAATACTTTGACTTACAGTGGAAGCTCTCTCTCTCTCTTTGTATTAAAACAATCATGCAGGGTTGTTGATTATGGTTGGAACAGCGGTGGGCTAAGTACTACCCTGCTGCTGCAATTTCAGCCCATATTGGGAGCCCTGTGACAGCTCAATCCTATCTAGTTTTCCAGTGCCAGTGCAGCGGTCCCAATGCGGTCCCAATGTGGTGGGGCGGCAGTCACAGAGGCCTCATCAAGATAAGGGAATGTTTGTTCCCTTACTTTGGGGCTGCATTGTGGCTGCACCAGTGCTAGAAAGTTGGGTAGGATTGGTCCCTGAGCTATTTACTTAAAATAACAAAGCATAACAATGCTAACTTAGCATTTAGGGTCATGTCTGGTTTGTTTCTGACAGAGTTCAGGGCAGTAAAGGTGGGGCACTATTATAGCCACTCACTAAATGGGGCAGACACATGAATATACAAACATGGGTTCCTTTCCTTTATAATCTGTTCCCTCTTTCAGGCTGTCCTCTGAAGCTATAGAGCAGCGATTTTCAATCTTTTTCATCTCATGGAACGCTGCCAAGGCACTAAAATGGCCAAGGCACACCTTCAGTTTTTTGACAATTGACAAGGCACACTGTGCTGTCAGTGGCGGGGTTCACATCCCCCAATGGTCCTATTGATAAATGACCCTCTCCCAAATTCTCGCGGCACACCTGGGGACCATATGCGGCACACCAGTGTGCCACAGCACAGTGGTTGAAAATGGCTGCTACAGAGGAAATGCTTTGTCAATTTCATCTCCACAAAAAAAAGAGGCTTCTTAGGACCTGAGGCAAAGAAGGAGGGAAAGTCTTTTAAAAGTCACCTACGTCACCAGAAATTTTGCCCAAACATTGAGGGACTTTGTTGCAGTGGTGGTGCATGATCATGACATAACAAAGACCCACCCCCTCAGGGCAATTAACCAGAAGTATTTTATATTCCTTTGAAAAACAGCCTATTCTGAGTAGCAAACTAGCTAGAGAAAAACTATTCAGCCCAATCAATACCAATGTGCACATGTTTATGCTAATGTTCAAAACCTTTCTGGATCAGAAAGTTATATCCTGCCATTAGGTACATGCAAGACCTTGCAAATGCACTGCAAATGTTCACCTTTCTGTAGATCTAAGCGCAAACGCTACTTGCCCTGTGTGCATATTGCTTGTCATAATGCACATTTGGGGCATTTAGCTGCTTCTGTAATCAAAAGTCAAAAGCCCAGCTGTGCACCTCAAGTTCATAATAAAGGATTGCAGCCACCATTCCTAAGATGAACTGAAAATGGATTGATCAAGTTTGCACAACAAGGTTATGCAAAGACGGATTCCATGTCTCTAGGAATTTTTTTTACTGTTTTTTGCCACTTTGAAAAAAAAAAACCTCAGCTATAATTTTCTATATGTTTTATGCTAATCATAGTTAATCAGAATGATACTGGAAAAAAACAGGGTTGAGGCAGAAAGATATGATTACAGGGTTAAAGGTGAGAACAAGCAATTTGAAGCACTGTTGATTACAGTGTTATATTTCATGTTCTTTCACTGTAAGTATTTGTTGTTTGCTTACATTATTGTTCTCTATTAAAAGGGCTCAAGTAGATCAAGGAGCAAAGCAACTAGACACTCTGTTCACCAAAACTATGCAGGAACCATAGTTGAACCCTATTTCTAGTTTGGACAGTACATGAGCATAAATCTCCCCCACTCCTCTTGCACCATTCTGCCCCACATAATCACACGGGGTTGAAACAACTGAGCTACCCCTGATTGTGCAGTTACTATATGAGTTTAAAGTAGCCACAGAAAGAGGTGACTTTCAAAAGGTGGTGTAAGCTCTTTAGGGCACAATCGTAAAGCGCCCTTCGGCTAGTACAAGTCCCTTGCGCCAGCCCAGGACTGTTGCAAACATGGGAGACCGGCACAAGGATGTGCGTTGGCCTCCCTGTGCCAGCACAGGCCCTAGGATCGGTAAGTTTGTGCCGGCCTTTCCAGGCTAGCATGGAGGTCTGGAGGGGTGTGGGGAGGACAGGGAGTAGGTGGAGAGATGGTGTTTGGGGGGTGGGGGTGGGTCCGTGATTGGGTGGAGAGTGGGAGGCGGAGCCAGGATCCCAAACTTATGCTGGATCCTAGCCCCGTTCCTAGGCAGTCCAGGGCAGCTCCAGGCTGCTCAGATTTGCACCACCGATTTAGGTGGCACAGATCTGAGTAGACCCATTGTGGCTGCTGTGATTTTACTTTCCCCTTGCCTCAGGCCGAACGTCAGCCAGCCCCAAACTTGCGCTGGGTACAGCATAGGCCCACCGGCCTGCCTGTTCCAGCGCAACTTAGGAATGCGCTGCCTATGACTTGAACCCCAATTCATTAACTTTGGTGGGTGAGCTTGGGTTCCCACTGTACAGTACTCTTACCCAATGCCCCAATACTTCCAAATGGAGTATGATTTCCAAAGCGTTCTTGGAAGTCTTGATGGCTCAGTGAAGGGGAACTGTACCTATGAAAGTCCAGAGGAAAGCCCCCAACTCTTGCAACTGGTTACAAATAGACTTGGAAAACAGGCATATATTTATAATATAGGCTTAGAGCACTGGTTCCCAACCTGTGGTCTGTGAGACCCTAAGAAGTAGCCTGCAAGGTCTCAGAAAAAAAGATTGCCTTTGATCTCTTCCAGCATCTAGCCAAGTGATTGCTCCCCCATGGACCACCAGAGAGAGTGGTCTGCCCACAGCCAGCAATAAAAGCAGCAACCCACAGATCTTCTCTATTAATAATAAATCTCTAAAAAAATCTTATCTATTACAAATTTAATTGTACTCTTCTGTGTGGGCGTGGGAATTGCATGTGGTCCACAAAAATTTCAGTTTTTGCCTCAGTGGTCCATGGATTCCTAAAGATTGGAAACCACTGGTTTAGAGCAGCGGTCTCCAACCATGGCTCAGGGGCCAGATGTGGCCCACGGCGAGACCCTATCCAACCTGCACCCAGACTCTGTTCCCCTGAGGCCCTCTTGACTGAACATGACTGATCCAGAGGTTGTTCTGAGGGTCGGGGACTTCAGAACACCTTCTAAAGACCTAAAAACATCACTTCCTGGTTTTCAGAAAACAAAAACAGAAGTAAGTTTTGGCACCCTCTGAAGGCCTTAGAAGGCTTTCTGAGGGTTGGGGTGGCCTCCACAGCCTTCAAAACACATCTGGGTGTTTCCTGTGATTTGCTGGTTCTGAGATATTTACTCCTGTACATGAAAGTAAGCTGCTTTTTGGGTGGGGGAAATGGGAGTCCATTTGAGTGTGTGCTTTATTTCTGAGCTGTGCTTGTGCTTTGGAGAAATTGGAAATTTGAGCCCATTCATTCATCTATGTTCCGTCTCTAATGTATTTATTTACATTTTATATTTTAAAAAATTTTTTTCCAGCCCTTGACACCATGCCATATATTTGATGCAGCCTTCTGGCCAAAACGTTTGGAAACCCCTTAGCTTAGAGCATAGACTTAGGACAGAGACTTAACAGCTAAACCTTGAAGAGATGAAAGAAAAGAGCAGGGAATCACACAAATGTGTGATCCTCTGAGTCAACTGGGGCTCATTTCTTCTTTCTTTTATCATCCAAAGGTTTGATTGTTTACAAGGAGTTTCTTCAACTCTGGACTGGTTCAACTTCCTTGGGACAATTAGAGTTGCAGTTGGGTCCATGGTCAGGGGAAGATTACTCTAATTAGGGAGGGGGAGATGTCTGAGATGTTCATGCTCTCAAAAGAGGCTTGGTTGCTGCACCCTGTTTTGATACTCAAGGTGACCAGGAAATTGAATATAGTTTAAAGGTGTGGCAGAAGACTTCTTAAGTTTGATCCCATTGTTCTTTTGTTGGCTGAAACAATCCTGTTTTTCTCTATTAGCATGATGTCCCAATGGTTGTGCCATGCCCTACACACCTCAATAATGCAACTGTGCACGTGCAGCCACTTCAGGAAATTTTCATGCAGTTTCTATGAACAAGAAAGGGAAGCATGTAAGACCAAAGTTGTCCTTCGAATCCAGCTTGGCCTAACACATTTCTAGCATCACCCATGGACAAAAGGCAAGCAAGTTTGGTTCCAGCCTTGTGCATTTCTAGCATTCAGCCTTGAACAAAGAGACATGTCATAAGCACCTAAAAAAAAAGAGGGCGCTAGCTAACAATTTCCTACAGATCAACCCCACAATCCAGACTCCAGCATGTCAAAGCAGGAAAGGACATGGACAACATAAAAGTGCCAGAATTGTAAACAACAAGTTAAGCAAGTGACTCCAACTAGATCCTTTAAGAAAATGCAAATATTCCCCAGCTAATATGAATGAGTGATTCCTATATATAGCCATCTACCGAGCCTGCCATCAATATCCTGATGTTCCCTCACCCTCCGCGGGCTATCGCTGTCCCTCCTACTCACCAGAGGCTCATGGAGCTTCGTGCTACCTCTGCCCAATTGAGGGAAACCTCTGTGAGGTTCCCGGGCACTATAAACTGAGCTTCCAGGAAACCTGTAGGGGCCACAACTGGAGCAGAGGGTGCTCCCGGGGGTTGGCGGGCAGGGAGCGGGAGGCAGGGCTTGGACCTGTCTGTTATGCCAGATCCCAACCCCGTTCCCTGAGCAGCGCGAAGCAGCTGCAAGCCACTCCACTCTAAAACATTAGCCACCTTTGGAGGTGGCGCAAGTCAGAGGAGACCCATTATGGCTGTGGTGGCTTACCCAGGGGTAAGGGGAAGAGTTTCCCTTTGCTCCAGCTGAGCCACTTCGGGGCCTTATCTTGTGCTAGATACAGCACAAGCCTCCTGGCCTGCCTGTTCCAGTGCAAGATAAGATAGTGCTGTAAAAAGGATAACTCAAATACCAAGCCCATGTGGGCCACAACTGTGGTATTCAAATAAAAATGACCCACCTGGAATATGTCTGTTAAACCCCTGTTGGACAGGCTACAACATGGATAGCTTGCTGGACCATGGTTCGTCCTCAACAGTTGGAGTTTGTGCCATTTTGTTCTGCAACAGGCTAAAAAGCCACTCTGTAGATTTTGGGCTGAGCACACCCTGGCAAATCTAATCAGTCCTGTGTCTTTCAAGGCAAATGAGGAAAGGACAAGTAAATAGTTGGGAAACGGCAAGAGGTTGCCTGTGCTTTCTATTGCACTAGACTCCTCTAGGACATGTTCATACAAGCAGTGAAACACCCAACTATCTGTGGCAGGTGAAGCGATGCACGTAGGAGCTTAATACTCGCCCTGCCCACAGGCCTCTTCAGTTCACAGGCACTGCCCATTTTTAAATCTTGCTCTCCACCATTTCCTTGGGATCAGTCAGTCATTGATTAAACGCGCCCTTCCAGTCATCACTAGATCCCAGAGCAACTCCACCCCAGCCAACAACTCTACTGTGAAAAGGCATCTAACAATACACAGGAGTCAAACAAACTACACAGTCATAAATTACTTTAAAATGGAATTCAGCAATAGCTGGCTCACATACACCCGCACTGAAATGGCACACAAGAGCTTCCTGCCCTGTGATATAAATCCTCTTTTTTGTCATGTGAGCTACCATGTGAAACCAATGTCCTATTTATATATAAAAATAAACGGCAATAAAAAGGGCTGCGTGCAACAGCATGCCTATATAAACCCAACTCTTTGGCGCTCACGGCTTGTGCACACATTCCTTTGACTCCAGTAAAGTAGAATAAAACCTATTTCAAATATATTATTTGATGAAAGCAGATGTCAGCAGATACTGCCTATGTAATTGATATTTGATTTATTCAAGATTTATGCATGCTGTGCCTTAGATTTATTAATGATAATCCCCTGCTCTTGTGTTTAATATAGTGGAACCAAAACATAATTTGCTGGGATCAGTCAGAAATGCATCAAAGTGATTAACTCTACATGCAAACCATTATCCAGTGACATCCCTACTGTGCATAGTGCAAAAGGAGGCAATAATACCATAATTGGCTTCACTTAAGCAAGTTGGATATTTGCTGTGATTGCTGGTAAAACTCGGTCCCTTTAATCTCTGTGACTCTGTAGCTCGTCATCCTTCATCATCAAGTATTCACCCCTTCCTCTGAGTCATCTGAAGCCTTGCAGGAATAATAAGAGTAAGAATAGGAATATTAGTAAAAGCCTTTCAATGGATAAAACAAGACTGAAAATCATATTAGTTAAATCAGTATTAGTTAAATCAGTGGTTCCCAAACTGTGGGTTTGGGCTCACTGGTGGTCAAGGGGTGATGGAAAGATCAGATAACTAATTGTGTCAAGTCCTGAGGCTATTCAAAAATCAGATACTACAGGCGCTAATTACCCTGCAAAGAGTTCAGCTCCTGCAATTTGCAAGCGTGTGTAAACATAGGGAGATAAATGTTTGAGGGTCTTTTTCTGCTTATTATTACTTATAAATAAATAAATACTATTTCTTTCTAGATCTCTTTTTTAAATTCTGATAAACCTAGGTGGGTCACGATGGAGTGTCATTTTAAAAAGTGGGTCCTGGTGCTAAAATGTTTGGGAACCACTGGGTTAATTCAATGAACTTCATGACTGTATAGTCTAGCTCTGAATTAACTGCCCCCTTCAAAAAAAAAAATTTTTTTTTAATTCAGTGCTCCAGTAACTAGTTGCTAGGTGGGCATATAGGAGTTCCTCTTGGGTTTACACAAAGCATTATCCTGGGAGAATAACTCCTGAATAGATATTCACTTCCAGTTTGTTTAAACTGCTCAAGGGTGAAAGAGAGGCAGGTTGGAACAAATGGGTGAAATAAAGTCAACGATTGATCTTTGACAAGGTTAGGGGCTCTAGATTCACCTCTCATTATCTGATACATTATAATGTAAAAGAATAGCAGGGATCTATATATGGACAGAGTGACCTGTGAATCCCCCAAGATAATGAGCAAGGGAATGTAACTGAAAGACCCAGGAATGCCTCCTTTGTGCTGTCCAAGCCTTTTCTCTCAGGATAATGACCCTCAGCCAGCAACCTCTGAATCTTAAGCATGGAAACCAATCCTAAGAGATCTCATTCAATGTGATAGAACCTGGAGTTTCTCCCTTGTGGCAGCTGACAGTGCATCTTTTGCCAAGTAGTCTCCTTGGCAGTTAGGCTTGTCCCAGCTAACAGCATGATAAAACTGCAGACTACTGCAGGAAATGACACCCTCTTTCATGATGCAAGCTGCAGAGCTGCACTGTATTGTATTGGCCTGCCAGAGGCTTAGGGCTAAATCACACAACATGCAGTTCCATTATTCTTTTCCTTAACCCATTTTTGCCCAGCCCACAGGTGTACACATTTGATCCCTGTTGTGTATATGCAACGTTGGGCAGAAATGGCTTACCAGGTTTCTTTTTCCAGCAAAAAAGACAACCCTGGGATCCCGAGGGGAGTCAATGGGGGAGGGGGGAGTGCTTAACCCTTCCCCTTCCAGCTGTTTGCCAGCTCAAATTTCTTTCCCTCAGCTGCTTTGCCACCCACAGGGAAAAGATATAGGGCCACTCATTCCCTACCCCAGGAAGAAAAGCAGCAGGGTTGGCTATTTTTGACTAGCCAACCAGCTGGCAAGGAAAGAATTCATAAGTCCCTTGCCAGTCATTTCCTTTCCCAAGCCTCCGATCAAGACTCCAGCCTTCCTTAGGTACTTTCCTTGGGGAAACAACTCAATGAGAAGAAGAATTTTGATAATAATGGCCTGTAATGCATAACTGGCCATTAGCAATATTGCAGAGAGTTTGAACACCAGCATTTTGTATTATAATAAGAACTGGCCCATCTGTGACAGCCCATCCTAGTCCCTGAACTAGAAAAGGAAGAAGGGGACAGAGTGGAAGTTGGAGGAGAGGAGTGGCAGGCTAGAGTGTCAGAGGCGCAGAGGCTGTCACATCACCATGTAAGGGGAAAGCAGCAACTGTTACCCTGCACATGCCTGATCTCATCTGAACTTGGAAGCCAAGCCGGGTCAGGCCTGGTTAGTACCTGGATGGGAGACTGCCTGGGAATACCGGGTGCTGTAGGTTTATACCATAGTATTTCGAGACTGAAGGTTGCCAACCATGTAAGGGGAGCAGCATTACCCATGCTACCTTAGGTGCCAAGACATTTTGGGCTGACCCTGCCCAAAGCTAACAACCAACCAGTGCAGCTGCTGACAGGCAAATTCCCATCAAGCCAGAGCAGCAATCTTGTCTGTTGATGGTTCCCCTCTTCCTCTCCATTTGCCAGCAACGCAAAGGAGCATGAAGGTACACACATGTACTGGAGCAGGGGAGACTTGTCAATGTCAGGCATCTGCCACAACATGTTTATCTGTCACCAGCAGGGCTGAGAAGGGGCCTGGTTGGCCCCACTGCTTCCTTGGAGTTTGGCTGACCTTGCAAAAGCAGTATCGGCATGGAGAAAGTATACCACGCTAGACTGGCAGGCTAGCTTGCTTTCAGACACCTGTTGCCAGTCCAGTCACAAACTACCAGTCCAACATCCCCAATAGGCATTATCTCCACTAGGAGGTAGCAGCAACCATGGTTTTATTGGGGGCGGGAGCATGAGCCTTGTACATGCAACAAACAGGCACGCCTATCTGAGTTGAGCACTTTGGGGTTCTGATTTCTCCTTGCAACACAGCTGGAGTCTATATTGTATAAAGATGATCTGTGCTGTCCACTTACTCTTGTATGGATGTCTTTCTTGGTGGAAGGGGACTTAGAAGCACATGGAATTGTTAGATACCTCAGATCAACATATTGTTTTGCCTGTGTTCCACTGTGCTATTACTGGGCATACCTGAGGGGCAGTTTCCATGCTGAGCTAATGAGCTGTACCTCTTTACCATTGCGATTCATCCTGGGTGCATAGGCTCGACCACGTGACCCTAATTGGTTCTGCCCTCAAGATCCTGACTGTGTATAATAATAATAATAATAATAATAATAATAATAATAATAATAATAATAATAATAATAATAATACAGGTATTTATATACCGCCTTTCTTGGTCTTTATTCAAGACTTTATTCAAGGTGGTTTACATAGGCAGGCTTATGGGGATTTTTACAATTGAAAGAAGGCTCTATCTTTCAAGAGCCACAACCATTCAGATGTTTTGTTCTGATCTGGCCTCCATCCTCCCACGCTCAGAGCAGATAGAAATAGCTCGGCTCAGCTTGTCAGCTGCTTCAAGGTCGCACGGTGCCGAACTGGCGACCTTGTGGATGTTATCTTCAGGCAAATGGAGGCTCTACCCTCTAGACCAGACCTCCTGCCTCACACTTTTGTCAACTTTTCAACTTCCAAAGACCCTGACTCAAACAACATTTTATGCAGAATTTCGTGGTTCTTTCAGGACACCTGAAGGGCTTTGCCTTTTCCCCTGCAAGGGAAGATATGGGGATATGACAGGAACCTTGTATCTTGTTCCCCATGGGTGAAAAAGCACGTTGGAGAGAATAATGTTAAGCTGAAAAAGAACCAGAGTAGAGAAAGTTAAACAGCCTTCCCCACATGCTATTTGTCTACTCAGACAAATGGACAGACAGCTTTGTGTTTAAAAAAAAAAACACCAAAAAAACCCCTCACACTCACCTTTAAAAAAACTATGGTGGAAAGAATCAAGGAACAACATGTACTGTGCAATTTGAGTCTGAGACTAGTGGTGGTGGTAAGGGGGAAAGGAAATGTGTGCTGAAGACCATGGTCAGTAAGGCTAGAAGACCCCTAGACTCAAGGGCAGCCAAAAAACTAACACAGTCCCCAAACTAAACACTTTGTTTACATCAAACCACTCATTCCTGGAGACTGAGAAGTCTGTTTATGTCTTGCTTGCTTGCCCCTTTGGCTATAGCAAGCCAGTCTTTAACTGACAGCTGCATCTTCCCACAGGATCATTCAGGTTGACTGGAGCCATAGCTGTTAAGACAGCCAGACACGTCCTTTATATAGCAATTGTATGACCACATTTAGGACTCTCTACAGCCCTCAGAGCTTGTGCATGATGCTCTTAGTTCTTAATGTCACGGAGTCTCCTTTTCAATGCCTTTCTTAGAAGATACCTCAAAGAGGGAAGTTCTCTCATGTACACTGACAATATCGTCCATTGTCAATGATGCTTTTTTCAGGTTTGAAAAATATATACAGTCAAAAAGCTGGAAATTTTGACTATAATTGTGCTTGAAAGAAGCAAGAGTACCTGAGAACTGTAGATGTGTGTTTGAATGTGATTAACAACAACTTGAAGCTGTACTGTCAAAATCTGGCCCAGCTATGAAAAAGCCCAATTTATACCACAAGGTTGTGCAATTCAAAAAATTCCATCATGTTTTCAAACACTGTACATTGTTTATTAATCCCATATGAAGAATGACCACTACCCTCTAGAGACTGCTGCATGAGGAGGACATATGCAATAGGAATGTAGTTCATTGTTTTAACACTAACAAGTTCATTAAAACAAAAAACAGAAATAAAACCCAAGCTGGTTATTCGGCTTCACTGTACTTCTAATAGATTTTACACTCAGTAACCCTTCTACACATTGGGGTTATCGGTGACCCCAAAATGGTATAAAAATATGGAGCACTTTCCCCCTTTAACCTGTGTGCCACCTCATACTCTGTATATTCTTCCAAAAGACCAGAAGTCTTGTGGTATAAAGACCAGAAGTGATTGTGAGGAGCTCCAGAAGGATCTCTCCAGACTGGCAGAATGGGCAGCAAAATGGCAGATGCGCTTCAATGTCAGTAAGTGTAAAGTCATGCACATTGGGGCAAAAAATCAAAACTTTAGATATAGGCTGATGGGTTCTGAGCTGTCTGTGACAGATCAGGAGAGAGATCTTGGGGTGGTGGTGGACAGGTCGATGAAAGTGTCGACCCAATGTGCGACAGCAGTGAAGAAGGCCAATTCTATGCTTGGGATCATTAGGAAGGGTATTGAGAACAAAACGGTTAGTATTATAATGCCGTTGTACAAATCTATGGTAAGGCCACACCTGGAGTATTGTGTCCAGTTCTGGTCGCCGCAACTCAAAAAAGACATAGTGGAAATGGAAAAGGTGCAAAAGAGAGCGACTAAGATGATTACGGGGCTGGGGCACCTTCCTTATGAGGAAAGGCTACAGCGTTTGGGCCTCTTCAGCCTAGAAAAGAGACGCTTGAGGGGGGACATGATTGAGACATACAAAATTATGCAGGGGATGGACAGAGTGGATAGGGAGATGCTCTTTACACTCTCACATAATACCAGAACCAGGGGACATCCACTAAAATTGAGTGTTGGGCGGGTTAGGACAGACAAAAGAAAATATTTCTTTACTCAGCGCGTGGTCGGTCTGTGGAACTCCTTGCCACAGGATGTGGTGCTGGCGTCTAGCCTAGACGCCTTTAAAAGGGGATTGGACGAGTTTCTGGAGGAAAAATCCATTATGGGGTACAAGCCATGATGTGTATGCGCAACCTCCTGATTTTAGGAATGGGTTAAGTCAGAATGCCAGATGTAGGGGAGAGCACCAGGATGAGGTCTCTTGTTATCTGGTGTGCTCCCTGGGGCATTTGGTGGGCCGCTGTGAGATACAGGAAGCTGGACTAGATGGGCCTATGGCCTGATCCAGTGGGGCTGTTCTTATGTTCTTATGTTCTTATGTTCTTATGTAAAATAAAGAGGTTTTGTTGTGTTTCAACCCCATTCCTTCTCTGTGTGTTTGTTTATATGTGCGTTTCAGTTTGAGGTTTCAACTAAAAGGGCACTTTTGAAGTGAGACTCTGCTTAAAGGGCATGGAGGACAATGGAACATTCCGTGTCCAAGGTGTTCCGTTAAAAATAAAAGTTTCCTTTTGAAACACACGTGTTTCTTTTATGCTGATCCAGCAACTAAGGCCCAAACTAAACATGTAGTTATTTTGTGGGAAAATACACCCATACATTTTGACTTGCTCAGGATTTTCAGTCACACATTCACCACAATCCAGGATTTTTTCGTGACCAACCAGTTCTTCCTTCTGCACTGCTGATTACCCCTTGGAAGACATCCTGGGTCTGCAGAAATATCAGCAGGGCTTGCCCACTGAAATGGGTAATTTGCAGGAGGGAAAGCAGCAGTAACAGACGGATGCTTAACACTTCCCCTGCTTGTTAATTTCCTCTTTCAGCTCCACATATCTGCTTCTCAGCAGATGTTCCAGAATCATATTTCCAGTGCAGGTTCGCATGTGGTACCCTGGCTGGAGGGAAAGTAGTTGGGGTCAAGCACCCCGTCCACCATTTTTACAGTTCAGAAGTGATACCCAGAGTTCATTACATAAAATGAAGACAGAATGTATAGTTCTGCTCTAAGAGATGGACACAGTGACCTCATAGGATCCCGTACTTTTACTACCAGGCCTTGGAGAAAAACTGGCCTTCAAAGTACAAATACAATACAAAATATATTGATGGCCTTAGGGGGGAGGACATAATTTACAGCTGCTGGTCCTATTCAGCATTTGTTGGTGCCTAACATTTGTTGGGGCCTAATTACTGCCTTCAAAATTACGTGTTTGGCTTGACTCCCCGTTTTATGGAATGGCTTTATAAAGGATGGAGAAGAAATACCGATGGGCCTCTGGAAATCTATACAGCTATAAAGAAGCATGGCTGCAGTCAATGAGCTTCTGTTTACTTCGTGGTGAAGGCGTCCCACACAAGTATAAATCTAAGGTGCATTGTTCTTGGTTGCATAGAATGTGACCTCACACTGCTTCTTGTGGAAAATGTGTGTACATATGTTTTCAGATATGTTTGCACCTTGTTGTTGTCCCCTCCCCCTTTCAGGTGGCTCAAAGTGGCCAAATGCCAACTCTGTTAGCTAATCGGGGGGGGGGGGGCATCCAGAAGCGAGCTCACTAATTTCAGAGGGAGAACTAGTCAAATAAAAAATGTCTTGTGATCTTTGTCATAGCTATGAGATTTTCAGCCCATGAACTATGCTTTAAGATTTTGAAACTCCAAATGTCCAATTAAAAAACTTTCACCCTGTATTAGATTCAAAAAGAGAAGAACATTCTGTGAATGTGTAGAAAAAGGGACTCTTTTTAGATTCAGCTTTGTCTGCACTCCTTTGTCTTTCCACTAGAGATCCATTTAAGATGGTTTGGCTCCTACTTTTACCATATTCATCACGTCCCAGATCCATAAGCGACTAACATTACTCCCCGCTCTACTACCTGGTGCTAACCCTGCCTTCATTTATGGATGATCAAAGCCCCTGTGTAGTTCATTCCAGTGGTGCTCCACAACTCACAATTTGGTTCCACAGTTGTGGGAGGAGGTCTCTGCTCCCCCTCTTGCTGGTCAGTGCTGCACTTTAAGGCCTGCTCCTGCTTCTCATTCCTTATTTTGAAGGAATATTTCCCCTGGGGGCTGGGGATAAGAATAGGCCCTCAGTTTGGCTGTGCTTGTCGTAAGAGGCGACTAAACAGCCACCGGGTAGATGGGACTCATCAGCCTGGGAAGGCAGCTCATCTGAGAGAAGGAAAACTCTGATCCCAAACCTCCACTGCCTTGTGGCTACATCCAGTTATGGAAAAGGCTTCAGGAGTCAACCTCGAGGCAAAATCCGGAACAGGAGTCCCTGAGGCAGTTCATGGCTGAACTATGTCACATTCTGGCAACTCCTGCGATGCCGCTGGAACCAACCATATTGGCCTCTGCCTTTCCATTGGACCATTTCAGCGACGTGGAGAGGGGGGATTTGCTGCATGGGTAATAGCCTATCCTCCATACTTACTTTACCCAGGCTTCGCGCACTGGAGAGGACACTCTGTTCCAGAACCACTATTCAGAGTGCGATACCATAGTCTTCCGAGAATGAAGGATGCCAACACATTTTGAAGAAAATTTGCCAGACCCCGCATTGGGTTCTGGCACTGCTACATCTGATTGGTCTCTCATTTGGGGCAGCCAGTGATGCATCATTCAGAATTGCTGGGGTATAATGTATAGTCCTGCTGATTTACACCATCCTTCTCTATTTAAACCACATAGGGCGCAATCCTAACCAACTTTCCAGTGCTGGCATAGCTGTGGCAGCGGGGCGTGTGCTGCATCCTGCAGTTGGGGGGCAGTCATGGAGGCCTCAAGGTAAGGCAATATTCATTCCCTTATCTCGGAGTTGTGTTCAGTGTTCACTAGGATTCGCGTCACCCAGTGTGGGAGGCCTGCGTGTCACCCCATGCAGTGGGCGGGGGAATGCCCCAGGTGGTGGGCATGGTGATGTACCATCATCCTGCCCCAACTGGTTATTTGGTTGTACCTTTTGACAGAACACAGATATTTCAATGTGGTTTGTTTCACTGCATTCTGCATGAAATTATGCACTGATTGATATATAACATGATGGGATTATTCCTCCAAACTCTGATTTTAGTGATTTTGAAAACTTGTAGAGTCTCACACACACCCATGTCAACTTACTAACACCTTATTGCAGCAGTTCTCCAACTTTTAGCGCTTGAACCCACTTTTTAGAATGACAATCTGTTCAGGACCCATTGGAAGTGATGTCACGGCCAGAAGTGACATCATCAAGCAAATTAAAATAAATAATTATAAATAATTCAATTAAAATAAAAGAAATAATTAAATAAGGGGGAGCCAGTCCTGTTCCACCAAGTGAATCTAATCTGCAGTAAGTCCTATTGTGGTCAATGGGGCTTACTCTCAGGAAAGTGTGGGTAGGATTGCAGCCTGTGAGCCCAATGCTATGCATGTCTACTCTGAAGTAAGTCCTATAGTGGTCAATGGGGCTTACTCTCAGGATAGTATGGGTAGGATTGCAGCCTGTGAGCGCAATGCTATGCATGTCTACTCTGAAGTAAGTCCCATAGTGGTCAATGGAGCTTACTGTGTAGTCTGCCTGCAATAACCCCCCCTCCCCCCAAAAAAAGAATCAGTGAGATTTCCAGCCCTCCCAATGCCCAGTTTAAAGTTCTTCTATTTCAAGCATATCAAGATAAAGACCCTCCTGGCTTTGCAAGTGCAAAATAGAAAACTTTCCCCTTACCATTCAAGCCTCTTTTTTTGTCCTTTTCAGCGGGGGAGAGAGGCTGCCTTCTGAAACATATGTTGAGCTTCAGTTCCATCGAATTGGAACCATTCTGGTGTCCTCACATTCCCCTTTGCCTGGCCTGACCACCAGCCAAGGCGTGTATGCCTACTCGTGAGTAAATGAGGCTGCTTTGCTATCCATAGGGCTCAATAAGGCAGCTGGGAGGGATGAAGGGACCTCCTTCTCTGGTGTTTTGGGAGGCTGCATTCATTGGATCAGGACCATTCTGACGATCTTGGAGTCTTCTCAGCCTGCCCTGAGTCCTCTTAGTTCTTGCCTGGACTAAGGCAAGTTTGCCTACTCATGAGTAAACGCGGCCATGTGGCTTCGTTTTTGACTCAATAGACGCAGCTGGGAGGGAGGCAGAGACCTCCTTCTTGTGTTTTGGGGGGCTGCATTCATTGGATCAGGACCAGTGTGGTGTTGTTGGATTCCTCTCATAGCCCTTTCCGATGGACTATGGCAAGTACACCTACTTGTGAGTAAACGTGCGATATGGCTCACTTTCATTTTCCATAGGGCTCCATGCATTTTTTCTTTCTGGTTTTTTGGCCGCAACATTTGAACAAAAGGAGCTATTTCAATTCTGTTTTTTCGCATTGCATTCCGCTGGACATTCTGCATCCAACAGTGTATGGCACGTCGCAGTAGCACCGAAAGCCATGAAGTTAGCGCATCCTCCTCCCGGGGCGCGTCACCCCCCTGGTGCGTCACCCAGTGCGGCCCGCACCCCCCGCACCTCCTAGCGATGCCAGTGGTTGTGTTGCCCTTATGTCAGTGCTAGAAAGTTGGTTAGGATTGCAGCCAAAGTTACATAATGTGGTACACAGAAATGCACCCATTTATTTAGTTATTACTTTTATAGCCTTCCTCCCAGGAGCTCAGGGTAGATTATATGGTTTTTCCTGTCCAACCTCCCTCCTCACAACAACTATGTAGATTAGCCAGAGTAGCCCTAATAGCACAATCCTAGGCATATATGCTGTACTCAAAAAGTAAATCCCATAGTGTTCAATTAGGCTTACTCCCTGGAAAACGAGTATAGCAGTTCAGCTTTCATCACTTGGCACACATTAAGGCTAAGTTGATTTCAATCCGGTCTCCCCACTCCTAGTCTGATAACCTAAGCACCACACCCCTCCCCCAACTTTCCAGCCCCACAGTGCTATGTTTAAACAACAGACTCTGGGGGCTAAGAATGTGAGATCCTTCTAGTCAGGAAACCAATGCAGCATGTTCAAATTGAGCTGAATTAATGGCACTGCCATGTGTTCCTGCTGCTTTGGCCCCCTAGATTTGACTCCCACAGCTTGGGCAAACACTTGGTTCCATGATCTACAAGATTTATAGTAAAGAATTACAAGCCCAGGGATATCAAATATGTTTAGCATAGTTGTTGGATTTGGGATCCTAGTAGGTAGTTAGCTGCACTGCTGCTACACATTTTTGGAAAGAAAGTAACTGGGCTGAGGCCCAAGACAGGCACTCACTGTGAAATCTGCTGTTAAGTGCAGCCACTACAATTTTTTAGACATCTTATCAAATTACTCTTTCACTAAGCCCTTCTGAATGACTTTTAAAGTGGCCAGCAATTTCAGCAAATGTCTTCCACTGCTGCCAATTTGATTTGGTCATTCCATAAGATGCTAGTTTTAGCCGAGTACCGGCTATCTCAAGGACTATCTCCTTACCTCAGGTGTTCAGATTATCTTCCCAGACCCTGTAGCTTTCTATAGCTCCTCCATGCAGGCTCCCATACAAGAAACAGAGCCTTCATTGTAGCAGTGACCAGGCTTTGGAATTCCCTTCCTAGTGACAATGTTTTGGCTTCTTTAGGCAGCAGGTTTAGAGGCCAATCCTAGAGCCCGAAAAAGGTGCACAGTGCATGCTATTGGGGGGCAGAGACCAGAAGACAAACAGGAGGAAAGTAAAAAAAAAACATGTTTACTTACCTCTTTGTATATCTACAGGCAGCCTAGGTCTCCTCTGACATACACCAGCCATTTTGATGGTGTATTGCCAAGGAGAGAAAAGAGGCAGGATGGCTTTTAAAATGGGGAGAGAGTAAGATCTGGGGTGTGTGATTGCCACCAGATCCACTCCTTCCCTGCCCCCAGGTTCTCTGCAACACACCCCATTACACCTCCTCCACACCCACAAACTGCCTCCCCACTGGCTTACCTGCAGTGGCGCAGGTTGCCAACCATAGCAGCAGGACATAGGTGCTGCCACCCCTTTGTGGCGGTGGCTCAATAATGGCTGTTGACAGCACACTCCACTCATAGCAGCCAATTTACAACAGCAGGACACTGTCCTTCTGCCATAAATTTCATGATAGGATTGGGCAGTTAGACTTTTCATATCTGTTCAGTTTTTGAAGCGGGGAAGAGTTGATTTCACTCTATGCTTCTGATTGTTTAAGCCTGAAGTGTATTGTTCATTTGTTCCTTGATGCAATATCATTTTTATGCTGTTCTGTCTTAATGTTTTAAAAAAAATCTTTTTATAACTGTGAGCTGTCCCATTGATTTTTCTTTTCCTTTTTTAATGGAAGGGTGATTTGTGAACCAATAAACAATGTTGTGAGTATGAGCGGATCCTTTCATATGACTGGACACTATCATAGTGCAAAAGATGCAGTGGAGTAGAGAGCTGGCCAATGACAGAACAGATTCAGGAGTCTGCTTGAAGACCCCCTCAAATTTTTGCATTGCATAGCCTGAATGGGTGCATCAGTATGGAAACAAAGGGGTTTCCTCCTCCTCCCATGCCTTTTCCACAAAGAGATGCAATATAAGCTGTGGAAGGAAAAACAGGCACCCATATTTTGCCTGTACGTTTTCTCTTCCATGGCTAATAGCAGCTCCAGGGAAGCAATTTGCATTGGGAAATTGACATGGGGGAAGGGTTAAACCCACTCACCCTCCACACAGACACAGGCCCCAACCCTATCCAACACCGGCACCAATAAGGCACTGATACAGAGGCCTTGAAGAGGGTTCTGTGACTGTCCCAGCATTGCAGGTTGCTGCTTATGTCCCACTAGTATGGCTGCATCGGTGCTGGGAAGTTGGATAGGAATGGGGCCACAGATATCCTGACCATGGCTGCTTTTAGGAGAAGAAAAATACAGGGGATCCAATCACAGATATCCCACATATGTAAGTGAGTTTAACTCACCTACTAAAGAATAATTGCTAATTGCTGAAGATGACTCAATTTTTTTTGGATAAAACAATGTTTTTTGGTACTATTCTTTGCCTTCTAGATCTTTCCTCATACTGACAAGTCTGTTTCACATCTTCCCATGTTTGTTCATCCACATTCTTCTTAAAAAGCATTGTTGAAAGCTGAAGACTACTCTCCATATGAGGATTTACTGGTGCTGAGTAGAGTTGTTATATTATCATCTCTGAGGTATATTGAGTGTTTTGAATGGAAATGCAAGTGTAGTTCAAGCAAACTAGAGAAATGCCATGCAAACAGATGAAAATGTTGCAGGCTGAACCACAACATCAAATGCCATTTCAAGGTGAATTGCTGGCGAGGTGTGAAGATGATGAGTTTCGATTTGTGCTGTTGATGCTAGTCGAGGGAATGTCCCCACCTGGAAAGTATAAATCTATTGGAGAGAATCATGTTTATTTTCCTCTCTCTCCACAACCCGCCATTCTAAATGTTCTGTTATAGCTGATGGCAGGGTCTTCTGGTGCAGCTGAAAGGTGTTTAGGAAAAAGTGTTCTTGGAATGCAAGCTTAATTTGTTTATTTCACCTTTGCAAAGTATAGCTGACCAAGCAAACAATGGAGAGAGGCCAGCTGAAGGGAGAGATCGACATCGCATGCACACACAAGATTTCCCTGAGAATAACACACTAGACTAATTCATTCTGATATTGCTATTTAGTACCTGCAAAGTCTATCATGATGCATTATTAAATTCATGTATTATTGAATCACAATTCTTGTTGCCGCGTAAGAAATGTGGATGATTTCTTGGCTTAAATTAAAGCACCGCTTCCTTATTTGAATAAAACTACATTATTGGTCTGCCTAGCATGATAATCAGAAAACTGCATTAGGCAGGTAGTACTGTATGAATTAAAAAGTAATGAAACACGACTTTTCAGTCAGACATTGTTCCCCTGCCTGCTTTTCATGACAGCAAACTTCCTCCTTTGAGTTGATAAGACAACGGCAAATGAAGATAGCAACATGAGAGCAAAATCATTCACTCTAATAGGTTCCACCTGTGCAGACTTCTGCTCATTTACATGGCTGCAGAAAAATTAGAAATCATGCAGCAATTAGTCTGTTCTAGATTATGCGCTCTGTCAACTGATACCACTCTAGAGAGCACTAGTGCTAAAATGGTTTCAGAAGATAAATCTTCTAGCCTATACAAACATTTTTAATTACCTGGAAAACTGGATTGCCTGTTTAGAAACCTCCACTGTGAACCCCGGCTGCCCAAACTGCACTGGCATCAGATGTCAGAAAATCCAAATGTTTATATAATTGACTTTTACAATGTTTGATGACTTGTTGAAACTGAAATTATGTCTCCAATTCTGCTGCTTTGTACAGCTGAGTAGTTAAAAGAAATGCCTGTTCAGGGACAAGGAGGTGTAATGCATTAGAAGTAATTTCCCCCCATCCTCTCTCTGCCGAAGTTTGTTTATCCCTTTCAGTCCTAGACTTGAAAACCTAATCAGTGCATTCTGATTATTTACTGTAAAGCGATCCCCCTGATTCAACAGCACAGTGTGGTTCGATAGCATTTGCCAGGTAGGAGAAATAAATTAAAGGGGAGATTGTGAACTCCTGGCTCCCTTTGGCGAATAGTTTCTCATCTGAATAGACCCAACAAAGTCTGAGCAATCCTGGAGTATCATTTGGGGGGGACGGGGGTCAAGGAGTGGGAACCTACCCTAGAGTGTTTCACAACATATGTGATGACTATTTCAACAGCCCACATCAAGATTTTTGGAAACTGGATCTACATACCGAGTAGTGGCTGTTGTGGACCTCAGAAAGAATTTAAAGGGTTCATGGATGAGACATGTGAACTGATCTGTGTTGATCTGAACAGCATAAGAACACTGCTGTTGTTCTTGTGAGGTACATGCAACAACATAACAGTTTTCAAATATACTTTTTGTGGGGGGGCCTTTAACCTGGAATGTTAAAGGGGTGGCACAAGGGGTTGGTCAGGTCAGGCACTGGCTGAGGGTCCCTTTGCATCAGAGACCCTGCTCTGCTGGGCCAACCACTGAGCCCTTAATACCAGTGGAAGCATTAGCACCAGTCGGGGGTGGGTGGGTGGTATTATGTGGGCCCCAGTACCAGGCTTAGCCTCAGCAACCTGAGGGCAGGAGGTCTGGCTCAGTTGGTTGAACTGCCGCCTTGTATGCCTGAAGATCTGAGGCTGCCAGTTCGAGACAACCGGAAGTACCGGAAAACTGATGACACGCTGATATACTGATGAGCTGAGCCTCGGTGGCAGAGAGGAGTTGCCGTCAAGTGGAGCTTGGGAGGCGAAGGGCCAGAGAGAGGCCAGACCGGGAAGGAATCCAGCTGGAACGAGGGGTTCTATGAAAGACTAGAACTATTCAATTGTAAAAATCCCTACGGGGGTTTAGAACATCCTGCCTATGTAAACCGCATTGGATTAAAGTCTGAGGAGAAATCTGAGGACCAAAGAAAGGCAGTATATAAATATCTGTATAAATATATAAATAAACCTGTTGGCTTTCAGAGCTTGTCCTGTCTTGCTCTCCCCCATTAAAATCTCTTTGTCCTCTCCCTGACTGTAATCCAAAATGTGCCCCTGGAGCAACTTATTTGTAATTGTCAGTCAACAAGCAAATTCAGTTTTCCGCCCACAAATGCCAGTTAGGAATGCCACAAATGCCAGTCTCGCAAGCGTGCCTTACAGCACATTTGCAACACTCAGCACCAGCGGAGGGCTGGAGCTGTGTCCTTAGGATAGGGCCCTAAGTCAATCTGCTTTGGAGTTCAGTCCGGAGTTAACATTTTTTTCCCCCTGACCATTTAACATGGTTTTCCAGCACCTGAATTTCTGTCAGTTCAGGAACTAGGGAAGCTGGCAACTTAATGCCATTCAGATAGCTCCACCTGCCCACTAGAAATAGATGTCAGAGTACTCATTTGTTAGGTGAGGGAAGAGAGGCTCCCTGAATTGAGCCCAGATGTTCCATCCTCCTGACACATGAGCATCATCGCCATAGTAAAGTAGGACAGAACAGTTGGAGCACTCCAACATACTATTTTTAGTTCATTTGTAAAAATATTTACATGCTGTCTTTCTGTTCCATCACAGCAGACCCAGAGTGGCTCACAGTCATAAAAAAACAAAATAAAATTAAGAGGAAAAAACATTTCTACAAACAATAGAGAAAAGTCAGCCTAACAAAAACCTGACAACAGAAAGGAGCACCAGCAAGACTCAGCTAAACCAGATTGCATGCCTGCCAACAAACCCTGGACCTGTGCCCCAACAAGCCAACTAGAGCCCTCCAGCTGTGTCTTCTTATGGCCTGCAAGGCTTTGGATTATCCTTCTGGTTTGTTTTTTCCATCTCAGACAGCAAAATTTATCCAGCTTAACCATTTCTTTGTGTGCTGCTCTGGGCTGGATGTGGTCTGAAAGTCTACCATTGAGCTGGAGGATGTGGCAAACTCCTCACTCCTCAATCTGCTGCTGCCTCCTCTAGCCCACTACCAGTGTAGGTGCTCCAGTTGGCATTACAATCCACTTCAGTGAGCGGGAAGAGGATTCAGGCAGTGGCATCTCCTTTCATCCTCTAGCGCTGCTGGGGACAAAGGAGGGGGAATCTCTGCTGCGGACCTCCCTCTGCTGAGAACTTCCCCTTCTCCTCAGGAAAACAGCTGCAGGCCAGGAGGAGAAAGGGAGAGAGCTCCTGGTTCCCCCCCCCCCCACAAGCAAGATTCCTTTCTGAATATCATCAGTGTTATTTTGGTTACCTTCCAGTCCTCTGGCAAGGAGGACAATTTAAAGGACAGGTTACATATTTTTGTTAGAAGATCAGCAAGAGCTGAAGCGTTAATCCAAAAACGAATATAATCCATTTTTATGTAGAGTCCTTTCCAGAGCTACTGGACCTCAGAGGGGGAAAGTTATATCAAAAAAAGAAGCTAAAACAACTGGATCAAAAGCTATTAAAAACCATTCACAACTCACTGGGAGGCAGAGATCAAAGGCAGCAAGAAGCTGAATGGCTAGGGCACCAAATGTGGACCAACTTAGCTTAGCAGATTACATGACAACAATAAAATGTGCAAAACTGGAATGATAATTGAAAACCATAGGAATAAAACCAGATGACGTTAAGTGTGAATGGTCTTGAATCAGCAGCACAGATACAAGGGGAGAAACCCACCTGCAGTTGAGCAGATAACCTATATACGATTTGCTTGTTCTGTAGTTGTCATTTGCTACTAAAGTATGCTTAAGTGGGCCATTTAAAAGGGTCATTATAGAGCCAGTTTCTATAAGTGAAAGTCCAGCGAAAACCAGCATGCATTCTTTGGTGTTGGACAAAGTTGTGAAGGTTCATCATCTGAGATGTGATCATGCTTCACATGGTATTTGGTCGATCCCTTTGTTGCCAAAGTCATGCCACTCCTCACATCTCACAAAGGAGACTTTTATCATTAAAAAACTCTTCATAACCTTTGCAGTGGGGTCTCTTAAACTAAATAGGAGGTGAACAACTGTTCCCCCTTCATCCTAGCAAAGCAGGAAAACTGTTTCCTTCCCCAGTGCTAGTAGACTGCTCTCTCTCTCTCTCTCATGTTTCTTATTAGTTTGTAAGCACTTTTGGATAGGAAAACATCTTCTGGTTCCCTTGCTCTATAAATTGTTTTGTGAACTTTGTGGTTGTTGTTGAAAACATATTTAAATATCCAAAATACAAATAGTATATAGGGTGGCATTAAACATCACATACAAATATGTGTAACAAAATCCTAATCTTTTGTGAATTTTTTTGTAACAAAAGCATAATCTTATGCACCTCTACACAGAAGCAAGTCCCACTGTGTTCAATGGGGCTTACCCTCAGGAAAGTGTGGGCAGTGGGACTTTGGAGCAGATTAGTCATATGCATGATAGGGTTGCTTGACTCTTTCCTCACCAACTGCTTGTACCTTGGGAGTGCAGCATGAAATTACTTGTAGTGGCAAGGAGGAAACTGTTTCTTCTCCCCAAATAACTTCCTTCCAAAGTATCTTTGCTCTAACAAAAGTGCCAGTCCAGGTTTTGAGACATGAGTTTGGTCTCCTTCCAATTTGTGTTTCCTTCCATGCTAAGATGCGCAGCACTCCTTTGCCCTGTTCCAGGACTTCCATGGTATGAGTGCTCTCATGCTCACAAGAACTGAGCATGAAAACACCATGAGACATTTGACTGGTTAGTTAACTTTATCCAGCCAAGGCAAGCTTCAGCTTCAAATAACAACAACAACAACAACAACTTTATTTATACCCCGCCCTTCTCCCCAAAGGGACCCAAGGCAGCTTATAATAGGTTAAAAGCAGATTAAAACATAATTTAACAAACAGGTAAAAACATATTAACACATTGACAGATATCATAAAAAACAGTAGTCAGGTAAAAAGTCAGGTAAAAAGAGCATAGAGTAGCAGATCATAAAGGAATCAGGCCTGTAAAAAACATACTAAAAGATGTAGAAAAGATGTTTAAAAGGCCATGAACTCAGAAGGCTTGTTTAAATGAAAGGGTCTTCAGGCCTCGCTGAAAAGTTTCAAGAGAGGGAGCAGTTCTTAAGTCAAGGGGAAGGGAATTCCATAGTGTTGGTGGCACTACTGAGAAGGCCCTATTTCTTGCCACCGCCCCACGTACCTCCTTAGACGGTGGCACTTGTAAAAAGGCCTTCTCTGATGACCTAAGAGGACAAGCCGGATTGTACGGAAGTAGGCGATCTCTAAGATACCCTGGCCCAGAGCAGTATAGGGCTTTAAAGGTCAAAACCAGCACCTTGAATTGGGCCTGGAAATGAATGGGCAGCCAATGTAGCCCCTGGAGAAGCGGTCTGACAGAGTCAAACCACCTGCCTCCAGTAACCACACAGGCCGCCGCATTCTGCACTAATTGCAGCTTCCGAACCGTCTTCAGGGGCAGCCCCACATAAAGCGCATTACAATAATCTAACCTCGATGTCACCGTGGCATGGATCACCGTGGCCAGGTCTGCACGATCCAAGTACGGCCGCAGCTGGCGCACCAGCCGAAGCTGAGCGAAGGCCCCCCTAGCCACAGCCGCGAGTCTAAGTGGACCCCCAAGCTGCAGACCTGCTCTTTCAGGGAGAGTGCAACCCCATTCAGCACAAGCCGATAGTCCAGTACCTGCATTGAGGATTTCCAAACCAGGAGAGCCTCTGTCTTATCCGGATTTTAATTTAATAAATGGAGGCTGCAGTATCAAATATGCACAAGCTTATTTGACAGATCTTTGAGAAAGAGGCGAGGCAAAAGAGTTTATTCTTTGATGATGCGACAGTTGGTGGTACTGAGTGGGATTCAAATATATATGGCATTTATGGAGAAATGTATGTGTTTAATGGAGAAGGAGTTAAGAGCCTGAAAACTCTTATGTGGCTAATGAGGTGTTTTAAGATTCATAGCAAACACTACTCTTACTTAATGACACACAGTGTAGCTTAGCATAGGCCAGACAGCAAAGGGAAAATGACGACAGTGTAGGTGGCTGCTTTGGTAAAAGTGACTATACGTTGCTCATTGGGAAATGTTTCAGAAAGATATGTTATGAGCCATGTTTGTCTGTCACTCGTAGTGACTGAAATCAAAGCATTAACAAGGTGAGCCTGATCTGAAACATGTGAAACTAGAAACATAAATGGAAATGGCAAAGTAAGCCAGTGGATTAACATCCAAATAGACTCATTAATGCTACAGTCCTATGCACATTTCTTATGCCATAAGTTCTGTTGAATGATATGGGCTTTGGATCAAGATGCACGTGCTCTTAAAGAGCCTATCAGATGTCATCACAAACGTGGGGATATAGGAAAAATTGGACTTTGTTCATTGTTCTATACAGTTAATAGACGATGGAATATTCCTCGAAAAAGTGCAAAAGCGCATCTTAAATGACCACTAAAGACAATCAAGGAATTCAGTGAACATACTAGAGCTTTGCCTGTTGAGTGAAAGTCTAAAAACAGAGTGTCACTAGAATCCTGAAATCAGTTAAGTACCTGTTGCCTTAATGTACTTAATATTCTTAATGTGCTGATTGCACTTTAAACTTCTTAGACATACCTCTTCATATCCCAATACTAATTTTGAGGGGGAGAGTAAAAAATGGGGAAGGAGGGGATGGACTGATAGCCCCCACAAAAAGGCATTCGTTTAGTAGGAAAGGGGGTCTGCATTTCTACCTTATGGAGAATAAGGACAAAATTTAAAGCTGTCTGTGTTTGTAATCTCCTATCATGAGCACAGTAACAAAACCTACTGGGCTCAGACTGCCTTAAGGCATAACATTAAACTGGGTAGAGACATTCAGTTTAATCTCTGGCATGACAGATGCTCTTAAGGGAATTCTATGTAAATATGCAGTGCATGTTTTCCCCTTTTCTTGAAAAAAATTGAAATGAGCAAACTCAGACGCATCACAACGCTGCAGTATTTTGCTCTGCCTTCAAGGAGACTAGGTTCAGTTTAAAGTACCCCCCTGGGGATTCCATTTTACTGCATCCCCTGGGCTGGCATAAATCAGTGTATTACAGAAGATTACCTTTCAAGATAAAAAAATTCAGCTGCACAAATTTGAATATGCCCAATCAAAACACACAGTAGCCAAGATTCTCAAATGGTTCATAACCGTCCCATTGGATTGGAGGAAATCTCTTCTGCCAAAAAACAGTATTCAAAACGGAAGCAATTTGTAAAGAAAGAAACAAAGTTAAAAAAAAAAGTTTACAAGGCAGTATATCATTTCAAACTTAATTTTGAAGACATATTACTATTATATTATTATTAATAATATCCTTCCACCAAGAGGATCAGGGCAGTATACTTGATTCTTCTCACCTCATGTGGAGTCAGGCCCTAACTCCTGTTGTCTTCAATGAGTTTTAAAAAGCCTCATTTATTGTATACAGGATGATAACCTGAGCCTGGGTACACATCTTCATCACATTTTGCAATCTTTTTGTTCCAAAAAAACCTACTCTTTTGTATTAGAGAAGGGAACCTGGCTTCATTAAAACTATCTCATGATTCTACTCCATTCATAGCAAGAGCACCTCCTAAGAGCAAACTAAATAGCATTTGTGCTTCCAACTTTCCACCAATAATCAGAGAGCAGAAAGTCTCTTTATTAAGACTCCTTTTTAGGATGGCCTTTTCGGATCACCACAAAAGACAAGTCCAGTCCCTAGCTGAGGTGAGTCAATATTTAAAAGCACTTTAAATGAAAGCTCATTTTATATATGCTTTTCTCATGTGTTTGTTAAAAGGTCATTAGATGCAGCTCCATTCCTCAGTGTCTTAGAAAACATTTTTTTAAATGCATTCATTGTAAATTCCTAAGAGATGAGGCAATCGCAAGCTGTTACAAAGCATATAACACAGAGATATCATTAAAACAATGTGAGTACTTGCTAAAATCAGAAACATTTAATTTTATTGTAACGTGTGCTATAAAGCACACTTTGCTCTAATAACACACGATGCCAAATCCCTCATTTGGAAAAGCAACTTTCTTAAAGTTCCTCCTTCCCCCATTTCTTTTCTTGCTTTGAAAAAGCAGATGTTGTAAAGCTTCAGCAACAGCAAGTTGGCAACATACGCTCAAAGGCTGAAATCTAATATTTAAAATGAGCTGTTCCTATGAGGAATATCTCCATGGTGACTTACGGTAGCAAAGTGGGAACTACCAAACTGTGCAATAGAAGTCCAAGCTCAGGCCTGCTTGTGGAAGCCACAGATCAAAGGCGCAGGGACATCTGAGTTTGAAGCTGGGGCTGCAGTAGAGAATTGCTGAACAATGGCAACTGGATTTAGGAAAGATAAGAGACTGAGGTGTGGGGGAGGGTATTGAAATGAAATCCATGAAAGAGACCGTGGATCGATCGTTTCTATCCCTTTCAGGTTCTACTTTATATTTAGGTATTGATGATTCCAATAACTACTGCATAGAGGCAAAACACTACCCCACTTATCATCTACACCATTTCAGGTGCAAGAGCAACAGCCCCCTCCATACAGTTGCCCTTCATCATCCATCGCAATTTATGGCCCAATCCTGTTGGACGTTGCCACCAGCGGAATGCATGTTCCGCTGATGGCAACTGTCAAAAAATAACCATGATGGCAACAGCAATGATCTACCATCTCCACTGACCCCCCCAGTTTAAGGACAGGAGAGGCAGATAGTGGATATCAGTTGCTCTGCATTGCACCCTACACTTGCCCATCCAAGTGCCACACTATCATCCCAATCCTGCCCCCTCTCAGCCCATAGCACACAGCACTGCTGTTGGAGTGTGCACTGCATGCTATGGTGGGGGTGGGGGGGGGAGATGACCAGAAGGCCCCAGAGAGCTAAGCAAAACTTTTCCTTACTTCTAGGTAGGCCACCTGGCATGCCTGGACCTATGTTTGCTATTTTGCTTGTGTTAAATCCAAGGGGACTCAGGGGCATTTTAGGTTGGGAAAAGGGGGTTAGCATTACAGCATGTCACACCACTGCTAGATCCTCCCCCCTGTCCACTCCCTGCCCTGAACCATCCCACCCTGCTCTGATGGGGCATCTGGGAGCTGCTGTCACATATACGGGACCTCCAGCTATTTGCACCCAAAGCGCACAACAGCAGCGTGACTTTTGTGCTGCTAGCCCAGACTGGATTGTGAGATCAGGCTATACATGTTTTAGGTTCTGTTGAGTCCTTTGGAGAGAGATGAACAGCACAATCCTAGGCATTTCAACTCAGAAGTAAGTCCCATTGTGTTCAATGGGGCTTTCTCCCAGGCAAGTGTGTATAGGATTTCAACCTTAGGGTACGATCCACGTGTCTGCCCTGACACTTCCCTCACCAGCATAGGTCAAATTCCTCATAAGTTCAGGTAGCAATGGTTGTTGGGATACTGCCTGGTTCTCCATGCACCCAAGGTGTGTGCTGCTGTAAGGGCCCTATCCAGTTTTCCAGTGTCGGTGCTGCTGTGCCTATAGGGCAGTGGTTCTCAAACTTTGAGGGAGCTTTACTCCCTCAGTAAGTCTTTGTGGCGGAGAGGCTAGGGCAGCATGATCCCCAGGATCGCGCTGCTGAGGGGGGGCAAGAGGGGTGCTTGTGACTTACTTTCAGAAGGCAGGGCTGCAGCAGGTTGCAGGAGGTGCGGGGAGCCCTGCACAGCCTTGCACAGCGCTCCCCAAGGTTCGGAGAAAGCGAGTGCAAAGCACGTCCATTTTGCAGGAGGCGCTTTGCACCCGCTTTCAGTGAAAGATCCAAGCCTCCGGAGGTGCTGTGCAGGGCTACGCAGGGCTCCCCACACCTCCTGCAGCCTGCTGCAGCCCTGCCTTCTGAAGGTAAGTCACAAGCCCCCCCCCAAACGGACGCAATCCTGGGGATCACTTCCATGCCTCTCCCCTGCCCCTGCCCCTTAAAGGGATAGGGGAACCTTTACACAAACTGGTGGGTCACAACCCACCAGTTTGAGAACCACTGCTATAGGGTAAGCACTGCTTCCATTGTTGGAGGCCTCCTCAAGGTATGGGAACATTTGTTCCCTTACCTCAGGGCTGCATTGAGGCTGCCCCAGTGCTGGAAAATTGAATAGGATTGGGCCCTAAATCAACACACTCTAGAAAAGATCTATTTGTGAGAGTTCAAAAGACAACTAGTAACATGTTGCAGCAACTAACGGGAAACTATTTCAGTTGCTCAAACCTGTAACAAGCAGCCTGAGCAAAAAATAAAAAATAAATGCACAGCAGGCATTTTCTCAGTGCACGAGCACAATAACTCTTAGCATTTATGCAGCATTTTCAGCGTTCAAGGCAGTTCAAATCCATTATCTTTTTATAAAATTCACAACCAATTGTATAAGGTACAGCTCTAGCATTATCCCCATAATGCCAATGGGGCACTGGGAGTATGGCTTGCCCAAGGCCACTGAACAAGTTCGTGACAGAGATAACATTTAAATTTCCTGACTTGTAACTCAGTCTTTTAGCTTCTACTTGCTGGGAGTGGGGGGTGGGTGGGTGGGTGGTATCAATGCAGCAAGCTATGGAGAGATTGGCTAGTTCTTAAAGATGCACCTGAATCTCTTCCAGTGTCAGCAAAAGGCCTATATTTTTTATATATATAAAAAATATATAAAATATATTTATATATAAAAAATATATATTACGCACAATGGAGAGAATAAAATCAGGATCTATTGCTTTCTTGAGCATGAAGCAGAAGAATAGGAGATGGACAACAGCACAACATCTCCACTCTAGAATAAACAAGCATTACTTTCATATGAAATATGTATTAACTCAGTATGCTTTAAGTTTTGTTTTTTTTTTTTAAAAAAGGTCAAACACTACTGTTATTGTGAATCCAAAATATCACCATTGAAAAATATTTGACCTAATTATTCTATGACCCTCAAATTACTTAAGTGGATGTGCTTGCAGAGTTGGAGTTGGTGCAGACGCAGATACACAGATACAGGTAGTCCTCATTTTCCGTGGGTTCGGAACCTGCAGATTTGACCCACAGCAGGTACAAACCCATGTCTGGAGACCCCACAGAAGCCCTCCAGATGCAACCTCTTTGTGTCTTAGAACACCTCCAGAGATGACCGGGAGGCTCTTCCGGTAGTGTCCGGAGGTCCTCTGTGGACCTACCGGCAAATCTCACTATCTGTGGGCTTGGTATCCATGGGGAGGGGGGCCAAGAACTAATACCTGGTGGATACCAAGGTTCAACCTGTACATGATATAGGTACAGCAGACCATATCATCTATCAAATAGGGCTACTATCTTATGCCCATTTTTCTGGGAGTAAGCCATATTAAACTAAAAGGTACTTACTTCTGAGTACACATCCACAGGATTTTGTTGTAAATTTCACTTCAGCCAGTTACCATCATATTTCAGGTGGACATGGGCAAAATACTTGAATTCACACTTTATACAACTCATTGAGTTAGTTTTCACAATTCTTACGATGGTGCTACAATAACTATTCAACAACATTGCCCCAGATTCTCTCAGGAAGAGCCCATGAGAGGGATGCAGGGGGTAAATTGTACCCTAGCTCAGTGTCAAAAGGGGGGCCAAGGAGCCAAAGGAGAGGGGTCCAACATTTCCTGGGTTCTTACATTTTCCATTCTTACCTGGGCCCATGATGGGTACTTCGTACCTGGACCCACGATCAAAAAGGGGGGAGGGGCTGGGAGCCAAAAGAGGGGAGCTGGAATTTTCGGGGATCTCAAAAAAATGTTCACGTTTATTGTGTGAAGACTTGAATTCACATTTTGCGTAAGCCTACGTAGTTTTATATATTGAAATTTATAGAAATTGTAATCAATTGTATGAAATTATGACCCATTGGACAAGGGAAGGTGCCCAAAAGAAACTTTGTATCTGCTGATAAAATTCTTTTCAGAGGCCCTGCTCTCAGATTGGCCATATAGATACCAACAAGAAGCCCCAAATCTATATTGGAGAGGACAAAAAATAATAAAAAGGACAGTTTCTGGTGTTTGTACTTGCTTAAACCTCATTCATTCCAGCATGTGAGTTATGCCCATGTAATATACACCACTCCTTACATCATCTTTGAACCAGGCCATTTCAGTTTAAGGCTGGGACAGCTGTGGCTCAGGTTTCAGATCTGGTAAGGAACCTTCCATGATCTCAGATTTAAGACCGTTTTCAAGGTTGCCAAAGCCTGAGAGAAAAGAGAAGAGAGAAGGGTCAGTCTTGGTACCAGAGTTTCTACCTTAAAGAAAGGAAGGGGAAAAAAAGTAATAATGCAGTGTTGGAATAGTTCAACTTCACAAATGGGACATGCACTCATTTCCCTTCCATAGTTAATTGTGAAATGCAGGAGCAATAATTTACAAATGCCATCATAATGAGTATACCCAATCTGTCATAAATGGAGATCATAAATGCATAAGCCATCAGTTATACAGACCAGAATGGGGGATTCCGCAACAGTCATACAGTCTCTGACTCAAAGCAGAAAACTGCATGTAGAAAATGACTGTAGCTGAAGCTGTAGTTGCAAATTCTGATGTCATAATTCCCAGCACCAAACAGTTAAGCTGCTTGTAGTCCATTGAAAAAGTGCTTGTCTCTTCAACAGTATGCACTGTTGCAGCAGAATCAGTAAGCAGGTTTTTGCCTCTGTGTGCACACAGAACACTGCTTGGGTTCCATCACAAATCAAAAGTGTTATTCATACATTAGTGAATTAAAAAAAATGGACACATCAGCTACAAATTATGTAGCATGAGTTGAAGGAAAGGGAGACAGTTTGGGCTTGTTTCCTTCCACTAACTATCTTGGCTGACTGTCGAGATGGTGATCTCCTTTAGCTAAACACCTGGGGCAAGCACTGTTATAAACGTCCTCTTTCCCCCAACCTATGTGCAGTCTAGCCTAACTTCATTTTGGTTTCTGGCTGGCATTCCAAGAAGCTGGGCAGGACTTCGCTCTGGAAGGGTGAGATCAGGCTGAACTCTTTGGAGCGGTCATGCTAATTAAGGGCCATTACAGGGAAGGAAGGCTGCAGCAGTTGTGGACCTACTATAGGCGCCTATGGGGCAAATGCCCCAGGCACGAGCCTCTAGGACCCTGCGGAAGTCTCTCTGAGGATTTGCAAGTGCGGGGAGGAGGGTGGTGACAGCCTGCAGGAGATGCCATTGTGGACCTTTGCCCTGGACGCAGGGCTGGGG
Source organism: Tiliqua scincoides (assembly GCF_035046505.1). NCBI lineage: Eukaryota > Metazoa > Chordata > Lepidosauria > Squamata > Scincidae > Tiliqua > Tiliqua scincoides. The sequence goes on along the minus strand of NC_089821.1, from coordinate 141,615,062 downwards.
AGATCTGCCACTGGGCTGCAGCACTGCAGGGCCTTTGTGTGTCTCCTTTCCTCTAAACCAGGGGTGTCCAAAGTTTTTGGCAGGAGGGCTACATAAACTCTCTGACACTGTTTCAGGGGCCGGGGAAAAAAAAATCAATTCACATTTAAAATTTGAATAAATTTACATAAGTTTACATACATGAATATATTAAAGATGAACTTATATGAATGACTGAAGGTCTTGCAATAGCTCAAGGCCTATAAAAGGCCTTACACAAAGCAAGGCTGGCCTTTCCTTTGCTGCTGCTGTTACTACATCACAGACGTGAAACAGCAAGCAGTGGAGGGAGCCCTCATCCCACAGCTCACGCGAGAGGTCAAACAGTTGCATAGGGCCAGTGCGGGCTCCAGCAAGTTTCTGGAGGGCCAGAGGCTCACTGGAGACTGGGGGCTCCCTGAGGGCAGCATTGGGAGTCCTCGAGGGCCGCAAGTGGCCCCAGGGCCGAGGTTTGGGCACCCCTGCTCTAAACCAGAGGTTCCCAAACTGGGACATCATGATGCCCCAGCCAGGGAAGCCCAGTCGCAGCACCTGCAAGGGGTGGGGTGATGGTGATGGTGTGACGGGACCTCCACAATCATGCCACCACCATGAAAAAGGTCTTTTAAAAAAAACTTACCAGGAGCAGTGCCGGCTCTCTGGAGGTGTGAGGGGCCTTCTGTACACCTCCCCACATCTGAAAATAGCTCCCTTCAGCAATTCCAACCCATTTCCAGTTTTCATCCAGGAGAGGGTTGGGATTGACAGAGGCCTCCTCCATGGTATTCTAACCCCCCTCCTGGGCCATCCAGCATTACATTGGGCTGCCTGGGCTTCTGCCTGTTGTATAGCTGGCAGAGATCTGAGTAGTCCCATAGGACAGTCTGGGGCATTACTCGGGGTAAAAGAAAAATATCCCCTTATCCTGAGGAGACATCCAGCCACCTCCTAACCTGTGCTGAATGCAACAGAGGCCATGCAACCTGGCTGTACCAGCGCAGGTTAGGATTAGGCTGCCCATCTTGGATAATTATGGTTGTAGGAATATATTCTTACCTGTGAATTATTTTTTTTAAGTCTCATGTCAGAGTAATCTTTCAGGTCTGAAACTCTTTTATTTAGATAGCCCAACTGCAGTAAGTGCTGCAAAGAGTTCATGTGTATATAATTTAAGAGACAGAGGTGCATTAATATACTAAGTTGACGACGATACAGTCACTGTGATCGCTGCAGGTCCCCAGCTGCCCTTTACAGCTAAAATCTCACAAAATACCCTGCTCCCTGCCCTCCCCCAACTACAACTTCAACCACAAGAGTTTTATCTGAATAAACTATAAGAAAAAAGACTGATGATTCTGGTAATGGACACGGGTTTTTTTATTAAATGAGAATTCTAGATAAATATCAGAAAGAACAACAGGCTGACTTGTTTGTCTTCAGATCTTTGATTAAGATAAGTGGGAAAAAAGAGAGTTTTGCTCACACTGTAAAATATCTAGTCTAGACATTCCAGGAACTGACCCTCTTGCCTTGCTTCCAGAATGATCTTTAATCTGGATGAGTGATTTTCAGGAATAGAATACATCCTTGTGACTTGCCACTCCGAAAAGGTTCTGGGTCCCTCTACTGTCTCTCCCAATACTGTTTATTTTATTTTTATTTGTAACTGTTTTAATCTTAACTTTCAACCATAAGGTCTTCAAAATGTCATATATAAATACACTAAAAACAATAATTGCTTAAAATACAATCCAAATGGCTGAACCTGAATCAGCATACATATCAGATGCCACTACATACCAGGAGGGAAAACTTGACACCTAAATTCCTCCTGGGGCAGTTGAGAGCTGGGTGTGGGCAAACAAGCTGAAATTAAATCCTGATAAGAAAGAGTTTCTCCTGGTTCTAAGATCCATGACCTGGTCCATGAAGTCCACTGTTGTCCTGCTTTGAATAGGGTTGCACTCCCTCTGTAGGAGCAAGTTCATCACTTGGGGGTGCTCCTGGAAATGCAGCTGCTCCCGGATTCCCAGGTGGAAGCTGTGGCTAAAGGAGCCTCTGCTCAGCTTTGGCTGATTGCCAGCTATACCATACCTGGGTTGCTCAGACCTGGCCACAGTGACCTATGCCCTAGTGCAGTGGTTTGCAAACTGGTGAGTTGCAACCCACCAGCCAGGGAAGCACTTATTCTTGCCCCTTTAAGGAGTGGGGACAGGGGAACCCACTCAGGGGAATCATGCTCTTGCCAGGGATGGGAGTGGTTTTCTGTTTTTTTAAACTTAGTTCTAGTCAGCACTGGTGTCCTGGGAGGTCTGAGGAGCACTCTGCAGGATTGTGGGGACCTCCCAACTCTAGCGCTGGCTGGTGAGAAGTAAAAAAAAACCCTCCTGTCCTCTGCAACAGCGTGATCCGGGGGATCGCATTGCTGCAGTCTCTCACCCCAGGAAATACGTGGTTCTCTCCTCCTAAGGAAGACTTTGAGAACCATTGCCCTAGTGACATCTAGATTAGATTACTGCAATGCACTGTATGTGGGGCTGCCTTTGAAGATGGTCCAGAAACTGCAATTCGTGCAGAATGCAGCCACCCTTGTGGTTGCTGGGGCTCGTCGGTTTGACTCAGTTGGGTGGCTGCTTTGTTGGCTACGCTGGCTGTCAGTTCATCTCTGAGCTCAATTCAAAGTGCTGCTTTTGACTTTTAAAGCCCTTAGTGGCTCAGGACCAGGGTATTTGAGGGACCGCCTCCTTCCATATCATCCTACCTGTACTCTCAGGTCATCAGAGAGGGCCCTTTTGACTGTGCCACCACCAGCAGAGGTGAGGAGGATGGCAGCTAGAAATAGAACCTTCTCAGTGGTGGCTCCTTGTTTGTGGAATTCCTTCCCCTTGGAATTAAGAATGGCTTCCTCTTTGGAGTCCTTTTGGTGTGTCCTCAATACCTTTATATTTAGGAAGGCTTCTGACTGACCTTGTGGGCTGACGCTTTTAATGAGCTGTGATTTTAATAGTTTTGGGTGATCCCAGGGTTTGCTCTGTTTTAATTGTTTTTATGTTTAACATTTTTAGTATTAATTTAATTCATATTCGTTTTTATTCTGAAAGCCTCCTTCAGTGCCCTTGAATGTGGGAGAAAGGCATGATATAAAGTCTTCAAATAAATAAAATAATGCTAATAACTTGGCACATTGATCTAGAGAGGAAGATCCACCACAGCAGTAGTCCTGTCACTGGCGGCTACTCACTTCATTGTAGCCAAACCTCCTGTGATCTTGGCTAGATTCACATCTGATACCTCCGATAACTCAGTTCAGTCCTAAACTAAACATCTTTGGTGTTCAAAGCAACACATCGAATTGTGCCCTGGAACTAACTGGCAACTTGTGCAGATCATTCAGCACTAGAGAAATATATAGCCAAATTCTATCCAGTTGTCTGTGTCCCCCCTACACCAAAAAGGTGTATGCTGCACTCTGCATTGGGGCAACCTGGTAACTTACAGGTGCTAAGTATAAAATATTTATATTTACCTCTTGGTAAGCCCCAGGACCGCCTATGCACCTCCTCAGAAATATGCCACCATTTTTGATTTCAAGGAAAGGAAAGGGCAGGCAGCCTCAAAATGGAGGCCAACACCTTTGCTGTTGGATCCACCCCCTCCCATTGCCTCCCTGCCCCTGTTCCTCCACCCTCCTGCCCAGTTACACCCCCTGTTACATCCCCTCCCTACCCGCCCCCACCATTGACTTACTGTCAGCAGCAGCCATTCCTGATTCTACCTCCGCAGCCTCTCTGGTAGCAGGACAGAAGTGTGTACCCTTGCGTAAGACCACTTGCCCCAGCTATAAAGCACGCCCCTCTGCTGGAATGCTAGTTCCAGTATGTTCTGCCAAATTCTCGACTCCTGCCGACCACGGCAATTTGTCCCGTCCAAATATCCCTACTCCCTTTTAATGCCCGCTTTTTGGCTAATTAACACCCTCCTTTTCCAAGAAGCACAGCTGCAGTGTGCAATGGAATGAACACAGAACTCCTTATCTATAGCAAATAACAAGAATTTATTGCTACAAACACAGCCACTCCCTGCAAGTCCCCTTGTCCAGAGGCTTTCCCTCCCCAAAACTCCACTTAACTCCGGGGGTAACGTCTGAAGCCTCCAAGTCCAATCCGTCTCCAAAACACAGTCCAGTCTTCTGCAGTAGAGTTCCTCCTCTCCAGCAGTGTGTCTCCTCCAGCAGGGTCCTGGCAGTCCTCTCTTCCTGTAGGTCTGGGTCAGGTAGCCCTCTTGGTCAGCGTCCGGCTTCCGGCTGGGTCAGCGTCCTGCTTGACCAGCCCTTGGCTCCTTCTGAAGCTGCCTTTTATCCTGCAGCCCCTTGTTAAGTCCAAATTCAGCTCAGCTGTGAGCTACCTTGTTAAGTCCAAGTTAGGCTCAGCTGAGCTATCTCTTCAGTCCATGAGTCCATGCAAAGTCCCATCAAGGTCCAATGAAGCTCAGGTGTCCATCCAGGTCTCCATTGGCCTTGATTGATTACAGCTGTGGAGCCAGCCCTTCCCTTCCCAGAGCTGTCAAACAGCTGTCAAAACAGGGAATCGCTGTCAACACCACATCATCCACCTGATGATCTTCTGATCTTCCATTACACAGTAGCAGGGAGAGAGGATAGGATTGGGCCATTTGACGGTTTCAGTAATCCCCATTAACAGCCTAGCAGCTGTATTTAGAATCACTGAAGTTTCTGAACAGGCTTCCTAGACAGCTCCAGATATAGTACATTCTCGTAGGGCTAAATGGCAGTAATCCTGCACCACTAAGGCAACAGCAGGCAAGACCTGGGCTATGGTGAGTTTGCTCCTTCTCTCCACTAACAGCACAGATGAGAAATAGTTGCTCCTAGGTGTAGGTACCACCTCTTTGATTTGCCTTAGATTGACACTTTGCCTTAGATTGACAGGGCACCTCTATCCACATAGGTTCTTACCCAAATAGTATGAGTTAGGTTGCTAGTTCTACATGATGGTGGATGTATCACAAATATTTCTCTTTTTTTCAGGCTGAAAACCGAAGTACTGTGTCAGAATATAGATGAGTTTTGTTTCCTGCCGAGTTTCTTCATCTGGAAAGAGTAGACAAGAAGTGAAATGAGCTTAATGTACAATTAGGCAAACATAATAGTCCTTTGAAACTGTCTCCTTTTATGTTTGCACTGAATAATAATGAAAGGATATCTTAATGAGTTGAAAGTTTAGTTTTCTATAACTAAAAAAAAGATACTCTTTTCTCTAGTAAGAGATCCTTGCCAAGCGGTGTCCTTACAATCCCCTGTCCTTGAGATGTGTCCCATTTATTCTTCAATGCTTAAATGAATGCAGCAGTCCCCTCTAGGTGCAAGGACCACTTGCCATTGTCTCCCTGCCCAGTGGGTTTCCAACCCAGAGTTCATCAGTTTCAAGTCTTTCATTCACATATGCCATGAGCCAGAATGCCTTTAGCAGTCTGGGAACTGGGCCATTTGCAACTGGGTCTTGCTGGTATCAGCTTTAAACGGTGCCAGCCTAAGCCTTTAGTCTTAATGGTTATTAAGTGTTACTGTCCATATCAAAAAGTGATTGGAAGAGCAAAAAGTCCAATCTAAAAATTGATCAAAAGAGCTTTAAATAGATGTGATGGTCAACAGTGCACACAAGCATGATCAAAAATGCTGCACACATAGAAACATGCCTCAATCTGAGTTCTCAGCATAGATCATCCAGCAGGGTGACCAAGGCCTTCTCTCCCAAAGCCTGGTCTGAAGCCAGATTGAAAAGGATCCAGATAATCCATCTAAACTACGTAGGATCCCTTGGAGCTGAGACGTGACCACCTGCCCAATCCCTTTATCCAAGAAGGAGAGACTTGAACTGGCTGATAGTTGTCTAAATTGATGGAATCCAGGGATGATTTTTAGGAGTGGATGCAATTGGGTGCTATTCCCTTCCTTAAAGATGAATGCGCATTGCAGTCCTTCCTTCCCTTTCCCTTTCACTTTATTTCTGTTAAAATTACACCCCCACTTCTTTCCTGCTCTCAGTCCTCCTAAATTCATTTTCTACTAAATTGTCCCCTTCCTTTCTATCTGCTAGTAAGGATTAAAATTAAATTTTATTTTTAAATTTAAAGGATTTCAATCTGGTTGTCTCTTATATCCTTATCAGTGACATGCAGTGGGTGGGGAGGGTGAGGCAGAGCCTCCCCAACGGAGTCCTTCGAAAAGCGCCGCCCACCTTGTGAGGCACCCAAGCACCCACAACCCATGCACTGTGCTCTGCTCTCCCTCCCTCCCTCCTCACTCTGTGTGTGGGTGGTGCGTGCTTGGGCGCCTCACATGGCAGCGGTGCTTTTCAAAGGACTCTAGTGGGGAGGCTCTGCCTCACCTGCCTCCCCACCCACCACACATCCCTGATCCTTACCTATGTAAGGATAATAAGCAGGTTCACTTACACCTCAATAAATAAGTGAATCTGACAAATATGCCAAAATATGCTGACTCAAATAGCCCGCCACCTTGTTTCATGGCAGGGCCAGCCCTGCAAGGAGGTAGAGAGTTGCATTTTGAAGTCATGGAGAAGCAAGCGATTCTATGAGTCGCATGGTGAATTGGCCTCCAGGCTAGCTGACTAAAGACAATTCTCTGGTGCTCTTACCTGGGTTCCATTGGCAGATGAGCAATGCCCAGGGTTATAGGCATCCTGAACAGTTAAACTACAGTACCTTGACTTAACCTATTTCAGTTTCACTTATTTCAGTGGGATCGTATCACCAGCAATCCAAGTAATTAATAATCTGATTGTAAAAACAAAATTAATAATCTGATAGTGAAAGAAGTCAAAGTAATGTGATTCACAATACCTGGTCTGAGGATTGGGCTGTAATTCTAGCAATGAGATGAGCTGAGTTGAACAATCAGCTATCTTTCTTAGGAACTAAAGTTCTGTGAAGTGTAACCTCAGAATGGCTTGATTAATTGCCATAATCATGCTATACAATAATAATAATAATAATAATAATAATAATAATAATAATAATAATTATATATATATATATATATATAATTATATTATATTATTATAATATTATATAAAATATATTTTATATTATTATAAATAATATTATATTTAATTATATTAAATATTATATATTATATATTATATTATAATATGATATATATATTATAGTATATAATATAATTATATTATAATATGATATATATATTATAATATATTATATAATTATATTATAATATATAATTATAATATATTATATAATTATATTATAATATATAATTATATTATAATATATAATATAATTATATTATAATATATAATAATATTATATTATATTATATATATTATATAATAATATATTATTATTATTATTATTATTATTATTATTATTATTATTATTATTATTATTATTATTATTATAGAACATACCCTCAAACAAGTTGTGGAGTATTGCATAGAAGAAAACTCAGCCCTATATACATTTACTCTTATCCCTCATCGTTCAACAGAATTTCCAAGGAAGCGAGTATATTTCCCATTGAATTCAGGGGGGTTTAATGCTGCATGATTGGCATAATCAGTGCCAGCCCGTCCATGAAGCCCAACTAATAAGGGTTGCACCCAGATTCGGAGTGCTTTTTAGCCCAAATCTGTCACCGCCATAACCCTCCAAACTTGACACCATTCTTGATAGAGCAAGAGTTCTGGCTGTCCCTGAAAATGAAACAGGAAGTACGGGTTTTATGGCAGCATGAATGGTAAGAGGATATATATATATATTTTTGTAACGCAAGGGTGGCAGATCTGAGATGGCATTCCATACCATGCAGCCTCTGGGCATGAGTTATCTGTTTGGTTGTTTAAAAAAGAAAAATGTTTGCCTTCATGGCTGAGGACAAAGAGTGGTCCTCTTCTATGCAGAGAGTACCCTATGTATGTGCTATAATTCTGAGTATCAAGTTCCTAGGTACAAGGGAGAGAGAAACACCCCAGTTAGCCATGTCCCCTAGTGTTTGCTCTGTAGCCAAGCCAGGCATTCTTAATCATGGAAAGACTCTCTTCCAGCATTCCAGTACTAGTCTGCAAACTGGGAGGCGAATGCTACAGAGCGTGTCAGTATCAAAGGGTGTGATCCATTCCCCCTGTACCTGCATATAACATACCCAGAACCATAAGGCATGAATAGGGATCATTTCAACTTAAAAACTCATCAACAATAAAAGACATCCATTTCATAGGCATGGTTTTTAATCAGGACCTTTTCCACTTCTTGTAACCTGCACCGAGTAGAGCACGCCCAGCCTGTTGCTCCATCAATCATTCATGGCACTGAAGAAGGTAAAGTAAAATTCATTGCAGAATGGTCTGTAGGGCAGCTACTTGGTGCTTCCCTCACACTTTCATTAAGCATTACAGAGTTGATGCATACTCCTTGGGGGAGTGGTCTGCTTATAAGTCCCAAGTGCACCTGAGTATGCACAGAGCCACTGAACATGATGGAAAGCATTGTTCCTATGACTGAGTGAAATCCAGATAGCACTACTTGCATTGAACCATGCAGGGTGTCAATGCAGACTCAGGTAGAGCCAAGGCCTTCTCCTCCCAACACCAACATGACTGGCATAATGGTTACTATAATTTCAAATTGATCCATCATATGTCTCTCACAGATGCATGCATTTGGAGTTCCTGTGCAGAGTGCAGTCAGTAGCTTTCATGGCAAGGACCAGTCTTTCACCTGAATGATGCAGAGGGAACAGCAGGGACCTCATTTGCACTGGGTAGACTAAAGTTCTGGCAGAGCATTTTAGGCCCTCCATGCTGATGACATCGCTGGAGTACACTGGGGCATAGATCACAACAGGCCAGTTTTCCAAAGTAGCATCAGCCATTACAACTAGGCCTGAAGTATTTTAAATCCAAGATGGAGTTGGAAGTCCCTAGATCCAATCATTAGTGTTCACATCAGGAGAATGTATTTAGACTCATGTAAGACATTTTCACTGTTTCCCCAAATGCTTTACAGTGTTAAATAATACAGTTAGAAGTTAAATAATAAATGAGGGGGAGAAAAATTAAAAGGTAATAGGAAGGGGACACACACACATGATATGTTTTCAAATGAGATTTGATATGGCACAAAAATGAAGAAAAGGCCAAGAGTACTTCTTCATGATCCCAAATTTTTCCAGATCAACTCAGGTTGTGTTACTGCTAATTTTTGACTAATCCATGAAGTTTTTGTAGTTGGTATCCTACCATTGCATTACATATTTGTCCTCTAGTAGCAGACGATCACACATAAGTGCCCCAAATGCAAACAGATTCTTGATGCGTTTCTCAATATTCGTGTTGGGCTATGCAGTGACTACTTTTTTCCCCTTTGCCTCTGCATTCGTAACTGGGCAGTATAGAAACATTTGCTATAAATATAAAAAGTATGATAAGTAATATGTAGTTCAGAACCACCTTTATGGTAAATAATAACAACAACAACAACAACATGTATTTATATACCGCCTTTCTTGGTCGTCAGATATCTCCTCAGACTTTATTCAAGGCGGTTTACAAAGGCAGGCTGTTCTAAATCCCCATAGGGATTTTTACAATCAAAGAAAGGTTCTATCTTTCAAGAACCACAACATTTCAGATGGATCTTTCTGAACTGGTATCACATTCTGGCCTCCGGTTTCCTCCCACGCAAGCTGACAAGCAGCTCCTTCATCTCTCACATGGAAGGTGGCCAAGACGCTTCTTCGCTCACACCAAAGAACAGGTGGGATAACTTGGCTGGGCTTGTCAGCTGCTTCAAGGTCTCACCATTCATGGTGCCGGTGTCCTCGAACTGGCAACCTGCGGATGTTATCTTCAGGCAGACGGAGGCTCTACCCTCTAGACCAGACCTCCTGCCTAAAAGCTTAGGTCTCCTCTCTACTATGCAAATTAACAGTATTTATTATTATTAACAGTATTTATATACCGCTTTTCAACTAAAAGTTCACAAAGCGGTTTACAGAGAAAAATCAAATAACTAAATGGCTCCCTGTCCCAAAAGGGCTCACAATCTAACAAGATGCAAATGAATACCAGCAGACAGCCACTAGAACAGACAGTGCTGGGGTGAGGTGGGCCAGTTACTCTCCTCCTGCTAAAAAAAAGGGAGCACCCACTTGAAAAAGTGCCTCTTACCCAATTAGCAGGGGTTACTAATTACTCTGTAATGCTCTGTAATGCTCTGTACATAGTAGAAGAACCACTGTCTCCCCCCACCTAATGTTGCACCCCTGTCTCCCCCTCCCACCTGATGTTGCTGTTCTCTGACAGCTCCACCACAACTCCCATACATTTGCTGGAAGGTCTGAAAAGGGACATCTATGCATGGGGATGATTTTTTTTTTCCCCAGACCTGGCTAATGTGTGAAGGTTAGCCAGTGGGGCTAGCAGAGCACTGTGAAGTCAGCAGCCCAGCCAACAGGCACAGTTCTGCTTCCCTCTCAGTGCATTTTGTCTGTATGAGGAGTGAAGATTTGGAAGGTGTTTTGTCACCACTGAAGATAGTAATAGAAAGGCCACTATCCTAGACAGTCACAGTGGGAAAGAAGGAAGCATGCTTCTGTTTTCACCGCAGCAGGTCAGGGCCCAATCCTATCCAATTTTCCAGTGCCAGTGTGGCCGTGCCAATGGGGCATGCACTGCACCCTGTGCTGAATGGGGAGTCACTAGGGCCTTCTCAAGGTTTGGGAACATCTGTTCCCTTACTACAGGGCTGCATTGTGGTTACACCAGAGCTGGAAAGTTGGATAGGATTGGGCCCTCACTTGGCTGAGGAAGCAAACTGGTTTGACATGGTTGCAGTGAAAACTTTCAAAACAACTCTGGCTGGGCTCACACTTCTCCACAAAGCATTCACTGTTTATCTGAGATTGCAGCCCAGAAACTTCATCAAACTGAAAGGATAAGCAGCTCTTTGCTTCCTTAGTTGACTCTATGAAATGACTAGTTTTAACTGTGACCAGAATGTACACTGAGGGTATTTAAGTTGCAAACCTATACACACTTACCTGAGAGGAAGCACTATAGAATGCAATGCAAATGTTATAGGATTGCATTTTTGGTATACCCTTACCTAGGAGGAAGTTCCTTTAAGATAAATGGGACTTCCTTCTCAATATTATTATTACAGTATTTATATACTGCATTTCTCATAGACTCGTAGACTCGTGTCTCATAGACTCAAGGCAGTTTACATAGGTAGGCTGATCATAGACCCCATTTTTTTTTCAATTTGGATTTTCACAAGTGCTATTCTATGAGCAAAATTCATAGAACCCTCCATTTTTTTCAGATATTTCCCTTCATAGGGTGATTGTTGCATAAGAATATAAGAAAATAAGAACAGCCCCAGTGGATCAGGCCATAGGCCCATCTAGTCCAGCTTCCTGTATCTCACAGCGGCCCACCAAATGCCCCAGGGAGCACACCAGATAACAAGAGAACTCATCCTGGTGCCCTCCCTTGCATCTGGCATTCTGACATAGCCCATTTCTAAAATCAGGAGGTTGCATATACACATCATGGCTTGTAACCCGTAATGGATTTTTCCTCCAGAAACTTGTCCAATCCCCTTTTAAAGGCGTCCAGACCAGACACCATCACCACATTATGTGGCAAGGAGTTCCACAGACCAACCACACGCTGAGTAAAGAAATATTTTCTTTTGTCTGTTCTAACTCTCCCAACACTCAATTTTAGTGGATGCCCCCTGGTTCTGGTGTTATGTGAGAGTGTAAAGAGCATCTCTCTATCACCCTGTCCATCCCCTGCATAATTTTGTATGTCTCAATCATGTCCCCCCTAAGGCGCCTCTTTTCTAGGCTGAAGAGGCCCAAACGCCATAGCCTTTCCTCATAAGGAAGGTGCCCCAGCCCAGTAATCAGCTTAGTCGCTCTCTTTTGCACCTTTTCCATTTCCACTATGTCTTTTTTGAGATGCGGCGACCAGAACTGGACTCAATACTCCAGGTGTGGCCTTACCATCGATTTGTACAATGGTCTTATAATATTAGCCGTTTTGTTCTCAATACCTTTTCTAATGATCCCAAGCATAGAATTTGCCTTTTTTACTGCCACCACACATTGGGTGGACTTTCATGGACCTGTCCACCACCACCCCAAGATCTCTCTCCTGATTGTTGTCCTGGCTACACAGCTCTTGCACTTTCCAAGGTTCCATAGGTAGCTACAAAACATGCCTCAGGCTGGTTCTCTGGATGGTATAACCATTTTCTTGCCAGTTGACTCCTCCACATTCTTTCATCTTTAGCCAGCGGCTTCTGGTTGCCCATAGATATTGCACTGTTAGGAATGTATGTAAATAATTCATCACAGCCTTTAGAATTAATGCAACCAGCATCACCCCTTGGTGTAGTTGTGAGGAAGCTAAGACATTTTAGAGCTTAAATGTAATTCTGTTATTAGATGCAGATATGTTCTTACTGATGCTTGTGGAAGGGAAAGTGTAAAAAGATACAGAAAGCATGGAATGATAAAGATAATGACAGTAGCTGCTAGAATTATATACACCAAATAATGGAAGAAAAAAGAGAATTCTAAATTAAGAAGATGGTTTAACAAATGATGAGATTAGTAATAGTGAATAAATTAATTCGGACTATATGGGTGAATCGATATATATACACACACACACACACACATACATGTGTGTGTGCAATTTTTAAAGATTGAAGTGCAATTTTAAAGCATTTTTTGAAATGTGTTAATTGATGTTTTTGTTGTAAAACACTTTAGTTTTCATAAGTAAAACATTAAAACAACATTATTTCATTGATGTGCAGTAATATAGCCAATAGAATCTGGTAAAATTAAGATGTTATTTAAAAAATCATTATCTTAATGGTAGTGACAAAAGGGCTTCATGCTTGACACACAGGCAAATCAGATAAGATGATGGTTTATCGCCTTGCTTACTCTGTCTCTCTCATTCCTGGAGACCAGAATAATGACATCACTTCAAATGAACTCTTATTCAATATAGCAGTGAAATACCAAGAAAGCAAATTAGACATAAACATGACTCTGGTTATACTGCGTGTTGATTTGAATGTGGATTTAGGAAGCATGAGCAGATAAACCAGGACCAATCAAGTTGTGACCCTGTAAGCTGAATGAAGTATTAGCTAGAGAACAAAAGGGCATTTGAAATGCTAAGTTCTTAGACAGAAAATTGGGAAATATCTCCAGGGGTAGAGAGAAGATGTTAGATGATATCGCAGTTGACAGGCATTTTAAAGAAAACAGAAACTGAAACTCCCCGTAGATGGATCACTTGGTAAAATATTAAACCATGGGAATGCTAATCTTGTCCATCATCCCAAATATGAAAATGGATTGCGTCACTTTTAATGTAGCGAAGTAACCATAGAGTAGAAGGGTTGGAATATAAATATAAGATTGAGTGGGGCAGGAGATCTGAAATATCTGAAACTGGCCCACTCTCAGGATGATTTTTTCACGTCTGTATGTACTTCTAAAGGCTCGAGATAGTAAGGCCATCTTGAAAATACTTGAAATTGCAATGAACTAAATTCTCCCTATAGAATTGAATGTTAATGAATGCCAGCCTAAGCCCAATGTAATCACATTGTCTCTAACAATATGTAGGTTTAGGCTCTGAGTTTTCATCTTTCATTACTAATGAATCAGGCAATGCAAATGGTTCTCTTTGTGTCATTACATAAAGCATGCCAGTGATAAAATGATGATTTTAGGCTATCTTTAGGGTTTTGATGGGGACACAGGAAAGGGATCCATTTCTACCCAAGCTGTTTCAAATAAGTGATACTGCTATCTTTTCTCAAACCCACAGGGCCCAATCCTATTCAGCTTTCTAGCTTTGATATAGCCATGCGTATTCTGCTCATTCTGTGGTAGTGGGGGGCCATCACAGAGACCTCCCCAAGGTACAGAAACATTTGTTCCCTTATTTCAGGGTGCACTGGGGCTGCATCAGTGCTGGAAGGTTTGATAGGACTGGGCCTGCAGTTACACAGAAAAAAATAAGGTTTGCTCCCTAAATAAGAGAGTAGTAAGCTAATTCACATCTTTCTGCAATTAATGCATGAATTAAGGTTGGTCATGTAATGATGAATTCTTTCAGTTACTAATAATTTCACCCAGTTTCAATTCAGGAGCTAACGAAAACAGATTTTTAAGAGAACTGGCCCAGGCTTAACCTCTGGAAGCTTGCATTATTCCCAAACTTCTACATCTTTTCAATATAGTATTATTATATTTAAATTTTGCACTCATGAGGGCTATGTTTTTAAAAATTTAACATTTCAATGGGTTTTACATTCTGTTCTGCTGTCCACTTTTTATTATGGCTCAATAGGAAGTTATTAGGATAGGCTTTTATCATGAAATCAAAACACAGCATTTTGCTATACTATAGATGTGTAAATATGAAGCAGTGAGCTCTGTTTTGCTGAATAGAACATGGATAAAATAGGCATGAAGTTTCTCTTAGGGAAAACACACCAGGAGGCCTTTTAGCCTCTGGATGAGCAACTAAATACTATGATTAGAAGTTTTGGGGGTGGGGCATAAATATAATCAAATATAACCAAGGAATGAAGAACACAGTTCTGGAACAGAAGACCTGGTTGCTTTATGCATTCATAAAAAATAGCCAGTGCTTGCTAGGAAGGAATACTTAAGAACCTGGGACCAGTTTTTCATTCACACTTAAAAACACTTGACATTTTAATGAGTAGATGGTGAATGAAGAATCTTGTCAGCTTCTACACCACAAAGAGAGCAGGAAATAGCACATGAGGGTTTCTAACATGACAGAGAAATGCTTACATGAGTTGAAAATTAAGGGATTGGGCCTTATTGAGTGGTGATCTTATATTATAAAAATTGATTAAGCACTAATTGGACATTTTGAAGAATAAAAGAAGATTGGGCTTAATCCTATCCTGCCATAAATTTCCTTTATGCTGCTCCTTACAATTTAGGCAGTCCCAGTCATGAAGTTATGGGGTTCCTTTGGCTATGCAAGTTTTACACAAAACTGTGGGCAAAAAAGATACCACTAACATTACAGCTGGAGTATCCTTTATTCAGACTGCTTGGGACAGGAAGGTATCTGGATTTCAAATTTGTCTGGATTTTGGAATAATTGCATGAGTATAATGAAAAATGCTTCCTCTTGTTCTTTTCATTGTTAAGCATGTGGGTGTCCACTGACCTCTAGCATTTTTCAACAGTGTCTGAACAGGTACACACCAGAAGGCAGAGAATAGAACTTACAGCTTGTACCTGCACTGTACATGGGAATGAGCACAAGACTTTCTAGTGTTCGTGTTACAGAAAACAAGCCTTGAACAAAAATGTCTGGATTTTGGAATAGTCCAGATTTTGGATGTCCGGATAAGGGGTAAACTGCCTGTATTCTTAAGAAACAGGAGTGGGTTTGAAAACAGGCTAGAGAAAGGGATATCGACAGAAGATGACAGCTCCCAGGACTATTTTCCTACACACCAATAACAACAATATTGAAAAAGGATTAAAAAAAAACAAGCAAGATTACAAATGTATGAATTCCACAGATCTGTCTTTTGAAATAAAGAATGCCCCATCACGTTTTATAGGGCTCTAAGAAACTGCTGTTAATGATACTGCTTTGGAGGGAGGGAGAGAGAGAGAGAGAGAGAGAGAGAGAGAGAGAGAGAGAGAGAGAGAGAGAGAATGAAATCTGAGAGTCCTGACTGGAATCTTCAATGCATCCGTTGACCGAGACTTAGGGTCTAGTGAAAGCCGAACAAGGCCTGATCCCTTAATCCAAGCGTGTCAAAACTTTTCGGCACAAGGGTCACATCGTGTATCTGACATAAGGACTTGAAAATAAATAAGTAATAAATACATGGAGAACTGATGTGCTGAGAGTTTGATTGAATACAATAAGTGGGTGGGGATGGAAGGAGGAGGGGAGCAGTAGGCAAAACTGATTTGCACTGGAAAAGGGGGAATGGATTTTGAAAAAGCATCAAGCAACTTACAACACAAATCTCTAACTTCTGTCTCATTTTCTGCTCCATTTTAAGTTTAACTAACATATTTATATTTATATTCCAGGTCTTTCAGCATAGGTATATATTTCATACAGCCACTAGAGGTGCTGAATGTAATACAATGTAATGGAATAACTTCTTTCCAATAGATTGCATTACATTCTGCACCTCTAGTGACTGAATGTGGTAAATACCCAGAAGCACTTCTTTTGAATTATTTTTAGCCCTGAAAGGCTGGGGAACCTTGGGGGCCGGATAAAATCCTCTCAAGGGTCTGATTTGGCCCCCAGGTCGGGGATTGGACACCCCTGCCTTAATTTTTATAGGAATGATCAAGATTTTTTAGAGGAAAATGGTGGCATTTGTTTCATTTTAACAAGGCATTCATACACCAATAAGTGACTTTAGTCTGCATCAGTCTTTTTGAAATACTAACTTTGGAATATGCATACCACTTCAATCCTAAGGTATATTTGAATTATCAATTTACGCATTGGTATTTTCAATTGCAATGAATTACTAGAATGCTTATTCCTTTTAGCAAAGGAACCCAATCTGCTTGCTCAGAGGAATACACATGTGTGTTGGCAACTTTCAGTCTTGAAAGACTCTGGTATCGCGCTCTGAATGGTGGTTCTAGAACAGCGTCTAGTGTGGCTGAAAAGGCCGATTCGGGAGTGACAATCCCTTCCACACTGGGAGCAAGTGCAGTCTGTCCCTGGTCTGTCTCCCTGGCTATGGGCCTTCCTTCTTTGCCTCAGAATACACATGTAGATGATGATGATTATATAATACAGTCTATACTGGGCTGGTTATATTCTGCAATTCGGGATCTAGCCAAGATCCTGGGAATCACAGAGGTATCTTTGCAGGATTCTTGCTGTTTTAAGCAAAGTTGTTTTCTGGAGCTGAGCTGGTGTAATTTGCTCAGGGCCAAGAATGTTGAGGTGTTGTCATTAAATTTCTCCACTGAAATGACCAGGAATAATTATAATCATGTGACTGATATAAACAACCATTATTTCTCTTCTAGAACCTTTTCCTGGAGATTTCAATAACACCACCATGAAGTTATTATCTAAACTCCCCAAATGACTTTGAGCCACATTGTCCAGCGTGGACTCTGTGAAGAAGCAAGAGACTACTAGTGAAATACAAATGACTCAATTTATGTATGAGCGACAGGAGTAGGGAGTGTCAGTGTATATCATTTTAATTCTTCCAAATTTCCATATAGAGGAGCAGTTAGGCATGTCCGGATCAAGTGGCATGCCTTTAAATGCCAAAGAAATGCTCCATTTTATGAAGAACTTATTTTTTACAGCTAAAAAAAATCTCCTGGCCAGCCAGGTCCCCCTTTCAAACCTCATCTTTGAAAATCATGCTTTACATGCCCTCAGTGCTACTTTGGACTGAAGGTGATTTGTCTGTAGCATTCCAATTACACACAGCACAATCATTTGCCAACTAACTGCACTGGCCTTATTGAATATCCCCAGGTAACAAGAGAGTTGGCTTCTCTCTGCTCATTGGACCATGAAGGAAAGTAGCTGAATAGCACATCCTTTCTGGTACCTTCCAGACAAAGGACCTTTTCATGAAGAGAATTTAAGTAAAATCCTGAGTGAAATAACATTAACATACAACATCCGGGTTAGCTCTAAATGCAATCATTAACATATAACATTCACTGTGGGGTCTTACTTCCATGAAAGAGAAGCAATTGACTTTTTCCATGGCTGGTCTAAATCTATTTAAGTCAGGAAGAGGTGAAACAATGGGAAGTTGCCTAGAAAAGGGAGTGACACTGGTCCTGAACCCAAGCGCAGCAACCGGAACTATCCAGGCCTGGATATTTTGTATCACAAATGCGTTCACAGAGGAAACATACAATGAGCTGAAGTGCAAATTTTCATTATCATGTTATCATTTAGGATAATTATATAGCGCTTTTTCACAAAAAAATTCTCAAAGTTGTTTATAGGGCAAAAGAAGGGATGAGAAGATGTTTCCTTGTCCCAAAGGAGCTGACAATCTAAAGGCCAAACTGCTCATGACAAAAACCATGTGACTTGGGCCTGTGTTTTTAATTGTTTCCTTTCAATTAGCATGAGGGGAAGACCCCACAAAATGCCATGAAATCACAACAGGGGGATAGGAAGTTCTGATCCCACTTTTTCCCTCCCATGTTTTTAAAAAAACAGAATCTTTTAAAAATATAAAAGGAGGAGTGTGATTCGGGTCAGAACCATGGCAGGAGCTTAGAATCCCTCTTAAGCACCGTAACATGGTTTCATGGGTGTTTCTCAGACCCCTTCATGCTAGTTCAAAGAAAAAACCGAAGTCCAAATTCACACATTCCTCATAATATACAGTTTGGTCCTAAAAAGAAACATGGTGACTCCAGTGAAAAGCCATTGGAAAAGAACCTGCACCAGCTACAGTGATGTGTAGAGGGATCATTGCCCTCACCTGCTCTAAATATAAAACAACCCTTCTTGTAAAGATCTTCCTGGGCCCGGTCAGCATGGGTTAGGACCCAGTCCTATCCAATTTTTCAGCACCGCTGCAGCTTCAATGCAGCCCTGAGGTAAGGTAACAAATGTCCCTGTACCTTGAGGAGGCCTCTATGACTGCCTTCCTGTCACAAGATGCAGTGCATATGCCATTGGTGCAGCAGCACCAGCACTGGAAAATTGGATAGGATTGGGCCCTTAATTAGCCATCCAGAGCTGGCCCATCCATGAGGCCAATGAAAGTGGTCAGGCAGCAGATGGGTAGGAGACACCCAACTCTGGCCACCTACTTGCTTCCACTGCACTTCCTTCTTCTTCCACTTCCTGTACTGGAAAAGGAAAGAGTGACTGTAAAGAAGAGAAAATGCAGAAGGGAAGAGAGTGCTGAGCTAGAAAGACTAGATAAGACATTACCAGATTTGGGGGGGGGGGCAGCTTTGGCATGCCACTTCAGGTGCCAAGCAGTCTTTGGTTGGCTCTACCTTAATCATGTGGAATGTCAGAGGAGGTATACTTTTCTTAGTAGCATTTTTATCCCGCATGTCCTCCAAAGTACTCAGTGTTCCCCCCTCTCCCATTTTAGTTCACAACACTGTTGGGTTGTTAGGAATAGAGACTGGCTCAAGATCACCTTGTGAGTTTCATGGCTGAGCAGGGATTTGAACCTGGCACCACTGGGTGTAATACTGTTAGCAGTCTATACCAAACTAGCTCTTTTGCAAAAAAAGGAGCCCATGGGCAGGCATTGTTGCACAAACTCCCCCCTCTGCAGTTTGCTTTCCCTAGGTTATTTTCTCCCAGCTGTGCTCCAATACGAAAAGAGATGCCCTGCTGAAAGAAAACCGGCTGCCAGGGAAACAGCAGCAGGTAAGGAAGGTTCAATGTTTCCTGCCCATTATGCCTTAAATTGGAAGGCCCACTGCACTTGAACATGGAATGACATTTTATCTCCTGGGATTTTATGAGGCTTGGGGCACAATCTTATCCTGCACTGGAACAGGCAAGCCAAGAGGCTTGCGCTGCATGCGGTGCAGGATTGTGGCCATAAGCAGCTCAGCCAGAGGCAAGGGGAAAGTTATGTCAGCCTCCACAGGCCAGCACTTCTCAGAGCACCAGCCTGGCTTCCTCTCGAGGAGGCACAAACATGCCTTACGCGCAAAGGACTTGCGCTGGCCCAAGGGCATGTTTGGATTGCGCCCAAAGATGAGAAGCTTTCAAAAATTCTGAGAGTTGGTCAGTTAGACCAGTTGGTATGCTAAACTGCCAATCTGCACTGACAAATCTGGATACACACTCATAGTTAAGCAATCAAATGACTACCGAACTGTGCATCTAGACTCATCTTCATTCAGTTCCTTGTTTTCATGACAATGTGGCTTAGAACCTGTCTGTTTCCCCACATCACCTGAATTCCCCTGAATCCTGCCTCAGCATAAACATACTCCCATGAATGAGTGAGAGGGTGGGCAGTCAACAGTGGCATTAAGAACCATTATCACTGTCATTAACAAATGGAGAGACTTAAAGGTTTGAGTACTCTAGTTTTCTGGAAACCCCAAGAACTCATCATCGCTAGAGTCAGAATTTATGAAGCTCATTTGCTCACAATCACTGACATCACTTTCTTCGCTGTCTTCATATAAGATACCGTCTTCACTTCCATCTAAGGCATTGCTAATGCCACATTTTTTGAATGACTGTACAAGGATCTCCTCCTTTACTGAGTCCCATGATGTTTTCACCCATTTTTTCAGAAGTCCTCCAGGACGTTTGGACCACACCTTTTCAACCCATATTCTCATTCCATTTTCATCCATTCATCCTGGCATGAAGATCCCCCCCCCCCCTTCTTAGGGTGAATGTGAGCATAAACTGGCATGAAGCATAACATAACGTGCACTCTTTTCTGCAGTATTCGCTCCATAAGACACACACACTCCCCCCCCACTTTTGGGGGGGGAAGTGCATCTTATGGAGCGAAAAATATGGTATGCTGGGAACCCAGCATTGCTTGTACTTTTTATAAACAGAAGTGGATGTGGAGCTCTCATAAGGGAAGGGAGTGTAGCCGAGAGGGAGGTGCAGTAAGTACTACAGGTGCTGCAACATGCTGTGTAAGCAGCCTCTCCCACTCACCACTGGAGCCATTCCAGGCCGTGATAGCAATGCACAGGCGCTTGCCGATGGTGTGAGTTTGGACATCTCTTCTGGAGAAGCAATTTGGAGCTGTGGCTGCTTTTTCCCCGCCTTCTTCATTCCGCAGCCCTGGACGGAGAAGGGGGCTGCTCTGCTTCAGTCCTCATCTGACTTGCTCTCAGCTAGTTGGAAGAGGATCAGAACCTCCAATAGAGCATCAAGCTGGAGATGGTGGTGGCACATAGATGGGCTGAAGGCTCATTTGCTCACTGCCCCTCCAAGGGTGCTGCTCCACGTGACAGTTCCAGGTCACTTCCTGGCAAGACTGGCCCTGATGCCATCTTTTGCCAGAACTGAAGGCAAAGCAAAATTTAGGGAAAATTTAGTGTAACGTTTTAGAAAATGACTAGAAGATTTTCAACATTTGCTTCTGAAAGTTGACTTTGGCCCCAGACCTATTGTGCTGCCTTTTGTGCTGTTCTCACAACGTAAGGCCTTTTACAATGGCATGAAAGCTGGGATGCTGCTTGTGCTCACCTCAAAGGTAGCGTTCTCTGAAGTGCTACCTGTTCCACGCACAGGGCCAGCTAGGCCGGCGGAGATCAGGGGTCTCAATGCGTGGATGAGACGGTGGTGTAGGGAGGAGGGGTTTAGATTCGTTAGGCACTGGGGAACATTTTGGGACAAGCGGGGCCTGTACAAAAGGGACGGGCTCCACTTGAACCAGAATGGAACCAGACTGCTGGCGCATAACATTAAAAAGGTGGCAGAGCAGCTTTTAAACTGATCCCTGGGGGAAGGCCGACAGGAGCCGAGGGGCATCCGGTTCGGGACTCCTCATCCCTATGGGATTAGGATGGGGAGGTTAGAGAACAACAAGACAAAGGCAGGGTAGGAGAAGAAATTGGGAAAGGTAGGGTGATGGGATGTGATAGACGGTTTGGCACAATGAGAGGATGCGGGGACAAAGGAGCAAATAAGCAGCCCATCCTGGGGCATTCCGTGTATAAATGCTTTTATGCGAATGCCCGAAGTCTACGAGCAAAGGTGGGAGAACTGGAATGTCTGGTGACAAGGGAAAATATTGACATAGTGGGCATAACGGAAACCTGGTGGAATGCGGAGAATCAGTGGGATACCGCAATCCCGGGCTATAAACTCTACAGGAGGGACAGGCAGGGGCGTGTTGGAGGTGGGGTGGCCCTTTATGTTAAGGAAGGGATAGAATCCAGCAAAGTAGAGATTGAAGGTGGGTCCGACTCCACCGTAGAATCTCTGTGGGTTAAATTACCAGGCTTGTGCAGCGATGTAATACTGGGGGCGTGCTATCGTCCTCCAGACCAGAAATCTGATGGGGACCTTGAAATGAGGAAACAGATCAGGGAGGTGACAAGGAGGGACAGGGTTGTAATCATGGGGGACTTCAATTATCCTCATATTGACTGGGTCAATTTGTGTTCTGGTCACGATAAGGAAACCAGATTTCTTGACGTGCTAAATGACTGTGGCTTAGATCAGCTAGTCACGGAGCCCACCAGAGGACAGATGACTCTGGATTTAATTTTGTGCGGTATGCAGGACCTGGTTAGAGATGTAAACGTTACTGAGCCATTGGGGAACAGTGATCATGCTGCGATCCGTTTTGACGTGCACGTTGGGGGAAGAATACCAGGCAAATCTCTAACAAAAACCCTTGACTTCCGACGGGCGGACTTCCCTCAAATGAGGAGGCTGGTTAGAAGGAGGTTGAAAGGGAGGGTAAAAAGAGTCCAATCTCTCCAGAGTGCATGGAGGCTGCTTAAAACAACAGTAATAGAGGCCCAGCAGAGGTGTATACCGCAAAGAAAGAAGGGTTCCACTAAATCCAGGAGGGTGCCCGCATGGCTAACCAGCCAAGTTAGAGAGGCTGTGAAGGGCAAGGAAGCTTCCTTCCGTAAATGGAAGTCTTGCCCTAATGAGGAGAATAAAAAGGAACATAAACTGTGGCAAAAGAAATGTAAGAAGTTGATATGGGAGGCCAAGAGAGACTATGAGGAACGCATGGCCGGCAACATTAAGGGGAATAATAAAAGCTTCTTCAAATATGTTAGCAGCAGGAAACCCGCCAGAGAAGCAGTTGGCCCTCTGGATGGTGAGGGAGGGAAAGGGGAGATAAAAGGAGACTTAGAGATGGCAGAGAAATTAAATGAGTTCTTTGCATCTGTCTTCACGGCAGAAGACCTCGGGCAGATACCGCTGCCCGAACGGTCCCTCCTAACCGAGGAGTTAAGTCAGATAGAGGTTAAAAGAGAAGATGTTTCAGACCTCATTGATAAATTAAAGATCAATAAGTCACCGGGCCCTGATGGCATCCACTCAAGGGTTATTAAGGAATTGAAGAATGAAGTTGCAGATCTCTTGACTAAGGTATGCAACTTGTCCCTCAAAACGGCCACGGTGCCAGAAGATTGGAGGATAGCAAATGTCACGCCTATTTTTAAAAAGGGAAAGAGGGGGGACCCGGGAAACTATAGGCCGGTCAGCCTAACATCCATACCGGGTAAGATGGTGGAATGCCTCATCCAAGATAGGATCTCAAAACACATAGATGAACAGGCCTTGCTGAGGGAGAGTCAGCATGGCTTCTGTAAGGGTAAGTCTTGCCTCACGAACCTTGTAGAATTCTTTGAAAAGGTCAATAGGCATGTGGATTTGGCAGAACCCATGGACATTATATATCTAGACTTTCAGAAGGCGTTTGACACGGTCCCTCACCAAAGGCTACTGAAAAAACTCCACAGTCAGGGAATTAGAGGACAGGTCCTCTCATGGATTGAGAACTGGTTGGAGGCCAGGAGGCAGAGAGTGGGTGTCAATGGGCAATTTTCACAATGGAGAGAGGTGAAAAGCGGTGTGCCCCAAGGATCTATCCTGGGACTGGTGCTTTTCAACGTCTTCATAAATGACCTGGAGACAGGGTTGAGCAGTGAAGTGGCTAAGTTTGCAGACGACACCAAACTTTTCCGAATGGTGAAGACCAGAAGTGATTGTGAGGAGCTCCAGAAGGATCTCTCCAGAATGGCAGAATGGGCAGCAAAATGGCAGATGCGCTTCAATGTCAGTAAGTGTAAAGTCATGCACATTGGGGCAAAAAATCAAAACTTCACATATAGGCTGATGGGTTCTGAGCTGTCTGTGACAGATCAGGAGAGAGATCTTGGGGTGGTGGAGGACAGGTCGATGAAAGTGTCGACCCAGTGTGCGGCGGCAGTGAAGAAGGCCAATTCTATGCTTGGGATCATTAGGAAGGGTATTGAGAACAAAACGGCTAGTATTATAATGCCATTGTACAAATCTATGGTAAGGCCACACCTGGAGTATTGTGTCCAGTTCTGGTCACCGCATCTCAAAAAAGACATAGTGGAAATGGAAAAGGTGCAAAAGAGAGCGACTAAGATGATTACTGGGCTGGGGCACCTTCCTTATGAGGAAAGACTACGGCGTTTGGGCCTCTTCAGCCTAGAAAAGAGACGCTTGAGGGGGGACATGATTGAGACATACAAAATTATGCAGGGAATGGACAGAGTGGATAGGGAGATGCTCTTTGCACTCTCACATAATACCAGAACCAGGGGACATCCACTAAAATTGAGTGTTGGGCGGGTTAGGACAGACAAAAGAAAATATTTCTTTACTCAGCGTGTGGTCGGTCTGTGGAACTCCTTGCCACAGGATGTGGTGCTGGCGTCTAGCCTAGACGCCTTTAAAAGGGGATTGGACAAGTTTCTGGAGGAAAAATCCATTATGGGGTACAAGCCATGATGTGTATGCGCAACCTCCTGATTTTAGGAATGGGTTAAGTCAGAATGCCAGATGTAGGGGAGGGCACCAGGATGAGGTCTCTTGTTATCTGGTGTGCTCCCTGGGGCACTTGGTGGGCCGCTGTGAGATACAGGAAGCTGGACTAGATGGGCCTATGGCCTGATCCAGTGGGGCTGTTCTTATGTTCTTATGCTGCCAGGCCACTGCTGTGGCAAGAGGTGCAGCACATGCAGCAGCAGCTCCAGGAGACTCCACAGGTGCTAGTAAGTTAGCAGCAGGGGAAGGGGAAGTTCAGGGTTCTGAAGAGGGATGGGGGAGCAGAGGGCAGAGAGCTGACCAGAAGGGGAGAATCTCAGTGGCAAATGCTTACATCAGATCCTATCCCCCATTTTCCAGCCCACTCCATCGCCTTCTCTCCTCAGACTATATAGCTGGCATGGGTCCAAGGAGACCCACAGGCCCCCAGGTGGCCTACACAGTGATAAATAAAAAATAGTTTTACTTGTCTCCTGTCCATCAGTGAGGATGCATCAGTGCCAAAGGTGGGGGACAGGACTGGACAATGCATGGAACGCTTTTGGAAACATTAAATCTTGTACGCAATGGGACAAATAGGAGCTTCTCAGCCAGGGAAATAATAACTATGGGAAGTCCCAATCTGGATGCAGAACACAATGGGACAAAGGTTAAAGGGTTAAAGCCTGCTTTCCCTTACAATACGGTATACTGTCGTCGTCCCCCACTCTCTCATGCACACACACACACTTGCAAGTGGCTTATATTTAGGACTCAAATGTATCAATTCTAGTTTGTCCTTGATACTTTTCTTTCAAACTGTGAAACAGGCTCTAATGAAAATATTTCACTGCCTCTCCCCTTTGCTTGGAGGGATTTCACTTTTCCAAACTCTGATGGATAGTACACTCAAAGTCAAGGCTCCAGAGCGAACAAGAAAATATCTCCACTCATTCCTCTGTTGGCATCCTTCAGTCTCGGAAGACTATGGTATCGCGCTCTGAATAGTGGTTCTGGAACAGTGTCCTCTCCAGTGCACAAAGCCTGGGTAATGTAGATATGGAGGATAGGCTGTTACCCATGCAGCAAATCCCCCCTCTCCACATCGCTGAAATGGTCCAGTTGAAAGGCAGAGGCCAATACGGTTGGTTCCAGCGGTGTCGCAGGAGTTGCCAGAACGTGACTGTGTTCAGCCATGAACTGCCTCAGGGACTCCGGCTCCTGATTTTGCCTCGAGGTTGACTCCTGAAGCCTTTTCCATAAATGGATGTAGCCACAAGCAGTGGAGGTTTGGGATCAGAGTTTTCCTTCTCTCAGATGAGCTGCCTTCCCAGGCTAAGGAGTCCCATCTACCCAGTGGCTGTTTAGTTGACTCTTATGACAAGTGCAGTCAAACTGAGGGCCTATTCTTGTCTCCAGCCCCCAGGAGTGTCCACTCCACTCATTAAGGATAATTAAAGTCCTTTTGTTAACTTCCCTGGCCATTCATCCCTTGGCCATTCATAGTGATCAGCACAGCCAACAGTCAGTTCACTTCCAAATCTTCAGGGTGTTGCCAGTGTATTATTCCTCAATAAGATGTTATCAGTGCCACTTATTTTGATGCCCTTGGAAGTGTTACCCTAGAGCTTATTGCAGAGTAAATTTACAACTGGAGACT
Organism: Tiliqua scincoides; assembly: GCF_035046505.1. Taxonomy (NCBI): domain Eukaryota; kingdom Metazoa; phylum Chordata; class Lepidosauria; order Squamata; family Scincidae; genus Tiliqua; species Tiliqua scincoides. The sequence continues at coordinate 141,588,785 of NC_089821.1, read as the reverse complement.
GGGATTGTGTTTTTGATTAGATAGTTATCTGTTGGGAATTTTGCTCCTGGGAAAAAGTAAAGCTAAGCCATCCCATGCCCAAGAGATTTGGACTGCTGAAATTACAAACATCTAATGGAGCAACAAATGCCTTGCTTGCTCTAATGCCTGCAGCTGACCACATCCAGCCTGACGAAGAGACATTGCAGCAGAAAATAGAAATTGCTTGGGGGAAATTATAAGATTCTCTGAGGAAGGGGAAACTTCTGCTAGCTAAAACTTTGAATAAATGAACATAACCATCAATCACATCATGAGATATATAAAGATGCATTTTAAAACATTGATTTCATACCATCCTTACCTATAAATGTTTCTTGTTTTAGGCCTCACTGAAATTAAACAATGCATGTTCTGGATCTTGGGCACAAACTTGCTATTTTGGGAGGTTTTAGCATAAGGGAGTGGATATTTATTTCCAAATTTAAGAGCCTTATAATTCATTTGAAGGCTGGATGTGGTTAAATCTCAAATGCTAATTCCCAAAGGAATATGTTAGAGGATTCTCAGGAAATCAATACTTTATTATACAATAATTGCATCTGCAAGTTTAATGGTCTTCATAAGACTGGAAAAGAACAGAGAGGGTTGCTCGGGTCAGCTGATGCAAATGGTGGTCTCATGACCTAGAGAATCATCAAGAATCCAAGGCCTAGTAAAGTAGCTAGGTGTCATTAAAATATTTTCACCAGTACAACCTTTATTATGGAAACCAAACTGCTAGAACATCTGTCTCAATGACATTTTGGCCCACAAACGGATATTAAACCTAATCACAGCGTCTCCACTGAAATTGCTGCTTCGTTTGTTGGCCAAGAGCTTTGATTATTCATTTGTTTAACTGAGCGATTTGTTTCTCTTAGGGACAGTAATTAATTTTTTTTTTTGTCCTCCCAAATCTTCCTCTGGCTCATTCCCCAATTGTTCCAGCTTCCAACCTAGGAATCAGTGAAGACCCAACGGTATGGTTATATGCCCTGGAGATGAGACAGAGCTGAAAAGCTATTCTTCCAAGAATTTCTGGGTCATTGTCTAATTGATAGTAGTATTGGCATGCTTCATATTGCAGCATGTTCCAGCTCCACAGGCAGTTCTGATTCTCAAGCCAGCCATGTGTGATGACTGCAGGCAGTATGTTGGAACCCCAAACAACACTGCCATATCAACCTCACAATGGTCCAGCCCCAAGATTATTACAATATGCTTACCAAAGACAATTCTCTCCATCTATGAGCATCAGCACTGCATTCATCAGCCTTTGAAAGGAACACTTTCCAAGCAAACAATCTGCATTGTTTATATAATTTGTGCATCATCTAAAAAGCATCAGAGCACATTTTCAGAGACCAGGCTTGCTCTCTCTCTCTCTCTCTCTCTCTCTCTCTCTCTCTCTCTCCTCTCCCCCCCCCCATGTGTAAGACCTACTGGGACCCCAAGAAAGCAGCAGAGGGAATTAGTCACTGTGGTTATCAATTCAATAAAGCAAAAGCAAATCATTGGTTCACTGTTCACAAAATAATTCAAAAATATACCCACACAAAGAGACCAACTGATGTATATGTGAGTAAAGTCATCAGTAAAGCTAGTCTGCCTGTAGTGTCAAAATGGTCCCATTAGAGTGGGGTTTGTGTTTATAATTAAGAGAATGTCATGACCATATAGACAGGTCTACCAGTGTTCAGTTCTTATATTTTATTTATTATTTATTTGGCAAAAAAAAAAAATTATACCCTGCCTTTTCTTTGCTGAAGCAAATGCCCAAGGCAGCTTAGAGAGCTCCATAATAAACGTACAATGCATCAAAACAATACAGGAAGGGGGGAAAAAACTCATCATAACAAGCCATTAAAACATTGATTTTAACAGTTAAACACTACAATATTTTAGAGTGTTAAAACATAGCAAAACTCAACACACATTGTCCAGCCATGGGGAGGGGGGACAAATTAGTCCAGGGAGGCACAGGCAAACAGCCACCTATAAGCCACCAATAAGCTGAACATTAGATAAACAGGTTTGGGGCCCTCGCTGAAAAGCCATGAGGAAAGGAATAGTTCTTCATTCCCTTGGAAGGAAATCCCATAGTTGTGGCACCGCTACAGAGAAGGCATGTCCCCGAGCTTCCTCTCCTCTTATTTGGGATGGAAGCAGCACTTGAAAGAGAGACCTTCAGATGACCTAAGAGAGTGGGCAGAAATTTATGTAAGAAGGCAGTCCTTCAGCTAGCCTGGACCCAAATTGTGAAGGGCCTTTAAAGATCAACACCAGCACCTTGAATTGGGACTGGAATCAAATGGCTGGCCAGTGTAGCTGCTGAAGCAATGGTGCAACAGCATTAAACCATCTAGCCACTGTGACCACTAACTGCAGCTTCCAAATGGTCTTTGAGGGCAGCCCCACTTCCAGCGCATTACAGTAGTCCAGTCTTGCCACCAAGTCACTAAGGTTCCAGGCACAAGTAAAAAACATTTGTATTTCAGGACATTGATTGTTGTTTATTTATGTATTTATTGAAAATATTTATACTCCACTTTTCCCCCATCACCAAGGCAGCTTATTACAATCCATAGAATTGCAATAAAAGATCACAACAAAAAATAAAGGATAAGAAGTAAAACAGCAAATAATAATAAAGCAGCACAGACAGCAGCATGACAAATAACAAAAGGCAACTCAAAATCCTACAGAAAACAACAACCAGTGGCAACACACAATAGGCAAAACAGAAAAGTAAGTGAAATACAGCAGAACAGACACCAACAAAACCAAAGTGGGAAGGCGAGGGTGACCAGATGCCTATACAAAATGCCTATACCTTAGACCAGTGTGTAGTAGAGGGAGTTTTGGCAGGTGCAGCTTTTTAAACCCTTCCATGATGAGCTGCATCTGCCAAAATTCCCTCTTCAATACAATGGTTAAAGGTATAAGTAGTCTGTCCCCCATTGTATCTGGTAACCCTGGGGAAGGCTAAATGTAAAAGAAAATCTTTTAGACCAACAAAGAAGGCATAGATCTTAACTCAAACAAGAGGGAATCCCATAATAATGTTGCTGCCATAGAGAAGGCCCAGCTCTTGCTGCCACTTCATGTGTAAGAGGGCCCCCTCAGATGACCTAAGGCAGTTGTCAGCAACCTGCTGCCCATGGGCCAGGTGCAACAGCACAGGGACTTGGTGAGCCTGGTTGGTCAGCTCTACAGTTCCCTGTCTAGCATTGGGCAGAAAGCAAAGCCACCCAAACTGAGGTCTGGGTTGGCACTTCCAGGTGCTTGGCAACCCACAAGTTTGGTGGTGATGACATCACTGCCGAATGTCTGGTCCCTTTAAAGAAAAAGGTTATGGAGCCCTGACCTAGGGTGATCAGCTGGCTCATATGGAAGTAGGTGCTTCCTCAGATACCCACATCCCAAGCAATAAGGGACTATCAAGGCCAACACCAGCTCCTTGAATTGTGCCCAGAAGTGAACCAGCAGCTGGTGAGACCTATCCAGGAAAATACCAGAAGAAAATAAGCTGACCAAAGAGAGTACTTCCTAGTGGTCAGGGCACACACCCCTTTCCCTCCCCAATTTGTCTTTTTATGGGGACACTATGAGGGGAAAGCAGGCAGTTTTTATCTGCTGCCACCATTCCAGGCTATGATAGGAGGACACTGGACCTCAGGGTTCTTATTAAAATGATCAAATCTATTAAGATGATCAAAGTAGCTTCTGAATGAACAAAAAGACGTGACAATTCATTGAATTACCGGTGAACAAGGTAGGTAAGAGTCAAAATTTAGTGATTTATTTAAAAAAATCCAAAAGAAAAGAAAGAAAAGGTGATTAGAAAAAGTACAAGGAAGCTGATGGAAAATGCCTCAACTTGGGTGGAAAGGACAAACTTGATCAAGGGCATACGGTAACCAGTAATACAACAAGAATACAATGCTGAGGACTGTATAGCCAAAAAAGGAGAGTGGAGGAACCGTGGTCCATCATCATGGGCTAACAATTCACATTCTATGATGTTCATGCATACCCACATATATATTGCAATTGGTCCAGATACTAGACTGAAGACATATGCTACAGCTAAGATGGCTCTACACTGCATTGGAAACCAATGTAGGCTATTCCAACATCTTGAAATGTAAGTGTGTTGGGCATATGACAAGTGGCTAGTGAGTTCTTACCTGGGCACCACTTATGAGAGAGCTTTGGAAACAAGGGGACATAAATTGCACTGGAACATCTTCTCTTACCACAGCCCTCTTCCCCAGGCATTATTTAGGAAAAAAATTAAATCTAGGACATGTGATAGGGAGACCCTGTCAGGTCACTCGTGCTGAGGAATCAAAAACTTCCGGGTTGGGCGCTGGTGCTTCCTTGTCAATGATCGCTGGCTTGGCAAAACAGAGTGTTGCAAAGAGTGGTTATTTTGCTCTAAGCGCCATTATTATTGTCAATATTCATGCAGTGCCGTCTCTGTACATGGCACTTTACCAGAGATGAGAGGGCAGGTCACTGCCTTCAGGGGCTCACAGCCTAGAAACAGGCAAAAGGAATACAAATGGAGATGTAAATTTTCTCTAGGACAAAAACAATCACATGGCCGTGAAACTATTTTCTCAAGGGCAGGTAAGAGATATTGTTTAATTTCTCAACTAAAACTATTAGCACAAAGCAGGGAGTTTAATTCCCAGTTTGAATTGTATCGGCGCTGCATGCTAAACGGAAGCGTCGCAGACCGACTGCTTGGACTTTTCATCTAGCGTTGGTATGATAGCCCCTAAACAGAAGTCTTGCATATATGCCACTGTTGGAAGGCAAACAGCAAGCAACATAAAAGTCCATCCTCCCATTTTCAAGAAGGCACAAGGAGACAATAGATACAAAGCAAAGGAAGCCCAAGAGACTTTTCTCTCTGCCTTTCATGAAAGTTCAAATACCTATCGTCAAGAAATAGTCTTGTGTTCATGAACACCAAAGGAGGGGGCAGAGAGGAAAACAGCTCAGTCCCTTTCCTTTCTGCTAGTGTCCACTGCGCACCGCATTGATGTAGGCATTTATGTGCTAGAGAGGACGTTTTGATAGCATGGGATATTCATGCAGCTGAAAGGGGAGAAAAAAATCCTTCTGGATGGATTGTAAGCTCCTGGCATGCATGTAGATTTCCACCACATAAAAATCAGATTTAAATAGCTTACCAGTATGTTGCAAAGATAGTCAAGGTGCAAGATATACATTTATTGAAAAGAAGATCGTAAACCTAGCTTGCATGCTGCGAGAACATCTGGCACTTTACGGACCCCATTGTTTATCAACTGCTTGTTTTGGTCAATCTCGAGCAAGGAACTGAGTAAGAGATGGGGCGAAAATGCCACCGTCATGCAGACTTTGTTCACATAAAGCCATCACAACATTAGCACCATGCTCCATCTTCTCACACTGAAACAGGTGGGCATGTCTCCAGCTGGTATGTACTAAGCTATGGGAGGACAGGAACTGCCTAATTTTCATACAGTTTGGTTCCCTGCCTGTCTCAGAGAGCTATAATCAGTCAGTGATGGATTCAGTGAGGGATCTACCAATGCTCCCTGTAGGATAATGCAAATCCATGTTTAAAAATGGGCATGGTGATCCAAGTGCACAAAATACATAAGGTGAGAAGAACTTGTGTAAAAAAAACATATTTTATATACCATTTTCATTCTGCTGTACTTTTATTTTCAACTGAAGACAGTGGGAGTTAAACACATTTGAGTACTTTCAAGAATGAAGATTTTCCCCCCTCCAAAAAATAAGGTTATTTCCATTGCACAAGCTGGTGCAAAGTGCTATAAATGAGAACTTGTTTACCAAGCTGTACATTAACTATGCCTTTATTCTTTTTGCACTGAACACATAAAAGTGTATTAAATATAGGAGGCCAAGAGACCCAGCATGTGTCAAGATGATCCTTTTCACTTAGACCACTTTCAGCCCAGTCCTATCCCCAGCGGCGCCGCCAGGTGCAATGGCGCCAAAATGGTTACTGCTGGGGCCGCCGAAGGTCTCCTCACAATGGGGTTTCTCAATTCTGTGCCGGCTATCTTGCTGGCTATTTTGCCGGCACAGACTTGAGCGCCTCTGTGTCAGGAGCCTGACATGGAGAACAGGGCTCCACTAGTCCCACTCCCTCCTGCCCTAATTCCTCCCTCTGCCCTGGAACACTTCCCCACTGTCCCCAAGGTCCTCGCCACCACCTGGAGCTCTTACCATGCTCCAGGTGGCATCTATCCGGTGCTGCGGCAGCGGCAGCACACTCTCCTCTCTGGGTGTCACAGACATACCTTATGGCACATTTACAACACCCAGCGGCAGCACTGAAGCTCAACACCAGCACTGGCCCACTTTAGGATTGGCCCCTCAGTTGGGCAAAATGTGAAAAAAGTAAAAGGTGTTTACATGCAAAATCACTGTGCTAAATTTAGTGTATATCTGCCTTATCCTGTGATTCATTAGATCGTCTTAAGAACATATAGGATCAGCATGAGAGCTGGTACAGTCATGGCTGGCGGAAGCTGGACTGGTAGCCAACCCTCATTGTCACCTCTTTTGTTACCTATGCGAGAACACAGCAAGAGCCTTGCTGAATCAGGCCAAGGGCCTATCTAGTCCAGCTTCCTGTATTTCACAGGGGCCCACCAGATACCTCTGGAAGCCTACAACAAGACACCTGTATCCTATTGCTACTCTCTTGTGTTTGGCAATCAGATATGGGCTATTTCTAAAAACTGGAGGTTAGATAGTCATTATTATTTGTAACCTGTGATTGCCACATTCCTGCTAATCCCCAGCTCCAGGTCATTTATGCAGAGAAGATGGAATTAGCACATCCCTGCATCTTTTTTTTCCTCTTCATGCACCTGCTGTCTATGACAAGAAAAACAACAAGGAAGTCCTCTCTTGTGCTAGCATGACCGGCTTTAAACACCAACCAGCTTTCAAACAAGCTGAAGGCCGTAAGAGACAGAACCTTCCCAGTCCTACAGAAAATACAGGGTGTTCTGCTGGGGTTTTGCTAGAAGCAATGCCCCTCTTACTTTGGCAATGGAGCCACACTGCTAGGAGCATTGTCCAGGCAACAAGGCTGCCACCGAGGTATTGGGGAAAGCACAGTTTTAATTTTATTGCAAGCCATAACTCTGCTGACATAACTCTTGCAAGCCATAACTCTGCGATCAGAGTTGAGACTAGACCAGGAGTGCCCAAACCCTGGCCCCGGGGCCACTTGCGGTCCTCGGAGACTCCCAATCTGGCCCTTGGGGAGCCCCCAGTCTCCAATGAGACTTTGGTCCTCCAGAGACTTTCTGGAGCCCGGCCTGGCCCAACACAACTGCTCTCAGCATGAGGACAACTGTTTGACCTCTGGCATGAGCTGTGGGATGAGGGCTTCCTCCACTGCTTGCTGTTTCATGTCTGTGATGCAGCGGTGGCAGCAAAGGAAAGGCCAGCCCTTGTGCTATTGCAAGACCTTCTTTCATTCATATATGTTCAATGTCTAATATATTCATTTATGTAAATTTATTCAAATTTTAAATGTAAATTAATTCTTTTTTCCCCTGGCCCTCAACACATTGTCAGAGAGATGATATGGTCCTCCTGCCAAAAAGTTTGGACACCCCTGGACTAGACCCTGGACAGCAGTGCAAGCTTATATTTTTAAATAGTGACCACAATTTAGATTATCATGATGATTGTCATCATCATATTTCATTCATTTACTTGCAAACTGCCTCAAATAATATGGTCACAGGGTGTTATAAAAATCCATAAAATAAAATAATTTACCATTCTTTATGATATAGAACTTATTCTTTCTGTCCTGTTGTCAGGCAGGTTTTGCAGCAACACAAAAAGCAGCAAAATCTGGTTGATTAGAGATTACAGCGCAGGGGATACATTCCTTGAAAGCCAAGCGCTGCATGAAACAATGTCATTGGAGAAATTGTGCATGTAACAGGCAAGAAATGGGTTCTGATTGGCCCAGAATGCACTGTTCCCATTGGTTAGAATCATGCAGGGACAAAGAGTGCTGTAAAATGTCAGCCCTTTAGAAGTAATGTGATGGAAGGTTTGACTGTACACACGTCAGAGGCAAGAACGCATACCCTCTTCAGCATTCTAGAGTAACTATTGTGAGTCTTAGACAAATCCATAGGGTCAGGTCATATGAAGGAAGCTATTTTTTGAAGAAAACATTTGAAGATAGTAAGAAAAAAATAAATAAGCAAAAGTCAAAGCCAGGCTAATATAGTCTACTCTTATATTAGTCTACCCTCATATTAGTCTACCCTAATAGACTACCCTAATTAGTCTACCCTAATTAGGTGGCTACCCTAATATAGTCTACTCTTCTCATTTTCTGGAACCAGCATAATAAAAGCACACTGAACAAAATAATTACAGCAACCAACCACAGCCTTAGTAAAACGCTTGTTGGGTCCAGATTTGAAAGTTGTGATCGCACAGGAACATGAGAGAGCATTCATACCACTGCTTCAATTTAATTCTGGCTTGAAACACTTTAATAATGCTGTCACCCCTGCCAAGGGGGCTGTCTGCTTTCTGTTCTTATGACATTATATCCCAGTATGCCTGTGAGTAATTTGTCTTTGATCACTAATGGAATTTACTTTTTTTCCAAGCTTGTCTGTTTGACTTGGTGATTGGCCTTACATTCTACTTGTCCTTACCTGAAAGAGCAGATCTGAATGATAAGCTGGTAACCTGTACCAAATCTAAAAGTTGTGAAGCCAAATTGGCGCTAATTTTATGATGTGGTTAATACAACTTGACTCGACATCCTGAAGAAACTAACGTTGCTACCTTGGGAAATACATTTCTGCACCAATTATTCCTAGGTGTTATATCTGATTAATTATGTTCTCGCTCCATTAGATAACTGATGGGCAACTTTGCATCTGTCTCTCTGCTTTATATTTTACAAAGACAACTTTATTGAAAAATTCATAGAAAACGAACAGACGATGGATATTGTGGTCAGGATCCATCTCCCTTCTTGCACACTGAAGACAGAAATGCTTTCTTTAAAAGTTGAGGCTGCTCTAGGACGTGTTCAAGATTAGATTGCAAAAAAAAAAAAAGAAAAAAGCATTGAATACTAAGTGCATTTTTATGGTTATTTTTATACCTATTAATAATCAGAGGTTCAGAGTAGTCACATGTGCTGCATTTTGCTTTCTCTAAATCTAAATGGAACCCTTGGCATCCAATGATGCAACCCTTCCTCTGGAAAACTGAACTATCATCCAGGAAGCTCAGTATAATTTTTATGCTGGGATGCAATTTACATTTTTCTGCATTTCTAATTGAAAATCCCAATAAAGCATTTGTTTCTTTTTTGAACAGAAGAGGATGCATCATATGGCCTCAATTCATCAGGAAAGAGCTCTGGAATTTAGCTTGGCATTAGCTTTGGAAGTAGTTCTGTAACTAGAACAAGTACCATTCCCTTCTTTGTTGTTACTCAGTCTGTAGAGGAATATTAACTGATAAGAAAATGGGCATTTCTGGAAGACAGCAAATCTAGCAGTTTTAAATCTGTAAATGCAACAAAGAGCGCAATCCTGTCCTGCGCTGGAACAGGCAGGCCAGGAGGGGGGCCAGAATTTGTTCAGCTGGAGGCAACAGGACACTCTTCCCCCTAGCCCTGGGTAAGCCACTACAGCCCCAATGGGTCTCCTCGAACCTGCACCACCTCAGGAGGTGGCACAAGTCAGAGGAGAACAGAGTGGCTTGGAGCCGCTCCACGCTGCTCAGGGAATGGAGTTGGGATCTGGCAAAACTTCTAGTTCCCAGCCCTGCCTCCCACTCCCTGCCCATCTGCCCACCCTCTCCCTGCCCCAGAATGCCTCCCTCCTGCCTCCTCCCCACCCTCGGCCAAGCTTGGCCGATGCAGCCTTCCTGGCGCATGCCGCCACGGAGGCTGGATGCAACCTCCATGCTCCAGCACACCTCAATGCGCTGGCGTGGCTTGCTCCCAAGGAGGCGCAAACGTGCTTTATGGCACGTTTGCAACCCTCCCAGGCTGGTGCCAGCCTAACACAAAGTTAGGATTGTGCTCAAAGTAATCCTGATTGCTGCTATATCCTATCTCCCCTCCCAAGCTGGGAGACCTGACACAGGTCTCCTCAATTCTGTGCCCACTCAAAGGCAGGCACTGATCCAAATAGACCCATCGGGGCTGCTGTTTGTTCCCTTACCCCAAGGAGACCTGCAGCTGCTTTCCTGGCCCCATTGGATTCAATGGAAATCATTTCAGCGACACTGGAGCCCTAACGCAAGGGAAGCTTCGGATTAGTCACCAGCACGCCAAATAGAGCATTGCAACCGGATTGCACAGCTCTTCTTCCACAGGTACCACATTTTTTTGCCAACACTGGAAAGCAAACAGAACATCTGTGGTTCTCTGTTTTGGTTTATTGCAATTTTAGTTTTTCAATTTAAAATATGCCCGTCCATTCCCTATAAATACATGTAGTGTGAAAATCAGCCTTATTTTATATTATTTTTTGTTTTTGTTGTTGTTGTAAAACTCGTAGTATTTTACAACACTTTTCTATTGAAAACATTGTACAAAAATTGTACCTTTTTTGTACAAACATACACAAAATTATACTTTGTAATTATTTTATAATAAAATGTAATTATATAATGTATAATAAAATGTAATTATTTTATTTTGTAATTATTTACAAAATTGTAAATTGTCATTATTTTACAATAAATATTGTACAGCACTAATATATATATTTAGAAGCTTCTACAGACAGTAACAGATGGTGATAAGAATAAGAACCTAAACAATGTCCATGTACGTCACAGAGTTACGTGAGTGAAAAACGGACAGATCTCTGCCCCAAGGGGAATAAAGGGTTACACTTTAAATTAATTTAGACATAAGTTGCACTATGACAATACACTGACATTTTGGGATGGTTGTGTTAGTACATATGTAACTGTTTGGGGATTCACATGTTTTTATTTATTAAAATTATTCCTTTTTAACTCCTAATGGGTTAGAAAATTCCCAAACCATTTAAAATACTTTAAAGTTCTTTTGGGACATAGCCAGATACTTAATATTGTATTACATTTTATAGTTGTCACTTAATCAAGCTATTTAATATTATAGTACATTTTAAAACTGTCACTTAATCACATTTTCTTGACCCTTTTATGTGAATTAAAGATCACTGTAGATAAAAAATGGCATGCTTTAGTTTAAATAGATTCAGTATGTCCAGTTTGACAGTTACTTCTAAGACATTAAAAGAATTTTCAGTGATTAATGTGACCCACACTGTTAAATGGTGTAATGTTCCATTTCTTCAACCATTAGAGGAAACAGCCTCAGCTAGCAGGAGTGAAAAACACACCCAGCTGAACACAGAGCTGAAAATCTTGGAGATAACATAGTGCTAGGCACTCTGAGTTGTCAAGGTAACTTACAGCCCAATCCTAACCCGCACTGGAACAGACAGGCCGCCTGGCCTGCTCTGTATGAAGTGCAGGGTTGGGGGTGCCTGGGACACAACTCAGGGCAAGGGGAATTAGTTCCCCTTACCCCAAGTAATGCTGCAGGGACCCCAATGGGCTACTCAGATCTGCACCACCGAAAGAGCTGGCGCACTTCCGAGCAGCCTGGCTCTAGGCCAGTCTGCCCAGGAGTTGGATTAGGAACTGGTCTAGGATCTTGGCCCCATCCACCACCTGGGTGATGAATCTTCTGCCAATATCCATCCTGAGCAATACACCAGCCACTAAAGGCATAGGATATGGAACGTGCCTCTCTGACATTAAGACAGCAAGATTCCTCACTGACAAACCCAGCTCTTCATTATTTTTCCTCTAGATACTAGGGCTCAGGCCATTTCAAATTGCATGAAGAACTGCATTCATGTATTTAGTATTTTCTTTCTTCTACATCTTGAGAAGAAACTCTTAAATTTACATTCACCGCCCACCTCATCCCTGCAAACACACGCACAAATAAGGCAACCTATTATCCAATAACATAGTAAGTCCACATAAAACACACAGCTTCTTTTATTAGCTTACTTGGAAAAAGAAGGAAGGAAAAAAATGTTTTATGCAACAAGAAACACATTATTCTCTATGAAAATTGAGTAACTGATAATGGGCATTTGTTCTACCCTTTCAAACGCTACCTAAGCAGATATTTATGCACAACCACAGAGATTACAGATTCCTTCAATAGAATTGCTTTAAGTATTTTAGAGGTTCCTTGGGTTTTTCCAAGACATTTCACTAAAAATGGATTCTGCTAGACATTGGCACATATAGAAAATTATATCCTTTCTCTCACGCAATTTAATGCAATTCCCATTTAATTTTTTCACCCATGGTCCCCAGATCCTTTCTGTTTGTTTAATTAATTTGACTATAATTGTTCCTTCTTTGTATCTTAATCACAAATCAGATGTACAGTGTTTGCTAACAGCTGTGAATAAAAAGAGTAGCCCATACTTGAAGTGTTATGTATGTTTTTCTTGATAGTTTAATTAGAAGGGGTGAATAATACTCTATTTAATTCATCAAGTAGGACAATTAACAATAACTTTGATCTTTTTTGTTTGACAGCAAAAATTTGTTTGATTACAGAACTGAATATAATGTAGCCAAATCGCCGCCAGTAATTCATTTCAGATAGTCAATTAAAAATCCTGTGTGTTCAGTACACAGGCAAACAATGAACAATAGGGCAAACTAATCAAGGCATGATTAAAAAAAAAAAAAGCCATGCTCTAGAAATGTGGGATGTCAGTGGCGGAATGGGAATGGCTAACAAGGGCGTATATTATAGTGCCAGCTAAAGATACACTGGCTTGAAGGGGGGTTTATTTCTTTTTCTGTCTTGAGAACCTTCAAGGGACGGCCAAGCTGGGAACAGATTGGTGAAGATTCTGTGACTACAGTACCTGTCATGTTGTCTAGTAAGATATTTTAGTACCTTGGATGCTGTCAGTTTGCACATAAAATGAAAATTCCCTTTAGAGATGGATCAATTGGCTGCATTTCACTAAAATAAATGGGTATGGTAAAGTCCTTACATTACTATTGCATTTTGAATAGCTTGGAAGGAAAAAAAAACAAGAGTCAGAGGACTGTGAAACCTTATAAACGAGCGGGTTAACTGTGGCATGAGCTCTCATAGACCTTGAGAAAATGTTAGAGAGGGGTGTGTCTGTCTGTCTGTCTGTCTGTCTGTGTGAAAGAGAGGGAGTGAGACAGAGAGAGAGAGGGGGGGCGGACGGGGCATAACTAGGGCAGAGCCTGAGGAGCACAAGCCCTGAGGGCTACGCCAAGGCGGCACTTGACTTCCCTTCAGACTCCTTCCTAGTTTCGGCTCTGCCGCTCAGGCTCCATTGTAGTTTCATCCTCAAGGGGAGCCTCCACAGGAGAAGGAATGGGGGTGCGCCCAGGAGGGGGGATGGAGCCAGGATCTGGCACTTAGGTCAGATCCTAACCCCGCTCCCAGGCAGCCTAGTCTAATCCCAGACTGCTCGGATCTGCGCCGCTTCTTAGGTGGCACAGTTCCAAGTAGTTCATTTGGGCCACAGCTGCATTACCCAGGGGAAGGGGAGTCAAGGAATCGATTCCTCTTGCCCATGTCTCACCACAGCCAACCCTAATCCTGTGCAGGATAGGATTGGGCTGTTACTGACCTAAAGCCATAAGTGTTCTCTACATTAACAGCTCAATCCTAAATAGGTGACGTTTTAAAGTAAACACATGGAGGAATAGGGAAATATAATTCATCAGTTGGATACGATCACAGGGAACTATGTTTAGGATTCAGCTTACAGGTGCTATTAAATTGTACTTTTTGTACTATTTAAAAATGCAGCAAACAGTTTTGACTGGCACAGTGCTACTGTGAATTTTATTTGTAGCTGATGCTATTTAACCTTTCGTTTTTGGATGCAGCCCCTCACATTCAATAATTATTCAATTATTATGAATAAAACTTTTGTTACATTTTTTTTATTTAACAGTCTACTGAAGACCAACAGTCCAAAAGAAGCTGTTTATAGTAGTTACTTGCAGCGTACAAAAAATAGTGTGAATTTTTTTTTTTTTACCTTTAGTTAAGAATTACAGTCCTTAGGGCGCAATCCAAACACACCCTTGGGCCAACACAAGTCCCTTGCACCAGCCCAGGAGGGTTGAAAACATGCCATAAGGGGCCCGCCTCTCCACCCCTTCACTGCCCCATTCTGTCCACCTCGCCTCCATTCTGCGCACCCCTACCTTGTTCAACCCTCTCTCTACCTCCCTCCAATCCCCTGCATGAGTTTACCTTCTCCAGTGGGTTTCTGTCCGTCCACAGATGCATCGGAGTCCTCAGCAGCTTTCCTGCCAATGGACCCACTGCGCTTACTGGCGGAAGCTGTTTTACAACATTCATAAAGCAGCTTCTGTCAGCGTGCTAGTTACAGGGGAAAGGGATAGTATTAGACCACAAATATTGGGAATGATCCAGTCCCACTCAGCTATAAAAGAAGACGGCCATACAGGGAAGGGGAGGGAGGGGGAGGGAGGGAAGAGGACTCAATTGAGCCTGATGCTCCCTTCACATGTGTTCAGTTACACCCCTTCCAACTTAGAGGAGGCCTGTGCTATTATTATAAAATTTCTATGAAATTGACTGTAATCATTTCTAACAGCATTAACAAAAATTTATAAGTGCCCATTTTTTCTAATTTTTACATGTTCTATGTTTTACATGTTACATGTTCCCATCCCTGACAGCACCCCTCCCATCCCCAACAGCGTTGCTGCCTTCTCCTCCCCTGTTAAAAGGGCAGGGTCAAGTGCTTCTCTCGTGACTCACCAGTTTGGGAACCCCTGCTTTAATATAAAGTGGACAAAGAAGAATGGAAGTACAACTGGCACTGGGCAAAATGCAATTGGATCTTCTTAGGACAATATTTGGAGATTCAGGAAAAGGAACTGAAAGTGGAATTTTTCTGTGGTTAAACATATGACAACCTTTTCCACTATTGAAAAGCCCCACGTGAACAGGGATCCTGCCTGACGTGGTCCAGCAAACCGTGGACAAGTGCATCTGCAGTTGACTGAGAACAGGAAAAGGCCCAGCATGGTCTGAAGTCACTGTGACACACAAGTTAATAAGCACTCTGAATCTTCTGCAAAACAGCCATGGAAATACACACCCTTGGCTGGACCCAGATTTATGCATTAGGCATCCTTGATTCATGCTAAAGCCTCAACCTCCCCTCCCCTTCCCATCATTTTTTAGCCTTATTGTGACAAAATAATTAAGATGATTTGCTTGCTAATAAAAAATTTTCCCCACCCCCATTCATGCAAATTACTAACTCACACATATACAGCACAGCAACGACTTTATTAAGAGCAGCTCCATCATTATTTCCTATGCTCAGATCACACAATTTTCCAGGTGCAACACAACTGATTTAAGTTGTAAGACAAAACAAAAAGTAGGTTTATTGGATATAGTGTATATAAAATATTCAATATATAAAATATTCAGAATGCCAGATGCAAGGGAGGGCACCAGGACGCAGGTCTCTTGTTGTTTTGTGTGCTCCCTGGGGCATTTGGTGGGCCGCTGTGAGATGAAGTTGGACGAGATGGGCCTATGGCCTGATCCAGTGGGGCTGTTCTTATGTACCCTCTGATCCTTGCCTGTATTCAAAAGAGCACTAAATAACAAGCTCAGAAAAGTCTGTCATAAGCTTGGTAATAGAATGGCTGGGCAGATTACCAAACTTCCTTCAACAATTGATTTGGGTTAAATTTGTTTGCTTCTGTCCTATCTTGTACTCAACATATTGGGTATTCTGTTATGTCTTGAACCCATCTATATCATGTACCAAAGATAGGCAGCAGATTTGTGCACAAACACATAACAATATGAACACATCAGAAACAATAAGAAAGATGGCAGCATCACTTGGGCTCTCTGACTCTTACAAATAGGAACGTGAAACAAAGGAGTTAAGCAAAACAAGCTTTTGCCTAAAGCAGTGGTTCCCAAGAGTTTTAGCACTGGGATCCACTTTTTAAAATGCCACTCTATCAGGACCCACTTAGCTTTACGAGCCTAAAAAAAAGTGATTCACTTTTCTAACCACTCCAGTCTCTGTTTTTAGCCTTTACTATTGTGGGGGGGGGGGGGGGCATTGTCTTCTAGAGTGTTTGTTGATCTCCATGCTCATTGGATCAGGGCCCTTCTGCTACAACCTTAAAGGCTGCTGCTGCTGCCGCCGCCGCCTGATTTATGAATGCCAAGGGATGTGACTACAATGGTGATTATGCAACAGTGCTTCTCTTCCCCAAGTAGCAGCTTGTTTAACCCTTGATGCACACATCCTAAACTGCTTTGTCAGTTTCACCACCCATCAAAAATTGGGTTGCGACCCACAGAGGGGCTTTGACCCACCATTTGGAACCACTAGCCTAAAGGACTACAGTGCACCCTTCTCTTTTTACATACTCACAAGCTTGTGAAGCATGTTGAACTTAGTAAGTTGAAATTATGGGGCAGTACACAGAGTTCCTACACAGATGCCACTGCCACGGGGTACATGTGTCCTGTAACATGCATATGTATGTGTTTAAAGTGTGCATGTGTGTTTTGCTCTGTGTAAATCCATAGGAGAAGCTGTGAGTGATGATCTGGTTCCATCGTATATTTATGTAGCAAAACAGAGCGCCTGGGGTTGGTGCAAGGTTCTTTTTTTTGGTTGGTCTACCCCTATGGATTTTCCTATATAAGTAGAAAACACACTGTGGTATGATTCACCACTGCTGAATGAAGTGTGTCTGAGGTTTGTCTGGCCCCTGGGCAACAGTGGGGCAGAGGCAATGTTAGGAGAAAGGGCAAAGTCGTCTCGTGAGACTTGCGATTTGTCCTAACAAGTTGGCTATAAAAAACAGATTTGATGGCAAGGATTGGTGTAGGAGGTAGCAGTCCTGAATGATGCAGGTCATAAGTGGTGCCTTGCAGCCCATTTGTAAAGGAGTGCCAAGATGCTGTGGATGCTGTGGCAATGCAAGACAGTGTGTTGCTATTATAACACACTTTAAAGGAGTGGGACTAGCAGACTTGTCAAACCGTAATAGTGGAGAATAGGAGTTTTTTGGCACAATTGGAGGAGTACATTATACAGTTAGCAAAAAACAAGACAGGAACACAACAACCCTCAAAAGAGTCCAGCATAGGGTGACCAGATGTCATAACTGCAAAAGTGGAGAAGGCACCCCTAAATGTAGGACATCCAAGAAAAATGTAGGGCATGACAAATAAAAGCTAAAAACGCTCATATATTGATTTCAGTTGGTTAATTTAAACACTATATAATTATTATTAAATTTAAAACTACATTACATATATTTTATTACATATAATTTATTAATTACAAGAAGGCTATGCTCTGTCTGTAGGGGCCCACTCACAAGGAAAAGGTGGACTCTTAAGTTCTTTTCCAGGACACGAGGTTAAAAAAGAGAGCATGTCCTAGAAAAAGAGGACATCTGGTTACCCTGGTCCAACAGCCTCTCAAAATTTAACAAAGTTACAATGTACAACAAGTCTGAGCATTCATAGGCAAGACTTACTTCTGAGATACACTACTGATGTCTGGCTGATTCATACATGGAGGATATCTTCCCTTGCTGTTTAATCACCTTTAATAAGAACAGAGGTCTTTGTGCCTAGGGAAGTAGCCCTCTCTGGTGCAATCTGCTCACCCCCTTTTCACAAAGAATAGACTTCATGAGAAGTCTCCGCACATAAGTATTTATGTGCAAAAGTTCTGGTTCTCATTAAAGGTTATATGCATGGAAAGGGAAAGCCCATGGGCCAATGCTTTTCACGCATACCCTGCAGGGAAAATCCACATACACAGAAGTACACTTCCAACCATTAACACACTATACTTTGCAATATGTCCCTATATTTACTGAAATTGCATTGCTTTACACTAGTATTTGAGAGAGAGAGAGTTCAGATAGATAAAAAAGGTGTGTTTTTTTTTTATCTTGAACATGAATGAGCTGGCAAACCCAGGGAAAAGGGTAGCCACAATTACAAAGACAAAACGCAGAATTGTATTGACAGTGCAAAAAAATAATTGGGCAACATCTGATAAATGACCAGACTTGTGCTAAAAGCTGTATGTGTGAATCTGCATTTAATGCATCTCCATGTACAATTGTATTTTTTTTAAAAAAAAAAAGTTCAACAAATCTATATTACATTTCTGCTGTGGACTTTGTGAGCCGTTTGTCTAGAAGAGAACGAAGAAATGAATACACAACCTTGTCAAAGGATAGAACTCTTTGTTGTCAGTGAGAATCCAGATTGTGGATCAGGATATTATGAATGCCGTATAAAGAGCTCTGCAAACTACCCTCTACTGAGCAGGAACTAATGAGAGATGAATGAGCACATGTAATTGAACAAGCAGACAGAAAGAAAAGAAACATCCTAAGAGAAGCAGAAATGTGATCAAGAGGGCAAAAATCACAGCAAACATCTGCAAGATGAACAAACATGCAAGAGGAAAAAGAAATGGCTGAGATAGCATGAGGCTACCAAAAGTGCCTGCATTGATTCATCTATAAATGCTCTGCAATGCTCTGAATGCTCTGCAACAGTACACAATGTACACTGCGCAGCTGAGACAAAAGCAAACAGCACAATCCTGTTCACGCATACTTAGGAGTAAGCTCCATTGAACACAGTGGGACTTCCACATAAACACGTAGGATTGCACTGTAAATATTCTTTTTTGCCTGACCTGAATCAGAGCATAGGATTCTATTTATACAGTGAGTTTGGGGCTACTCTGACAGTCCTCTAAATAATGTATTACGAGCTTTTGTCAGCTAGTTTTTACTGCCCAAAGATGGGGGAAGATGTTAGCTTAGTATTCATGTTCAAGGCGGATCTTAGTGCTATCACCTAATTCACTAAAAAAAAATATAGGCTGTGGTCAGAGTGTAGATGATCCAATCACCTTGCAGAAATTAAGCAGACCTACATCTGGTCAGTGCCAGATGGATTACCATTGTGGATCCTAAGTATGATGTCTTGAGTCCCATGATGAAAAAGGCAGGATATAAGTGGAATGAATTTTTATGGTTTTTTGTACTTACACTGTTGCTCACAGAATTAGGCTATCTCAAAGGTAACGTTTGGGTTGAAAACCTGAAAGACACACACTAAGGACACAATCCTAACCAGGTCTACTCAGAAGTAAGTTCTATTTTGTTCAATGGGGCTTACTCTCAGGAAAGTGTGGTTAGGATTGCAGCCTGAATGTCCAAAGTATGTCAGTCTAAATCCCAAATGCAGATTGAGCATCTTGCTTTGACAGTATATAAAATCTTATAATTCTAGCTGCATCTAACCAAGATACTGTATATCAGAGATTCTTGCTCCTTTAGCACTGGGACCCACATTTTAGAATGAGAATCTGTCAGGACCCACCAGAAGTGATATCATGACAGGAAATGACATCATCAAGCAGGAAAATTTTTAACAATCTAGGCAGAAATCCTACCCATGCTTACCCAGAACTAAGTCCATTTACTAAAGTATAGATCTGTGACATTTCCCCAAATGCAGTCACATACCATGTAGCATCAAGTCTAATATATTAAACATAAAATATTGAAATGAATGGGGACCCACCTGAAATTGGATTGCAACCCTCCAAGTGGGTCCTGACCCACAGTTTGAGAAACACTGGTGTATATAGTTCAGGCCCGCAATGCTAGAAGGACTGCTTGCTTCCATGTGAGCTTCAGTGGCTGACCCTGGGGTAGGGGCAGGGTTGGGGAAGCAAAAACCCCAGGTGCTGCACTCGCGCACTCTCCACCACTGCCGCCTCCACCCTCCCGCTGCACCATCCCACCTGCCCGTTGAAGCCATTCTGCAGGCAGGCAAACCCTGCATGGTGCTTGGCAGCACGCGAATAGCCTACTGAGGGTACTCACGTGATCTTAAGCAATACTGCCGGTTTCATCATGATACTCAGTGAGTATCCCAGGGAGGAGGGGTGTGATGGAGGGGGGCAACATGTCGCAGACCTGCGCCCCAGGGTGCAATGGGGACAGGTCAGTTACTGGTGAGTCTATCCACCCATTACAATCTTCAAGGGAAGTTCTGTGTGCTGATGACACCTGAGGATAAACTGGTTTGCATGCAGGACAGGGCCTTCTGAGTGGCTGATCCTTAGGACTCTGACATTCTCTTCCCCAGAAGTACACGCTGCTCTATCTCTCCTGACCTTTAGACACATGATAATCTACTTGTTCTGCCTGGCCTCTGATCCTGATCTGATGCTATTCTGGTGCTTGTGGATATTTTGGGTTCATAGCCCATTTTTATGATTGTTCCTTTGGCTTTGATTATTTTATTACTTGTTTTTTTTTTTGCATTTATAGTTCATTGTATGCATCTTTTAACTACGGTGTTTATTTTGGGAACACTCTGATGAAAAACAGATTGTTGTTGTTGTTGTTGTTGTTGTTGTTGTTGTTGTTGTTGGTAGTAGTAGTAGTAGTAGTAGTAGTAGTAGTAGTAGTAGTATTTCAATTTACATCCTGCCCTAACATATGGGCTCAAGTTGGCTTAGGCTGGAATCCTAAATACATTTATTTATATGGGAGTAAGCCAGGGGATTTGCACAATGGGATTTGCTTCTGAGTAGACTTGCATAGGATCATGCTGTTACAGTATTTTCTACACGTGAGTAGTCCTCTCAAGAGATTAACAATCTTAAAGAAAAAAAATGTGGTTTGGGGGATTAAAAGATGCCAAATGAACTTTAAAAAATGACATTAGAAACAGTAATTAATTGATTAGAGTCATTATTCTCTAATCATGGCACCACAATGTCTTAGGATGCAGTAATAAGACTGACAGAAAGCTCCTTGAAATGCTAAGAGTCAAATAGCATTGGACAAATAGAAGGCAATCAATTCTGGTCTACAACTATGAATGATGGCGAGAGCTAATGTTCATGAAGCAGAGGAAAACTGCTTGGGTTCAGAAACTGCTGCATTGAAATGCTGCTAACAAAAGTGAATTTTCATATATGTGGCTAGACAACAAGAAATGAATTTAATCAAACTACTAGACATTTTATTAATCATGTAATTTGGTCCTGAGTGATTTTTTTTAATTGAATAGAAGCCACAAATGACCCCAATCTGGATCAGGACCATGGCAGGGGTGAAGGTTTAAAGGTCCCCTTTTCCCTTGCTACAGTCTCCGTGCAGATCATGCACACACATGCACCACAGCTACTATTTACATTTAAAACACACACAGATCACAATCCTATGCTTGTCTACTCAAAAGTCCTATTATCTTCATTTGGGCTTACTCAGTAAAAGTGTGCATACAATTGTGTGTGTTTGCACACACACCCTGAGGCCACTATCAAGACAGACATCATACTGTATTTAGTTTAGCCCTCATATTGCCTCTGATTGCCTTTCTCACACAATTTCTATTAGTGCCTGATCATCATTAACAGGGAAAATAAAGCAAGAGAAGCACTTGTGATGTGAATGAAAATTCTTGCCAATGTAGGTTTTGCATTTGCTTTTTAAACAAAATTGAAGTAAAAACAGCTTTAAGGGTCTTGTATGCCCTTAGAAACAAATGCAATAAGCCTCTTTTTCCATTTTCAGTGCAAGCTAAATACACAGTAGTTATCAACTGCAAGGCTCATATCTAACCACAATTTAAGAAAAAAGTCCCTTCTTAAAATATAGGTTTTTAAAGTCTTCATTTCCATGCCTGTCCCACAGTCTTCCCTTCCCTTTTACTTCTTGCTTCAGAAAGCAGTGTTTGCTGTAACAGCTCATTTTTTTCATGCAAAATACTGAATCTAATTGCAGAAATATGTCATTCCTTCCTCTACACCACATGGCATGAGTTAATGATGATGAATGAAAGTAATAAAGCCCAAATCTTTTCTGTTTTTCAAACTAAAGCTCTTGTTAAATTACTAGGAATTATAAGCATGCATCTACAATAAGGACACTGCAGAAGGTCAAAGATCTTGCTTCCTGCTTTAGGCCAAATTATTCAACAGGCAGTTTGCCTTGGACCTACAGAAACATTTCTGCTGAGAATGATGGGAGCTACCTATGAAAAGGAACTGAACTTAAGGCTGGAGTTTTCATTAGACAGCCTCTTTCTTCCCCTGTGGAGCACTACGTATGACTCACTGGAGGCCAGAATTTGCCTCGTGCGTCTGCGGAAGCTATTTTTGGATTTTCAGACTTAATCCATTTGGGGAGTTGGGTCCTGATGAGATGTCAGTGGGTCTCTGCTTCCTCAATGCAAGTCTTTATTCTGGCGTATTGAAATATGAAGCAGGCTCCAAACTGGCTTGTGTCTTTTACACCTGTGCAACATGGCAGCGAAATACAGCTGCCAATCTTAATGAAAAGCATTTGGTCCAGGTGCAGGTCAGAGGAAAATTGGCCTGTCGTAGCTACCACTACCATTCCCATCTTGTCCTGTTTAAGCAAACTCTGTTGACCACATGAAGAACCAGTGAACTGAAGGAGCTTCCACATCACAACGAGAATTCTCCATCACCTGTACTATTCTAATTTTTCATCTTTTTTTTTTTTTTTACTCATGCTAAGGCTTCAGAGAAAGAAGCTGCCACCATTCCAGCAGAGTATGAAATTACTGACACGAGAGAGACAAATTAAAAGAGTTTGTCATAAATCACTGCAATCAATGAGACCTATAATCAATAGTACTTACTTACAATTCATTTAGGGATGGATCATCATGGCCTTATCTTCCTGATCTTACTCCAGTTGAATATCTTATATTATCAGGAAGCATCAGATCTCAAATATTGCTACCATGGACCTTCCAAAGCCAGTGCGCATTCTTGTTACAGATCAAACAACAGACCTGAGACTTTCATTTTATGGCACACTGACAAGGTGCTAAAATGGTCATGGCACAATATCGGTTTTTTTGACAATTGACAAGACACATCATGCCACCAGCTGGGAACTCACATTGCCCAATGGCCCTAGTAATATATGACTCTCCCCCAAACTCCCATGGCACATTTTTGGACCATTCATGGTACACCAATGGGCTGCAGCACAGTGGTTGAAAACTGCTACAATAGACAGATAAACGATAAATAACATGGAAGACATCTGAACCATGTGAGACCATGCCATGTTTGGGAATCAGCAAAGCCTGTGAGCTTCTCTGCCTCACAGCTTAAAATTTAGCAGCAAAAATAGGCAAATAGCCCTTCTGAAGTCCATAGCATGAGACCAGGTAAAAATAAAAGTTCCTATGAACCAAATACCTATAAAAAGTACCAAATTTCTCATTTGCTTCTCAACAGTAAATATGTTTCTTGATATTACTGATAATATTTTTGATGTGAGTCCTTCTTTGTTTAAAAAAAATTTTTTTTTTTACAGTAAAGGGAGCAAGATTAGTTTGATCCCGTCACATTTATCTAGATATCATGGCCAGATTTATTGTGTTCTCTCTTCTTCCCACTTTCTGACAGCCTCATATACAGTGCTGGCTTTCTAGTTTACCATATCTACAAACGCAGCCATCTGTTAGAGAAGGATTAAGTTCTTTTCTAAGGCTGCATCCCTGTTTTAAAAAAAACATAGAATGACCAACTATAGCTTTGAACGGCTCGCTGGTAGAGTGGCATCAAGGCATTTTTTTCGTGCTTTTATTGATAGTGCTTTGAAAGAAACCTTTCTTTGGGTCATTGAGAACCATGGTTAATGAAGCGTGACTCAAGACACAAGGATGTGCAAGAAGTTGTGGGGTGTGTGGTATGCGTGTGTGCAGACACTCAGAGATGAAAAAAAGCAAGCACAGTTGCTGCTTGGATAATGACAGCAGAGGATTGGAAAACCTTGAAGGAGTTCTCCAAAGAAAAGACTTGCTTGGATCTAGAAGGGGAGTGGGCCTAGAAGAGGGGAATTATGAAATAGTGGACAAGAGAAAGAAACCTGCTAAAGAGGAGGGCGAGTAACAGCCCAGTCCTGTGTGCCCTGTTCAATGGTGGCATGCCTCCCAGCTAGCTCTGCCATAAAGCACTCAGCACCTGTCACAAAAAGTACTCTGACAACATGCCATTTGGCATTCTACCAGCATTGGCAAAAGAAAGGAACAAAAAGTTCCCTTACCGCGAGGAGGGTTCTGGAACTGCTCCTCCACAGGATGCCATGCACTCTTGGTTGGCATCAGTGCATCGGTGGGAGAGGTTAGTTAGAACTGGGCTGTTTGTTTGATTGTTTAAACCACATTTCCAGACCGTATGGTGGTGATGGGTGGGTAATTCTTGAAATCATGGTGACAGTGTTAGTTGAAGGTGCATCAACCTGACAAAAGAAGGGAAAGACTTCTGGCAAACAAGGTATGAAACTTCGGAATCCTGCAGAGCAATCTTCTTCTCTAGGGCTGTAATTTGCGATGCTGCCTTCTTTTTTTTTACTGCTAGACCTAAGCCACAGACTTTTTCCTTCCTCCATTCTTTTCCATCTTGATTCTCTGTCACCATGTGCCTGGCAAAAATTTAAACGGTTTTTTAAAAAAAATAATGTGACCTTTGAAAGCAAAATAAACTAGAAAAATAAATAGATATCAATTGGGTCATTGTTCATGATTTGCTCTGAGCAAAAACATTTGTTAATGCATCCATCAGATATATGTGCATGGATTATTGAAGCTTAAGTTTTTCTGAATAAACTCATGGCAATTCGGAACAAAGTTATTTACTGCTGCACCTCCACAGACCATTTCCATTTTCATACCTTTTAAAGATGTTGGCCTCTGCTGTGATCAGCAAGATGGGATAACAGGGATCTTTCTTTAACTTGGAAAAGCAGGAAACCACTTACAATAGGAGGATAAACATATTGGAATATCCTTGGCCACTGCTGTCCCTGAAACCAAAACATGGTCACCTCACCTGAGAAAGTTGTCGCAGAGAGGAGAAGCAAATGCCTACCTCCAGCTGCTTTAGGGCCTCTGAGACTGGAGGCAATGAGCTGAAACAGAGAATCTGGAGGCAACCCTGCTGAAGGCCACAGTTATGTGGCCACAGTTGGTGATGAGAGGAATCAAAGGTAAATAGATCTGATAGATCAGGGGTAATGGCCCCTAAACTGGAGATTGTTCGCTAAAGCAGGTAACAGATTTCATGGGCTTGGCAGACCCTAATGAAGACTGATGAGTCAGAGAAAGTCTACCACATCTGCTTCTTCTTAGAAGACTTGGCAGTGGCAAAAGAAATGGATGAGAGCAGTAGAGAAACAAAAAGGGCAGGTGTTGGGGTAGTTGGCTAAAGTGGTAGTTCTCCAAAGTGTACCACGTTTTGATTGTACCTGATTTCAAGAAGTTGAGTCTAATGTACGCAGTAAATTCTCTGTTCAACATCCTGGTTTTATTGTTAATGCCAATAAAGGTTTTGATTTGATTGTACCTGATAGCTTGAGTATACATATAGGTGTCCTTGCAAAAGCACACACTAAGGCTTGAAACCAATAACCACAAAGGAATATTGCACAAAACAATTCTATCCCACGATTCTGCCTCTCTGATGCAAAAGCCACCTAAGCATATCTCAAATAAATAAATACACCTCTCAAATATAGCAGGCACATAGTTGTGCTGATGTAGCTGGCCCTGGAGTGGCTCAAAGTCACCACCACCATCACCACACATTGTGCCTTCCCACTGGTACTAGCGCAGAGAGCAGCACATGCCAGAGCAGGCAGCACATGGGTGGGGGGCAAGGAGGGCAGGGAGGGAGTGCAACAGGGCAGGGGTGGTGGCAGGCAGGGGTGGATGCATCAAGCACAGGAAGGGGTAGAATTGGTTGTGCCAGTGAATGATCTATCTTACTTCTTTTTCCGGGCCTGATCCACCATCACAGATCGACTTAGACATGTACCAGGGATTTAGCAGGTACACCCATTGCTTAGGCTGGAGTTTCTCCTGAGGGAAGGGGACAAATGTCCCCTTTCCTTGAGGAAACTTTCCTCCTGATAAATTTGTACATGGAATGCAGCAAGTTGTGCCTTGCATCGGCATTGGGGAAGCTCTAGAACAGGAGTGCCCAAGCCCCACCCCGGGGCCACTTGCGGCCCTTGAGGCCTCTCAGTGTGGCCCTCAGGGAGCCCCCAGACTCCAATGAGCCTCTGGCCCTCCAGAGATTTGTTGGAGCCCACACTGGCCCAATTCTACTGCTTTCAGCATGAGGGCGACTGTTTGACCTCTCGTGTGAGCTGTGGGATGAGGGCTTCCTCCACTGCTTGCTGTTTCATGTCTGTGATACAGTAGCAGCAGCAAAGGAAAGGCCAGCCTTACT
Source organism: Tiliqua scincoides (assembly GCF_035046505.1). Taxonomy (NCBI): domain Eukaryota; kingdom Metazoa; phylum Chordata; class Lepidosauria; order Squamata; family Scincidae; genus Tiliqua; species Tiliqua scincoides. The sequence goes on along the minus strand of NC_089821.1, from coordinate 141,562,281 downwards.
TTGTGCAGTCTTTTTGTAGACCTTGAGCTATTGCAAGACCTTCATTCAGTCATATAAGTTAATCTGTAATATATTCATTTATGTAAATTTATTCAAATTTTAAATGTAAATTAATTCTTTTTTCTCCCCCCCCCTGGCCCCCGACACAATGTCAGAGAGATGATGTGGCCCTCCTGCCTCCTGCCCTTGGACACCCCTGCTCTAGAAAATTAACAAATTCTACCTTTTATGAATTCTAAGAAAGGGGGAATTCATGTCCACTTAGGGCCAAATGACGTTACATAATTGGCACACTCATGAGCTTAATTGTTGTTTACGGAATCACAGTCATGAGGGCCCTCAATGCGGATCAGGATTGTGATGGTGGGAGAGGGTTAACCTTTTGTCCTACCAGCATCCTGAATTTAATTGCCTCTTGCAAATTAAATTGCTGCAACAGCTAAAAAGGCTGCCCACAAAGCATGTAATAAATACACCAAGGGCAAAGAAGTTGTGACAAATGAGGGAGTGGCTATTGGTTCAAATGTGGCAAAGTGTGAAAGGGAATTTGTTAAAAGTGTGACATACTTTATAGACAATCCCAAAAAACAATTTTGAGCTACTGATTTTGCAATCTGAACAATTTTGCAATCTGATTTGCAAGAGGCATGTTTTTAAACAAATTAAAATTAACTTTTATCTTGATGTGGGTCTAAACCTGTCATATTCCTGCATTCTCATAATGTATTATTAACCACAAGTTAAAATCAGTTGTGGACCTGGCCCCAATGCCACCTGCGAGCACAGGACCGCAAAATGATGCCCTTCGGTTAAAAAATGGAAAATCAGAAGAGCCATTTTTTGGCATATTGAAGGCCTCAGAAGGACTTTCGGGTGCTGGGGAGGCCGCAGGCAGCCTCCCCAGCCCTTAAAAGACCTACTAAGGCATCCAAAACAGACCCCAAAATGGGCCAAAAAACAAAACAAAAAACTGGTGGCAGAGGGAAGGGTTGAGGTGCCCCCCATGGGGTGCTGCCAGGGGCATTTTTTGCCCCCCCCCCAACCTCCTCAGGTACAACAGTGCTTGAAATCATTGCTTTTTGCAGAAAATGCACGATGAAATTCTTCCAATTAATGCTGTTGGAGACTTCCTGATTTTAACCTTCCCCAATCTCCCCCCCCCGCCCTTCCCCAATGCCACAAGTCTTTTGATAACCTTGCAAGTCATAAGAATCCTGACTGCTTTTGGCTGTGCCTGCTTGACTGGGGACATCACTGTTGCACACCCACAGCCTTCGTCTTCCATGAGCCCCCAGCTAGTGGAGAAAGAGTGAAAGGAGAAAAAGCTAGGCATAGGATTCTGCTACACCACTGTCATGAAGTTGGAGAAACATGAATCATGATTTGGCTCCACAGGTACTGAGTTGCGGAGCCTCCATGACGGGCACCCGCAGAGCTCAAAGTTTCGATGAATAGGACTTTATGAGCAGGACTCCAGTGAGTGATGCAACCGTTCCTCAAATGGCACACTGGTAATCATTCAAAAGTAAGGGTCAGCTATGGCACATGAGTGAATAATGTTCACCCAAGGAGTGATAAAAATTCACGCATGAAGTGGAGGAAAATACACATACTCCAATTTTAGACGCATGGATAATCAAAGATAGGGAAGTCCTTGCCACAATGTGATCTGTTATCAGAAACCCTGAAGCAGCTGGATGGCTTCTGAACTTTGGCTCCCAGAATCCCATCTGGTCACAGTGTGCCGGGGATAAAAATTAATTTTCTTGATTTTTTTTAAAATTCAGTCTCTGGATGGCTTTTTTTTCCCCCTGAGCTCTCAGTTTTTAAAAGCATGTTAATATAAAGCCAGAATTTTTTGTACCCCATGAAAGAAATGATCTCCTTTCATGGTTAACAATACAGCTTTGAGTGAATTGCTAAAGAGTATCCTGGGAGAAGAGTCAACATGAGAAAACTGTCTTTGACAATGCCCCAGTGTTCCCTCTAAGTACCTTACTCCTTTTTGTCCACAACAAACATAGGCTAGAGGACCATTGCCCTAATGGAGGCTTTAACGGATATAAGGTATACCAAAGGCTAGCTATTGATTAGCATAACATTAATTTCAAGGGCAAGAAGGATTTGTCATTATTATTTTGCTCTTTGGATTTCAGCACCCATTAGCAGTTGCAATTGTTTTCTGTTCAGTTGCTGAGTAAACTCAAATAATGATGCACTTTCTCTCTGTGATGTTTGTCTCCAACTTGATTCAACAATCTCAGCCAGTCACTTCCTGTCTGGCACGTTGTTTCAGATTGTCAGTATATTTAAATTACAACTATATCAGGAATAGTTAATCATAAGTTTTTTTGTTCTGTATTGTTGCTTTAAATTCTACTCAGCGTTCAACAAGTGCATTACTTTTTGTCTTCTTCTGCTTCCTCCACCCCTTCCTAACAAAAAAATAATCTCTTGGTGCAGGATGAGTGCTCATTCTAGACAGCTTCCCAAACTTATTATATAACTCAGCCCTCCCCAAATGTAGCTGACATAGATTAAGGGTGCAATCCTAACCCCTTCTGTCAGTGCTTTCCAGCACTGACATAAGGGCACTGCAGTTCTGAGGTGAGGGAACAAACATTCCCTTACTTTGAGGAGGCCTCCATGAGTGACACCCAACTGCAGGATGCAGCACATGTCCCATTGGCACTGCTATGCCAGTGCTGGAAAGGAAAATCATAAGGGGAGTTTACCAGAGAAAATCAAATAATTTTTTAAAAATTTATTACAGTCTTTCTTGAGTCTCTTAGACTTAAGCAATTTGGATAGGCAGGCTGACCATAAACTTTTTTTCAAATGGGTTTTTTTTTTTTTTTTGGCAAGCATTATTCTATGAGAGAAATTCATAGAATACTTCATTTCTCCAGAAGTTTCCCTTCCTAGTGCAATTGTTGTCCTGGTTGCACAGCTTTTGCACTTTCCAAGCTTCCACAGGCTACAAAACATGCCTCAGGCTGGTTCTCAGGATGTTATTCATCTTGCCAGTTGACACCACACTCCTCCACTTTTGCCATAGGCTTCTGGTTACCCATCCAAGGCAAGACCTGAGCTGATTCTGCTTAGTTTTTTCAGGAAAGGTGACAGCTCCACCTCCTGCCCTAACATTTGGGTTCTCTAATCTATCCCAAAAGGTCACAGAAAGATGCAGACACAGCACAGATGAAGAAGGGGCAAACAGCCACTAGAAAAGACACTGTATTAGGCTGAATAGGAATAGTCATTTTTCTTGAGCATCACATGAAAAAGTGCCCAGGAAGGAACTGCTGCAAGCAGTAAGTGAGTAAGAGGCTCAACACTTTTTAGCACTTTGATTTAGAACTATGCAACAAGTTGGACCACAGGTCTTCATGCGCATTCCTACAATAAGCAAGGAAGCAGAGGCTTAATGAAAGTAAACACAGAAGGGAGATGATGACACAATGGCAACACTGGCCTTTTAAAACTTTTGGGACAGTGGCAAATGACCTGATCCCTAGGAAAGACTTCTAGGTCTAATCTAAACCATAATCCTCAAACGTTGAAAGCACCTATAGAGCATGTGCAGGGGGTAAAAAAAAAAACACTGCAAAATGGTACATGTATGGTCACATGTACATATAGAGAAACAGCTGTGTGTAAATGTCATGCATGCGGAGCTGAGATGCTGTTTCCTACGCAGAAGGGTGACCAATGACAGTCTGGAGTAACCTCAAGACAGTGGAAGAAAGTCCTCCTCCAAGGCCCTAGCTGCATCACAAAATGAAAAAAAATAAACGGTGAAAGTTGCAAATCCGTCCAACAAAACTATGGTGATGCTTACGCCTGGAGACAGATGCCACAGAGCCGTCAATAATTCACAGGTGTGAATCAGGACACTCATGTGTACTTAGAACACTCTCTTCTCACAACAAGAATCAATAAACTGATGTATCCACACACACACACGTTACTACACATCAAGAAAGGCTCCTCCCTGGCTATTCTGTGCTTTGTAGTATCCACCCTGAATTGGTTCTGAAGCAAGTGTATTAGTAAACTGACCGCAATACCTTTTTTTCCCTCTCCAAACATTGGATGCTTAATAGAATATTTACAGCCCAATTCAGGATCAGGCTGACATTGTATGTGTGTACACGACCTATTCTCATGACTACATTAGCAAACTTCTATTCCCGGAGTTGTCGCCAGATACTGTAGACAGCACTGAGCTGGATGGACCAATGGTGTGACTTTTATATTATGATGCATGTTGTATAGAATGTGTGGGTGAGCGTGTAGAATGTGATTGTTGGAACTGTCGAATATATTTATGCTTGTATCTCAAAGGTGCATAAATTTCATTGTGCTGTAGCACAATGACAATAAAGTTACTACTACAATATATATTTCATATGTTCATCAGTTCCACAGTCCCTAGTGATTAGGATAGTAGTCTGCATATATGCATCAGGCTAGGACACCACATGCATATACATCAATGTAAATCCATTTTGGGCGCAATCCTAACCAACTTTGCAGCACTGACCTAGCCGCAATGCAGCCCCAAGGTAAGGTCACAAACATGCCGTTCTTTGAGGATGCCCCCTTGACTGCCACTGTAGGATGCAGCGCACACCACACCAGCACAGCTATGTGAGTGCTGGAAAGTTGGTTAGGATTACGTCCTTTGTCTGTGAATTTTTTTTGGAGGTCGGTTGGAGGTCAACAACAAAAGACCGAAGGGCCGACTGAAGCAGCGCTGGCTTGACACGCTGCACGGTGACATGAAAATCACCCACCTGCACCCAGACCAAGCCCATGACTGAGAGAAATGGTGACTCTGATCCAAAATAGCGGGCCCAGCCACCACATGGGACAAGCGCTAAAGAAGAAGAAGTCTGAATTTTTAAAAAAATTTTATATACTTTTATTCACATTTATATGTAATTTAGCCTTAAAGTTCTATAACGATGTGTTGTGACTTTGTAATATTAGGTACAGGCAAATATCTAGTACTGTTAATATGGCCTAGTGGGAAGTGGTCTAAAATCAATTAGTTATCATGGCATGAAGGCATCTCAGCTAGAACTGTATAGACATGCATCACGTTTCTGTAGAGCAACCAGGAAGTGATGAGAAGCAATGCGATTCATTTTTATGGCTTAAGCTCCTTTCAATTGTTTGTTCAAAATATAAGCTTAAAATCTCCAAGATAGCTTTGAGAAGATTAATTATTCCTTGTGTTCATTCAAGAGCTCCCATTGAGTCCAAATGTTGAACCGAATATCTAAAAAGGACACAATTAGTTAAGGTAATTAGTATGTGAAATGCCTTAAACCAGTGGCTCTCAAACTCTCAGGGAGTTTGAGAACAGACGTAAATTGTTTCAGGGGAGGAGGGAAGGCGCGACACGATCTCCAGGATCACACTGCTGCCAGGGACAAGGCTGTTTTTTTTCCTACTTACCTACAGCCAGCTCCAGTCTCCTGGAGGATCTGGGGAACCTGCATCCACTTCCCATTTATGTTGCAAAATCAAAAAAAAATTTTTTTTTAAATACTTTTTACAGACATCTGGAGAAGCCTATAGAGGGTCCACAGGTTCCCCGGATCCATCAGGAGGCTGGAGCAGGCTATAGGTAAGTAGAGAGGGGGAAAAAAACTAACCTTGTCTCTTGGGACTGTTGGGACTCTTGGCAGGCCCAGCCATGAGGCTGGCTAAAATGCCAAACACTGACCTGGAGGAGGCAACGAACTGACAAAAGGGGTACCCTGCATCCTGCATCTGCTTGCTGTCGCCTCTACATTGCTGCCTCTTCCAAAGTTGAAGGCAGAGGTGCTCAGACTGGGGTGTCATGATGCCCCATCCTGAGTAGGCCTGCTTCTATAGCCCCTTAAGGAGAGGGGAAAGGAAGAAGGCAACAACCCAACCCCAGGATTGTGCTACTGCCAGGGACAAAGTTATTTTCCCCCTCTCTACTTACTCATAACCTGCTCCAGCCTCCTGATGGATCCGGGGAACCTGTGGACCGTCTACAGCAGTGTTACTCAAACTGTGAGTCGCGGCTCATTAGGGAGGCGCCAGGAACTGAAAGGGGAGGTGTGGGATGACCTCTCACAGTGATACAGTCACACCCCTGGGCAGAATACGAGCCCAACTTCTGACCGTCTCTGCGCTTTTTTTTAAAGCAGAAGAAATGGGAGTTGCTCAGCTGCGAGAGTGGCTGCCGCCGCCCCGCCCTCTTCTCCCTCCACTTGGAGGCTGCATGTTGTTTGCAAAGCTCTTCCACTCCAGCCCCCATCTGGCAAGTGCCAAGCATGCTCATTTTGCAGTCCTTGTCCTTGCTGACCTTCAGAAAGAAACCATCCTTGATCCTTGTCTGGTTGGTTCCTAGTTCCCAGCCTGGGATCATTTCTCATCAAAGTGAAATCTCTCTTTTCAACCCCCTCAATCTTCCACTCTCCAAACCTTCCTGCTTTCTTCCCCCTTAAAGTTGTTTCCATGCAGTTGGCAAAGGGGGGGGGGGAGAGAGAGAGAGAGAGAGAAGCACACACTTTACTTGGCCAGGAGCAGAAAAAGGGTACTGTTTTAAAAGTGATTTATTAATCTTGTTGTTTGACTGAAGAGGAAAGGCTGTATTTTTAAAGTGATGAATCTTGCTGTTTGAAGGGAATACTTAGCCATTGATGAAGTGATTGTCAGCCCAATCCTATCCACACTTTCCTGGGAGTAAGTCTCATTGACTCTAATGGGACTTACTTCTGAGTAGACATGCATAGGCTTGAGCTGTGCATCTCCTAGTATAGGAGACAAATCAGCCTCCTAACCAAACCCTTATCAGCTCTGATATATTTTCATGGTCTATTTTTGTTTTCCCCACCAGCTGCTGGAAAAATTTAATATAATTAAATTAATAAAGGGTTTAATCCTATCCAAGGAGAATGGGAGAAATGACTAGTTGGATTGGGGTCCACAGGGGTGCGTGTGTGCAATGTTGGTCAGACTGGTTGTTCACAACGTTCATTTGATAAAACAATTCTATTGGTATGCTTACAAAGTTAAAAAAATGAGTCTTCCTGGACCAGACAAAATCTACCTACTCCAGCATCCTGTCTCCAACAGTGATCAGCAGCTGATCATTTATAAAGCATGTATATTGCTGTGTATTAATAATATATTTTTAAGATCTGCATTTAATTGATGATATGATTAATATAATTAATATTTATATAGTTAATATTTCTGGCCACTTCCTGTTTAATGATGTCACTTCCAGCCCTCAGGAACATGATAGGAGTCATGGCCAACAGCCACGGGGGTCAAGGGAGCCACTGGCCGAAAAAGTTTGAGTACCACAGCTCTACAGTCTTCTCCCAGGCCTGCCACCCATCCAGCTGCTTCACCTGGCACTCCGATCCTTGTCTCGTTTGCTGAAAGTGAGCAAGAGGGTGATTAAGGCAGTGGCTATTTACTACCTCCTCGAGGTGAATAAATATTATTTATTTATAAATTATTATGCTTGAGGGTCAGGTGTACATATATTCACTTATTCCTTCTGAATTATAGCCTACTGTACTACTTTTAAAAATTCTGCCAGAATTTCTGTGTGACATTTCAGCGACCTGCTTATCTTCAAATGATGAATTCTATCTTTATAGAAGAATCAGTTCTCATGTGACCATTAATTTCAAAAGCAAACAACAAGAGTTCCACATAACTAGTATAGTGTTTTTCTAGGCCACAGTGACCCAATACTGTTAGCCTGATCACCCTGTGGCCTTACATGCCGCTCTGCAGAAGACCACCCAGTGGCAAAGCAAAAGCTTGCTGAAATCCTTGGTGCTAAAATTCAGTCAGAAGTAATTTTTATATGCTGAAAATTTTTCAAGCAAAATCAAAACACAACAGATCTTATCATTTTAACAAAAGTTTACTATCCTCCATGTAAGAATGATTTTTTTTTTATTACAGTAAACAATTTGTGGTAATTGTACTGAGTGTTTGGGCATAGAATCTACAGAAAAGGGGGGGTTTACAAGTGGTGATGCAGTTCAAAAATGTGTTAAGCCCATCTCATGACTGGCCATACTTATATCTGTCAAAAATGCTACTGATGGAACTAAAGTTCAACAGCTGGACATCTGGTTTGCACAGCTGTTAAGCTTGCCCATATGGTCATAGATGTCAGTTCCTATTCTGGATTCTTTTCTAGAAGAGGACACAGTGGAGTGCTCTGCTTGGTACCTCTTACAGAATAATACTGTCCAAATGGTCAATGCTGTTACGTATGCTGGCATTATAAAGCACATCAATCCAACCCAGCAGTCACCAAGGTTTACCATGACACTAACATCTTCCCAAGAACATCTGTTAGAAAAAGTGTGTCCCCTTAAATTGCTTATGATGAAATGGCCTTGTGTATTTTCAAATAATATCGCAGAGAGAGGAGCAAAGATATAAGAATCTATTTAAATCTTAAAAAAAAAAAAATCCTAAATACCAATGCGATTCTTAAATTTTTCATTGCTAATGCAAATAAAAGAAAATGTTTTAGAAATGTATGTTCCACTGAACAAATATAGGATCTGATCCTTCAAGAAACTTAGATGGGAAAACAGCACTGATCATTATCCCACCATACAAATGTCAGTACTGTACCCATACTTATAAATACATGGGCAAATACTAAGGGGGGGACACATACTGTATTGTGGTTATGTTAATACAGTAAGATCCAATCTTTTAGTTGTCTGTTGGGAAGTTTCATTATCACTGTACAGTCATTTATAAGAAATGTAGTTTGTGCAAAGTGTTTTGCTTACTCAGAGGCAAAAAAATGTTCAGATAAAAACAAAAACAAAAGTGTGTGAGTATTGAAAATACTACCTCATACACAGCCATCTTCACTTAAATATATTACAATGTTTATATAGTCATCTGACATTTTAAGTTCTAGAGAATTTAGCAATGTGGTGACAATTTACTCTTTTCTTTTTCTCCTTCGTTAAAAAGAAACCACAGTCTTCTCTTTGGTCAAGGCATTTCACTAATTTGCTGGTCATTCAGAAGATATTTTTATACCTAGCATGTAATATTATACACTTCAGCAATTGTGATAGCTCCCAAAATAATTCCAGACTCAAAAATGAAGGCTGGGAAGCTAAACAGCAATTAAATACTTTAAATAATTCCACAAAAGTAGGACCACTGATAAATAATTTATCCTCTTTGATTTCATCATATATCTACCAAAATCTTACACATCACTCCTGCTAAATGTTTTCAAACAGGGGAGGTTCTAAGGGGCAAACATGTTAGTTAGTTGCTGACATGGAAATCTCACATGAGTCCTGTTTACATTAAACATGAACTTTAGCATGAAGTTTTGGTAGTGGTGATTCTTTTGGGGAAAGGCACTTTGATGTTCCAAACTGTATAACAATGGCAGTTGTTTCAGATTTTAACAGCCTGAGCTCAGAGCCTCCAAAAGGAATTTTATCAGAGGTACAAAGTTTTTGGGGGGCCCAAAGTAAGAGGGGGTGAAACAGAGTATGGAAAGGGCGACAATGGGAGGAGGCAGAATGGGACAAAAGGGGCAGAACAAAGCAGGGGAAAGGGTAGCAACAGCCAGAATAGTCTTTGGAGCCCAGGTCTACCTGCCTGTGCAGCATAGACAAGATTCATCCATAACAATAATATGGAAAACGAAACTCACTTCTCTCTAAAAATCTTTTAAATATAGAAAATCATTGTGGAAAATTAGAATCATCGTATTTGGGCTCACACTAGAATGGGAAGTGTCCTGTGTGTCCCAAAACTTACTTCTGCAGCAGCTGTAGTCCCACAGCTGTGTCCCTGACCTCCTATACACTTCTTCATGGTAAGCAGATCCACAAACCAAAGAGCTAGTGTAGCAGGCCAGTTTCCTGCATGGAACTTGCCTACCTTTGTCCATCCTCTGTCTGTCACTGCCTATGTTTGCCCTTGAAGCATATTGCATTTAGTTTGGCTCTGATCTTGCATCAGCAATCAGAAAAATGGAGGGCAGACTGGGGAGAGGCACATACACAATGGATTATGCAACACATTGTGCGAATGTGTATGTTGTTGTTCAGGTTGAACAATTCATTCTGCCTTCTCAATGAAGGTGTTTTAAATAGTTTTACAAATTAGGAGATGTAGAGAATGTAGAAAACAGGGAATGAAGATTAGGGACTAGGGCTGTGGTTCTCACACTTTTAGCACCACGACCCCCTTTTTAGACTGAGAATCTATCATGACCCACCAGAAGTGATGTCATGGCCGGAACTGACATCATCAAGCAGGACCCACAGTTTGAGAAACACGGGGCTAGGGGATTGATTAAGGCCACGTCAACAGTGCATATAAAAAAAGAATATAGATTCACACATCTTTTCCAAATTTACATTTCTTAACTTTGACAAATCAAGTGCCATCTTGCACTCTAAACCCATTTCACTGGGTAAATGTAGATGACTACTTTGCCTAGTGGAAAAGTTGTCCAAGCTTGTCCAGCAGTACAGATGATCATGACTGTCTTAGTAGTACTTTGTAGTTATTGCTGCTGCACCTCTAGACCAGACTAGTTCTGTTGCTATGGAATGAGGATTTCTTTTTTCTTCACTACGCTTCTGACATTGCTGCAGTGTTTTCTTATACATCCAGAACCTTTGTTAAGAATAGGAGATGGTTGATTTGTCCTCATACTGATGGTCATGCAGTACAATCCTATGGTGCCTGTGCACCAGAGGAGTGCATGCTGTGCTGGCAAACACTACTGCAGAAGCAGTCTCAAAAGCACCATAAAGCATTAGGAAATTTTCTTAACATAAGCATTGCTTTTTAAAAATTTAATCAGCTGTTACATGCAAGAAACCTTAGATAGCCATTTTCTTGAAATCTAAGAAAATACGAGAACATATTCAAAATACATTTCCAAACAGGTATAGCATTGTCTAGAAAGCTACTGTTTTTCACCCTATGTGTACACACACAAAGCCAAGATGGTTGCAAAGTTATTCAGAAGAAAGATATCATATCTGCAGGAAGCATAAACTACCCACAGGCATATTTACTCTGCCACTTGCTAAGTCCATATTGCCTTGTTTATTAAGTCTTCTACAAACCTGAATACCATTTTGTAGCAAAAACAAGTGCATGTATCCATGCCAGGACTTTGTGGCCTATCACTAGCTTGAGCATCAACAGGCTGTTTCATGACAATACTGCTTAAAAGCACATAAGGGAAGCTCTGCTGGATCAGGCCAACAGCCTCCTATATCCCACAATAGACCAAGAGCAGCCTCTGGAGGGCCCACAAACAAAAAGAAGAGAAAGAGGGGTAGAGGACATACTTCTACCTATCAAAGCTCCCTGGTAACTGTTGCTGAACCTGGAAGTGTATAGTCATCGTTCCTGGCAGTCACTGATAGACCTGCCCTTCATGAATTCGTTCAGTCCCCCTTTAAAGCTATCGTGTCTATGATGTTATGTTTTTATGTTGATGTGCAGCTGTATTGGTTGTGATCATCTTTATTGATTTTGCCATTATGAATTTTACGGTTGCATTGATTGTTAATTGTATTGGTTTTGTATCTTGTGTGTATTTTGATCATGTAATGTACATTGCTTTGAGCATTTTAATGGAGAAACAGTGGATAAATAATAAAAAAAATACATATACTCAACTGAACTAAGGCGATTCTTTTAAAAGGTAATCTGAAAGATTGAAACTATAGCTCAATATGGAAGGGTTTGAAAAGCTGTGCATGCCAAAATTCCCTCTTCTGTACAATGATTAACGGTATAGGCACTTTGTCCTATACCCTGATGCTCTGTGCTGGCTGAATGCAGTTAGGGTAACTATTAAGCACTCTTCTGAATGTGGATCCTGAAATGCACCAACATTAGGGATCCATGCCAGTGTACAGCTGTACTAGCTAAGATTGGGGCAAATTCCACTGATAGAAGGGTCAAAAATGGATGGTGAGCCATCTCTCACCAGTTTTATTAGCAAAAATGGGGACAAGTAAAAACATTTCCATGGAAGTCAAATGAGCCCTTTCCACACCACTTCCACCTACTTTACCTCTCCAACAGCAGTATAAAATAAAATTTGGACCATCTGACTTCCATTGCACAAAACGCTTTGTGCATTTAACAATGCTGCTTTCAGAAACCACACCATGTGAGATACCAAGCTCAATGCCTACCTGCTCCCTTTCAGAGCAAAACCAAACACTTACAATGCCCTGTGCAAGGACATACAGGAAAACAAGATTGTTATACGGGGTCCTTCTTGCACACTGAAATCCATGCATTTTGAAAACCTATGAAACAGTTTCAGTGTACAGATAGGCAGCTGGTTTCATGCAGTTCTTTGGCTTGCCAGGCCCGCCTGCTTGCTAGTTTCAGCAACTGCTTACAAATGCAATGATATATAACTACACACATATATAAGCAACAGAGGCCATGCAAGCCTAAATACCTAAACTCATCACCTAAATACTATGTCATGGCTACATGAAAACCTCCGAAGACCTATAGATAGCAACTGCTGTCACTGGAAATCTGAGCCCTTGCTAATTCCAGTCTGTCACTTCTCTACTTTCCTCTTGATTTACTAATTCAGTCCAATCCTGGCAAACTGATGTGGATGGAGAGGAATGACTGTCCACATTGCTTACAAGCCTGCAAAATGCCCAGGGCTCACCACTATCTCAGATATCTTGGATACCTTCAACTCATTTTGACTTGCAACACATTAAGAGAGGTCACAGAGGCTGCTGAGAATATCCTTTGGTCTCTCACAGTTGCTGAAACAAATAAAGATTGTTTCTTTATTTCAGTCCTTGCAACCATTAGGCTGAATGGTGCAATTAAGAGGGAGGCTGGGTAATTGTCTGGTCGTGCTATGCTGGTGCTTTGGTGACATTGCTAAAATATCAGTGTAACTTGGGCTGCAACACTATACCCACTGATCTAGGTGGAAGTTCCAATGAAGTCAAAGGGAGTGTGCTGTTAGGATCTTGTACTCACCCAATTAAAGAGAAAATAAAAGTGGCAAAACAGGGGGAGGGAAATTCCCCCATGACCATGACAACACCAGCAGTTCATACCAATCAGAGGGCAGCAAACTCTGAACGTCCCCATGCCAGCTCCGAATAAAAGGTTCCATGATGACTACAACTCCTATCCTGCAGGGAACACCACGGGAACAGAATGCCACAGTGGATAAGTCCTTTGTTCTGGTTTCCACCTGCCTCACCACTAAAGGCAGGGACACCCAGAGGAAGGCCTACAAAGAGGACCACAGAGCACAGGTAGACGTACACTTGGGACAGGAGTTCCCAAACTATGTAGCAGGGCCTATGAGAGGAGTTTTATCAGGGGGTACAAAGTTTCTTCTGCGCCCCTTCCCAAAGGGTGAGGGGCAATGGGGGCAGGCAGAACAGGAAGGGGGCAAAATAAGGCAAGGAGAGGGTACTGAGTAGGGAGAGTAATACTGACGGTACAAGACAGCCAGAGTAGTCTTTAGAGCCCAGGTCTACTAGGCTTCTTGATGCAGAGCCCAGGTCTACCTGATCATGCGGCACTGGAAGCTAGATAAAGTAATATGGAAAACCAAACACACTCCTAAGATTCTCTAAAATCTTTGGAATACAAACAATTGATTGCAGAAAATTAGCATCATTGTATTTAGGCTCTCACTAGGATGGACCAAAATGAACTTCTGCAGCAGCTGTAGCCCCACACCTGGGTCTCTGAGCTCCTATACACAGCTTCATGGTTATGGGATCCACAAGCCAGAGAGCTACTGCAGCAAGTCAGTGTCCTCCCAGATTTGACACTGTGTTAAGAAGGTCATGGGTGCTTTCCTGGTCCTGGTGTGCATGGCTTGCAGCAGCAGTTAACACTGCATGCATGTAGTTGTGCCCCAGCATCATGCGCAGGCAGTGAGTTCAGGTGAGAGAGGAAAATGGAAGATCCCAGGAACTTTCTGGGCCCCCTTTTGGACCCAGGTACAAATTACCCCCTTTACCCCCCTCTCCTAGACCCTGCTATGTAGGGCTTTAAAGGAAAGCACCAGAACTTTGAATGGTAATGGGTCAGTAGCCAATGCACCATCTGATCCTGATATGAAGGCACAGGTTAACTCACGACCTATAAGAACACCTGTCCTGACCTAGGGGATTGTTTTATTGCCCCATGTGACTAACAGATCACTCTTCCAAGATGTTCATTTTTAAAATGTATGTGCAAGGACAGCAAATGCCACCCTAAATAGTACATGTCTTTTCAGCACTGCCAAAAATGACTGGTAGGCAGGCAATGTGCAAGGTCAGGGACAAGAAGTGTCTGCAACACTTTTCTGCACAAGCAGAATCTGTACTAGCACAGGACACAGACTTTTAGAATCTGAATAGATTCCACCATTCGGGCAGCCAATAGGAAAATGTTAAGTTACAATAACAAAGACTGCTGTTATCATTGTACAATGTACACCTTTTTTTGTACAAGTGTTCTTTCCAGGTCATATTAGTCCTCACTTTCTACCGACTCCAACAGCCAATGTTCTAGCGCAGTGCTTCCCAAATTCCTGCAAGGGAATTGGGAGCACTGTAAGTATGTGCAGGGCAGGGACCATGGCAACAATGAGATCTCCAGGATCGCGCTACTGCCAAGGGGTTTTTTTCACCTTACTTTAGTGACTGCCAGCCTCTGGCAGTTGCGTGAAGCCCTGAAGATGCCTCTGCAGGGCTCCCCAAGGCTCCAAAACAATAAAACAAAGAACTCAGTTGAAAGCCACTTCCTGTTCTCAATCAAAAACCAGAAGTGGCTTTCAATCAAGTATTTTTTTTACTATTACAGAGGTTTGGAGAGTCCTGCAGAGTCATCTGGAGGCCAGCAGTTGCTAAGGTAAGGTGAAAACCCCCTCTCGCCCCCCCCTTCCGGCAACAGCGCAATCCTAGGGATCACGTTGCTGCCTTCTCTCCTCCCCAACCCATAAGGGGCCAAAGTACTTCCCTGGCTGGTGGGTAGCAACCCATCATTTTGGGAACTACTGTTCTAGGCAATAAGGGATAATTGCTTATGCCTTTCCATGACACCTTTTTTAATTTTTTGTGCCATATTCACATAAACTAGACACCTATCTGCATATATTCAAACCATTTCACTGATTATAGGGCATCTGCACTTTTATATTCCCTTCCCTGACATCTGGAGAGCTATAAATTCAAACCCTTTGCTTTTTCAGTGAAGTGTTTATGAGAGACAGGTTAATTCAGTCAGCTTTAAACACTGTAATGGGGCAGAGGCTAACACCCTCCCAGTGAGAAATCGAGAAACCAAGGAAGAAAACTAAGGGCATAGGGGGTCCTGGGAAGGCATGTATGCAGACCAGACACAATGAAGTGTGTATACCTTTAACCATTGTACAGACAAGGGAATTTTGGCAAGTGCAGCTCAACATGGAAGGGTTTTAAAAAAATCTAGTTTACTCACCTCATCACCATGTTTACACTAGCATAGAGTGAGCCAGAATAAAATGAATCTGAATCACTCTTGGGGGATGGGGATTAATATGATTATAGAAGAAAGATGCTGGTTCTCTAATCCTAGAGTACAAACCACCTCCCATCCAAAACATCTCATATTCAGAGCCACCCAAATTACTAGGCAGTGTGGTAATAGAGATTGGAGCAGGGTTAACCCATTTTTGCCCAGCCCACAGGTGCACACATTGGATCCCTGTCGCATATATGCAATGTTGGGCAGAAATGGCTTAAGTTTCAACTGGACTTGAGTCAGCATCATACATGTCTTGCTCTCTGCATAGACCCAGAGAAGATAGCAGTGTGATCTAATGTTTGTGGTATCCTCTCCTGCTCTTCTAAACCATGACCAAAAAGAACCCACCAAACTATTTGTTGATCTTTTTTCCACTGACCTGTTTCTCTAGCACCGGATTTAATTTATTGGACTTTTTGGACAATTAAGTGTTAACCTGGGTGTTGGAAGAATAATAATTGCAGTGTGATGTGGGTGCATGAGAATTCAGAAAGCTAAAATGTACAGTTTACACAAGGGTGTGGGCCCAGATGACAGAGAAAATGCATAGTACCTGTATTTCCTGCCTGGTGAAATATGATGAGGTCACTTGGAGAAGGTTAAGGTATAAAGAGTTTAAACCAGGGGTGTCCAAAGTTTTTGGCAGAAGGACCACATCATCTCTCTGACACTGTGTAGGGGGCCAGGGAAAAAAAGAATTAATTTACATTTCAAATTTGAATAAGTTTACATAAGTTTACATAAATGAATATATTAAAGATGAACCTATATGAATGAATGAAGGTCTTGTAATAGCTCAAGGCCTATAAAAGGCCTTGCACAAAGCAAGACTGGCCTTTCCTTTGCTGCCGTCACTGCATCACAGACGTGAAACAGCAAGCAGTGGAGAAAGCCCTCATCCCACAGCTCACATGAGAGGTCAAACAGTCGCCCTCACACCGAGAGCAGTTGTGTCGGGCCAGTGCAGGCTCCAGCAAGTCTCCAGAGGTCCAGAGGCTCATTGGAGACTGGGGGCTCCCTGAGGGCCACATTGGGAGTCCTCAAGGCCCACAATTGGCCCCAGGGCCGGGGTTTGGACACCCCTGCTCTAAGCATTAGAATTTATTTTTGCCAAAACTAAGACTGCAATCCTACTTTCCTGAGAGCAAGTCCCATTAAATTCAATGAGGCTTACTTCTGCGTAGACATTCATAAACTTGCTTTACTGCACATTTGTGACACCTTCAACTGGCTCAGCAACTGCTGTGCCTGCAGAAGCAATGCACAGGATTGCGCTGTGGGTGTAGCAATCTTCTTTCTGACAGATAGTGTAGGTGCTGAGCCCAGGGATGTGGTCAAAAACACTGTCCTTGTGATGAGCTTTACACACACACCCTGTGATATTTAAGAGCTCTTTCCAAGGCAAATCGTCCCTATCATGCATAGGGTCTGCATAGGGACATGCATAACCATACCCCTAGCAGCAGCTGCCAGGGCAAAGATGGTTACTCTCAGAGATTGGAATACAAAGAGTTACATTAGCTCTGCCCCACATAATTATTATTTTTTTTCTGAGAGTAGAAGAACTTTGTGTCATATCATGAACTGCTATTGAAAGTATATTCGTTTTTAAAAGCAGTTTTCCATCCAGGATCCAAAAATATGAGTCCAAAGCCCTCTTGGGGTTGCAGAGTTAGTTGTGCAGTTCTTTGGATTCTGTCCAATATGATGAGGACTACTCACATAGTAAGTTTTAAGTTTATATGGGAAATTCCTTGTGGGGACACTATTTTAGTCAAGTGTCCCCAGAATAAATGGAATGTGTGCATCACCTCTAGATGGATCCAAAGTGAGGTTCCAATCCACCATACAACTCTTGCTCAAGCCCACAGTGTAGATAATCAAATGTCCTAATCTCTTGGCCAGTATCTGATGTTTATACCAAAATATACAGTTGCAGTTACTGATTGACAGCCCAATCCTATGCATGTCTACTCAGAAGTAAGTCCCATTGGAGTCAATAGGGCTTACTCCCAGGAAAGTGTGGATAGGATTGGGCTGTGAATCAGGAAACATACATTAAAGCAAAAACAAAAAAAATCTCTGAAATGCTGCCATTGGAAATACTATGTTTTGTCATATCTCTAGCATTCAGAAAAGGAATTGTTGATACAACAAAATCAACACAAGCAACATCAATATTTTTAATTCACTTTTTATTTCTCTCTTGTTATTGTACCAAAAAGGGCAACGTTGTAATAAGAGATGAAGAAAGCACCTTTTGATCAAATAGTACACGTACTATAAAATCAGCAAAGCTGATACACATGAAATTTCCTCAGATGACTTTCATCATCCCATAGGCAGCATTTGAGCTGCTTTTTTGTGCTAACTCCCTCCCTCCTTCCCCCTCCCCAAAATTACCTCTCTCACCAGGAAGATTGCCCCTAGCTTCCAACTATCTGAATATCTGGTACAGCTCCTGCACAGGCAGCAGGTCTGCTTGAAGAATCTTCCTTGCATTTTGTTGTATGCATTGCAAGAGGACATCAGGCACTGAATCTGACATCAACACTGTGATAAGGGGGAAAAGTTACTGCTTCCATGAAACGTTGAAGGCACACGAGCCAACGCATTCTTTTCAGAATGCCTGGTACTGTCAGGTACAGCCTGGTACTGTCAGCGCTGACTTCCAAAGCCTGTCCAAAGCTTCTAGAAGAAACCCCATCTTGTCTTTTACCTAAATATATTTTTTTACTTGGGAGGCAGATTGCACCAGGAATGCTACCCAGGCAAAACAGGTACTTAACCCTATGCTCAGAGCCCTCAGCTCACTGGCAGAGCAGATGTTTTGATGCAGATTCATGTAGCAGGGCTGACAAAGAACTCTCTGCTTGAGAACTTGGAAAATACTGCCAACCAGAGCAGACAATGCTGGGCTAAGCAGACCAGAGGTGATCCTATCCAGAAGAGCCCTTTTGCAAGACACTTGTCCACATTTCAAAAAGACGAGCAAAATCTCATGCAACATGGTACAATGGAGGGTGTGTTTTCTAAAATTCTGGTTTTGAACCTGAGATCAAGTGGGAAGCATGGGAAACTCTTGTGTGAATAGACCCTACACACAGGAAGGAAAAGGAAGTTGTGGACCACAACACAATAATCTTGGCATGTATCTAAAATTATTCCTTTAAAAAGACACAAGTCTTTTTCATGCATGGAAACAGTCTTTTTCAGAGAGTGCTTCTATAATTCTCCTCATCTGAATTTCACTCAGATTTTGGAGAAAGTGGAACCAATGCTTTAGAAGTTCTCCATTTCTTTTTGTTTTTAATTTCTGAGTTTTGAATTGAGCACCATGCATGCAGTTTGCCATAGTATTCTCTAGATGTGTCTTCCCTTTCTCTGCATTTCCAATGTGCATGGGTATATAGCTAAGACACTGCAACAAAAAAAAAAGGCAGTATTGGTGTGATCATGCATACCAGCCAGTCAGAATCAAGGGCCAAGAGTATCCTTCATTTTAACTTTATTCCTTGAATAAGGTTTGAATTTTGTTCAATGTGCCACCATTCTACGTCGGTTGTCAAAACATTAGGCACCCCTGACTTTCTTTGGATCCTTGAGAACTGCTCAATGTATATCAACTCCAGTAGGAGGGATATGCTAAATCGATGCCTTCTGGGATGAAGGTGTTTAATCTCTAACAATAGATTAGTGGTTCCCAAACTTATTGCAACTGGTGGCTCCCTTAACCTACTGGGCTGCTGGCCATGGCTACACACCAGGTCTACAATCCAATGCATTGCATAAGGTGGTGGGTTTTTAGGAAGTAATCCCTGGCTGGTTTCCACAGCTTGCCAGGAAGCCATGGTTCCATACATATATGTATGTATGTATGTATACACACACACACACACACACACACACAGAGCACATAATTTTCAGTGATTTATATCCCTAATTAGATCCCAGTAGCAACATTCTTTCAACTAACAATGCATGTCACAATCACCTTTCCCTCATACAAATGACATCCTTAACTTCACATGCATAACTTAACAGCTTTTATTTTAAAAAAACAAAACAAAAAACCCCTCATGTTAACAGCTTTCCCTGTGTAACCAGTAGGGGTGCTATGATAAGAAACTAATTTGCTGTAAAAATTACTCATTTGTCAAATAAGCATTAAAATAATTGTTCCCCTTTTGACTGTTACCCTGCTGTTTCCAGTCATTTCGAAAAACTAAATTATTTACTCATTTGAAAGTTCAGCTGTGTATATTTTAATTGATATTCCCTCATAGGACTCATATTGTTAATGACAATAATTAACCCGAAATGGCTGCTAAATAATTATGCTGAAAGGATGTGTGGTATTTGTGCAGAAAGTAAAACCAGCAGTTGAGAAACCATCAAAATGTAAAACTTTCATATTTTATGGGAAAGCAGAGTAATAGTTCATAATCAAATTAAGGATGAAAGGGGGAAATGTAGATTTTATGCTTTGATGCAGAATACTTTATGTTTCCAATATAGTGAGGTATTCTAGCTAACAATGAATACTCAGTCATTTTAATAAGCCTCTGATACTGCTATTCTAGCTTTTCATATGAAGTACTATCATGTTATTAACACAGCAAGAACAAAAAGTCACAAAAACTACATATTCATGGCATAATGAGTAGGTCTGCAGAATCTGTGGCCACCAGGTGTGGACTGGACTTCCTACTCCATGCTCCACTCCAGTGTTCGCAGTGCTAGGTAGCTAGCAAAAACAGCAAGTTAATTGAGCTTCTGTGAGAGCCCATCCTATGGCTGACAGGACCAGTGGCAGACCTCCCCATCCCAATGCACCAGGACAAAGGTCCATGATGGTACCCCCCCCCACCATGGGCTGCCACCTCCCTTGCATAAATCTGCCCCTCCCACTCACCTGAGGCTCATGGAGCCTTGCACAACCTGTGCCTGTGTCAGGGAAGTCTCCTGAAGGTTCCCTGACACTATAAATCATGCTTCCTGGAAACCAGAAGCACAGTTTCTGACCCAGTTGGGAGCCTCAGAGGCTTCCGCACAATCCTAGAGGCTCACGACCAGGGCATTTGCCCCATAGACTGAATGGCAGGTCCGCAACTGGACAGGACCGATCTTTGATCCAGACATGGTACAGGAACACTAGCAGAATGGTTAAAGCGTTAGGTTACTTCACAAGAGGGGATAGGTTTGCGCACAAGCCTGTACCTTTAAATAGTAAAGGACTTGAGGAGATGGGTACACAGACTCAGGAAGCACCTTCAGGATTACCTCCAAGTTCCACCCCTGGCACTGCCTCCACTCTCTTCAAGAACAGCATTGGCAAAGCAAGTTCACATGTCAAACTCTTTCTGATTAATGACACCTCCACAGTCCAATGAAAGGGCAACATCATCCTTCTCATTATCTCATCATGACAATGTGGCCCAAAATGAAGTTGTGGTTTTCCAACTCACAAAACAGGAGCCATGGGCTGTTCTCAAATGAGTTCTAATTGCCACATGACATTGCTCAGAAGAGTAGAGTACAGTATGCATGTAGAGTAGAGTTCGTGTATGCAGGATTTTTTGGTGCAAGCAAGCTGGCTTTTGATCATCAGAACCGATTCATATGTAGAGTAGTAGTAGTAGTAACTTTACTGTCATTGTGCAAGAGCACAACGAAATGTATGTACCTTTGAGATACAAGCATAAATATATACTACAATTCCAACAATCACACTCTACACACTCACCCATACATTCAATACAACATGCATTATAATATAAAAACAGTATAACAAACCATAATGCCCAGGAGCATGGTAACAACTATATCGCCTTATTCAAAGTAATTATGGCTGTGGGATAAAAACTGTTCAGGAATCGTGTGGTGCTGCTCTAATAGTTCTGTATCGTCTACCCAAAGGCAACAATTCAAAGAACTTATGAGCCGGATGGAAGGGGTCTCTCAGAATACTACATGACTTCTGCAGACAGCGAGATGTATAGATGTCCTCCAAAGTTGGTAGATGAAGGTTGATGATGTGCTGCGCGATCTTAATAATTTTTGTAGAGCTTTTTTGTCCCCTGCAGAGCAATTTTCATACCACACCAAGATACCATAGGTTAGGACACTCTCGATGGTGCAACGATAGTAAGACACAAGCAGCTGCTGTGACAAATTTAACCTTCCAAGCTTCTTCAGAAAATATAACCGCTTTTGTGCCTTTTTTAATCAACATGCTGGCGTTAATAGTCCATGAGAGGTCCTCTGTGATGTAAATACCTAGGAATTTGAAACTAGCAACCCTCTCCACCTCCTCACCATTTATGTATAATGGTGTATGTACACCCCTCTTTTTCCGGAAGTTAATTATAAGTTCTCTAGTTTTTTTGATGTTAAGTGAGAGATTATTTTCTTTGCACCACAATAACAACTTCTGTACCTCCTTCCTATAAGCAGACTCATCATTCCTGCTAACAAGCCCCACCACTGTAGTATCGTTTGCAAATTTTATAATTTCATTGGTGTTTTGTGAAGGGGTACAATCATGTGTATACAGGGAATAGAGGAAGGGGCTCAGCAAACAGCCTAGCGGAGCTCCTGTATTTAATATCAGAGTGGAAGAATAAGAGCCCATCCTAAATGAGTGTGGCCTATTTGTCAAAAAGTCCTTTATCCACAGACAAACATCTTGCTGTATGCCCAAACTAGTCATTTTTAAAAACAGCCTGCTATGTAGAATGGTGTTAAAAGCCTGCTAATGCTAACAGCATACAGCTAATGCTAATAGCATACAGCCTGCTATGTAGAATGGTGTTAAAAGCAGAACTATAATCCACAAATAACAGCCATACATATGTACCATCATTGTTCCAAATGATGAAGGACTGTATGTAAAACAATAGAGTTGGCGTCATCAGTCGGCCTATTACTCCTGTATGCAAATTGACAAGGATCCAAGGTGGGTGGAAGACCAGATTTAGTATGTTTCAACATCAGCCTCTCAAAACACTTCATAATTACCGAAGTTAGAGCCACAGGTCAATAATCATTGAGAGAAGCACAGTGAGAGAGTACAGTGGAGAACAGTAGACTGTTCACATATGCAAGATTTTTTGGTGCAAGCAAGCTGGCTTTTGATAATCAGAACTGATTCATATGTTCCACTGGTTCCCAACCTGTGGTCCATGGACCACAGGTGGTCTGAAAATTCCTGAGAATCGGTCTGCGAAGTCTCAGGGGAAAAAATAGCCTTTGATCACTTCCAGTGTTTTGCTGAGCAAACAATCTCCCATGGAGCACCAAAGAGGGTGGAGACCACCCACGACCACAACCACTCAAGTGTCAGCTGTGACTCTGAGCAGTCCATTCTCTGTCCTCTCTGATAGTCTGTAGGGGAGCGCTTGGAGAAAGACCACCAGAGAGGGTGGAAGCCAGACCACCCACAGCTGCATGTAGTTCACGACAATTGAACCCATGTCCACTCCATAGTCATGAAATAGACAGCAGCGCCCCTCATTATTGAACAACTTAACTATTTATTAGTTTTGAGGGGCTGTTGGTTTTCTCGTCATTTAGGCCTGGCTTTGGTTAAAGTAACAAAGGACATTTTAGGTTCTGATTTGCTGTAAAACCAACCCTGAACTTGTTTGTGGGGTTCTCATTTGGGTTTGGTTCGACTCCAACTCCTGTCTCCACATGCCTTTCAAAAATAACAAGATGCTGGGCAGTGGCGTAGCTAATGACTGTGTAGCCCAGTACCAAGCTCATAACGTTGCCCCGGAAGTGATGTCACAACTGGAAGTGATGCCATGCCTGAGCTTTTTAAAAAGTAAAAATTGGGAGGAACCCACCTCCTCCCCCCAGCAGCTTGCTACCCACTTGCTCTGCTGTCTCCCCCCAGTCAGTGGCATACCTGAGGTATCTATCTGCTACCTGGGGTCAAAGAAGATTTGTAGCCCCCCCCCCCCAGACAAAATCAAATTTAATTAAGTAAATAAATAAAAAGTGTGCCTCTGATTGGTTCAAGATACTGTACTGGGGTGAAGAGGGATGGTTATTCTCCCCCTTTTAAATATAACAGGAGCATCACTTGAAACAGTGCCTTTTACACAGTTAGCAGGGGTAACTGCATTATGATAAATGGAAATGTGAACTGACTCAGATTAACACCTTGTTGGTTTCATGCTGTATCATGACAACATGACATTGCAACATGTCAATAACATAATAACATGTCATTGGCTCTCAGAACAATCAGTCTCATAGGTCGGTTTTGAATTAAGAAAATCCACTTTTTGTTCCATAAGGCAGTTTTGTTTTCATTTTCTGGTGAATGGGTCATAACTTTTGATAGAATATAGATATTCCAATGCATTTTGATTCATTGCATTCAGCATTTTTTTAAAATTAAATTACCTTTCCAATGATATATAACTTGATGGTATTATTCATACATACCAAGATTTTCACAAATTTGGTCACTAATGTCAAGCTCAGCTTGTTGCCCCCCTAAAGCTTGATGTCCGGTGCAACTGCTATCCCCTGCACCCCCTTAGCTACAAAACAAACTCCCTGTATCTGTGGACACTGCCTATTCTTACTAAATAGGGCTTAGGTTGCATCCTGTGTCTTAATTCCTTCACGCTGTCAAGTTCCCAAAGTATACCCATTTGAACAGACCTATCATTCAAGGAGGGCAGGGTGGTCACCCCACCATCTAAGCTTCTGGGCATATGTGATGATTCTAAGTTCAAACCCAGTTCTTTTCTAGTTGGTTGAGAAATTTCCAGTCATCCCTCCTAGTATACATATAAGCAATCTAGTAACATATGGGACGAATGTGTCATTATTTTCTTTTCATTCTCCCATTCAGTGACTGTTCTAACATTACTTGTAGCATTCCATCTTAATTGTATCTGCAAAACTTCTGGGCACAGGAAAGCGAAGGTTCACGTATCCAAACAGCGGCACTCAAATTTGATGGGCACAATTCAATTTGCCTTTCCCATGGAAATCTGGCCTTAAGAGTAAAAATAAATACATTCTTTGCCAGCTATGGAGCAATTTATTTTTACATAGTAAATTATTTTATTCAGAGCTGCATTTCAGGCAGATAGCATATTTATTTTAAAGCTGAGAGTGGGAGGAAGTTTATCCTAATTGCTTGCCCCAGTTCTATTTTGGTCTTGGAATTAAATACAAACTATTATTGGCACAGGATGACTCCTATTTCGGACTGACCAGCCAAGCCCCATCTGCAAGCTGCAATCAGTAAACACAAGGCAACAAGTTACGGACATTTTCCTTGCACTGTTATCCAAACAACCACTGCAACAACAATTGTGATCGCAATAACCTTCCAGAGGTTAACAGCATGCAGGTGGTCAATTGGAATTAAATGCAAAACAGACCACTTGTTAGATTACCAGATTGCTGATCCTTCTGGAGATTACCATTAAATGTGCTGCAGTGTAGAAACTGGATCTTCTTTAAAATAAAAAAAATTTTAACAAAAAACTTTAGCAAAGTATCATATAAATGTCAAGATGACTGAAAGAAGGAAGTGTGTCATAGACTGAGCATGTTAATATGCTCGTTGGCTCATTTCTGACCACATTTGATGGCTTTGATGCTTAGGGCCCAATCCTATCTAACTTCCCAGCACTGATGTAGCCACAATGCAGCCCTGAGTAATTGAACAAATATTCTTTTACCTTGAGGAGGCCTCTGTGACTGTCTCCCACCAGCGCAAGATACAGCACACACCCATTGACACAACTACATCAGCACTGGAAAGCTGGATAGAACTGGGCCCTTTGAGTGGCTGACAGCATGATGAGTTAATAGTTGAAATGAAGAGACAGACTTCATCATGTTTCTGTTTAAAAAACAAAAATGAGCCCAACCTTGATGAAGACACATAAACCTAATATGATCCACTGGCATGATGCAGTTTACAGTTCATTTATTGTACAGCTTTACGGAGTTGCGTAAGCTGGATCCATCATCAAACTGTTCATCAAACTCCTGAAAGGTTCAAATTCATTCTGAACACTATGAACTAGTCATAATTCTGGAGTCTGCTCTTTGCTACAAGACA
Organism: Tiliqua scincoides; assembly: GCF_035046505.1. Classification (NCBI taxonomy): domain Eukaryota; kingdom Metazoa; phylum Chordata; class Lepidosauria; order Squamata; family Scincidae; genus Tiliqua; species Tiliqua scincoides. The sequence goes on along the minus strand of NC_089821.1, from coordinate 141,536,588 downwards.
CTCTTGTTCCTCCTGACCTATAATTATTAATCATGGGAGCTAAGAAAGTGTGAACAACTTTTGAGGTCATTGTTTTATTACTCAGTCTAATAATCTGAAGACTCATTGAGGAAATCAGCTTTTGTTTACTTTGTTCAAAGAAAGCAAGTACAGATTTCAAGAGTCTCCTCTTCTGAGTGAAGCAAGGTGGAGAGTCACCCAACCCTAAGCTGTTGGCAGCTGCAACAGCAGCATTTTGATTCAAATATGCATGCAAGGCGTAGCAATATGATAAGGGATGTTTCAGTATGTTCACTCAAGACTGGTCAGAGACATCATCAGGCTATTGCCAGTGGAAACTGGTTTTACACTTTCCCTTTAATGTCCTTCAAACCACTGATCCCTTAGCTGTGGCTGACCGGTAACTGCCACCCTGTGTTATTTATTTATTTTATCTCTTACTTTCCAACTGGGAGGGGGGGGGTGTAATGTCCATGGCAGGAGAAGGCCCCACTCCTGGGGTAGCTACCAAGCACGGGGGGCTTACCCGGTCAATGTGTAGTAGTTGGCGGTGGAATGAAGGACAGGAGGCAGATACAGCTGTTCTACATAGATGGTTTGCTAGAGTCAGCCGTTTTACATTCATGGGGCCTGTTACCTCACAGGCGCCTGCACATTACGCAGACTTGTGCCATCATTATTCGATAGGATCTAGTCCTGACCCTTCCAGCCCCCTTGCAGTCCCTGGCCAGGTTCTCAGACTGTTGTATCTTGGCCAGAGTCGAGTCTCGCGAGGGCTGACACACTCTTGGTCGGAGTCAGACTGACCAGCCTTGGGGCAGCCCCCAGTACCTCTGCCTTCCCATCTTGCCTTCCCATCAGCTGGCCACCATCAGGTGTAGTTGGCTGCGAATCCCCGTCTCAGTAGCCCCAGCTCGCCTGGAGTCGCCACCAGTTTCCAGGCAGGTCCCAGGTCAGGGAGCTCTCTTCTCCGGCCCCCTCTCCCCAGGGCTGAGGCAAACCCAATCCCTCTGGGGGCCTTGAGCTTCCCACTTGTCTTACTCCACTCTGGAGAAGAGCTCCCTCTCCCCCACCCCTCCTTATGAGGCCAGCCTTAGGTTTGTCCAGCCCCACCCCTTCTGGCCACATACCTGCTTGTTGCTCCCAGCTGGTACTCAGCCCTACTCCCAGGTAGGTGTTCTGCCCGGGATCCCAGTCCTGATAATACTCGGGGCTTACCCCAAAAGAGGCCCCTACCCTTGAGGAGACCCCTGCTCCTAAGGTACTCCTGGCCACCAGGGCTGGGCCCAGGTGACAGGGGGTGAATGCAATACCAAAGGGTCTCCTTCAGTCTCACTGCCGGTTTTGGGGGGCCCATGGCAGAAGTTATATAGGTGCCCACTTTACCTGTGTGTGTGTGCGCGCGCGCGCGTGCGTGTGTGTCCCTTCCCTCAAGGAGACCTCTAGCAGCCTCATGGTGCTGCTGGATGCAGCGGTAGCCATTTTGGTGCCACTGAACCTGGTGGAGAAGCCAGGGATAGGATTGGGCTGCCTGTCCCCTGCAGAAGTTTGAATAGAGGTGATTTTGTAAGTAGCTCTTCCTGCAACTTTCCACATGCAAGCATCCATTCACCCACTGAGCTATGGCCTTTCTTCACCCTTTGCTGTACATATCAAACAAAGGATGCACAATGGCTGTTCCATGCAGATGGCAGACAAAAAGGGTGATGGAGGAGGGATGACTGAGAGATGGGCTATTTCTCAGGACTGTAACACTCTAAGTGTTATGTATGCAAGGGCCAGAGAGAGGCCAGACTGGGAAGGAATCCAGCTGGAACGAGGAGTTCTATGAAAGACTAGAACTACTCAATTGTAAAAATCCCTACAGGGGTTTAGAACAGGCTGCCTATGTAAACCACCTTGGATTAATGTCTGAGGAGAAATCTGACGACCAAAGAAAGGCAGTATATAAATACCTGTATAAATAAATAAATAAATGCAGGATCTAAATCCTGCATAACTGATTGGCTCAGACTTATTGCTGGCCAATCGGGTGAATGATTGAAATCCTACTATCTGATTGGCCCTCTATTTAATGTTTCAACTGCACCAATCATGGGAAGTGTGGGGGGAGCTAAAGGGTATAAAAGCCAGGGGTGTTTGCCTTGTGTCACATTCATTGCCAGATTCTGTTCTGAAGATGGAATAAACATATTGAGCTGTTATCACTATGCCTTCCTTTATTTGCATGGACCCACTATATAACACTAAGGACTCAATCCTAACCCCTTATATCAGCACTGACATAAGGGCAATGCAGCTCTGAGGGAAAGGAACAAACATTCCCCAACTTTGAGGAGGTCTCCATGAGTGACACCCAACTGCAGGATACAGCACAGGTCCTATTGGCAACGCTATGCCAGTGCTGGAAAGCACTGACATAAGGGGTTAGGACTGCACCCTAAAAATGCAAAGAGCTCAGTTCCTGAAATCCAGCACAGCTCAGAACTTTGCCTCCAAGTTGAACATCATCAAACAGTAACTACAAGTCTGTTGTCAGGGTGTTTCTTAATGACTAACCCATCAGAAGTACTCACTCTGGTTCTCTGATGAAGCCAAGTCCCTAAAGGTGCACTGGCTTCTACATAAGTAGCCCTGCAAAATCTTTCCTGCTTTGCATAGGGTGTGCTTTACAATGACATGAGTCACAGGCTGTTTCAGTACCTTAGCACTGCTCAAAAGGGAAGGGTTATTAGGGCCACAGATGGGTGTGGAAAGGTTAAGAATACAGTTTCTAAATACACTTGACTAATTATACAAACAAATCTGATGGCAACAGTTCTGTCAAGATCTTGTATCTGTTGATATATGTTCCAGGTGCCGTTGACTACTCCGTGCTTAGCTTATAGGCTTAGCCTATAAAAATAACTACCTCCCACCCTTTTAATCACATACAGCAGTGATAATTTTGGAAGAACTGTTTCACTTATGCACAAAGGGCACAATCCAGCAGAGAATTATGCATCCTAATTCCCACTTATGAAATTATAGCCAGGGCTTTTGTTTTTTACAACAGAAACCTAAGCAGATTGAAAGGAAGTCCATGAAATTTCTTGATCATGCCCCCTAAATCTCCAAAAGGTATGAATGAGACAGGTCCTTGCATGCTGTCCTGGGCTGCAAATATAATAAAAGGCGGAGGGAGAGAGAGAGAGAGGGAGGGAAAAATTATGGAACTACCCTATAGCTAGAGGTGTGATTTTTCTGTTTTATTATTTCACAAATTTAGTTTTTTGACAAAAATGAAAGGTGCAGAACGTGGTGTTATATGCTTTTATTCCAAGGGCACATTCTTATAAATCATAATTATAAATGATAATCATTTTATAAATATACTAGGTAGGTGATATAGGTGGTATCATGTCAGCAGACGCAGCCACACAGCCCAATCCTGAGCTGCCCAGGGCACAGGGCTGCAGCGGCACTGAAAATGGCTGCTGCCGCATCCTACGTGCTCCAGGCAGCCACCAGGTGCTCCTCAGGAGAAGGGGACTTTCATCCCCTTTACCCGGGTAAACTGAGTAGCCCCTCAGTGGAGCTACTAGATTCTCCGCCGACCCAAAGGTCTCCGTGTCAGGCGGTGAGCCCGACACAGAGGCTCTGGATCCCACCTCCCTCCCTTCCCTCTCCCTCCCCAGGAACACCTCTTCCCCACCCTCTCCCCGCCACCTCCCTCCCCATAACGCCTCCCCCCCGCTTCCCCCCACGCCCCCACTTACCTCTCCGCTGCTGGGGAGTCTGTGAGACTGATGAGCGGTGGAGCTCTGGCGGCCACCCGGCACTAGCCTTACAGCACTTTTGCAACAGTGCATGCCAGAAGTAAGCTGGCGCGCATGGATTGGACAGACAGTCAGTACTCCTGCACCTCCCCAGTCCAGCCCAACCAGCCTATAGTGACCAATATGTAGAAATGTTAGGAAAAGGTTTTATTTTGTACAGATTTGGGGGTGTTTTTTTTAAAACAAAAATTAGAAGAGTAGAAAATAGTGTCATGTGCTTTTATTTCATTTTCACACACACACACAAAAATCACACCTTGACCTATAGCTTGGGGATCAAAACCACTGGACTTCCAGATTTTAAGACGAGATTAACCATTTAGACGCTACTTTAACAAAATACAACGAAGCGTAAAATGCAAGCAAAGTGCTGTATGGCAGATGTTGCTCATACAGAGAAGTTCCTTATATGCCACAAACGAAATGCCATGGAGAAGCCTTACAGACAAGCCTTCCCTCTGGCATGATCACTATCTATGTACAAGGAATGTTTTTGTATGGAGGAGCATTCAATCATGTGCCCCCACCTACAGTTTGAGGTGGTAAAGCCCAGATAGAGGTTTACCACCTCTCAGTGGGAACTAGGCCTCTGTAATTCCAGAGAGGAAACCTCAGATGTTCGCCATTACACGTCAATGGCAGGGTTTTGCAGAAGGTATAGAAAAAACAACATGACTTTGTACATCTCACCTGAAACAGCTCCAAAGCTCCGATTCCTTAATGAGGCAATGATTCTATTACAAACAGAAACTTCAGCTCCAGCTGCAAGGAAAGAACATGCTGTAATCCACTACACGGTTGAAAGGGAACATTTTTTTTCAACTCTATTCAACATTACCTGTGAATGATGCATTACTGAGTTTAGTGCCAGAAAAGTGTATTTTGGAAAACAGAGTATAGTGTTTCATAATTTGATTTAAATCAATTATACCATCTCTCACTGGAACATTCATAAGCTCCAAGAAACAAAAATATATAAATGGAACCAGCTGTTAAAAAATACTCTTGCACAAGGGATGGGTTTCTCTGGAACTTTAAGCAGCTTCTTTCTATATCATGTTATTGTTGTGCAGTAATGGAGTGAGGAATGTACAAAGCTGCATGTGGAAACTGCAAGGTGACCCATTAGGTTAAGAAAGAAATTCGCCTGATGAATGAAGTCTTTCCTGATGAAAAAGTCATTCGGTCAGAAATGGGTGATAAGGAGCAGGGGAGAGAATTACTTTATGATATTTAATCAGTGCCATGCAGTCAGTGAAGGCAAGGGAGGCAGAGCCTCACCTAACCCAGCAAGAAAAAAAGGACCCCAACATATTTTTTTAAAATGTACCCTTTTTATTTCCAAAGTTGCACCTCTATGCTCAGGTACTCAGGAATGCTCAGGAATTTGGGTTTTCCCCCAGAAAAGGACTGCACTTAGGGTTTGTTGTACATTTACAGTAGTTCTAAGTCAAATTGAGGTCAGCATAAAAACAAACTTGAAAAAGCAAGATCAGCAATCTAAGCCCTCCTTAACTACAAAGGACTGTGTAATTGCTCAGCCTAGTCACCTTAAAGAATTGTGAGATGACCTCACAACACAAAATAGTGACAACACAACACAAAATAAACCTCACTTCACAAAAATGAAAGAAGATAACCTTGTGTGTGTTGCTTTGAGCTCACTGGAGCTCACTTTAAAAGTTCACTCATTAATTTAATTTAGGGTACAATCCTAACCAGGTCTACTCAGAAGTAAGCCCTATTTTGTTCAATGGGGCTTATTCTCAGAAAAGTGTGATTAGGATTGCAGCTTAAATCTATTTATTTTAAAGATTTTTACATTGCTTTTCCAGCTCACAAAGCAGCTCATGACTTAAAATAAATTACAATAATAAGACGATTAAATAAAAATACTCATAAGACACCAGTGACACCAGTGATACTATTAGCTGTATAGTAAACTAAATCTTTTTGCCATTAGGTCTGTGCAACCTACTTCTGTCCTTTTTATGAAGGAGGGAGGATTTGCAAACTTTTATTCAGGTCAGGACAGTCCCACTGGCCTGTAATCTTGCAAATTCCATCTCTTGCTTAATCAAAGTGACTCCGCCAGTATGATTAGGGTACTCAAACAAACAAAGGCAAAGAACTACGTACAAGTTGTTCCCTGTGAACATGTCTACAGAGCAGGTAGGAAATACCACTGCACATGTAAATTGTCTCACAATATTACCCCTGAAAGTCGTTCTAACTCCAGGGGTCAGTGAGAAACTCCCAACAGCTCCACAGCATTCTGTACACTGCAGCCTGACATTCTATTCCATGCATATCCTCCAAGCCCCAAAGGGCTGTACATGCCGTTCGTAATCAATTATCTTCATGGAAGAGCTAGTATCTAAAATGATCTCATGACAATAAAACTACAGACCAAACACTATATTAGCTAACAGCTCACTCGGCCCTTTAGACAACTTTGAACAATATACGTTCAAGCGGTCCAAAAGATCACTGCTTCCAAAATCCCAGAGAAAAACTTTGAGAACAAATGAAAAAGATAACTCCTCTCTCTCCCTCTCTCTCTCTCTCTCTCCCCCCCCCCCAGGTCTTGCCCCATGACTTCATTATGGCTAAAGCAGATTCATTGTTGCAAGAGCAGTTCCACAGGGGAGGGGCAAGGTCAGAAATGTGTACTCCATGTCCTGTCTTTGTCTTCTTTCAGGATTAGCTCTGGAACAATATTTTTACAGATGTTTGTGAAATGTAGAAAGATGCTCATGAAGTAATGCATAAAAGGGCATTGTTTATCTTGTCTCGACAAGCTGTGCCAGAACGTTTTCCCCAGAGCTTACAAAACTATCATCTTCCTAAAGACCTTTGATAGGGGGAGAAAAAAAATTCCTCTACTGGTTGAACTGAATCCACTTCCTGTGTGTATGAAATCTGCTGAGCAAAGAACTGAACAAATAGCAAGAAGAAACAATATTCAGAAATCAGAATGATCTCTGGGGATATCTGGCTTGTCATACTTGTGTTTTCCCTCCCAGCAGCTTTTTGGGATCAGGCAAACAGGAGCCCTATAATGAACCAATAGTAATAATAATAACAATATATTTATATACCACTTTTCAAGAGCAGGAGGTACACTGCAATCTTATATACCAGGAATCTCCAAACTATGGCCCACATCTGGCCACATCCCTCAAACCATAATTTTTTCTGGCTAGTCCTGGGCTGCTCAGATTTGCACCGCCTCATCAGGTGGCACAAATCTAAGTAGACCCATTGGGGCTGCTGCGGCTCTCCCCGGGATAAGGGGGAAAGTTTTCCCCTGCCTCGGGTCAAGCCTCAGATAGTCCAAAACTTGCTCTGGATACAGCGCAGGCCCATTGGCCAGCCTGTTCCAGCACAAGTTAGGATTGGACTGTAAATATTGCAGCCCTGCAAATACGAGGATCCTTGAAGGAATTATGAAGAAGTACTACTCAGAAGAAACTGCTTCATTTCTTATAACAGAAGAGGCTAGTGCAGCTTCTGACATGAATGACTGCTGTTAAGAAATAATATCAGATGAAGAGAGAGAGGCTAGACTGAAAACCTCAGCACCATCAAACAAGCCTTCTCCCTGGCACATGGGAGAAAGGACAGCAGGCAATAAGTGCTGCCTTGTATATCTGAACGATCCCTCACAGGCAAATCAATTGCCATCATCAATAGAACTTTCACTACAAAGGCGCCACTTCAGATTTCAGTGGATGAGTGGAGATTCTCACCAAGGTTTAAAGATCCATTCACAGATCTATGCAAGATTACACAGCATAAAAGCAAGAAGATTTCAAGAGTATTTGTGGTGGTTGCAGGGGCCACCAAAACCGATCTGCCACCCAAACAAGTGTTAGAACTGCTTCCTCCGCACCCCAGGTATCCCCATCTGCCAGCATGTGCATGTACCAGCACCCCACCAGGAGCTCCCCCCGCCGCACAAGTCTGCCAGCACATTCATACACTCTACCTGTACCAGTATGCACCCCTTCACTGTCGTCATTGCCCTCCTCCACCACCACTATCCCCACCTTCTCCTCAGCTTTTTGTAAAGTACTGGGCCAGGAGGATCCTGTTCCTCCATAGCCAAGCACTTTACTTGAAGCTGGTTGGCAACCTTCAGTCTGGAAAGACTATGGTATAAGCCTACAGCACCCAGTATTCCCAGGCGGTCTCCCATCCAAGTACTAACCAGGCCTGACCCTGCTTAGCTTCCGAGATCAGACAAGATTGGGCATGTGCAGGGCAGCAACCCTTTTCTCAAATGCTCAGGAAAAGGTTTGCAGCAACAGCAGAACTGGAAGAAGAGGTGACCACCCTTTCCCTTCTTGTGTGTTTTCTGGGTGCACAAGAAAAGGGTGGGATAGCTGGATAGAGCAGCCAGGCAGACAACAGGATGGGGGAGATGGCAGGTGAGTGCAGGTAGGAGTTGTGAGTACAGGTCCACAAGTTCACAGCCGTTCCAATCCTCCACTTCAAGCAAGCCTTCCTTATAGCTTGACTGCTTCTGTGTGGTTGACTTTTTAATGCCTAATCAATACAAACGATGGCAACGTTGTCAGCACACATCCAAAAATCACCTTTTTTCTTTTTATGTAAAGGACGCTGAACCTCTCCCATGTATACCTGAGCACCAGCACCATGCCTCAGTGTGTCCTAGGTCAGCAGAGACATAGGTGCTCCTGAGGAATAATCACTGACTGAAATATAGGACAGAGGTCTAATACTTCCTGGTTTTCTCTGAAAGACACACCTGCTTGTAGATATCCCAGTCCCTCAGGGTCAGTGGCAAAGGTTGGCATCCTCAGGCAGCTGCTACCGATTTATTGCCAGATCCTCATTCCCTGTGTCTGAGGCCTTCCCAAGAATGAAATATGTGAAGTGGCTGTGAAAGTGTTCCATCTTCACCACTTGTCTCTCAACCCATACTACGTTATCACAGGGGCCTCACCAGTGGCGTCACTATGGAGGGTGCAACCAGGTGATGCACATGGGGGAAGGGTTGACACCACAATTGGCTAAAACTCTTGGTATTTGTGAACAATACCACCATGTTATATATCATTCAATGTATAATTTCATGCAGAATGCAAAGAAACAAACCATGTTGAAATATCTCGATTATATCAAAAGTTATAGTCAAAAAACCAGAAAAGGGAAACACAACTGCCTTACGTAACAAAAATACGTAGTACAAGTCAGCTCTCATTTCCACGTATCAAAGCTCATGCCAGAACTCTTATTCAGTTGTGTGAGTGTCATCAAGTTGGCCACTGGTTTTTTGGTGCTTCCTCATTTGTTGGGTGACCTGAACTATATATATTAAAACTATTTACCCCTGCTAATTGGGTAAGAGGCACTTTCTCAAGTGGGTGCTCCTTTTTTTTAGCATGGGGAGAGTAACTGGCCCACCTCACCCCAGCAGTGTCTGTTCTAGTGGTTGTCTGCTGGTGTTCTCTTGCATCTTTTCAGACTGTGAGCCCTTTTGGGACAGGGAGCCATTTAGTTATTTGATTTTTCTCTGTAAACCGCTTTGTGAACTTTTAGTTGAAAAGCGGTATATAAATAAATAAATTGTGATTTATTCTGTATGGTCTGGTCCAGGAGGAGGTCCATCATGAGAGTGATGCAATGAACTCTCACACAGGATGACCAAGCCCTAGTGAAGCCTCTGAAGCTGTTCACCAAGCATTGCACTGTTGGTGTATTTTATTCATTCCTCCTCATTTTTAAAGAAATAAGTTAATATGTTCAGTAAGTGTTGCACTGTTTGTGTATCTGTTCCTGTTCATACATTTAGGCCAGGGGTGCTCACACTTTTTTGGCTCGAGAGCTACTTTGAAACCCAGCAAGGGCCGGAGTTCTGCCAGAGTTTTTTTTTACAATGTTCGCGCCATCATAACATATAACATTTATGTGTACAATGTATGTTGGTGTACCTTGAGCCCCATTGAGTATAACAGGACTTACTCCTGAGTAGACATGCCTAGGATTAGGCTGTGAGGCTGCAATCCTAGCCACACTTACCTGGGAGTAAGCCCCATTGAGTACAATGGGCCTTACTCCTGGCGTTTCCTCCCAGAGGCACCTGAAGGGGGGGTCGGCACTCTGCGATCTACTCATTTTGCCTCGCAATCTACCGGTAGATCGCGATCCACCTATTGCGCACCCCTGATTTAGGCGGTGCGTATTATATTGTAATTTAAAGGTACAATTTTAATGATGTAGGGGCAGGGGTGGGGCGATGATGCGGGGGCAGGGTGATGCTGTGTCACCACACCCACTACCCGAGTTACCGCCCTGCCCGCTTCATGGGAGGATGTCCATCATGGGGGGGGGGGGTGACACACTGGCCTCCCACACCAGGAGATGCAAACCCGAGTGATGCCACTCGACCTCACAGGGAGCTCTCATTTGTGGATAGCTCAGAGAAGTTGCTTCTTCACTCTGAGGAGTAACTGCTCTGAGTTGCTGTGTACTGATCTCGCGAGAACAGGGTGCAGCAACTTGGCCAAGCTTAGAATGGCTGCTTTCGAAAGTGACCCCTCCAAGCTTTTCTGATTCACTGCTTCCTGTTCTCACGAGCACTCGCGAGAATAGGGTGGGATGACTCCACAGTTGACTACTTTCTGTGCCAGTGTAATGGCACTGAAGTGCAAATGGAAACAAGCGACTGCTCTGTGAGATCGAATGGGACACATTAAGTGCTTCTACCCAAATATCTACATATTGGTGTCCGGCTCATAATCGTTCTATTTTGCTGATCGGTGGCGCTCCCCTTCAAGGGCACATGCCCAACCTGCCATACCTTAGATATGGTTACAGAACTTTATTACTGCCTCAATAAAACACGAACCCCCTTGACGATGCCTTGCGGAAGCATCCAATTCGGAGAAAACCCACAGATAGCACTTTACTGAGGGCTCTCTCAGACCTAAATCTGCTCAAACTCAGTGTTTTTCAATGGAGACAGTTTACACATTTTGTTGAGAGCCACCCACTATTGAGTAATCCTGAAATAATATACATTCCCCTAGCCCTTTGTATAGAAAGGAGTCTTTTGTATATAATCTTTAGCTCTTCTGATTGAGGAGGGGGTTCTTAAGCCTTCTCTCTCTGAACCTGATTGTTTACCATTCGCCTTTGATATTAAGGCAACTATCAAATGCCTTAAGAGCAATGTATAAATCTTGTTAATTTGAAGGCTGTCTCCAGATTTCAGGAAGACATTGCAAAATGTGAAGTAAAATGCATTGCCTGGAAGCCTCCACTTCACAGCTCTCTCTCTCTCTCTCTCTCTCTCTCTCTCTCTCTCTCTCTCTCAGAAGTAGGTATTCATATTTTAAAAGGCCAAAGTGAACTCCTCCTCAAACAAAGGCTTGCAAAAGTTTACTATGAACAGCAAATACTTACAATATAAAACCCCACACTCAAAGCCTCCTACACTTAAAGGAACTCTTCAACTTTTTTCTTTTAACCATACTAAAAAGATGGCAAGGTAATGTTAATCCTCTTGTTTATAGTTACACCCATAAGAGAAAGGGAATTCTCAGATCCAGATCAAATCCAAGCACTAAAGGGAATGATTTAGCAATGTTTAAGATGGCACCCTATAATTACTGTCAGGGTAACAGGCCAGAGTCTTCAATGATGTTTTTGTTAGAGACAAATGTGGGATCCCTCATTTATTTATTTTTCTCCCCTCTATTTAAATTGCCATCTTTCATTTTTCAGGTTAGAGTTGAACAATATGGAATAATTATTTACCAAGCACTTTATCACAGCGGTCAGGGTGCCATAAAATTATTTGCAAAAAACAATGGAATAAAATTAAAGCAACATGAGAAACTATGCAAGTGTTTCAGATATAACTAAAAATATAGCACACATCTCTTTCAGCACCAGAGCACTTGTACTAAAACTGCACCTTTTATGTTTGTTCCATTTTTTTTTTAAATCATAGGGGAACAGCAAAGGTAGGGCTTCATCTCAGTGACTCCAGGCACGCAATTGAAATGCTCACCCAGATACTTGTCACCGTCACTATTTTCTAGTTCCTATTTTCTGGTTTCTGTCCCTGGTAAAACATGGCCTCTATTTTGCCTTTGGGGAAGAAGTTAGAAATGCTTTGTTAAAAAATGTCACCAGCGTTCACACATGTGCACATGAGTGCTTCAGCTTTCAGTCATCTCTCTCAGGCCTCTAGAACAGGGGTCTCCAAACCCCGGCCCGGAGGCCAGATGCGGCCCGCAGTGAGCCTCTATCCGGTCTGCGGCCAGCCTCTTGTCCCCTGAAAGCCTCTGGCCCACTCGACTGAACATGACCAGAGCTGTGCTCTGATTGCATCTGGAGGGTGTTCAGAGGGCCGGAGAGGCTGAGTGAATGAGCCCTCTCATTCATTTATTCATTCATCTAAGTTCCATCTCTTATTTATTTATTTAAATTTTATATTTAAATTTTTTCCAGCCCTCAGCACTGCACCAGATATTTCATGTGGCCCTTTAGCCAAAAAGTTTGGAGACCCCTGCTCTAGAAGTTCAGGAGCCATTAAACTCAGCAGCATACTGAGAATGATGCTGAACACGGGAATAAGGGATGGGAGTATATGGATTAGTACCAGGCCTGCCCAAGGACTCCTGAAGCCCGATTGTTGGTCAGAGCATTATATTTTCAAGATATCCTTCACAACAAAGACTAATTTTACATGTTAAGCCTCCACATGCAAGTTGCTTTCCTTCTTCTGTACAGAAGCTTATCCTGCAAGCCAGGTGACATTCACCATTCCATTACAAACATCCAAAAAGTAAATCTGACCATGAAAATAGCCTAATCTGGAAGATAAACTACGCACAAGCACCATGCGGTCACCTGCATCATGCAGAATTAATTGAAGACATCTCAGAGGGGTCATACGTTTGTCTTCAAACACAAAACATGGCACAGTCCCTCCTAAGTGGCTTACAATAGGAATGGCAGATGTGGTGAGCAATGAAGGAAGGAGGCAGACTTTTGTAAAAGGGATGTCAAAGATGGAACATACAGATAACAGAAAGAATGGAACAGGTGTAGGTGTGGGCGGGTAGCACAGGTAAGACTGAGTAAAAGAGGTTTCAAAGACAAGAAGATAGCTTGATCATAACTGGCTGTTCCATGCAAAAGTGCAGGAGTAGGCTGCTTAAAGGAAAATAAATTGAGTGATGCCTGTGACAGCCAGTATAACATAGTAGTTGGGGTGCAGACTATGACTAGGGAGATCCCAGGTTCAAATCCCTGTCAGCCTCTAAAAAAAATCATTATGTGACATTGAATGAGGGAGATCCAGGTATGTCACTTGGGTAGTTAACAGTCTGTGTTGGCAACCTTCAGTCTTGAAACACTATGGTATTGCGCTCTGAATGGTGGTTCAGGCACAGCGTCTAGTGTGGCTGAAAAGGCCAATTCGGGAGTGACAATCCTTTCCACACTGGGAGCAAGTGCAGTCTGTCCCTGGTCTGTCTCCCTGGCTATGGGCCTTCCTTCTTTGCCTCTTTGCCTCAGTCTGTTGGCAAAGTGTCTCTTCAAACTGGGAAAGGCCATGCTGCACAGCCTGCCTCCAAGTAGAACGTTCAGAGGCCAAGGTTTCCCATCTGTTGAGGTTCATTCCTAAGGCTTTCAGATCCCTCTTGCAGATGTCCTTGTAGTGCAGCTGTGGTCTACCCGTAGGGCGCTTTCCCTGCACAAGTTCTCCATAGGGGAGATCCTTTGGGATCCGACCATCGCACGTTCTCATGACATGACCAAACCAACACAGGCGTCTCTGTTTCAGCAGTGTATACACGCTGGGGATTCCAGCTCATTCCAGGACTGTGTTGTTTGGAACTTTGTCCTGCCAGGTGATACCAAGGATGCGTCAGAGGCAGCGCATGTGGAAAGCGTTCAGCTTCTGCTCCTGTTGTGTGCGAAGAGTCCATGAATCGCTGCAGTACAGAAGTATACTCAAGACGCAAGCTCTGTAGACCTATATCTTGGTATGTTCCATCAGTTTCTTGTTGGACCAGACTCTCTTTGCAAGTCTGGAAAACGTGGTAGCTGCTTTGCCAATGCGTCTGTTTAGCTCAGTATCGAGAGAAAGAGTGTCGGAGATCGTTGAGCCAAGGTACACAAAATCATGGACAACCTCCAGTTCGTGAGCAGAGATTGTAATGCAGGGAGGTGAGTCCACATCCTGAACCATGACCTGTGTTTTCTTCAGGCTGATTATCAGTCCAAAGTCTTGGCAGGCCTTGCTAAAACAGTTCATGAGCTGCTGGAGACCTTGGCAGAGTGGGCGGTGACAGCAGCATCGTCGGCAAAGAGGAAGTCACTCAGACATTTCAGCTGGACTTTGGACTTTGCTCTCAGTCTGGAGAGGTTGAAGAGCTTTCCATCTGATCTGGTCTGGAGATAGATGCCTTCTGTTGCAGTTCCAAAGGCCTGCTTCAGCAGGACAGCAAAGAAAATCCCAAACAAGGTCAGTGCGAGAACACAGCCCTGCTTCACTCTGCTTCGGATGTCAAAGGGGTCTGATGTGGAGCCATCAAAGACTACAGTGCCCTTCATGTCCTCGTGGAAAGATCCGATGGTGCTGAGGAGCCTGGGTGGACACCCAATCTTGGGGAGAATCTTGAAGAGGCCATCCCTGCTGACCAGGACGAAAGCCTTCGTGAGATCTATGAAGGCTATAAAGAGTGGCTGTCGTTGTTCCCTGCATTTCTCCTGCCGCTGTCTAAGGGAGAATACCATATCAGTGGTGGACCAATATAGTGGACCACCGATATAGTTTACAGTAAGGTCTGTGATATTTGAAGTTCCCTGGAGGGATGGTAGGATATGAATGAACAATGAGCAAAAGAGCTCAACAGTCTGCTGTCTTATGAGATAATTGAGATGTTCTTCATTCCCAACTTCATTCATGCCTCAGCTCTGGCTCTGAACCTCACTCTTAATTGCCAATCCAACCCTGTTTTCAGTCACTGAAACACTGAATTGGTTTGATGTATATAGTCAGTTCTCACTATCTGCTCGGGTTAGGTTCCTGGAAAACCTAGTGGACAGCAAATTTGCAGATAAACCACTGATCCTATGGGATCCATGAGGTTAGGTACAAGGTTTATCCTAGGGGGAAGGAGTACCATCAGAAGTATCCAACATAGACCCTCAGGACACCAGCAGAGTGCAGCAAGAAGTGTCAAAATATCTCTGAATGCTGCAGAGATCTTCCAAAGGCTCCAGGGACCTTCAGAATGGCACCTGCAACCAGCACAGACCCCTTTAAAATGACTGGCAAAAGCTTTCACCAGCCATTTTAAAGGGATTTGTGCAGGTTGCAGGGGCCATTCTGAAGGTCCCTGGGTCCTCTGGAAGGTCTCTGCATAGTAGATAATGAGCGAAGGTAACAATTCTGCCCCTCACAGATAAGCGAATTTGCAGATAGTGAATTCGCATACAAAGAGAATTGACTGCTTGTAAATCTCTCTTATTCTTGACTGTAGATCCTGTATAGCCTTTCATGTTTTCTCCATCCCACTTGAGCTTCTCAGAAAGCTGAATAATATGAACAGTTTTATTGGGGGCTGGTTTGCTTTCATTCTACAGAAAACTTCAACTATCACAGGCCTTACTGTATACTACCCAAATCAGCAAAACTTGCAACTGGAGATAGTCCTGCAGACAGTCCTTCACATCTACTGCAGATGGTGTGTTCTTTCTTTCTGTTTTTCTGCTGAAGTGCAAGAAGTTCTAACTTCAGGACAGGGCCTCAGCATGAACTCTTAGTGCCACCAAGAGGAAAGTCCAGGAGAAGCACAATGGGTAGGAATACTGATAAGGCCAAAAATTGCCTTGTCCACAAGGGTCACACGCCTCTGTTTTCTAAATACCTCACATTAAAGACAGCACAGTTTGGCCACTGGGAATGTGTTCCATGCTCATGAACTCCTTCATCCCCTTTGCATCTCCCTTCTCCCCTTACACACTCCAGTGGCCTCCTACACCTCTATTAATGATGTCAGAATTGTGTGAACTATGCTTACTGCTAACCAGAGTTCTCCTCCAAACCAGGACTGAAAACTCAAGCAACCATGGACTATGGCTGTTATCAGCTCCCTGGACAGACCACCTACAAACCACATGAGATGTTTTGAAGAGCAGGGTAGAAGTGTAATCATAAATAGTAAATGAATGTGTTTTCAAACTATTGTCCTTAAAGGCATAGGGGCAGTCCTCCTAATATATCCCAAGAACACCCTCACCCTTCTCCACAATGAGGCAGCTTCATATTTTATATGAACTTCAGTATGAAATAGATACATTGCCAGAAGAGAATATGATGAAGTATGCTTCAACCCTAGTGGGGGCTGAGAAGCTATACAAGGACACTATCGGCAAGGGTCCCTAGTTAGTGAAGGAAAGTCAGTCCTATCCTGTGCAGGCACTCATGCTGTTATCTCCTCACTGAACAGGCAGGACAAAACAGTACAGTTGCGGTAGCAGAAAGAACATGATGCTGATTGGCGGGCATTTTATGCATTGTAGAATCCAGAAGAGAATTATATCCTTGCTCCTCACAGAAACTGTCTTTGGAAATGGAACATCATTGGCCATCAAATTTGTGGTATAAACAACAACTTAAAAAAAAAAAAGTCTGGCTTTTCTTGGAAATTTTGGACATGGCTATGAAGCCCCAAAGTGATACATGTCTGATGCCAGCATAGAAACAAGATCTGGCCTTGTTTTGGTGTCAGTGTAGCAACCAGAAGCAAGATTTTAACGATGACAATTGTGCATTATTTATTGAACACAAAAATGTGTGTCAAAACCCAGTAAGAAACTTAACATCATAAATTAGACGGTCACGCCACTTAGACACACAAGCAACATTAACATTTAACAAATTAACATTCTGAGCAGAGAGTGGGAGGACGTGGAGCAAACAGAGTGCCTTGGGAAGAGAACTGTGTGTTCTTCAGTGATATGAGTTCAAAAGGGCAATCTTCTGCTGTTTGCTGCACCTTCTCCAGTGTTATGATTATCTTCCTGATTTCCAAAAAGGAACTGCAGAACCTGGAAAAGGAGCTAAAAAAGAGCAACCGGAAGGATCAAGGGGTAAAGACATGAAAGTGCTTGGGTCTTTATAGTTGCAAAAAAGATAATGAGGTAGCAACACAGAGGTTTATAAGAACATGCTTGATGTGGATCTGTCCTGTTGGTAAGAAACTGTCAAAACAATCAACACCAGGCTCAAGGCCTTTACTCTGGTTCTAACATCCCTGAAAAGCCAGCCCATTCTTGGATTAAACTATCAGTGAGTTTCTGTTGTTCAACTTTTGCTATCCCACTTGACACAAGAAAAGCACATTTGTCTTGCTCCCTTTCCCCTCTCAAGCCTCCCCCTCCACCATAGCCTTGTTTTGCTATGTTGGTTCTCCGCCATACACACCAACACTGCCTGTTTTGCTGCAGCTGCATGCTATGGTGGGAAAAAGATTAAGACTGGGCTGTTTGTCCCACTAAACCCATTGGAATTTACTTCCAAGCAAACATGCATACGATTGTGCTGTCAAGCAACAAATATATTTATAACTATAGATAACTATAAATATATTTATATTTATTATTCAAATATAATATATTTATAAATATATTTATAACTACCTGATTCATTTCTAACTACAGGCATGCATCGCTTAATGACCAACCACTTAACAACCACCCGCATATACAACAGTGGATAATGGCTTGCCTCTTCATGAGGCAATCAGGTCTCCCATAGCCTGCAGTAGAGTGTCTGTTTAAACAATAAAGAGGCTCTGAATGCAAAGAAGAGACAACAAGTCTCCAGTAGCCTTTGCAGCCAGCACGTGTCTGCGGTGAATGTCTATTTACACAGCAAAGGCACTAGATTCAGCTGAATGTTCACTTAACAACCTAATTGCAAAATAATAGGGATCGGAAAATGTATCCCCGTTGTTACGTGACGCACACCAGTACCTGATATTGGCACTTTAATAATTGATATCATTAACCTAAACATAGCCATGCATACTTATAGCAGTGCCCCTGCAATGGCCTTCAGTGCATCTGGGAGGGGGGGCACTGCCAGACATCCTTCCAATGAAGTCACTATTTGTGAGAACTAAGATCTCCATATAGTAACATGTGTAGCCACCCAATATTAGGTCAGATCATTGGTTCATCCAGTCATTGGTTCATACTGTCTGTTGGGACTGGCTGTGGCTCAGGTAGCATTTTTTTCCTCATCTGTGCTACTGATGATAAGAACATAAGAACATAAGAACAGCCCCACTGGATCAGGCCATAGGCCCATCTAGTCCAGCTTCCTGTATCTCACAGCGGCCCACCAAATGCCCCAGGGAGCACACCAGATAACAAGAGACCTCATCCTGGTGCTCTCCCCTACATCTGGCATTCTGACTTAACCCATTCCTAAAATCAGGAGGTTGCGCATACACATCATCGCTTGTACCCCATAATGGATTTTTCCTCCAGAAACTCATCCAATCCCCTTTTAAAGGCGTCTAGGCTAGACGCCAGCACCACATCCTGTGGCAAGGAGTTCCACAGACCGACCACGCGCTGAGTAAAGAAATATTGTCTTTTGTCTGTCCTAACCCGCCCAACACTCAATTTTAGTGGATGTCCCCTGGTTCTGGTATTATGTGAGAGTGTAAAGAGCATTTCCCTATCCACTCTGTCCATCCCCTGCATAATTTTGTATGTCTCAATCATATCCCCCCTCAAGCGTCTCTTTTCTAGGCTGAAGAGGCCCAAACGCCATAGCCTTTCCTCATAAGGAAGGTGCCCCAGCCCCGTAATCATCTTAGTCGCTCTCTTTTGCACCTTTTCCATTTCCACTATGTCTTTTTTGAGATGCGGCGACCAGAACTGGACACAATACTCCAGGTGTGGCCTTACCATCGATTTGTACAACGGCATTATAATACTAACCGTTTTGTTCTCAATACCCTTCCTAATGATCCCAAGCATAGAATTGGCCTTCTTTACTGCCACCGCACATTGGGTCGACACTTTCATCGACCTGTCCACCACCACCCCAAGATCTCTCTCCTGATCTGTCACAGACAGCTCAGAACCCATCAGCCTATATCTAAAGTTTTGATTTTTTGCCCCAATGTGCATGACTTTACACTTACTGACATTGAAGCGCATCTGCCATTTTGCTGCCCATTCTGCCAGTCTGGAGAGATCCTTCTGGAGCTCCTCACAATCACTTCTGGTCTTTACCACTCGGAAAAGTTTGGTGTCGTCTGCAAACTTAGCCACTTCACTGCTCAACCCTGTCTCCAGGTCATTTATGAAGAGGTTGAAAAGCACCGGTCCCAGGACAGATCCTTGGGGCACACCGCTTTTCACCTCTCTCCATTGTGAAAATTGCCCATTGACACCCACTCTCTGCTTCCTGGCCTCCAACCAGTTCTCAATCCACGAGAGGACCTGTCCTCTAATTCCCTGACTGTGGAGTTTTTTCAGTAGCCTTTGGTGAGGGACCGTGTCAAACGCCTTCTGAAAGTCCAGATATATAATGTCCACGGGTTCTCCCGCATCCACATGCCTGTTGACCTTTTCAAAGAATTCTATAAGGTTCATGAGGCAAGACTTACCCTTACAGAAGCCATGCTGACTCTCCCTCAGCAAGGCCTGTTCGTCTATGTGTTTTGAGATCCTATCTTTGATGAGGCATTCCACCATCTTACCCGGTATGGATGTTAGGCTGACCGGCCTATAGTTTCCCGGGTCCCCCCTCTTTCCCTTTTTAAAAATAGGCGTGACATTTGCTATCCTCCAATCTTCTGGTACCGTGGCCGTTTTGAGGGACAAGTTGCATACCTTAGTCAAGAGATCTGCAACTTCATTCTTCAATTCCTTAATAACCCTTGGGTGTATGCCATCAGGGCCCGGTGACTTATTGATCTTTAATTTATCAATGAGGTCTGAAACATCTTCTCTTTTAACCTCTATCTGACTTAACTCCTCGGTTAGGAGAGGCCGTTCGGGCAGCGGTATCTGCCCGAGGTCTTCTGCCGTGAAGACAGATGCAAAGAACTCATTTAATTTCTCTGCCATCTCTAAGTCTCCTTTTATCTCCCCTTTCCCTCCCTCACCATCCAGAGGGCCAACCGCTTCTCTGGCGGGTTTCCTGCTTCTAACATATTTGAAGAAGCTTTTATTATTCCCCTTAATGTTGCTCTTTACCAAGATCCAATGATCCTCTTTACCAAGATATGCCAGGATACAGATCTGGGAACTTCTGCATAGAATCCATGTGCTGCACCATGGAGCTATAGCCCCTTCCTATGTAACTGGAGCTTAGCCATAAGTCCAGCTTTGGCCCCATGTGCTCCTGAGGTGCTTGTAAAGGAGGGCACAGCGGAAAGGCCTTATTTGGAAATCAAACTTCATTAACATGCCACAAGGAATTCTGCTGATCATTTATACCCCCTCACAATAAGCAAGACTGTGGATGCTAGAGACTTCAGTGCTGGAGAAAGGAAGCAGTAGCATGTTCTAAAATCTGCTTGCCACAAACTCATGCCTTGATTAAGTGCATTTGCCTCAGTTTGAGAATCTCATGCCAGCTGCCTATCCTTAATTGCCATGGCATATAGACAAAAGCATATTTGCAGCTCTTTAGTGACAGCCAGTGTCTGCCTTGAGTAATTTGTTTCTGCACCATCGTGTTGTCTGTTCTCCTTGACACTTCTTATGGGAATCAAGGAAAGGCTTTATTAGTTTAAAAAAAAACATAATCAAGGCATTTATTTGGTTATCCTCAAGCAGGCTCCACAATCTGTAACCCGGCAAGCTGAATGCAGTCCAAGCACTAGGTATTAAAACTGAAAGCAATCCTGGAGATTTTAACAGATTTCAACTTTTATACTTTTAACTTTTATAGCCCACAGGTGTACCAATTTGATCCCTGTTCCGTATATGCAATGTTGGGCAGAAATGGCTTAACCTACTCATCCAAATTCACAGTCCAGCTCTTCTCATGTGTTGTGAGCAACCGGTGACCCTTGGACAGAGATGAGCATTTCCAATGTCATTAAGAAATGCACTCCACAAACTTAACATCACACTGGTGGACATCACACTGGAAGAAAAAAAGTCTCCAGGAATAGCTTGCCAACCCTAGCTGTGGCTAACGGGCCCCCTGCTTTTGCTGCCCTAGGAAGGAGAAAAACCAGGAAGTTTATCTCAATCAGAGATGTCAAACATAAGGCCCACGGACCAGCTGTGGCTCACAGAAGCTCCTTATCAGGCCCATGTGTCGTTGGGCTCTCCCAGTACCACCATCAGTGCTGAACTGCAAAGTGACACATCAGCAGAAGCAGCACTGCTGAAAGGGCAGTGTTGGGAGAGCTCAGTTATCTTATCTTACTGGGCACCTTTTCAGCAGTGCTGCTTCTACTGAGGAGTTACTTTGCAGAGCACCTCTTATCCGCTGGGCTGCAAAGTGATGCCTCAGAAGAAGTGGCGCTATTAAAAGATCAGCTCTCATGATAATTGGGCGCTCCTGTGTCTTGAAAATATGATCAAGATTTGTGTATTTTCTCTTCTGTCATTTGTAGCTAATGAGTTCCTAAGCGAAAACAAGTGATGTCACTTCTAGCCCTCAGCAGGTGCTATGAATGCTGTTTGGCCCACTATATGCAATGAGTTTGACACCCTTGGTCTGGATGATTGCATTGGGCTGGGGGGGAATCATACAGGCTTGCCCTAAGGCAGTTTTAACAGTCTCTCTCCATCACTCAGTCCAAAGAACTGGGATCCCTGGTACAAATCCCTGCATTGGACCTCCCATGGCACCCACTAGCTTTCTGATAGTGCTTTGGGCACTATAACCGCCACTGATACTGAGATTCAAGGGGCAGCCTGACTATGTAGGACCTCTCATGGCCATGGCGCCTTCAGGTTTAATGGGATTTATTGCCTAGTAGGTATGTTTGGGACTGTGGCCTCATACTTCAGTTTCATGAAGACATGCCTGTGAGGAAACCGACTGAACTCAGTCAGTGGGACTTATTTGCAAATATACAGGCTGAATAAACTGCTTAGTTTACTACATTTGTATCCCGTCCAAGGAGCATGATAACACACTGGGATGGTTGGTTGGTGTGGGACTCAGATGAGCTTCAGGACTGAGTGGAGATTTGAACCTTGGTCCTCCCAGTTCTAGGCCCGCACTCTTGCCACAACTCTCTCTTTATCCAGCTATAAGGCTGCAAACACATGACATGTTGCACCCATAAGCAAAGAACATATGTCCAGAAATACCTCTGATCTTTAACTGAAACAAGTACTGAGGGAATGAATTGATAGGGATAGAATTGGGGGAAAGGCAAGGACAAAGAGAACCTGCTAAATTTTGTGTAGACAGGTGGATTTCCCCCCCTTAGAATCCATTGGTTGGCACTTGCAAAATGGAAAGAGAAAGAGAACTCCTTCTTCTGGTTTCACACATCATCATCACTAATATTAAAACTTAATTTGCCTTGGAAGAAACATTTGGAGACTGGTGGTTTGTGGCCAAGAGTGACAGATCAGAAGGATGAGGCCAAAGACACCAGGGGCTAGGGATTTGGCAGGCCTGTGTCTCGGTGGAGATGCAAGCATGTTCGGGGCTTATTGTCATGTGTCCAAAAGGCATTATGCAGCACTCCAAGGTGGGGCTGTTTACCAATACGACAATCTCTCCCCAGATGCAGTTGCTACCGCAGCTAATTAAGAGAACAATTAAGACTAAGGCAATCAGTCAAGTATACAGATCTGAGTCATTTTCTTCACTCTCTGATGCTGCGCTGGCTCCCAGAGGGCTAAACCTTATTCACTCATTCAGAAAATGACAGGAAGAAGCTATTAAATATCTGAAAACCATAAAAAGACAATAATCCTGTTCTTGAGCTAAGCCACACACTGGAGACCAATGCCAGGCAACTTAAGAAACTTGCTGGGCTCCCTGAGTTCACATGTGCTTACAAATAAGAAAATTAATCAAAAGCAGTTCAGATCAAAATTTAATTAAAAAGAAAAAGGGTTGTGCACAGAACTTCCCATGATCTCTCTGTTTTTTATGTTTATGACTGATCAATATTGTGTGTTATCAGCTCACTGAATGACAAACTCCACTGGGCATCTTTAAAGAGGAAGCAACAGATTAAATATTGAGCTGAACAATTTAATCTCCACTTTAAAAGGTTTTTGGATATTTGTAAAAGTAAATCCTATTAGTGGAGCAACATCTTCAGGACCTAGAGGCTCATCATGCAAGGATTTGTAAACACCAGGGGAGAGCTTGCTGTGAACGATAAATTGTGTTCTTTTTGTATAGGTGTTGATAACAAAAAGAGTAACACTTACACTATAAAAAAAGGGAACTGTTGTGATGGATTGATGGTGTACCTTTCTAAAGCAGGATTGTGCCACCAAATGATATGGGGTGATTTCCAGCTCACAACTAAATGCATCCATATGTGTGCATCCCCTATACTTGTGAAGAAAAACAAGTATATCTGTAACTTTTATACTTAACCCATTTCTGCCCAGCCCACAGGTGAACACATTTGATCCCTGTTGCGTATATGCAAAATTGGGTAGAAATGGCTTAACCTACTTATCCAAATTCACAGTTCAGCTCTTCTCATGTGTTGTGAGCAACTGGTGACCAATGGACAGAGATGAGCATCTCCAACCCCATTAAGAAATGCACTCAACGAACTTAACAGGGCCCAAATGGACATCACAGTGCAGATATAGATCTGCATCATCTGTGTGGGTCAATTCAGATGATTCTTCAAACCAGCTCCTTCTGTCACAGGGGGGTAAGCACAGCCATATACTTACCATGCATTCCCCAATAAATACAGCCGACAACAGGTATAGGGTTAAATGGGCCACTTTATTAACTTACAACAAGTGCAACAAGGCAAAATAGGAAACAATACCCAAACTAAGTGCGGGGTTCTAAATGGGGGAAACGGCCTAGCCGTCTACGTCCCCCAGTCTCATAGGGCGTCCACCCAACTCCAGGCGTAGCTCAATTGTTATTAAGCCCGCCTTTCACTGTCGCCCAAAGAGGGTAAGCCAGCCAAACTACTCTGCCTTCAGGTCACCCCTGCAAGGCCCCAAGCCAGCCTGCCTCCCCGAGCCGGTCAAGCATCCAAAAATCGGTTCTGGTTCACCCCTGCCCTTGCTGGCTTAGATTGGACGCCGGAGAAGGTCTTCTGTCTACCCACCCCGCACTTCTACCGCCAGTGACCAGGACAGTAAGTGATATCTTGCAGACCCAAACACGCTCCATAGCCAGTCTGAGGTAGGCGAAAACAAAACACCATCATATTGCCAATCAGATGATGCTCAAAAATTCCTACCCGGTCCTCCGTAGAACGACCAGCTAATCCCAGACTAGCTACAGGGCGGGTGGGTGGGGGTCGCTTCCAGGAACGGAACTGAGCCGGGTCTAGCGCCTGCGCGCCAGATCAGGCTCAGTTGTCCCGCCCCCCAAGGCCAGCCAGCCAATCAGCTGGCAGCAAAGCCCTGCTGCCGGCTGATAGGGGGGTCAGCCTGGCAATCATTGCTAGCGTGCCCATACAGGCACGCTAGCTGCCTTTCTTTCCACCCAAGGCACTGTTCTGTTGCCCTCTGTTCATAAATACTTTATAAGAAATCAGAAATACTTAAAATAGTCTGGAGGAATATTTGACTTGCACATTTAGGGGCAATTCAGATAAACCACCCTCTCCCCACACATGGTTAAAAGGCAATGGGACAGCACCCTGAGCGAGGGGAAGATGTGCACGCCCATTATCTCCTTCCATAATTGAAGAGAGTTCAATATATCATTATATAGATTTGCCTTGCTCAACTAGGGTAATAATGCCCCCACTGCAATTCTTTGTTGTTGCAGTTTGAAATGAATTGAATTGTATATATCAAAATACAATTGATATTGTTTGATCTCCCCATTTCATTAATGTTTCCAGGACTACTTGGGTTAATGCGGATGCACCAAAAGGTCGGCGCTAAAGTAAAGGTGCTCATGTCGGGCGCCCAGCCCTCCACGAGCACCCTGGATCCTGCGGAGCACAGCTCCGTGGATCTGCCTTTCTCCCTCCCCCTGACATGCCTCCCGCTTGCCCCCTGGCATGCCTCCCACCCACCCCCGCCAGCCTCCCCCTCCCTGGAATGCCTCCCCCACACCCCCGCCTCCCGTTCTGCAGCCTGGCGGTCCGGGAAACCGCTGAGCCGTGGAACCTGGGCCACCACCCGGCGCTAGCCCAGCACCAGCCAGCGCTGGGCTAGCACCGGCAGGAGCCTGGCAGTGAGCTCCACTAAATTGCCTTATGGCACGTTTGCGACTGTGGTCCGCGGCACGGAGTCGTGCCGCGGACCACAGGATTGGGCTCACAGACCAATCCTATCCACCCTTTCCTGGGAGTAAGCCCCATTAACTCTAATGGGACTTACTTCTGAGTAGACATGCATAGGATTGGGCTGTAAGTCCCTTAACCACAAATCCAACATCCCTTGGGTCCACATTAATGCCACATTCAGTTCAGCACCGAATGCTTAACATGGCAGAATGAAGGTAGAACAGATGCAGGAGAGAGAGAACCATTATATGCTGCTTTTGGTGGGGAAGCCTTGACTTTTGTGCCAAGTGTGACAGGAGATTGGGTAATTACAAATGAAGGAAACTGGAGCCCTATTCAGGCATTCTACCCAGGTACAAGGGAATGGAAAGGAGTGCTGGCTAGATATGCCCTCTCCCAGAGTTAACGCACTCCCTAATCACACCCTGCTGCAGATAAACAGTTTGTCTGAGAGGGCAGTGCTGAACCCATGAACACTTTCTCCCTGTGATTTGGACTGCTCATTTGCCTGAACGGGGCTCGGTGCAACCTCTTGTCTGTGACTCTGCGACCCTTTGAATTTGTTTTTATGATTCTATTTATGAACTATTTTTAAATATAATTTCTCAGTCACAGCTCATTCACTAACTGTGTCCCTTCCATGAGGACAAGGACCAGTAGCCTCTATTGCTATGCACCTTAACTATTGTAATGCACTCCATATGATGCTGCACTTGGTGGCTGGTGCTTCAGAAGCTGCACATGAATCACAATACAGCAGCCAAGATCACCCCTAGGCATAGCACACAAGACCAGAGCACACCAGTTTGTTTCTGGGTCAGCTTCAAAATTTGTTGGTTTGTTTTAGGGCACAATCCTAACCAGATCTTCTCAGAAGTAAGTCCTATTTTGTTCAAAGGGGCTTACTCTCAGGAAAGTGTGGTTAGGATTGCAGCCTTAACCTTTCATCTCCACAAATGGGTACAGCCAGTGAAGCCAAAGGAATTTCTTCTGACATATAATTTGGATTTTTACACACACATCCATCCTACAATTAAAACTATCATAAGGGTCACTGACACATAAGGGTCCACAGGCAGCTGGCAAAACACACCTGAGATAAGTTCTCTGAACTTATCCATTTCTTGCCAGTCCACATTCCTTCATCTCCAGCCAATGGCTTCTGGTCACCCATCCAAGGCAAGACCCAAGCTGATTCTGCTTAGCTTTTTCAGGTAAGCTCAACCTCCAGACAGGATGTGGATAGGATTGTAGCCTCACACACTTATCTGGCAGTGAGGCTCACTAAACTCAATAAGGGTGCAATCCTAACCCCTTATGTCAGTGCTGGCATAGCGGTGCCAATGGG
This sequence comes from Tiliqua scincoides, assembly GCF_035046505.1. Classification (NCBI taxonomy): domain Eukaryota; kingdom Metazoa; phylum Chordata; class Lepidosauria; order Squamata; family Scincidae; genus Tiliqua; species Tiliqua scincoides. Next base: position 141,509,973 of record NC_089821.1, on the reverse strand, counting down.
ATGTGTGCTGCATCCTGCAGATGGGTGTCACTCATGAAACCTCCTCAAAGTAAGGGAATATTTGTTCCCTTACCTCAGAGCTGCATTGCCCTTATGTCAGTGCTGGAAAGTACTGACATAAGGGGTTAGGATTGCGCCCTAAGACTTACTTCTCAGTAGATGTGCACAAGACTGAGCTGCTAATGTAGTACTATTCCAGGGGTGTCCAAACATTTTGGCAGGAGGGCCACACCACCTCTCTGACACTGTGTCAGGTGTCAGGTGACACTGGGCCAGGGGAAAAAAGAATTAATTTACATTTAAAATTTGAATAAATTTACATAAATGAATTTATTAGAGATTGAATTTATATTAATGAATGAAGGTCTTGCAGTAGCTCAAGGCCTATAAAAGGTCTTGCACAAAGCAAGGCCAGTCTTTCCTTCACTGCCACAGCTGCATCACAGACATGAAACAGCAGTAGTGGAGGGAGACCTCATCGCACAGCTCAGGTGAGAGGTCGAACAGTTGTCCTCATGCTGAGAGCAGTTGTGTTGGGCCAGCAAGTCTCCAGAGGGCCAGATGCTCACTGGAGACTGGGGGCTCCTGGAGGGCCTGATTGGGAGCCTACAAGGGCCGCAAGTGGCCCCTGGGCCGGGATTGGGGCACCCCTGTACTATTCTGAAGCTGTTAACTGCTTCAAGGTCTTGTTGTGGGTCAAATTCTTGGGGGGGGGGGAGGAAAAATAAACAAATTGATGTTACAAAACTCATTTATTCTGCCAGCATTTGGGGAGTGACTAAGCTTCTGTTTTATATGCTTGTTCCTTTTATAAGCTGCTGTATGGTGATTAATCTTTCTGTATTTTTAAACTGTTTTGTCATTTTATTATCCTTGATATTTGATCCTTTTTTTTGGGTGGGTACACAACCTGGGGTGCTTGGCAGAAAAGCAGTCTGTAAATTCAGTAAAATAAGGGTGGAAAAAAAAGTAACTCAAGTGTGGTGGATGCATTTGGAACACACCTTCATTTCATTTGGGGTTGCCAACTCTGACTGACGCTATTCCTGGTGTTGTTCCCCTCCCCCCCCAAACAAGATGAAATGCTGGAAAGTGATCTGAACACACAGTGCCTCCCCTGAAAACAAATGCATCAGCATGTCGTGAATCATGGGATCGAATAGCTCAATAGCATAGTTAGGGAGGTGCAAAGCATTAAGTTTTGCTTGGTTCCTCACCATGGTGTGCAAGTGACCCCTCCCCTATCCTTTGGAGCCATTCCGGGTGCTAGAGCAAAACTGAGGAGACATCCAAAGAGTCCAGGAGTGGCTCCAAAGAGGAGGAGGGGCCACTTTCATGGTGGTGAGGCACCATGAAAACTTAATGCTTTGCACCCCATCTAGCTAGACTACTGGAATAGCTTCCACCACATGTTAGAATGGCCTAAAAGTGCCAGTAGCCTTTACTCTAAAAGGGCCAGTAGCCCTATACATTCTGTGAAGGGATATGTGGATACTGTTGGTTTTATTTTCACATCCATTTGTCTTACTTATATGGTTTTTGTCACTTGTGAAGTTGCAGACACAGGGCTGACTGAAGCGGTCATTGTGAGTGGCAAGTTGGAGAGGAGCAGCGAACTAAAAGAGGTGCTCCACATCCTGCATCTGCCCCAGAGGAGTCTTCAGGGTTGGGAACTCAACTCATATGACTCAGATTCGAGTCACGAAAATGTGTGTTTTTCACTCATTCATGGACTTGTGAGTCGCGCACATGGAAGACTCGGAAAAACACTCAAGTCAGGGGCCTCCGGACTTGGCACTTGTCCACACATGTGCAGGTTCGAGTCTGCTTGTGTTTGGGTATACTTTTTAAAATCATTTGGAGGGTTACCCCTCCCAAGTAACAAAGGAACCCATAGAAGCCAAGTGGTTGGAAAGCATGATTGTAACAATCATGCTTTCATGATTCATGCTTGAATCATGCTTGAAAGCATGAATCATGCTTTCAAACCACCTCCCCCCTGTTTCCCCACCTCCTTTTTTCTCCTCCAGCCAATCCTAAGGCAAGAACCCCCTTGGGCTCCTCCTCCTGCCCTCTCTCAGCCAAAGAAAATATCAGACATCCATCCTTTTTAAAGCTTTTTAAAGGGGGTGGGGTGACTTAAGTCCTATCAAGTCGTGAAAGTGTGACGCGGCGACTTGGAAAGTGCCCCGTTATGACTCGTTTTTGAGTCAAGTTGCAGAGGCGGTGACGCTAGATTCAACTCAAGTCAAGCCATGTTGGACCTTCCGATTCCTGGGTGTCTCTGGTGCACTGGGGGTGGAACATACAGGAGGAGTTTCACGTCCCAGAAGTTCAGGGGTGATATAATTCTGGGCTACCACATTGCATTAAATGCAATAGTCCACCTCCAGATTGCCTCTGTTCAGTGTTTTTCAGGCCCTGTCACTTCGTGTTCTTGACAGCAAGTGGTGAAAACACAACCACAGGTGGGTGCAGGAGACGACCAGACCTGGAATGGTCCAGAGATAGCGGAAGAGCAGTGTGGTGTGTCACCCCCCTCTGTGGGTGTCACTGGGGGTGACTCATCCCACCTCCCCACCTTGTGACACCACTGATCTGCCCACTCCAACCAGCTGCCCAACCCTCTTCTTGCTCCCTGAAAACAAGCAGAAAGAGATCGGTACAGTGGTAGCTCACCTTTTCCTCCAGCATGGCAGTGGTGGAGCTGCAAAAAACAGGAGCAGGTGAATCCCATTTGGATCACTTGCTTCCACGAGTGTCAGAACAGCATTGTTCAGCTCTGAATCCCCCTTTGGTTTGTCTACCCAGTAAAAAGTCAGGTAGGCAAGAAGAAGAAGGAACCTCCCCGACACCACCTCCTTCTTAACTTTAGAACTTTGTCTGCCACTGCCTCCTCTCTCTTGCTCTAGTCCAGCCTGTTGATATAATCAGCATGGATGGAGCATGCTGGGAGCATTACAAGCATGCTCTGCCCATCCTGTATGTTTCAAACAGGACAGGAGGGAGTGATGACAATGGTCTGGAGGCTAGAGGAGGGGGGCTCTGAATCATGGCACTCTGCCTTGTCTTGTTTCCATCTCCTTGCCCACCAAGCTGCTTCCCCGAAGAGCTGTGAAAGCAGAGAACATAAGAAGAGCCAAAGGCCCATCTAGTCCAGCTTCCTGTATCTCACAGTGGCCACCAGATGCTTTTGAAAGCATGTAAGACAAGAGACCTGCATCAGGTTGCCACTCCCTTGCATGTGCCACACAGCAATAGCATTGATGGGGTAGTTTTTGGTGGGGCAGTTCACATTATCAGGGGCAGCAGATATGTCGCAATTCAGGCAGCAGTTAAGCTCAGGCCACTCCGAAGCAGAGACCGACTAAGCTGAATCAGAAGTGAGCCTTTTTCAAACTGCCAGTGTATCTTTGAAACAATAATTTTAATGAGACTGTTAAGTGAACAGTTGTACAGGCTGCATAAAACTGCAAACAAAGGGCATGATCCACCCCAAATTAAGCATTTTAAAGACTTATTAACTTCAAAGGACACATTAAGCACATTCTTAGACCTTTGTTTTGAAATTAATGAAACTTAATGTTTAGCTTTGGGTGGATTGTGGCCCACACATACTTGGATGCACAAGTGCCCCAGACTGTTCATGATGGACTTTTGTCTCTGAAGTTAACTAATGTCTCCACACACTGAGGCTGGAAGATGGTTGGCAATTTGTCACTTCTCATGCCAGCCAAAGCCAATGTCACAGATCACCTCTCCTTCTTCAGGCACCCCATTATTTCAGGACCATTTTCTTGACTGGTTCATTTGAAAAACACATATCTATCTCTTTATCTGGTGCCATAGGAGGGAAATGAGGCCAGAGACTAAACACTTTCCATTTTGTGCTCCATCAACCTTATTTACCAAGATCATTTGAACTTGGGGAAATGGAATGCTCAGGCTCCTGCCTGATTCAGGCTTAAATGTGATCCTGAGTTGCAAATGTTGACTGTTGAGATGAGACGTGTGAAAAGAAAGGTGCAAAGGGAACCATATGTTTACTGTCACACAAAATGGCACTTCATGAGCCACAATAATGTGAATTACATATTGGAAATGTCTGTTGGGTTTTCAGTACACTTTGAAAAGCTACCATAACCAACATGTTATTTTGGACACATTCTTGGCTTGTAGGTCATGGGCAGCTTACTCCTTAACAGAAAATATAAATGGATATTATTTCGTATAGCATAGGCACAAATGTCATTTCAATGTTGTATAGTGTGACATACGGCTAGGAGGAGCCAACCATTCTATGCACCAACCTTAGCATGGCGCCTGTGCCATTTTCCTCTAGTGATGAGGAGTTTCCCAGAATTCCTCTCTAGCTTGGCATGGGGAGGAGGCAGAAATCATTTCCTGCAGTTGCACCAAGCTGGGGAGGATGTAGTATAGCTACAGAGAATTTCCCTGCCCCTGTCTCCAGTTTCCAATTAGAATGGAAGACTAGAGCTATTTCAGCTATTGGCTACAGAGCTATTCAGAGCACTTCTGCTTTCCAGTTCTTTATCCACTCCTCCAGCTCCATTCAATGACCCCATCCTATCCAGGGCCTGCCTGCACAATATGTGGATGTTGACACAGCCTCTGATGCATCTTGTGGGCTGGCTGAGAACCAGGCCAGCCAGAAGAGGTAAGTAAAGAAAATTTTTACTACTTCTTCCACTGTTCCCTGGTCCCCTGGGCCTATTTGGATCTGAACTGCCATGTCAGGCCCAGGATGGGAGCTCCAGATCCTGTGGTTACCACAGCTGCTCTGCAGGGGCTTACTGGCTGATATGGCATCAGCAGCAGGCCACAGAGTAGCTGCAGCAAAGGCGGCCCATGCAGTATGATGTTGGACCATGAGATCCATCAACATATCATGCAGATAGGATTGAGCTATAAAGGCCAGTCGATTTGAGGACCTCTCTCTAGGATCATTTATGTTTCTAACAATATTGAGCTTCCCTTTTGCTATATGTTCTAAGTATTATCTTGCTTAAGATGATACCGCAGTTGTTTTGTATGAAGCTCATTGCACACCTCACATCAAAAGAAGCTGCTTGACTGCTCTGTTGTCACTGATTTTCGGTATGTAAGCTTGAATGGTGAAATGGGTCTCTTAACCAGGCTGCAATCTAGACTCCAATCTATGCACAGTTACTTGGGATGGGGGTACCCATTTCAGTGAATGGGGGGGGACCACCTAAAACAACAGCAACAATAATAGTAATAACAACTTGGTATTTATATACCGCCTTTCTGGTCATCGGATTACTCCTCTGACTTTATTCAAGGCGGTTTACATAGGCAGGCGTTTCTAAATCCCTTCAAGGGAATTTTTACAATCATAGAGGTTCTCTCTTTCAAGAAACAACCACATTTCAGAATGGATCTTCCTGGTTTGGTCTCACTTCTGGCCTCCAGTTCTCCCACACAGGCTGACAAGCAGCCCCATCTCTCACATGGAGGGCAGCCAAGACGCTTCTTCGCTCTCACCAAAGAGCAGGTGGAATCACTCAGCTCGGCTTGTCAGCTGCTTCAAGGTCTCCCCATTCAGGGAGCTGCTGGTGGCCTCGAACTGGCAACCTTCCGATGTTATCTTCAGGCTAACGGAGGCTCTACCCTCTAGACCAGACCTCCTGCCCAATAGGACTGACTTCTGACTAAACATGCTTATGATTGCACTGTTATACATGTAAGAGGCTGGCAAACCAATGTGCTAAGTTTCCAAAGTGCTTGGTTAAAAGATTGGTGCCACTGCCAACCAAGCTTCCCTGGTTTGATCTCTACACTGAATACCCAGGAAGATCTATGGCTGGAGGCAAACAATAGTTCTTAAAAGGGTTGAAAATGGTATGATTAGAGGCACCAGCTCCTGCTGTATAAATGCCCATTTCATTGGTTCCATTGCTATCTCTGGTCAAACCAATGTTGCAGGTTTTTGAAGCATTACAAAAATATTGTCAGATCTGTTTGTACAGAGGCAACCACGGGATGAGTGCCAGGTAATGATATTTTTATCATGCAGCTCTTGGGGGGGAGGGGAGATGGATACATTTCCTCCAGTTCATAATAGACATGCTGGCCTTGCCATGTGGTCTTTTTGGGCAAGAACCAAATATGGAAGAGTCCTAAATCTTGGGACAGATAATATTCTTCTTTCAGAGGTGACACAGTAGAAATATTGCATGTGGTGGGAACACTTTCTTCACTATTTTGCAATACTTCAAGAACCTGCAAAATGTGCAGGGAGGACAATGGAATAACAGAAATGGGTGTTTAGTCCTGGTGAAAGAATATCACACCACATGCAACTGGCTTAAAACTACTTCTTGACTTTAGAAGAGCAACAGGCAGGTAGATTCTGGTTGTGCCTCTTTCACTGCTCCTCCAGAAATGGCATTGATACTTCACCTCTTTTTCCCCTGAGCGCATTACAGAAGCAGAGCAAGACCTTTGAGAACTGGGTCTTGTGGCTTGATAACCGCAGTCAAAACCTACAACAGCAGCAAAGTAAATGACAAACAGCAGCGGAGGCTCCAAAGCTACAGTCTATGCCAAGAACAGCTGATACCTCCGGCATGTTTCACTTTAAAGCAAATACAAAAGGGATGGTTGAATGATAACGTTCTATTTCCCTGGCTTTGAGCAATTTCAGACCCATCTTGCTATGAACACAATGCATGAGTGTGTGTGCTTGTTGTTTCTTTAATTACTTAATGACACCAGTGAAAAGGATGAGAAGAGAGAGGATTCAGAGAGTGGGAAATTCATTCAAATGGTGATATAAAAATAATTGGACTACAAAGTCATGTTTTAGCACTTTCCCTAAAGCTTTACACAGGGGAACTGCTCATGGCCCACAACAATTTCAAATCCGTAGTTCTGGGGAATCGTACTATATAATCATAAAATTACACTTGAGATAAGATTTAATTATCATTTTCACCTTTTTGGCACCTTTAGAGAAGCAGTAATCAAAAGCCCTGGCAAGAACAGAAAATCACATCTAAAGAAGCACCCACATGCAATGAAGCTATTAAAAGAAGGACTAACCGCCATGCAGTCTTTAAAGAGGATTTAAATGCAATAGCTTTATTCAAAAATATTAAAAGTGACTGCTGTCTGATAGATTATAAGATATTCATGTCAGGCAAGACAGAAATGAAATAAAGTAGCATTACTCCCAAAGAGGGCTTTACATTGTCTTGAGCCAATGAGGCTGCTGGTTGGTACTAATAACTATATTTGCAAGATATGGTTGCAAATCACAAAGTTAAGGTTACAATTTATTTATTTATTTTCAAAGTTGCAGTCAGTGGCATAGCTAATGATCGTGTAGCCCGCTGCCAAGCTCAAAATGTTGCCCCATGCCTTTTTACCTTTTTATCCAGTTAGCAGGGGTAACTGTATATACATGGAAATGAGAGCTGACTCATATTACCACTTTATTGGTTTCACGCTGTATCATGATAACATGCCATTGCAACATATCAATAACATAATAACATATCATTGGCTGTCAGAACAAGCAGTCTTATAGGTCAGTTTTGAGTTAAGAAAATCCACTTTTTGTTCCATAAGGCAGTTGTGTTTTCATTTTCTGGTTAATTGGCCATAACTTTTGTAATACAGGTATTTATATACCGCCTTTCTTGGTCGTCAGATTTCTCCTCAGACTTTAATTCAAAGCGGTTTACATAGGTAGGCTGTTCTAAATCCCCATAGGGATTTTTTTTACAATTGAAGAAAGGTTCTATCTTTGAAGAACCACAACATTTCAGATGGATCTTTCTGATCTGGTATCACATTCTGGCCTCCAGTTTCCTCCCACGCAAGCTGAAAAGCAGCTCCTTCATCTCTCACATGGAGGGCAGCCAAGATCCTTCTTCGCTCACACCAAAGAGCAGGTAAAATAACTTGACTTGGCTTGTCAGCTGCTTCAAGTTCTCACCATAAACGGAGCTGCCAGTGGCCTCGAACAGGCGACCTTCGGATGTTATCTTCAGGCAAACGGAGGCTCTACCCTCTAGACCAGACCTCCTGCCCAGTTATTCTGATGCAGTTTGTTTCATTGCATTCTGCATTAAATTACCTTTCCAATGATATATAACATGATGGTATTATTCGTGCATACCAAGATTTTCACAATTTTGGTCACTAGTGTCCAGCTCAGCTTGTTGCCCCCCTAAAGCATGATGCCCGATGCGACTGCTACCTCCTGCACCTCCCTTAGCTATGCCAATGGTTATGGCTACAAGTCTATGCGCACTTACCAGAGACTAAGCCCCACTGAACACAATGGGTAAACATGTATAGGATTGCAATGTAAGATATACTTTGCATACACACACACACACGAACACGAACACGTACACGAGTTGTAACTATATAGTAAGCAATAACATAGGGAATTATTGCTAAGCACTTTTAAGCTTCATTGATTTTAATGGACTTTAAGTATGTGCTTAGCCCTACAGCTGATAGAAGTGGGACAAATGTGCCTGAATTTGGCTGGACTTTGCCCATTACTTTCACCTCCGTTAGGCTTAGCAAGGATGGCTTAAGGGCAGCAGAGAGAAGATTAACAGAGTCTACGTGTCCCTTTTGGTTGGACATTTTGATAAAAACAGTCACTTCACAACCATTAAATGGTGGATACATGTTTTCAAGCAGTAATTATTATCTGAAAAGCTCCTATATATGCCTTAATTTATGTTATAAATTTCAGCCACTTTGAAGTGCACCAGAAGGAGATATTGGACTAAGGAGAGATTATTTTATAAACCAAAGAACAAGCCGGTTCTCTACAGCACTGCATGTGCTGCTGGGACTCTTGTTCTAGCCAGAAGGTGATTGCTCTCAATCTCCTCAGAGACTGAAGAGAACGGAGATAGGGAATGCAGTCGGAACAGTACAATTTGCATTTCTTCCCTGTAGCTTCACTGAGCCAATATTCAGTATGCTACGCTTTGTAACAGACAAGAATGGTACGTCTTCTCCTTCAGAACAGAAAGGTAAATGAATCGTCCCCCAGTTTGGACACTTGTCTGGATGGGAATAGTCATTGTGTTCTCTTCCCTCCACTACACACTTAATATTAAGTGCAAGGCAGGCACTCCATGCAGCCTGCACATACTGTACAATATTTGCACAATTCTTTCCCCTGAGAAGAGGGACCAAGGACGCATAAATCAGGCTTATCTATGTCTCAGTATGCTGTGCCTGCATCACACATTATACAAGGTCCATAGGAAAAGGAGAATGCACCCATACCTCAGCCACGCAGGCAGTCAGCACCTAGGCAGGTATGTGAACTTGACCTTTCTGCTGGTTCACATCCTGGTGATCATACAACATATGGTCCATTTCTTAGAGCAGGGCACACCTATTGCCATCACCATGTCCTGCAATAATATTTAGCATTTATATAGTGATTTTGAGGTGTGCAGAGTGCTTCGCATGTGTTACCATAATGCAATAGCAGAGCCAGAGGTGGGGCGGAGCTATAAGTTGCACACACCGGTCTGAAACTTGCCATGTAAGCTGCCCCTTCCCCTCACTCTTGGAGCCTATCTGGAGGCAAAAGCTAAATGGAGGAGATGCCTCTGCATTGCTTTTACTCCTCGGAATGGCCCTGAGAGTGAGGGGAGGGGCAGCTTATATTGTAAGTTTGAGAGCTGTGCGGCACTTACAGTTCCACACACACACCCCCGGCTCTGCTACTGGTATAATGTAGTCCTTACACCAAATTTAAGAACATAAGAACAGCCCCACTGGATCCTGCCATAGGCCCATCTAGTCCAGCTTCCTGTATCTCACAGCAGCCCACCAAATGCTCCAGGGAGCACACCAGATAACCTCATCCTGGTGTGCTCCCTGAACTTGTAGTAATAAGTATGTTTCTCCCCATATTGCAGCTGGAGAGCTGAGACTGAGAGGGAACATCTCATCTAAGCCGCCTCGTGAATTCATGATAGAGGTGAGATTCAAACTGCGGAAGTCCTGATTCACTGTGCTGCACCAGTTCTCTAAAGAGAATAAGGACGACAGCATTTCTTTTTGATTCCACAAACTTGAATGGAAACAGCCACACTGCATGTTACATGCTACTGCGTGTATCTTTTATCTGTGGTTTCTCTGTTTCCATCTGAAAGTAGCTTCTACAGCGGCGGTTCCCAAAGTCCTCCATAGGAGTCCATCTTTGCAGGGATGGGGGGGGGGCGGATTGCAGTGACATGATTCCCAGGATTGTGCTGCTACTGGGACAGAAAGGGGTTTTACTGACCTGTAGCTAGTGCTACTCTCTGGGCAGTGTGGGGAACCCCGCAGACTCCTCTGCAGGGCTCCCCATGCCTCTGATTAACTAAAAACAGATCAGAAACCACTTCCAGAAAACCAGAAGTGGTTTCCTATCTCTACTTTTAGTTAATTGGAGGCTTGGGGAGACCTGCAGAGGCATCTGTGGGGCTCCTTGCACCTGCTGCAGGCCGGCACTAGCTTCAGGTAAGTAAACCCCCCTTCTGTCCCAGCAGCAGCATGATCCTGGGGATCACGTCGCTGCCATTCCCTCCACCCTCCCCCTTAAAGGGCCAGGGTTGAATGCTTCCCTGGCTGTTGGGTCTCACGCCACCAGCCTGGGAACCACTGCTCTAAAGGGAACATTCTGCATGGATGGTTTTAGAAAGGGTAAACAGGCCTAGTGTTCTATTATACCACTGATCTCGTCTGATCTCGGAAGCTAAGCAGGGTCAGGCCTGGTTACTACTTGGATGGGAGACCGCTTGGGAATACCGGGTGCTGTAGGCTTATACCATAGTCTTTCGAGACTGAAGGTTGCCAACCATTATTAAACAGGCCTAGGAGGAGTGGGCCATGAGTCAATCACCAGAGCCTCCTGGGTGGGTTGCCCAGTTGCAGGAAATAGGTCTGCACTACGCACAATGAAGGAATTTTCAGCTGGTTTATCTGAAGAGTAACATAAGTGAAGGGAACAGAAGAAGAGAACCGCTAAAATGAGCAGACAAATATAGGAGTACACTCAGTGAAAGTGAACCAGTTTGATTATGTACCTTCATTTCAGAAGTACCAAAGTTCTGGTGCCTGGAAGAAGCAGGAGGGGTGGGAACTGCATAGCCTGTAACATCTGAAATTCATTTTGAAGGAGACAAACAGCCACAGGAACCTTTTAGACAAACAGCATAATACACTTAAATGCCATCACCATAATGCAAATGGTAGCTCAGAATACAATGTTATAGCATTTGCATCTTGCTTGCTACAAAAAGAAATGACCATAAAAAGCTCTCTCTATGCCTTTTGTTTATAGCGTGAAAACAGAACAACATGCAGGGACCGTAGAGTGCCCCATGACCCAGAATCACTTTTGTTTCTCAGGACTAACTTTTAATATATCCTGTCAAGTGGAATTCTGTAGGAACTTTGTGGAAAGTTAAATTCTGGTCCGAAGCAGAGAAGGGAATAACTGCGAAATGTCAATGAAAATGAATACGAATTGCCTTTTTTCATGGGAAAACTATATCAGTTTCTCCTGCGTATATCTTCAGCATTGTCTGTCCAATCCATTTGCAGACTATGCAAGATCTCTCCAAAGCATTATGGTTGCCAAATTTCGGACAGGTAGCAACAAAGGGATCTGTTTTCAAGTACTTTCAAAAGGGCATACAGGCACAGCATGACTGCTTTCTTAACTAATGGTAAATAGAAATACTCCTGGCAGATGATCACCCAGGCACTCCCTAAATATATGAAAAAAGTACCAGATTAACAAACATATATTTTTGTTTTTTTGTGGAGGATGGAAATACTTGATATTTGCACAAGACAAAAATCTGCAGGTGCCAGACTCAGAAAAACAGGGTGCTGGAATAAAAGATCACAAGAATATTGCAGCAATGCAGGCCTCCAATCCTCTTCCAGTGCCCTTCCATTCCACCCTCTCCAGTGCCACAAGGAACAGACTGTAGAATGAAAACGTTCTGTATTTTATTTTTTTGAACATCCTACCCCTTACCATTCTGACACTGACTGTGAAGTTTAAGTGTCTCAAGAAGCCCTATCAGACTAGAAGGTGTACGAGGTCCAAACTGAAGAGTTTATGAGTCAATCATACCCAAAATGCCAATAGCGATAAGCTACCTTAAAAAGTTAAGGACCACTGAAATAGCATGTGTGAAACTTTTTGAGCGCTATAAATCACTGTTCAACTCATAGTCCAATTCTACCTAACTCCCTGCACGGCAATGCAGTGATGCCAACTGCATTGGTATCCCATGGGGGCGTTTTGGCATCTGCAGGCCTCCTCAGGGGAAGGAACACTTGTTCCCCATGGGTCAACTCGGACCTGTGCCAGTTGTTTGCTGGTGCAAGTTCACATGGACCTGTGAAAGAAAATCAGGCCTGGAAATGGGATTAGGATCCAGCAGGCACTGCTACTGCCAAACCCACTCCCTTCCCTGGCCTTATCCACTTTCCTCCCCACCTTCACCTTCACCCACCACCTTCTCACCCTGTCACCTCCCTGTTCTGCCCACTACCGCCCCGTCCCTTCCTGCCACCCCCCTCCTTCTTCATGTCCCTACATGAGGCAGCGGACATCCCCAGTTCATCATTGCGCAGACCCAGTTACTCGCATCTTCTGGTGGTGGCCAGGCTGCACACTCTGCTGTCATTGTGTTTATGATACCCAGAAAATACATCCCAGTGGTGTAACAAACAGATAGGATTGGGCTGTCTTTATTTAATTTTTTTTAACATTGTTAGCAACTTCCTCTCTCATCAGCCTATTAAGACAGCATAAATACATATTTGTATAAGTGAACTGCGATGCTCTATTAATACATTTCTCCACTGCAATATAAATGGCTTTCAAGCAGGCATGAAAATGCAGATAGCCCCAGCAAGTAAAACACCAGCAATGATAAATACAGTTCTGACTATTTTGTCTCTTGAAGGCAATGGAACTTTTAACCCTGATGGATTGCGAAAAAAGAGTCATGTTTAACACATGAAGAAAATTCTGTTTTATCGAGATCTAGGCAATTTCAGCAGCATTCAAAGCAGTGGGAAAGTATGCCTTAATACAGGGAATAAGGGAGCTGTGAAGAGCAAACACTGTCATGCCTTATACATACATACATTACACAAAGTAGGAGAATACTGTTTGCTGGCCTGCAAGACTCCTTTTCACATTGGCCAAGAGCAGAGTGAAAAATGATAATGCTGTCTGGAGGAGACTTCATTATCTTTCACTCACGGTGGCCAAAGGTTTTCTGGTTGAAGCAAACAAGGCCTCCTTATTACTTATCAGAGCCCAATTAACTTTATCTTGTTCATCAGAGCTCCAGCCGAAGCTAAGAGTTCAATAGTGCAGGCTAAGGGTGATAAGGAGGCATGAGTTTCAAGGCAGCATTTTAATCACAGGTTTTATAAGAGAGAAGGAACAATAAACTGTCCAAAGAACCAACTGACACAGTTCCCACTTCAGCAAGGTGGATGTGAAGCAACCCAAAGATTCAGGCTGAAGTCTTAAAAACAGCAACAACAAAGCAGGAGACAAAACATCTCACCATCTTCTCTTCTGGTCTTCTTCTCCATAATCTTTCCCATGTTCTGCACAGCACCATTACAGAGAGGGAAGAAAGGGGAAAAGGACCAGGAAAGAAGTGGGCAAGACAAAACATTCTTCTTCATCTCCTGCTATGCTGGGTTGCAGAGTGACAACTCTTATTTTCAACATAGTGTGTGGCCCCTGTGACCACATGGGTCCCTCAGAGCTGGCAGAGAAGGTCAGAGCAGTTAAATCTCATGAGGCTTGGAGTGAGCTGGGAGATCTTGGCGTGTCAAATGTCCAAAGAGCTGATGGGGCTGAGGACATTTGGGAAGGCAGGGTGAACAGACCAGAGGGAGATTCGAGAAACAAAGCTAGAGAGGGTGCTGAGAAGAGTGGATAGAAATAGAAGGAGATGGAGGTGGGGATAAAAGGCAGACAGAGGGATGGAGAAAAGAGAATACAAGACGCGTGAGAAGGCGATATGGGATGAGGCAAGAAAAAGGAGGGAGAACCCAAGGGGTTAGAATGAGCTGAAAACATACAGGTGGAAGGAAGGAGGACTTGCAAGGTTTGTAAGGAGACCAATTCCATCCATTTCAGTAGGAAAGTTAAGCAGATGCTTAAATTTTTCCCATTGGGAGTCAATGAAATATAAAAAGTGGTCCTAAGATTGAATCAGAAGAAAGTCCTTGTTTATTCAAAGGTGCTTAATCCCAGGTAAATATGCATAGGATGGCATCCTGAGAGAGAGCTACAATCCATCTGTTAGAATGAGGGTCTTGCCAAATTCCTATAGTGGAATGGAGGGTGAAATGCAATTTAATGGATGGCATTTAATGAAATGAATTAAAATGTAATTAGCAGGAATGAATGGGACTCCAAAATGAAATGTTTTTCCCCTTAGTAAAAGGAAGGGGAGGGAAGATAATCAGAACAGGTTGTCTTGATATGAATGCTTGAAGGAGATTACTTATATCGCTACTTAATAGTACCACAGATACTCGCCCATGTCAACCCCACAGATAAGTCGAGGGTAGGTTTTGAGCCAACAATCATGGAATTTTCTATGACCATCGGATAAGTCAGGGGTTAAACTTAAGGGGGTGTCTGAATATAGTTTTGTCTGATTTTATCCAAGGCCAGATCCTGAAAAATAACCTACCACTAATTGTTACCTAAGAACTGTAGTCTCTAATTTATTAAAAACACAGTAAAAGATCATAAGATACATTTTTATTCTTTTTAAAATTCTGGTCTTCACCACCTTTTTGTAAACACTATCAGAGTAAGTGCACTGTAAGCAACATACCAGTGGTTCCCAACCTGTATTCTTGTACTCCCAGGGACACTCAGCAGGACCTTTAGGGGTACTTGAAAAAGAATGGAATAATGGCAGAAAAAGGCAGACCTTGCTCCAGAATGCCTTGCAAGACAGGAATGTCTTGCAAGGACCAGCAAGGCAGGAAGGGAGGTAGCTAGTTGGCTGTGAAAGCCCCACCAATAGCTAGTTTTTGGTCATCAATTCATGTATGAATCAGTGATTGAAAACCAGCACAGTAAAAAAGCTGAAACACAATATGGAAAGTGATCAATCACCCAGAATTTCTCAGGACACTTCTGGTGCAAAACAGTGCAAAGGCAGAGTCTTCTTTTCTTCAAACAGATGAAAAGAGAAAATATGTGATGAAGTCTGGGCTTTCATATGGAGGAGATGAAGGCTTGTCTTACTAATTACAAACATTTTGCTAATAGGAATTTATGGAAATGGGCTGCCAAGGGATATGCAAGTGAAAAAGGTTGGGAACCACTGCAGGAGATCCATGAATCAAATCCACCTTTAAGGTGTCTGGCGTGTTAAGCCAGAAGCTCTACATACAGCATATAACACATAACTGGGAGTGTGCAATTCAATTCACAGCAGAGAGATGAGATATTTGCAACCCTTTTTACTCAGAAGTAGACCCACTGCTTTCCATGGGTGTTATTCTGAAGTCATGGTGCACTGAATTGTAGCCTGGGAAGGAGGGTCCCTTCCTGGTGTTTCCAAAAACAGACCTGCTTTGCAAGCATTTGCCAAGCAGAACCAGAACCAGCTGCAGCAGAAGGAAGGAGAATAAAAAGTAACTTTGGCTGGAATTTCCCAGTTGCTAAATGAAAGAGGCAAAAAGACAAATGAAATTGTAAGTAAACAAGAAAGGATCTCTGCCCTGCCTGCCTGGTGCCTTCCTGCTGCTTGAGAAACTTGGGGCCTGCCTGCCTGCCGCTTGAGAAACGAAACTGTTCAGAGTTGAAAGGCTTTGCCCTCTGATTGACCCAGAGATAAGGTAAAGTGATAATTTGAGCTTGATTACTTGGCAAAAATTTATGTACTATACTTGAGTATCTATGGTAATTACAAGGGAAATTGAGACTGGAATTCTAGGCACACATACCTATTCAATCCACCTATTCAGTGGGACTTACTGAACAGTAAAGATGCTTGAGAGCAGACTGTAAGAACTGGTAGCAATTGACAGCTCATGACTGAGCCATCTAACCATGTGGTGTTTTATTCCAAACAAACTGTAGTGTATATAACACTGTATAACAAAAGGCAGTGAATGAAAACATGATCCTGACATCAGACGTTACTACCCATGTGTATATCTGCACTGAGAGGTTTTAAGTTTTGATGTAATAAAATCTATTTGAAGTTTAATAGTAGCTGATCTTTGGCAGAAAATACCTCCACTTTATTAATCACACAAACATTCAGTTGATGTACCTTCTGATGTCTATAAAATGCACATGAAACTTTATGACGAACTGTCAGTGATAGATTTACTTCCATAATACTCAGTAAACATACACTTGCTTATAACAGTTGTTCCACATCCTTTTTTTTTTTATGTCCTCTCATGAATCCATTCCTTAATAGCTGCATTCGGTCTGTGCATTTCTTGGGAATTTTGTCTTTTTCTTACTTGCTTAAAGACCATTGTCCTTTGGCTCATGCCCTTCGCTGCCACGTGAAGTGTGCAATAATTGCTCAGACATGCACTGTCTATTGTGCCTTATTGCTTAAATATTTTTTAAGAGCTCAACTAGGAATTTTGAGAGAGGAACTCAAAAGGCTCACTGCTTCATAAAGTATTAACAGTGCTAAGAAATGAGGGAGGGAGGAGGGAGAATAAACCTCTTCTGTTGAACCAAAAATCCACTGTGGAGAATGGAGTGGAGTGCCCACCTAAGGGCCCAGTCCTATCCAACTTTCCAGCACTGGTGCAGCTGCACTGTAGTCCCAAGGTAAAGGGACAAATGTTCCCATACCTTGAGGAGGCCTCTGTGACTTTCCCCTCGCTGCAGGATGCAGCACATGTCCCATTGGTACGGCTGCATCAGCCCTGGAAAACTGGATAGGATTGGGCCCTAATCTGAGTAGTTCTATTACAGGAGATGTTATTAGCACAGAAGGCCTCTGCCTGTGCTTAGATGTCATTAATGACCAGATAATTTACAATGCTTATTCATGCAGCCAGACATTCACACTCAATGCTAACAAAGCAAAGCAACTGTGCTACTAGATCAAGTTGTGTTGTTTTCAACTTACTTAAACTCCCACTATTTCAGTACTTTAGACTTGTCTAATGCCAGAGGATTAACAGAAAACAGTGTTTACATGAAGGGCTGCACTATTGGGTCAGGTGAAAAATCCATCTCGTCCAGGATTCTGTTTCCAACATGTACTAGAGATACACTTTCAAGGCAGAAAGGTAGCAGCGATTTGTCCCCAACGCCCAGTTTTCAGAGAGAAGTTGCCTCTGATGCTGTCAGGGCTAATAGCAATTAACAAATACCTTTAAAAATGCCATCCAAGCTAATGATCATTGCCATGTTTGGTGGTCGTGAATTCTATATGTGACTGATGAAAAGGACTCTTGTTTCCTATATTAAAGTGTTGATGAAAGAAAAGGAATAAATAATAATGCAAAGAGACAATCCTCAGAGTTTATCTTCATTGCTCCCTATCTCTAATAGCTCCTTACCATGCATTGATTCACACTGTCATCCCAGAAATCATTAACACTAGCTTGAAAGAACTGCAAACTACTTGGTCATTGGAAAATATATATATATGTATATTCAGCACACCCTTTTAAAACAAAACAGATTATTTCCCTCAGCTAACTTCTAAAGGTATGTGGGGAAAACTTGCACGGAAACTGCAAGACATGAAACTGTCACTTAGAGAGGCCCTGTGGAGCTGAGAACTGTTTCCAGACCCTTGCTGTACACAAGGCTTTGCACATGCGTGTTTGCAACAGAAGCAGCGACTACTTTGCCTTGCAAGTACAATACTCCCAATAAATAAATTGCTGGTTCTGAAGGGAACATACCAGGGTTACACACTGTTCTATGCACGTCACTTTTAATGTTCTGACTTTCTGATGTTTGTTGTCCAGTCTTCACATTCTGGTTGGCAAGGAAAAACACCCCAAATGACATATGGTACCAACTATCTTTTCCACTTTTCTTCTTCTGCAAAATGAACCTGATTTTACATCTGGCTTAGTTCAGGGATATCTGCAGCTGAATTTGAGGGAGTACATCAAATGTCTTCCATGCTAGACAGCATACAATACTGCCAGAGAAAGGCTTGCACAGGGTTTTGATACAGACATAAAACACAACAGCTTTCAGCATTAAAAAACATAATAATGTATCTTGAAAGGTTTTAGTCTGATGTGTAACAGTGCAACTCCCCCTCACCCCACCCCACCTCAGGAAGCATATTGGCTAATATCTAGCCACAGTTCTGAGAATCACAACTTCAACACCAGTTCAATAAGGCACCTGAAAAGAATCATAATCAGAAATGCAGGAACATGCTTAAGTACCTTGCTAAATTTAAATTCATATGAATAAAACAATAACCTTTCTGGTGTGTTATATCTAGGTCAGAATATCAAGTACCTTCCAAAGTAAACTGTGTTCATGAAAAGAGAGAAGAAAATCTAAAGAGAAGTTAGCTCAGTGGCCTAACTGAAGGGAATTACAAGTTTGATCTTATAAACATGGTTTAGTTGCTGTGGCACACAGTGCCGCTAGCTTGCTTGGCAAATGTGTTGTTCCACCTCACTTGCCAAGATGGCCGTATGAAAAAGATCAGAAGGAATGAATGATATAGTTCACAACTGGTCATGTTGCAGTTGGGCAACTTCAATGATGCATACTCTTGAGAAACTGTGCATAGGATTGTAACCTCAAACTGTATCTTCTTCACCTTCCCTCTTTTTTTATGTACATGACTGTGGATCAATGCATACATAGTCTGAGAGTCAGACTATGTATACACGATGTATTGTTACCCTGCACATGCCCAATCTCATCTGATCTTGGAAGCTAAGCAGGGTCAGGCCTGGTTAGTACTTGGATGGGAGACCGCCTGGGAATACCGGGTGCTGTAGGCTTATACCATAGTCTTTCGAGACTGAAGGTTGCCAACCAAGAGAGCAAATGAGAGTGAAGACTTGCCAAATCCAAAATTTCTTCAGTCATTAGTTGATGATGATGATGATGAATAGCAATAGCAATTAATAATAATAACAGCTGTTGTTGTTGCTGAATTTAATAATAATTAAAAAGTGTTGAATTATAGAAGTGGCAACACCTAGGGATATGCAAACTGAGGGGCAAAGAATATGAAAAAGTAATCCAAGTATAAAGATCTTTAGATTGAGTAGAGGGATTCTGGCAAAGAAAGGTGAAGATTGCGCCAATAGTGGGTGCTTTAGGTGCCATTCCAAAAAGCTTGGAAAAACACCTATATACCTTAGATGTAAATGAGAGTATCATATATGAGGTACAGAAAGCAGCTCAACTTGGAACTGCAAATACCCTTAAGAGCACAATCCAGAGTATGTGCTTGGCTGGCACAAGTCCTTTGCACCAGTACAGGAGTGTTGTGAATATGCCGTAAAGCACATTTGCAACTATTCCAGAAGTGGCTGGGCCAGCACAAGGATGTGCACCGGCCTCCCCGGACCTGTGACTTGCCCGCAGACAGTATGTTTGTGCCAGCCAAGAGTGACTGGTGCAGGGAGCTGAGGAGGATGGCGGGAGGGCGGAATGGGGGTGTTTTGGGGCAGAGGAGGGCGAGAGGAGAGCAGGCTGGGCCTGGGAGGGTGGTGGGAACAGCCTCTGCAATTTAGGCCAGATGCTAACCCCTTTCCCAGCCAGGCTGCTTGGAAGGTTGCTCAAATTTGTATCAGCTATTTCGCTGGCACAGATCCTAGTAGTCCCATGGGGTGGCTGGCATGTGACATGAGGTAAGGGGATAAATATGCTGTTGCCACTTCTTCAAAATTAGCCAGGTGTTGGCATTGCAATCCTCCTCATTTGCCCCAGCTTCTTCAAAGCAGGACAGATGGGGAGGATTTGTCTCCCCTACTTAGATTGCTTTGAAGAAGCAATAAAAGGCAGGAAGAGCTAAGTTGTCCCCCCATCCTCCTTTCTGTTGCTCCAGGTTCCTGATGGTTGGTTGGCAACCTTCAGTCTCAAAAGACTATGGTATAAACCTACAGCACCCGGTATTCCCAGGCGGTCTCCCATCCAAGTACTAACCAGACCTGACCCTGCTTAGCTTGAGATCAGATGAGATTGGGCATGTGCAGGGTAACAGTTGCTGATGGGATAATGGCAAGGTGGTGTGGCTGGGAGGAATCGTGCTGGGGGACACAGCCAGCAAGTGACCAAGCATCTTTCACCAGTTTGCTCCCTCTTCCACTCCTTCACTCAAAACAGTCACTTCATTCCACCCCACACATTTTCTGCCCCTGGCTTTTTAAATATGGAAGCGGTAAGCCCTAAACTTGACAGATCAGGAGAGAGATCTTGGGGTGGTGATGGACAGGTCGATGAAAGTGTCAACCCAATGTGCGGCGGCAGTGAAGAAGGCCAATTCTATGCTTGGGATCATTAGGAAAGGTATTGAGAACAAAACAGCTAATATTATAATGCCGTTGTACAAATCAATGGTAAGGCCACACCTGGAGTATTGTGTCCCGTTCTGGTCGCCACATCTCAAAAAGGACATAGTGGAAATGGAAAAGGTGCAAAAGAGAGTGACTAAGATGATTACTGGGCTGGGGCACCTTCCTTATGAGGAAAGGCTATGGCGTTTGGGCCTCTTCAGCCTAGAAAAGAGGCGCCTGAGGGAGGACATGATTGAGACATACAAAATTATGCAGGGGATGTATAGAGTGGATAGAGAGATGCTCTTTACACTCTCACATAACACCAGAACCAGGGGACATTCACTAAAATGGAGTGTTGGGAGAGTTAGAACAGACAAAAGAAAATATTTCTTTACTCAGCGTGTGGTTGGTCTGTGGAACTCCTTGTGGTGTGGTGGATGTGGAACTCCTTGTGGATGTGGTGATGGCATCTGGCCTGGACGCCTTTAAAAGGGGATTGGACAAGTTTCTGGAGGAAAAATCCATTACGGGTTACAAGCCATGATGCGTATGTGCCAGATGCAAGGGAGGGTATCAGAATGAGGTATCTTGTTGTCTGGTGTGCTCCCTGGGGCATTTGGTGAGCTGCTGTGAGATACAGGAAGTTGGACTAGATGGGCCTATGGCCTGATCCAGTGGGGCTCTTCTTATGTTCTTATGTTTACAATGATGCATTTTCACTCATGCCATGGCCCCAGTTGAGCCAGTCCACCTTTTCCTACCTATTGACTCCAAGCAGAAAAGAGAAAATCAATTCATTCACTAGCTCAGCTTCTGTGTTTCAAGCTGTTATTAGAGGCCAAAGAGGAGGGCCTGTTCTTTAAAAAAGAAAGAAAGAAAAAAGACACACCAACCTTCTTTTAAAACCTTCATTGAAGAAATGAGGTGAGGTTGACCAGTTCACTAGCCAACTACAACCGGAATAGCTGCTTTGTAAAATAAATTTTAAGATCTAAAAATAGGCAGGACTGAAAAACCCTGGCACTTTCATACCTCAGAGAATCCCAGGTATGTTTTAAAATGTTTTTGAAGGAACCTGTGTATTATCATAATAACAGGCTAAAATATCTAATCACCTGATTGGAAAGATAAAAAACCAAGGCAAAACCTCCCTCCCAAGCAACATACTGGTGGCTCGTCTCCTCTCTTAGGGCAGAATCATTACCCTCTCTTCTCCAGTGACCTCTCAATATATAAAAGGGGTTAAAACATCCATGTTTCAGGCCTCTGCCTCATCCACATCTCTTACATACCTGCATGAAGAATAAAGATAGGAAAATATCATTCCTTCTGTATTATAAAAACCCAGCAATTAATAATTGAGACTCTTTCTATCTTTTTTTCTCTCAGAGCTAGAGTGCTCTCTTCTGCTTGTTAAGCTTAGTTCACTCCCACTGATAATTCACTAGAGATCATAATTTATGGACAATTGACGCTGCAGAAACATCTCTTAGAAGGAATAGAGCAGATCCATAGCAACAATTCTTCAGGGGAATATTAATCCCCAGCTTTATGTAGTGCTAAGTGTACAATAGCAATCAGGACTTGAGTAGAAGCTGCTAATCATTGAGGAAAAGGCTGTATAAAGAATTCATAATGGAATTAGCCTGCGGCAAACAAAGAAAGACAAAATTAAATCAGCCATCAAATTGCACCAAGGAATTTTAATTTACAGGTTAATGTAGGATTATGTAACTAATCACAGCTAACATTTTCAATGAACAACCAATAAAATTCTACTCTTTTTTTCCCTAATGGTATTCCAATAACACATTTTTATCACCATATAATGTGTAGGGAATGATTTTTTGAAAATTCTTTAAAAATCCTCCAAAATGCATTACAGGCTGAACAATCGATGCAAAATGCCTTCTTCAAGGAAATTAGCATAAATATACATCTCGATGATCTACCATTAGATTCCACCCAATGCAATCTAATTCCTTGGAGTCCATGTGGGACAGATTTTACATAACCAAATGTCCATAACGGTAAGCTTTAAAGCATAACCATGTTCCTCACAGGGGGACTTATACTGATACAAAAGAACCAGGATTAAATCACTTTGGAGTACCCAAATGCCTTCATTTAATTCTAAGTAAAACCTCTATTATAGACACTTATATCGTTCCAGCATTCCCATCCTGTGACTTATGCACAAAGAATGGATCTAATGCAGTTTGGGCTGTTTCAAATGTGAGCATCATAAAAAGCAATAAGGTTCCTAGCATAAAAAGTTGATTAGCTTCTCCTCTGAGAGGAAGAGAGATCTTTTAGCCAAGTGAGATGTATTTTGATACTCGGCTAAGCATGGAATAGAAAACTAACAACTTTCACATAGGCTGCAATCCTATACACGCTTACCTGGAAATAAGCTCCATTAAACCCAATAAGGCTTACTTCTGAGTAGACATGCATAGGATTGTACTGTTAATCTCCCTCACACACACACACACATACACACACACACACACACACAGAGGAAGGAAAGGACTGTGCTGACACATGAAACAAGGTGGGCAAGGCTGGTTTGCCTTTAATCTACATGTTCCTTTAATACGGATAGCAATATTCGGCTGCCCATTTATAAGTACTTCCCCCTCCCTCCCCCACTCTCTACCATCTAATTTTAAGATATACACTTCCCCCTGCCACTCCACCCCCCAAAAAAATTACAGTGTCAATTGCACTACCCTTCAGCAATCCTGTAATAACTTTATTCAACCATTTCTAATTATAATTATATTTTCAATTCCTTTTAGCTATAGAAACTCTTTATCAATCAGAGCACAAGACAGAAAATTACTTTATTACAGCTACAGCTCGTTAGTCTGAGTGCTCTTAATGAAGCAGCCTCATAATCAGATGAAAATCATGCTGGAAAAAACTTGCATCATTAGTCTGGGCCTTAATTACCAAGAAATATAGTCACTAACAATGATACTCCATTTCATGATACGGTGCATGCACTTTCCACACTCGTTGCAATTAATAATTCCACAGACTGCTACAGAATCTTTCTATTTATTCATAACAATGGAGGGGGGATTTCTAAATTTAATTGAGCAGCTCAGACTGTACTCTTTTGCTCTCTCCAACTCAGATCAAGATGTCAAAAGGCCAATATTCTATCTTATAATAATGCACCATTTTAATTACATATTTTTATATGTATATATTTATGTGTGTGTGTGTGTGTATTTTTTTTCTTCCTTTACAATTGAAGATAAAATATACATAAAAAATTTTTCTTCCTTTACAGTTGAGGATCTCTCTCTCTTTCTCTCTCTCTCCCTTCACTTCCATAGGGTTTGAGTGAAGCTGTTTCTGGAGATTTCTTCCCCACTGACAGTGGTGTAACACTGACAATTCCTAGAGGCCCTGTTAAGCTCTCCAGTGCTCACCTGGAGACTGATGTTGATTCCTGGAGGGTTGGCAGCTCTACACTTCCAGGGACATACTGTAGGTGTAGCTTGTTATGAAGGAGGATGAAATCAATTCAGTGTAGGCACTGAACTAAGTCTACATTGTACAAGCCAGGCATGACTGCTCTATAATCATCTAAAATAATGAACATTCTTCTTTAAGCTACTTACCAATAAGACTGGAATGGAAATATTCCAGATATAGGACTGCAGTCTTTCACTAGTGTGCAGACAGAAAAACATTCTAATAGCCCAATCCTATGCTGTGCGGTGCCAGCGCTGGGTTTCACAAAAGTGCTATAAGACACAGGGCAGAACAGCTTCCCAGGGCAGGGGGAGGGCAAGGAAAAAGGGTGGAACCGGAGGGAGGGAGGGCTGGAGGGAGGATCAGGCCCAGGAGGGGGGTAGCGATGGTAGCAGAAGCTGCCACCAAATTCTATCCCCCCCCTCCCCGAGCCTTAGAGACCAACACACGTCTTCTCAAGTACTGGCACAGCTCCAAGGAATGCATCAGGGCCACCCAGGATCTACACAGGACAAGGTACCCCAAGGAGACCTCTGGCAGCTTCCCTGGCCCCACAGGATACAGTGGTGGCCATTTCGGCACCCCTGTACCTCTGGATGCCAGGGAAGCTTAGGATTGGGCTGTAAGTGAGCTACTAATGGGATTTTAAACACACATCCTTTGTCCAGAAAACCAATATCTCAGAATACAGAGAATGTGAGCTCAAAGCTCTCCACATTAAGGGCAAAGACAAATATTTGTTTGAAATAGTAAAGGATACTGGCTTGATATACATGTGCTACACTGAGACATTTGCTGCATTCTGAGGCATTTCTTTTCAGGGCAAAGAATGTGTGTACAGATTGGTTGAACCATGCTTAAAATGGATGTTTGTCTTCACCCGAAGATAGTACTTCACAGATAGTTCTTCCCAGATAGTTACATCTGTCTTCACGCTAAGATGGATTTTAATCTGCTTTGATCATCGTCTCAATACATGTTTAATACCAAATTCCATTGTTTTGATTTAGCCACACACACACACACACACACACACACACACACACACACACACACACACACACACAGACACACAATCATCATCATCATCAGAGGTTATTTACACCAAATTTTTAGATATGTTTATTTACCATTATTAGGAAAGTAAATTATGTTTACTTACAATTTCATTTACCTTTTTGCCTCTTTCGGTTAGCAAGCCTTTTAAGGTTCACAGCCACTCCAAGACATCACATCAGCTCAGGACTAAAGTAAGCAGGACGAAAACAGATCTATATATTTAAGATTATATCTTCTGACAATCATAGCAGAGCCTTGTCTGTAGTGGTACTGTAAGTATTAAACACAGGTTTTAATAGTTTTTGGGCAGCCCAATTCTGACCTGCCTGGTGCGCAGGGCGCCGCAGCATCCTGAGTGAGCTGGGCAGCCAGCAGTGGCTCCTTAGGAGAAGGGGATATTTGTCCCCTTCCCCTGGGTAAGGGAAGTGGCTCCACCATGGGGCTTCTCACCTCTACATTGGGTATTTAGCTGGTGCAGTGTCTGACTGCAAGGACTGACACAGGGGCCTGGATCCAGTGGAGCTGAGCTCTGCCTGTCCTGCCTCTCTCCTGCCTCACTCCCTCATCCATCATGCATTCTCCCTACCCTCCCCCCACATCCCCACTCACCTCTCTGTCGCCCGGCATTGTGGGCAAGCGCCAGGTGGTGGACCGCTGGCTTCTGACCAGCACTGGCCCAGCGCAGGCTTGTGCTGGGCCAGCAATAACCATCACAGACATGCCTTACAGCATGTTTGCAACAGTGCGTGCCAGTGGTGAGCCCGCACACATTCCTCTGGATTGAGCCCTAAATGCCTTTAGAGAATTTTCACCACTAGATCAAAGCTTTTTTGTTTTCTCCACATTTTTCTCTCCGCACTTGGCAAAATTTGCCAAGTGTGATCCTGCTGCATTTGAATTGTATTTTATGCTGTTGATGTCTGAGCCTTTACTTGGATGTAAGGCCAGTTAAGAAAATACATACAGAAGAGAAGTTACTAAACATTCTTCACCTAACAAGTGGGAAAGTATTGATGCTCATCAAGTCAAGAGGAGGTTAGAGGTGAGATTATGCGAGATGGGGTTGGGATACAGTGGGAGCTGCTGAAATCTGCCCCATTTTCCCTCAACCTGCCCCAATCACTGCCACCGGCTGGTCTGCACCATGCTGCTAGAGCAGTGATTTTCAACCTTTTTTGTCTCACGGCACTAAAATTGTCAAGGCACACCATCACATTTCTGGCATTAATAAGGCACACCATGCTGCCAGCGGGGGGCTCACATCCTCCAGTGGCCCTACTAATAAATTACCTTCTCCCAAATTTTTATGGCATACCTGTGGACCACTTGTGGCACACCAATGTGCCATGGCACAGTGGTTGAAAATGGCTGTGCCAGAGGCATGTGGCTTTCTGGCCAATGCACTGGCAGCCGTACAACACCTGCCAAAGAAGAGGCTGCCACTGGTGGACATCTCATTGCACCTGTGTACCAGATGGTATGCCAGTGCAACCAGGGCACAGGATTTGACTGTAACACAGTAAGGATCTAGGCCCATACAAGGCTTGGGCGCAATCCTAACCTACTTTCCAGCACCGACATAAGAGCAATGCAGCTCAGTGGTAAGGGAACAAACATTCCCTTACTTGCAGAGGCCTCCATGAGTGCCACCCAAGTGCAGGATGCCACACACGTTCCATTGGCACCACTATGCCAGTGCTGAAAAGTGGGTTAGGATTTGGGCCTTTCTCACCATGGGTGCCTTCCTCACCTTATGACCCCTGCTTTTAAGGAATAATCCAATATTCCTCCCAAAGATCATTATCCCAGTAGCTTTGAACCAAGCATCAAGAGGCTTGCCTAAATTAAGGCAGAGA
This sequence comes from Tiliqua scincoides, assembly GCF_035046505.1. Lineage (NCBI taxonomy): Eukaryota > Metazoa > Chordata > Lepidosauria > Squamata > Scincidae > Tiliqua > Tiliqua scincoides. Next base: position 141,483,010 of record NC_089821.1, on the reverse strand, counting down.
CTTCTGAATGACCCAGGACAAACTAACAAATACTTTCCAAAGGAAAAGTTGTATTCTGAGAAAAGGCATCTTTTTAAAAACAAAAGGAACATTGAGGCATTTAAGCTGAGCTATACACTCAGATTTAGAGACAGTAAAATCTCAAAAAGCATGTCACCTTAGAGATGCAAGAGTTAGAAGAAAATTATCAAAGCATGTTTGAATCAAAAAGGCTTTTGTCTTATCCTGAGTGTCGCAGCTCACTCAGCTAACAGAGAAAATAGAAAACAAATACATAGAATAAATAAGGAGACAGAAGTACACAGGCGTTTTTATAAATATAGGGGTCTAACTACGCATTTTCATTGCTTAGCATGCATGTTTATTGTTTCTATGCTTGTTTTTTTTTTTAACAATATATAGCAGATGGAATGGAACCGTGGGGGGGGGGCTTTAACCCTACTCCCACAGTCCCAATCTGGACCTGCCCCTCCCGACAACTGCTATTTGTCAAGAGAAAAATATTCCCATCTGTGTCATTGAAGATTCTGCATAATTTGGGAGCACAATGACCTCATAGCTCACGTGGCTCAGAAACAGTCGAGGCATTTGGGTGAATTTTATATAAGACAAAGTAGTCGTCATTAAAGAAATAAGAAGGCAATTGTTCAGTAAACAGCGATTAACAGCGATTAATGCTCATTACAAAGTGTTCGCAGGTGGGAGCCCAGCTGGACATCCAGCAACTCTGAATAACTGAAATGGATGCAAAATACTATCAGCTTATGTTTGGGTACAAGACTGATGGGTTGCATGGAAATCAATGAGAAGTGCTTCATTTTGCATTGACTGAATTGGTGACCAATGGAAGCTATTTTTCCAGTGTAAGCAATGATCAGGCACATCAGGACCAGGTCAGAGCCAAAGCAGAGAAAAGTGCTAAAGGCTCCCCCTCCATCCCTTACCATAGTTCCAGTGTAGTGAGCATGGCCCACACCCATGTATGCTACCTGCAAAAAAAGAGGGAGACTACGGGATCAAACTACATGTTAAAATTAATGTGTGGTCTGACTTTAAACTCCTTGAGACAGGGGTCATGTTATGACCTGAAGTCTTGATCATTCTTTTCGGGGTCTCCAATGGAAGGGATAAAATGGCATGGTGAGAGGATAGAATGGAGAGGGGGGTGGGAGAGAGAGAGAGAGAGAGAGAGAGAGAGAGACTATCTGCTTGGTGTCATGAGTGCTTTTTCTATTATCTCCATGCCCTCCATCGTCATACACAGCACTAGATTCACCCAGGCTGCCACACCAGGCTGTAAAGCCAAGTGCCACCCTGTGGCTCTACCAGTATCCACCCTATCACTGCAGGCTTGACCCCATGACCTATGAGTCACCACTTATTCGTTTTCAGGCTCATCTCCTTGACTTTCAGGCTCTGAGCTTCAGAGACTTGACATCTGTACTGTAAAATAAACTGGGCATTGTTAAACTAATAACCTAGGCCACATTGACATAAGCTGGAGACAGACAGGTTTTGCAAGATTTAGAAGTACACTACTACAAAAGTCTGGAGGGCATCTTACATTACAGATGCTCCCGCGAAAAATAAAACCTTGCGATACTTTGTGGCAAAATCCAACACAATGAAAACATTACTAGAAGGTGCAGGTTGTCCATATCCCAGTCAATGAATGTGAATTTCTGTTGTAAGCAAAGACTGATGTTCAGCTGTGGTTTTGTTTCCCCCTTTCTTACTTAAACCCAAGCTGAGGACATTGGAGAATTGATGCAAAGTACTCATGACTAGCCAGCCTTCATCTGGGGGGGGGGGGGAGGGGAATCATATTCTGAAGCAACCTGATGCTTCTGAGCAGTCATCAAGGGCAGCTCCATGCCATCATGATATAGTAGGCTAGGCTTAAGGTTACAAAAGGCAAAAAAAAAAAAAGATGGTAGAAACACTGTCAAAATAGGACAATTTATTTGAGAAATTGGACATTCAGCATGCAGAAAGATGGCTCTGAGAGAACAGAAAAATAACACTTTTGCTTTTGTTGGGGAACATTACAAGGGGAACAGGGATAGATCACTACCGGGGGAATATAGATTCACACGGATTTTTAAAGGGATGGTTAGTCACAAATTTAAGTTCATTAATGAATTTCAGAACACTTCATTCCCTCTTGATACAAAACCATTAATCTGATCCATTTCTTAACCTGCCTGAATCCTCCCTTTGAGGTGCAAATGTGTTTATCACCTGGCATTGGCAAACAAGAGGGGCTGCTGCTGCTGCTGTACCAACTCCTCTGTTGCTACTGCATTCCTAAGCTATACTTCTTGGCACTGTCAGAGGCAAAAAAAGCCTGGAGGAAAAAGCCATCATTCAGATAGTGTTTTCTGAAGTTGCAAAAGAACATGAATTTACAGAAAGACAGCAATGGGCCAAAAACCACACACCCTTGCTGTAAAGTAAACAAAGCCTACCTACTTTGGAGCTAGGCTGAAATAATTTGGGTCTCTGCCCAACAGATAATATCTATATAACCCTTGGCATAAGGCATTGGCAAGAACCTTACCTCATACTGAGCTGACCTTGCATCAGAGGAAATGCATGCTCAGTGACTTAGACGCAAAGCACTCCTATGGAACCACATGAAATAGCATTTGTGGAGTGTGTCATGAATCAGCATTGGCGGCTGACTCCGAAGATGTTGACTTGCCAGCTGGAAGGCTGGTAACACACAGGAGAAATATATGCATCAGGGAGGTGATGATTTCCCTCTTCCAAATTGATTTCTCTGGATATTCACTAAAATGTAGAGTCACACATATAACCATAGATAGCTGAGGAAATGTTGATGATGGTGATGTCATGCTTCATTTACATAGCATGCATGCATCTCAAATGCAACACACCAGTTGTTGTTTTTTAAGTGTGTTTATGACATTTTAAAACTCTTATTCAACTGTGCATATACAGTGTCCAGGCAAAATCTGAATAAATCAGTTTCATGTTAATCTATGTATTTACTGTCAGACATTTCTATCCCTCCCGTCTTGCCACAGGAAACCCAACCTGGCTTGGTAAGAAGGGTATCATTTCTTAGGACTCACATTCCACCATTATCTGCACAGAATGTGTTTGTACACATGGTTAAAACAGAACAAAAGAAGATTGTGTGGGTGTCTAGTGGCACAAATCTTCTGAGATACTACACATTTTATGTTCTCCTGATCCAGCTAAGAGGCATTCACATCAATAACACAAGCCAACACACATTTTGCTTCCTTAAACATTACACCAATTCCTGTATATATTTGGGGTGCTGATTCCAAAAATGGCATCCGTTTTGCCCTATCACGTCTAGTTTTGGAGATCTAGTACAGCCTCATTAGTGAATGGTTCAAGCAGCTACCTCATGAGGAAGCCTACATCATAGCTTCCTCATGAGGAAGCTGACTGAACCATTCACTAATGAGGCTGTACTAGATCTCCAAAACTAGACGCGATAGGGCAAAACGGATGCCATTTTTGGAATCGGGACCCCAGATTCATATCAAACCACCATAAAGTTTGGGAAAAACTTTTCTGACCCTCAATTTTGTAGGCCTGTGTAATTATTCCAGAGGGACAAAATTTATTTATTTTATTTTTCACATTTTTATACCACCCTTCCTCCAAGTAGCTCAAGGCGGTGTACAAAGTTGCTCCCCTCCTTTTGTCCTCACAACAACCCTATAAGGTAGATGAGGCTGAGAGAAAGGGACTGGCCCAAGGTCACCCAAAAAGCTGCATGGCTGAATAGGGATTTGAACCTGGATCCTCCAAGTCGAAATTCAGTCCCCAAACCACTACACCATCTTGCTCCCAAAACAGCATGGCACTGCTTTCCAGTCCATCTCATTGAGAGCAGTGAATGCATGCAGCTCCTTCTTACCCACTTGGCATGCGGGCTCTTTCCCCAGCTGTTCCCTCACATACACTTTGGGATGGAATGCCTGATTTCCACCTCATTGTATGGTTGATTTACTACTTTATTCTGGTAAATCGGTCACACAATCCAGGGCCAGTTCCAAATTGTGCTAGACCTGAGGCACTGGAAACCTAGAGGCACCCATGTCCACATCGCTTCCCCTGCACCCATGGGCACACTGCTCCCCCATGGTGCCTCCATCCATCTTTTCCCCCTGTGCAGCTTCCCCTGCCCTTACTCCCCTCACTCAGGCAGCTTCTGAGTACCTGGCAGCTGTCCAAAATATCTCTGATTTATGCCAGGCCTGTCTCCCACTGAAACACAAAGTTAATCAGCGATTCCACCAATTATTTACCTGTGTGTAGCCCTAATCAGATAATTAGTGATAATGCTGATCAACTGTTGCTGTGTAGAGGGGAGGGTGTGGGGGAGGACATTGGGGGAAATGAAAACCACACCCTGTATCTCTTCCTGAACAGATTATTGGTGCTATTGCTGACTCCTGATTGAGTTTATTAGCATGTAACTGTTGGTATGGATTGTTCCTCATCCAACTCTATATACCTGCACATGGCCCCCTAGTTCGATCAGAGTGCATTTGCTTTCTAAAGCATTGCATTCAAATGTTTGGTTCAGTATTTCTTCCATAGTAAAGGTTACAGAGTCCATTTGTAGCATGTGCAACTTCTGTAGCAAACGAAAAACTTCCATATGTTGAAACCAATGTCATTGCATTCCAGTACGCAGAGTTCAAGTGAAAAGTCTGACATTGACATTGAGCAATTAAAATGAATATGATATATTTGTTGGTCTCTTGACAAGAAGGATATGTGCAACAAACTTGAGTTCCCACACTTTACAGCTACCATGCCCCTTCTTTGCTTAGAGAATTCGGGAAGGGAGCCAAAACAAGCCTGTCAGCAGGGAAATGCCACCCCGTTCTTTTCCCACCGAAACAGAGGAAATGGCCTCACCTTGATATCTATGCAAGGAAATGATATCTCACCAATCCTGGTCCAGGTTGGGTGTGTGGGGGTGGGGGGGAGAGAAGCAGAACATTTAGAAATTAGCCCTTCAAGGACTGGCAGAAACAGACCTGCTCTCACCAGCCAGCCACTTGAATAACTTCATGGGCTAACAGAAACAGTAGATGGGTCTGTCACAAATTCATTCTTACCAACCATGTCCTAATTTGGGGTCCAGCTTTCCAGTCCGTCCATTTCCTGCATGCCTTTCAGTGACTGAAACAGGATCAGGTTTAGGAGCTGCTGAACCCTATATGCCACCCTAGCACACCCACATATCTTTCTCGTGTTTGTTATTTGCATCTCCCAGCCATATACACACTGAGGTAACTTATTTTTCATAAGAGTTTTGGCTTCCTTAGGGCACAGAATGGATACTGCAAGCCATATGCACTAGAGCTCAGAAAGGTTGGGTTAATGCTATAGAGCAGCAATTTTCAACCACTGTGCAGCAGCATTGGTGTGCAGCAAATGGTCTGCAGGTGTGCTGTGGGAGTTTGGAGGAGGGTCATTTATTAGTAGGGCCAATGGGGGATGTCAGCCACCCCCCCCTCCACTAGCAGTGCAGTGTGCCTTGTCAATTGTCAAAAAACTGATGGTGTGCTTGGACAATTTCAGAGCCTTGTCCATGTGCCATGAGATGAAAATGGTTGAAAATCGCTGCTATAGAGACTCTTGACCTCTTGCTTCCTCTTTTTGGCCAACCTAATTCTGACCAGGAGATGGTCTTGATGCCAGTAAGCGAAAGAGCTCTTTTCAGATGTTTGTCATTGCTCCTGAGTAGATGTCAGTAGTTAAGTTGTCTTTTTACTGAAAGAAGATAGCAAAGGGTGAATATAGACATCCAGGTCTCATGGTAGTAGTGTATGATAACCTTATCCTGTGCCAGTTTGTCTACCATCGCTGGGGATCTCATTCATCTGATAAAATGGCTCTATTTGTGATGACGGAATAAGCCATGACAAGGAGTTGTATGAAATTATCCCTCAGAAACTTCTTGTCTGAACCCAGGTCTAGTTTACGTTAAAGGGGAGAAGGAGAGGGGAGAGTTCCAAATGATTTTCCAGAGCCTTTAGCATTAAGAAAAATTGCCTGAGACTCTTCATGTAAACACTGACATGTAAACATTCTGATTACTACTCAGAAGTAATCCCCATTGTAGTCAATGGAACTTACTCCCAGAGAAGTCTGTATACGATTGTAGTTTGACTGTCCTATATGAAACTACTGCAAAAACAAAGACACGAAAACTTTATTTTTGCTTCAATGCATTGCAGACTACGGCTGCCACACAAATTAATTTTCTCCTCCTTGGCAAAATATGAACCCTCGTATACATGTATAATACATGCAAGCCTACCTTTCATCAGCACCTTCAGAAAAGGAATATTTGCTCATTTCTTTCTCCTATTTCTGTCCTCCAGTGCATATTTATGCCTCCTGACCTCCTCTTTTTTCTTTTCCTCTTTTTTCAGCTTTTGCCCATTCCTTCCCCTGCAACCGCTAGAGCCTCATTACAGGAGGCCCACCTCCTTACTGGAGAGAGCAGAGGCATGAAAGCAGAACACGGCTGTGGTGCTTGAGAACATAATACCCTCTAGTGGCCATTGTAATTATAAGACCCTGCCAGCAGAACGCATGGTTCTGTTAAGCTCAAAGGGGAGAGACACTTGCACTGAAAAATGCACGGTTCGGTTATGTACAGAAGGAAAGGCTTGTGCTAATGATCATAGAAAACCTCTCCAACTGTGTAACCAAAAACAACTGTGGCCCTGATTTATGTGTGGAAAGAAAATCATGGCACAGAAGTTAAGCAATTAAGCCATTCTTACCCAGTCCATGAAATAATCTAGTATTTCTATACCTCCTGACTCATATTGAGATCTCTTAAATTTCCCGCACTCCGAAGAAAGCCATTAAGTTTCAGCAGATGCCTCATTTGTGGCATTTTCTGGTTCTCGATTAACACTATCCAGGGAGAGGAAAACAACACTAGATTGAGTGACTTCATCACACCTTCACATAGAACACACAGTAAACCCAACAATTCAAAGAAATCTCTATTAACCCCACTGGCATCAGCAATGCTGCAAAAATAATAACACCAGGACAAATTTCTTTGTGCTTTTCAAGATAATGCCTCTTCACAAAGACTCTGAAAAAGCATGATTCAGCAAGAGCACTATGATACAAATTCTTGACATATGGCCCAAGAAGGAAGGCAAAACCCAGACAAACTTCGGCTCTTTTCTGGTGTGAAGCATAAAGCAGTTCTTTTTTTTCAATTAGTTTGTAATATGACTATGAAACATGCATTGGCCAACATGCTCTTCTGATTGTATTACAATTATTTCTCATCTGTTTTTTCTTCTGCATTGACAACAGATACCATGTGGCCAAAAAAGGTTTTGAGCCTCTTTCTTACTCTTTATGGGTGTGTGAGAGAGGGAAAAAAAACTCTAGTTTCAGCTGCTGGGAAAGGCCCGGACACCATGACCAAAGCCACAGAAATGAACTGTTTCTGACTTGTGGGGAGTTGTCAAGTCCCATGGTTAGAATGTCAGCCTCAGTTCAAATCTCAGTTCAGCTGCAGGTGGCCATGGGAAAGTTATTATTACCTCTATCTCAGAATGCTGGCAGGAAAATTAGGATCATCATCATGATCTGCTTTGCAGGATTTGGCAGGGATGGTTGAAGTCAGGGCTTTTTTTCTAATGGAACGCGGGGGGACGGAGTTCCGGCACCTTTTTGCAGGGGCCCCTCCCCTTCGGAGGCATTCCGGGGGGGAGCAAAACAGAGGCAGAGTAGACAGGCACAGGATTGGACTCTAAGGCTGCCATCCTATCCACAGTAAGCCCCATTCACTAAAGTGGACTTCTGAGTAGACATGCATAGGATTGGGCTCTTAGGCTGCAATCCTAGGCACTTTCCTGGGAGTAAGCTCCATTCACTAGAATGAGACTTACTTCAGAGTAGACATACCTAGGATGGGGCTCTTAATCCTGGCAGAGATATATATCTGCACCCGTTTTCACATGCTAAGGGCAGGTGAAAAAGGATTCTACGTGTGTACAACATGCTGTCCAGCCTTGCCAGAAATTCTCCTCATCCTTCCCCCACAAGCATGCCCTCCGCCAGCCAGCGTTTGCAGCTCCTCTCCAGCAATGCACAGCAGCTGCTCAGGGCAGCAGAGAACATACAATTGCATGCCAAGCGCCTTCCCAAAGACACAGAGTATTCTGATACCTGAATTAAACCATATTTAATCACTTGTTTGCAAACGTAGCTGTTTCTATATGCACCTAAGGACCCCTCTCCTGTAAGAATTCCTTTTTTGTTCTTACTCCCACAGTTGCTTAGAGTAATTTTACTACATGGAACTCATGTAAGCCATTTTTCGGAATCCATTCACTGCTTCCTCTCCTCGAAGTAGTGCCACACTACATGCTACAAGTGCACCTATACAGTATTTTTCCCCATGTGTAGAAAAATTAGCTAGGGGGAAGGGGATGTGGAGATTGACAGCCCAATCCTATGCATGTCTACTCAGAAGTAAGTTCATCTTTAGGGGGAAGCACATAAAAAATACTTTATTTCTCCAATAAAAATGGTTTAAAAATAAATAAATAAATAAATAAATAAATAAATAAATAAAAGATTAACAAGTTGTGAGTTCCTGCACCTTTTTTCCCACAAAAAAAGCACTGGTTGAAGTTAATGCAAAGCACTTTGCACTCTTGCAATACTGAATCATCATGAGCTTTGATTTTCACTACTTTATCAAGATCAACTACACATTACGCAAAACATGTCATTTGGCTCTACATGGGATGTTTTTCAATTAGGGGAAATAAAACACATGTATTTAACCTACCATGTTGCCTGACCCACATGTAGTGCCAAAAACCTCATGAACAACATTCAATTTCATTCACTCATTTTTTATACCCATTCCCCTTCATTGTCATCATCCCCCACCTTCTGTTGCATGCAAAGGACAAGGAAGTGCCAAGCAATCTGGCCAGCACTTCCTCATATTGGAATGTTCATTCAAAATGTGTGTTTCATTAAAAAGAAGACTCTAGAAGGGAATGGCACATCTGAATCCAAATGTCCTTCTGAGTTGCATCGCTTTTCATGGTATGAGCATTTTGTGTTCCCAATCTGATTCCTTAACAATGGAGACATGCTCCCTCTTCTGCCTTAATACATTCCTTGACAAAGAGGTACAAACATTGTTGAAAGTGGGGCTCACTTCGTAGGGAACAAAAGTTTTGCTACGCGTACCCCTTTCCCCCCAATTTTGGCTCAACATTAAGTTGCGCACCAGAAGTGCTATCATAATAACAGGTGGTGTTTAGGATAAACCTAAATGAATCCTTCCCCCAAACTAACATATTTGTAAAGGTTTACCAGTACACACACTCCAGCTAACATTCAGGAAGCTATAAAGCCCATCTGAACCATCCAGCAGAAGATCGCCAATTCTCTAGTCTTCTACCTGCTGCCTTTATACTTTGTATTATCCATTCCTTTGTTGCAGTCAGAAATAGTAATGATCCTAAGAAACACTATAAAGCTGTAAGGAAAAAAAGATGCAAGAAACGTACTGGAGACAAAGGCTGACAGCATCTACTGCAGAGATATACGTGAGATCAATTTTGCCAAGTAGCGACATGTTAAATCTTCTAATTGCCTGGTGTCGGTGACTGGGTCTGCCTGCTATAAAAAGGCAAGTGGAATGTAGAAACTAAGGTCAACAAACTGGAATTTCAAACTCTGGGTTTTATCTGCAAACAGGTGGATACTAGTTCAGACTGCAAAGAAAGGCATTATTACGCTTAGAATGCATAGCCTGCTATGAAAGAATTATGCTGCTCTTTACAGAGAACAGTTTCTTACAAAATGGCTGACACAGGTATAGGCTGTATTTCCTGCATTTCCTTTCGCCAGATCAAAGGACAATGGAAGAGTTCAGAATTATATGCATGCTTTCAATACGCCTGCAAAAAACATAAAGCATATATGGTAGGAACCAGACAGGTTTTTCTCTGGTTCAGTTTCTGAATAATTCATACTTTATGCTGAACATGTGATCCACCATACTACTGAAATCAGTGGGATCTTAAAATACTGGACCTTGGCTGCATCACACCAATAGTAAAAAATTAACAGAATAAGATTGTATAAGAGTATCCTTATCTGCAAGAGGGATCTGAAGGCCTTAGGGATGGACCTCAACAAGTGGGAAACCCTGGCCTCTGAGCGGCCCGCTTGGAGGCAGGCTGTGCAGCATGGCCTTTCCCAGTTTGAAGAGACACTTTGCCAACAGTCTGAGGCTAAGAGGCAAAGAAGGAAGGCCCATAGCCAGGGAGACAGACCAGGGACAGACTGCACTTGCTCCCGGTGTGGAAGGGATTGTCACTCCCGGATTGGCCTTTTTAGCCACACTAGACGCTGTGCCAGAACCACCTTTCAGAGCGCGATACCATAGTCTTTCGAGACTGAAGGTTGCCAATACAATACAAGAGTATCCTTGGAGTTGCTGGCTTTTATTACTCTGACCAGTTGCATGCAGGTATGGACAGACACCCATCCCCACAAATGTCCTCCAGAAATAACCTGAAGCAACTAGATTAATGTCCTAACTGCCCCCTGGAAAATTCATTTGCAGTTGAAGATTGGGATTGAGTCAAACCTATACAAAATGGCAAGCATGGTTGACATCATAATCATATGAAAGGATGTGGACCCTTCAGTCTTAGCCACGCCATTCATGCCTCAAATGGGGTCATACGCACCACATTCCTAACTTTGTTTTATTTACAGGAGGCAAGGGGCCACTCCATTCATGGTTATGAAAACAAACTGGGCTAGTCTGTCTAACTGAGATAAGGGGCACCTTTTGAGTGGCGGTTCTCTTATATTTTGCTTCTCTTATATGCAATGACATTATTACGGTTTTGTATTTTTAATGTTTTAAATAACTGTGCTGCATTTTTAAAAATAATTTTAACTATTATTATTATTATTATTATTATTATTATTATTATTATTATTATTATTATTAACAGTATTTATATACCGCTGTCAAATAACTATTTCAAATCCGGTTATGTTGTGAGCCGCTTTGTGCCATGAAAAAGTGGCATGAAAATATCTTAAACAAACCAATGTAGCAGAGGGAGAGCAACAGGCATAATGCCTTTTCCAATGACCGTTTGCTAATGTTTCTTTTGCGACTTTTTTAGACTGTGGGTTCCTTGGTATAGGGAACCACCTTTTCATTTATTTTTGTTAGGAACCGCTTTGAGAACCTTTTATTGAAAAGTGATATATAAATAGTTTTAGTAATTATTAATAAATACTGGTATGGATGTATGAATGATGGCCCTGGTTGCTTGACCACACAGTGATTTTCTATGCCAATAAAGGTCTTATGTATGTATGTATGTACACAGCGATTTCTGGAAATGCACTTACGGAATGAAAACATACATGGGTAGTTTTACACCTCCTCAAGGCCATAATTGAGGCTCACATTAGGAAGGTATATTCTTTCTAGTGAATGCTGAATTTCTCATTAAGCAGCACAAGAGGGCAGCTAATTATCTGAGAGAGTGCGTGCAATATTTACCGCAAGTACTTCATTGTTGCATGCCAACATTTTTGAGGTGAACAGAGAACTTTTGGCATCTGTGTAATGGAAACATGACAGGGATTTCCAACTGTCTGTGGCAGTGATCCTGCAAGGATATGGACAAGTGTGGGAAGAATTGCACATGCAGCCAAAGGGATCTATGACATTTCCACTGCAGCCATTTGCACTGGGCCAGACACTTTTCATTTAAGAGACCAGCTTGCCTTTGTGAATTGCTGAAGTAGAAACTGCAAAGGCACTATAAAGACATTGCCAGCTCTGCATGCAATTCCCCTATCAGAAAGCTGATGACACTATTTACAACCATCTCATTTCCATGTATCTAGTTGTTCATAACCCTGTAATAAAATGTGTTCCAAAGCAATTAAGACTATCATGCTTACCCTGATAACACTGCTTGTTGTGAAAAAGAAAAAAGAGAACAAAAGTGAGTAGTTGGAAGAAGTTCTCATTCTTTACTCTGACAATTTATAGGTGATCAGTGACAAGATGACACTGATTTAGCATGAAGATGTGTTGCATCAACAATGGAAATAATCAGGAATCCACAGAGTTATAGTAAGAATCTGTGCTGGTAGGAGAAATTGTTCTGGTTTTTGTAAAGGCAATTTCCTGCATTCAGCTCAGAGCTGGCTATCCTAATTCCATCAAAACAGATAGCCAAGCCTTGTGCTCTTGGCTTTTCATGTTATAGCCTCTGCCACAGAAGTCTCTTTTCAAGCTTTCTCATTGTTTTAAAACTTTTTCACACTTTATCGATTTGATTGTCATTACACAATTGTAAAAATGTGCTGCACAAATCTGTGCTCTCACCCTGTTTTACTATGTGGTCACCTCTGATGGCAAATCTCTCACATGGGGGCGGGGGGGGGGAGGATTACCTGGGAAAGTGCAAAACAATTAAGTCCTGCCCCTGCATGCCCAATAATTTTGAAGTTACCCTGACATGGCCTTGAAAAAGAAAGGGATGTGGAAAGTGATATGCCAGTGTAGTTTGCTAGGAGGTGATGTACACATGATCAAAGCTACATGCTGTGTATGCAATAAAAGCTGTAACTGTACTAGAATGAAAGGAGATATTTTAAATTAAGGCATTTCCCATGTTATCTTAATAAACACTGTTATTCCTAAGGAATGTCTACACTGGTATTTCTCATCACTTCTCTGTTTGACTTTACTTGTCCCTGGTTGTCTCTCAGCATTCTCCAACTATATCACATTGTCTATACATTATTTCTTCTTAAATCTGTGAGCAGTAATTGAGCAAGTGAACCTGAGTGCAAGCACACACATATGCATGCACTTCTTCAGTTCAAATCACATCTCCTAGCCATGAACTCACTAACAGCCCAATTCTATGCTTCTCAGCGCCCTGGGAATAAATAGCACAGGGGCTATTTGAAGTAAGGGAGCTTACACTACCCTACCCCGTGTAATCCCCAGGTGGCCCTGATGGGTCTCCTTGGATTTGTGCCTGGACACAGATCCAAGGAAACCTGTATCGGGTCTCCTGGGCCTGGAGGGGGGAGAGGATATGATGGGTGGGCCTGCCGCCATCTCCTGCCCCTCCTGCCCCGCTCCCTCCCTGCCACAACTTCCCCGCCCTCCCCTGCCCTGGACAAGGAATATCCCCTTGTCCAGACTCTGCTGCCCAGCGCTCGCCCGGAGCTCTGGGCGGTGGTCCACTGTCCTCCGGCTGGCACTGGCTCAGTGCTGGCTCACGCTGGGCCAGCTCTGGCACCAGACCAGCTCAGACAGTTGCAGGCATGTCTTACAGCAAGTTTGCGATAGTGCGTGCTGCCGCTGGGCCGGTACGAGCACCACTAGGGTTGGGCTCTAAGGCTGCAATTCCATCTACAGTTACCTGGAAGTAAGCCCCATTGATGATAATGGGACTTATTTCTGAGGAGACATGCATAAGATTGACTCTAAGCGGCCTTAGAGACATGACTTCCCCTCAGCCTCACCTTTCCTTTGCAATTTTGTATTGGCAACCTTCAGTCTCGAAAGACTATGGTATCGCGCTCTGAAAGGTGGTTCTGGCACAGCGTCTAGTGTGGCTGAAAAGGCCAATCCGGGAGTGACAATCCCTTCCACACCGGGAGCAAGTGCAGTCTGTCCCTGCTCTGTCTCCCTGGCTATGGGCCTTCCTTCTTTGCCTCTTAGCCTCAGACTGTTGGCAAAGTGTCTCTTCAAACTGGGAAAGGCCATGCTGCACAGCCTGCCTCCAAGCGGGCCGCTCAGAGGCCAGGGTTTCCCACTTGTTGAGGTTCATCCCTAAGGCCTTCAGATCCCTCTTGCAGATGTCCTTGTATCGCAGCTGTGGTCTACCTGTAGGGCGCTTTCCTTGCACGAGTTCTCCATAGAGGAGATCCTTTGGGATCTGGCCATCATCCATTCTCACGACATGACCAAGCCAACGCAGGCGTCTCTGTTTCAGCAGTGAATACATGCTAGGGATTCCAGCACGTTCCAGGACTGTGTTGTTTGGAACTTTGTCCTGCCAGGTGATGCCGAGGATGCGTCGGAGGCAATATGCGTCCTTTGCAATATGGGGATAATAATACTTCTATTACATGGTTGTTGTGAGGACTATATTAAAGGAATATATGTGAATGTTATGCGTATTCCTAAAGCACTCAACAAACAGCTTATTACTATCTCTCTGAGATTTCAAAGCTGTGGGGGGTACCCTAAGAGATGCCTGTATTGACTAACTGATTGTCTTCTTGTACTTCCTTGTCTAGGGTGTGCCACCTCAGGCTACGGTAAGGAATTCATTTATTTATTTTATTTATTACTGTATTTGTATACCACCTTTTGGGTGCAGACCTCTCACAAAGCAATTTACATATACTGGTGATTCAAAGAAAATAAGAATTTTGACAACTGTTAAAGCTACAGCAGACCCAACTGAAGGAGATACCATGACAATGACTACAAGGTGTCAGCTTCTCTACTGCTGGGCTGCAAATGTAACAGCACCTGTCTCTTCTTTCCCTCAGTAGTTCCATGCAGCAGACGGATTGGGGTGGCAAGATGGCAACAGTCTTTGCTCCAACTCAGATATTATGTTTGCTTGTTTTTAAAGCCACAGTTGCTCTTTTATAAACAATTGAATGAATGCAAATGGTTGTATACTGCTTAACTATTCCACCAAGAAGAGCAGAAGCCTAGTTGTCAAGGAGAAGGATACCTTAGGGCAGTGAAGCCATGGAAACCTGCCAGGGGAGCCACAGAATCCTTATGAAAAACCCACTGTCCTATATAATGTTCAGGATTGTAGCCCTAATGGGGAGCCACAGACAGTGGCCCAATAGGTCAAGGGAGCCACCAAATGAAAAATGTTGAGAACCACTGCCTTAGGCACAATCCTATACCTTTAAAAAAGAATGAAAGTCTGATCTGAAGCAGCAGGCATGTCTTACAGCAAGCAAGACATGATCTGAAGCAGCATAGGATATGGGACAAGTCCCCTAGATAAGCTTATTTTGATGTGAAATAGAAGATCTCTAGAGTTACACTAGAGCAGGGGTCTCCAAACTCCAACCCGGGGGCCAGATGTGGCCCATTGAAACCCTCTATCCGGCCCGCAGCCAGCCTCTGATCCCCTGAGAGCCTCTGGCCCAGTTGACCAAACACAACCAGAGTTGTGCTTGTGAGGTGGGGGAACGGGGGTTCATTTTAGTGTGGGTGCTTTATTTCTTGGGCTGTGTTGGTGCTTGGAGAAATCCTAGACATTTGAGCCCATTCATTCATTCATTTCAGTTATTCATCTAAGTTCCATCTCTAATGTATTTATTTAAATTTTATATTTAATTTTTTTCCCGGCCCTTGACACTGTGCCAGATATTTGATGCGGCCCTTCGGTCAAAAAGTTTAGAGACCCCTGCACTCGAGAATAGTTTGACTATTGTAACCACCACTGGTGCAGAATTTCATAAACCATTCAGGGCAGTTCAGGATAAAAACAAGATGCTGACCGATGGACAAAAAGGAGAAGAAAGGAACAGGTGGCAGCAAGGGCTGGTAAGGAGGTTAAAAGGCACACTGAAAGCAAAACAAATCCCTGACACAACTACTGGGTTCAGTCCCTGCCCTGGTAATGACTTACATTGTTCCAGGATTCTGGTATCTACACTCATGCATCGCAGTGAATGAGTGAGCCTTTTGTGAGGTAGCAGCTGCCTCCAATGATAGACCTGAGCCACACAGAAAAAGGGTATGTGCGCCTCCTCTTTATCTAGCCAGTGAGTGTTCATCCTGCTTTACCTGTGCAACTGGATATCTGGAGTCACCTGAGCTTCCAAATTGCTCGTTCTTAGACATAAGGTGGACTTCATGGTCCAATGAACTGGTTCAAGTACAAGTTTCTTTATTTGCCAGTCAAGGGAGAGGATGTAGATGCTGACAGACAGGACAGCATCCCAGGATAAAGGTAACTGCATGAGGATCTCAGCAGCATTTTTAGGTACAAATATCTTTGGAAAAGAAAGTCAGAAGGAGACAAAGGCCAAAAAGAAAGAAGGGAAGAAAACAGAAGCAGCGGCGTCACTGGAGGTGCAGACTGCATCAGGTGTCAGGTGACACCACTACTGGCCAAAATTTTGAAAAGCTTGGTATTTTTGAATAATACAATCATGTTATATAGCAATCAATTAGTAATTTCATGCAGAACGCAATGAAACAAATCAAATTGAAATTTCTGTATTCTATCAAAAGTTATAGCCAAATCATCAGAAAAAACACAACTGCGGGCACAAACCTAACCCACTTTCCAGAACAACATAAGGACAATGCAGCTCCTAGGTAAAGAAACAAATATTCCCTTACTTTGAGGAGGCCTTCTTGAGTGCCCCCCCCCCAACTGCAGGATGCAGCACATGCCCCATTGGCACAGCTATGCCTTTTATCATTCTAGCATTTCTTCCATTTCCAATTTTAACTTATAGTTGCAATAGCCCTTGTTGAACTATTAAAAGGAGCCAACTTCCAGGAATATCTATTTTTCCTCAAGGAACTCTTAACCAAACAAGAGCACCTGATAAACAAAAAGAGTGTAAAGACTATACAGTTTACTTTATGTCCTCTGTAGGATCCTTGTGATTTCTGTGGCTGAATCCATTTCAAATATCATCGCTGGTTGGCATTTTAAGAGTTATCTAAAATGTCACCAGTCACATAATGTTTAATTATTGCAATCATCTTTCAAAAAAAAATTCCACAGTGGGTTTCTTTCGCCAAGTGATTTATTTCAGCTATAATTTCTGTTTAATTAATAGGGGATTTTGTTCTGACCTGGAGGGTGTGAGAACCTGAAGATCTCTGCTGTTGTGTTCAGTTAATGCTGAACTTGCCTGTGCCTGTTTCACAAAACACTGCTGGCATTTTCTCCACCTCAGTCTCATGCTACTCCTTGCAAGGAGACAGCCCAAGATACACAATCGTCTTGACACAATCTAGTACATGCATATACTACTATGTGAAGTTTAACTACAATGCATACATATGTAATTAAATGTCATGTCATTTGAAATACAATAAGCAGGGACTATGAAAACTGTGTCTGTCTATGAATCACATTGTGTATATAGCATAATTATAGGGATTTACCCAGAGAAAGTTAGTCACAACTAAGACCCATTGAAATTAATGGGATTTAAGCCAGTCATGATGAACTTCTCTCACTGAGTTCCATAGTGCATAGTCATGACTAACTTCCTTTAGATTCAACCCATAGCAATAGCCAGGGCCTAGGAGAGGGGGGTAAAGGGGGTAATTTGTACCCAGCGTCAGAAAGGGGGCCCAGGAGCCAAAGGAGGGGGCCCAGAAAGTTCCTGGGACTTGACATTTTCCTATCTCACCTCAACTCGCTGCCAACACATAACATTGGCGCACAACCATGTGCTTGTGGTCTTAACTGCTGCTGCAAGCCATACACACCAGGCCCAGGAAAGCTTCCATGACCCTCCTTAACACAGTGTCAAATCTGGGAGGAAACTGGCCTGCTACAGTAGCTCTTTGGCTTGTGAATCCCATAACCATGAAAGCGTGTATAGAAGCTCAGTGACCCAGCTGTGGGGCTAAAGGTGCTGTAGAAGTTCATTTTGATCCATTCTAGTGTGAGCCTAAATACGATGATGCTATTTTTCTGCAGTTGATTTTCTATATTTCAAAAATTTTAGAGAGACTTAGGAGTGTGTTTAGTTTTCCATATTACTTTATTTAGCTGCCAATGCCGCATGGTTGAATAGACTGGGCTCTGTGTCAAGAAGCCTAGCAGACCTGAGCTCCAAAGACTATTGTGGCTGTCAGCAGCCTCCCCGCCCTATTTTGCCCCCCATTCCGCCTGCCCCCATTGCCCCTTTTCCCCTTTGGGAAGGGGCCCAGAAGAAACTTTGTAGCCCCTGCTAAAATTCTTCTCAAAGGCCCTGGCAATAGCCTAGGCATGTTTACTCAGAGTTCCACTGCACTCCCAGGTAAATTTGCATAGGAGTGTAGTCTTCATGTAACATGATGTACATACAATCTCTTAGGTATCCGGGGGGGGGGGAATAATTACATACATGCCCCTTAAGCAAATGTCTCAGTTTTCTCCCTGCTGAACCTGATACTTCTTCTCAACTTAACAAAAAAAAGTTTCAAAGGTAGCACCTGAGCACTCCTGCTGATGACATCACCACTCTTGCTGTAGGAGAAGTCCCAGTGTTCTGCTCCACCACCACCACTACCACCACCACCGTCTTCAATTACAACCCTGCATTTGCTATTTAGTACTATTTGACTGTAAAATGCTTGACCTCAAGGGAGGGCACCAGAATGAGGTATCTTGTTATCTGGTGTGCTCCCTGGGGCATTTGGTGGGCTGCTGTGAGATACAGGAAGCTGGACTAGATGGGCCTATGGCCTGATCCAGTGGGGCTGTACTTATGTTCTTATGACCCTATGAAATGAAGTAGGACTCCATGTGCATGTTCAGCACATCTACTCATGAACAAGAAAGAAATAATTTTGATTCAGAAAGGGAGAGGGGAAGATCCACCATACAATTATTGTATTATTTTTATTTGAGTTGAGGGTTTCTCTTCAAACCAAGCCCTGAGTAGGAACTCAGAATTGGGCCAGTGACCATATGATTCTCTTTGGGCCCTGACCTGACTTGGCTGGCCCACGACATTACCCCTGTCACCTTTACATGTTTTCATATTAGGAAGGACCCCCAAATGCAACAAGGGAAACTGATGTAATGCCATGATTGCATGTCTGTTTGTGCATGTGCATCTGCACCACTATGCTCATCCCAGCTCCACTGAAAAAGTTGGATGTAGTTTTTGGGCTACCTGAAGAATTCATCATGAATAACGCTAGTTGCATATAGCTAGAACTGGAGCAGATCCAGGGTCTCTCAGCCTTATTCAGCACATCACTTTCTAGGAACTGAGCCTTTATTCATTTAATTTGTTATTCCACCCTTCTTCAAAGAGCTCAGGGCAGCATGAATGGTCCTTCCTCTGCCTCTTTTATTCTCACAACCAGCCTGTAGGGTAGATTAGACTGAGAGAGAGTGAATGTCCCAAGGTCACCCTTCAGGCTTCATGGGTGAATAAGAATTGGAACCTGGGTCTTCCAAATCCTAGTCCAACTTGCTAACCATGGCACCACATTGGATCTTTTTTATTCTGAAGGAATTAACTGACAGGCCTTTGAAATACTTGGAAATATTAATTGAAACAATCACTTTAAATATCTGCATGTACAATACCTTCCATAACACAGGGATATACCAGAAGTTAAGCACTGTGTGAAACAGAGCTACAGGAGTTCACTTATGTCTATGAAGCAGGGCACTAACATGACTGACCTCATGCTTCCCAGAATACACTGCCTCCATTGGCTAAGAGCCCAATCCTGGGCTTGACTCATTGGCTTACCACCAGCGCACATGGTCGCAAACGTGCCATAAGGAACATTAGCAAGGCTTACCGCCGGGTGAGCACCCGTGCTAGCCCAGCACTGGCCAGCACTGGCTAGTGCCAGGCGGGCACCTGTTCTCTGCCACTTGGTGGTCACATGGACCACCAAGCTTCAGTAAAGTAATCAGGGGTGGGGAGGAGGTTTCCAGGGAGGGGGAGACAGGGAGAGGGCAGGGAGGAGGCATGCCAGGGGAGAGGGAGCAGGGAGGGAGGGAGGTGGGTCCGGTAGTGCTCCGCTCCACTGGATCCAGAGCATTCATGCAGGGGTCGGCGCCCTATACGAACGCTCTTCCCTCACCGCCGACCTTTTGGTTGGCGGTGAATCAGGTAACCTCATTGCGGGGCTACATCCCTTACCAGGAAGAAGGGGATGAAAGTACCCTTCTCCTGAGGTGCCACCCATGGCTGCTGTGGGTGCTCTGGATGCGGCAGCAGCCATTTTCAGTGTCGCCACAGCCGCGTGCCACAGAAGCGCAGGATTGGGCTGCCCAATAGCTGTCAATCACACCAGAACAAAGAGTTCTGTAATGAATGAGCATTAAATGAAGCAGTGTAATGGAAGGTATTAATCAATAAACATAATCATGTGAAAACACACACCCTCATATACATCGCTGGCATAATGCATTCCTGACTGTCACTGGAAGTGACTTTGTCCCCAATTCATGTGACTTGCCCTATTTTTACATCTAAATACCTGGTAATCACTACAAATCCTCCCACTTCCATTATGAAGTTGTATCATGTTTGTAGAGTGGGGATCATTTCCTCTGCCATTCTATCACATGTGTGGCTTGACTTCCTGTCACTTGGAATGCAGGCTACTACTATGAGTTAATAATAAATAATAATAATAACTAGGTATTTATATACCACCTTTCTGGTCATCGGATTACTCCTCTGAATCCCTCAAGGGGATTTTTACAATCATAGAAGGTTCTCTCTTTCAAGAACCACACAACATTTCAGCTGGATCTTCCTGGTTTGGTCTCACTTCTGGCCTCCAGTTTCCTCCCACGCTGGCTGACAAGCAGCACCTTCATCTCTTACTTGAAGGGCAGCCAAGACGCTTCTTCGCTCTCACCAAAGAGCAGATGGAATAACTCAGCTTGGCTTGTCAGCTGCTTCAAGGTCTTGCCATTCACGGAGCTGCCGGTGGCCTCGAACTGGCAACCTTCCGATATTATCTTTGGGCTAACGGAGGCTCTACCCTCTAGACCAGACCTCCTGCCAGTGCTTCTGAAACTTTTTAGTACGGTGACCCAATTTTTTAAAAGACAATTTCTTGTGTCCTTCATAGCTTTACTAGACAAAAAGAAAGAACCTCCCTCAGCTTCTTATTATTCAACATACATAATAAATAAAAAATAACCATGTGAATGCTACCTCCATGTGATACCAGCTAGAAACACTGTGAAGTGGCCAAAGCAGACATTGTGCAAGTAGGTGGGATAAAACTCAGAAGGCATGTGATCACAGGTACTCAATGATTGGCATTAATCAGAGCTTTGCTAAGACAAAATGCACATTTTAAAAGCTAGATGTTTTGTTGGTTTTTCTCCTGTTTTCTCTCTTTCTTTCTTTCATGGTGGCACACACAAAAATTACAATTTTTGCAATGGGATGAGGATGGGATAATGGGATGATTTGAGAAGTGGGTTACCTTAGCATGTCAGATGCAAGGGATGGCATGGGATGTGGGTCTCTTGTCTCTTATGTTTTTATGCTCTTAATTCAAAAACTTTTTGCAACCCACCAAAATTTGACTTGCAACCCACTGGTTGGTTGCATCCCACAACTTGGGAAACACTGTTAGACCATTCCCTGACAAGAGGTTAAAACAGCCCCATTTTCTGACTTCTATGAGTTTCAAATTTTGTTTTTCTGCCTTTTGTGGAAGTACTGGATTTTGATGCCTCCCATTAGCAAGTAAGCAATCCTCAAGAGGATTTTATATATAATATGGCCAGTGAATACCCTTCAGTGCTTGCCAGCAAAAGACCAGGTTATATCACATTCAGTTTTAATATCCAGTAAAAATCTCTTAAGCTTGGCATGCCCATGCAGCTGTCAAGCAACACAGCTACTAATGGCAGTAAGATTGCACACAGCAGTCGAACTTTTCTATGAAAAAATAACATAATAAATACAAACACCTGTTTTTTTAAAAAAAAAACTAATTTAAAAATAGATTTTACTAATATTTAAATCTGGTTCTCCTCTTTAGAGTTTCCTACTTACAATATATTCAGATGGAGGAACATTAGTAACAAGGCTAAGGATTTGATGCACAAGTGAACACTCCTTAGAATCTTAATTGCAGTGAAATCTTTATGAATGCCACATCTGGGCTTTAGTCACATAAAGAGAGTTAGCATGCATGGTTAGCAGGAGATGAATTCACATAGTACAGAAAGATGTATTAAAGCAACGTTAAGGTTGGGAGCCAACCACATAACCCAGAAAGCAGGATTTCATGCTCAAACTGAATACTTAACTCCTTGTTTTTATGCTCATAAAAAGACTTACCCTGGACACAGCATAGGCAGTAAGTGTTGGTTACTGTTCTGAATTGTCCACTGTCACCCCCCCCCAAGAAGGCTCCAAATTCATGGGTCAATTCACAGGACCAAGCTGAGACAGTAGGTTGCCTGTGTGGAATGTGGCGAAGAAGAGTTAGAGATCAATTGTTTTACCATTCACCATACTATCAGGCAGGAGGTCTGGTCTAGAGGGTAGAGCCTCCGTCTGCCTGAAGATAACATCCACAAGGTCGCCAGTTCGAGGCCACCGGCACCGTGCGACCTTGGAGCAGCTGACAAGCTGAAGCCGAGCTATTCCATCTGCTCTGAGCGTGGGAGGATGGAGGCCAGAATGTGAAGCCAGATCGGAATGAAACACCTTGAATGTAGTCGTTCTTGAACGAAAGAACCTTCTTTGAAATTGTAAAAATCCCTATTTAATAGGGATTTAGATAAAGCCTGCCTATGTAAACCGCCTTGAATAAAGTCTTGAATAAAGACCAAGAAAGGCGGTATATAAATACCTGTTGTTGTTGTTGTTGTTGTTGTTGTTGTTGTTGTTGTTATATTATTATTATTATTATTATTATTATTATTATTATTATTATTATTATTATTATTATTATTAACCCCTGGGGGCTGGGGGCTAAGAATAGGCCCTCAGTTTGGCTGTACTTGTCGTAAGAGGCGACTAAACAGCCACCGGGTAGATGGGACTCGTCAGCCTAGGAAGGCAGCTCATCTAAGAGAAGGAAACTCTGACCTCAAACCTCCAGGACTCGTCAGCCTAGGAAGGCAGCTCATCTAAGAGAAGGGAACTCTGACCTCAAACCTCCAGGACTCGTCAGCCTAGGAAGGCAGCTCATCTAAGAGAAGGAAACTCTGACCTCAAACCTCCACTGCCTTGTGGCTACATCCAGTTCTGGAAAAGGCTTCAGGAGTCAACCTCGAGGCAAAATCAGGAGCCGGAGTCCCTGAGGCAGTTCATGGCTGAACACAGTCACGTTCTGGCAACTCCTGCGACGCCGCTGGAACCAACCGTATTGGCTTCTGCCTTTCCATTGGACCATTCCAGCGACGTGGAGAGGGGGGATTTGCTGCATGGGTAACAGCCTATCCTCCATACCTTCTTTACCCAGGCTTCGCGCACTGGAGAGGACACTCCAACTTCGCCATACGGCGTCGGCACAACACGGGAAGCAGCAGTTTACCGGTTATAAGTCTTTGCTCGATTGGCGTAGAGCATGACGCCAGGGGCTGCTTCCGACGGTGGGAGAGATCATTGCATCTCATTGGGCAGCTACCGCCCGCCTTAAGCTGGGCAGTCCCCAGCCAGTAAGGTGTTGCCTCGCCACGGTCCGTTAACCTCATGGGGTGCGTGGGGTTTAGGGTGAAAACCGACAAGCGGATCGACAACTCTGCACCATGCAACAGAAAACAGAAAACTACTGCCCTAAAGCTGGGCACCTGGAACGTTAGGACAATGACACCTGGCTTCTCTGATGACCTGCAAGAAATAGACGACGCACGCAAAACAGCTGTCATCGACATGGAGCTGAGCAGACTGCAGATGGACATCGTCGCCCTTCAAGAGACTAGGCTGCCAGATTCCGGATCTGTCAAGGAGAGAAATTTCTCATTTTTCTGGCAGGGAAAACCACCAAACGAAACCAGGGAACATGGCGTTGGCTTTGCGGTCAGAAATACCCTGCTGAAATCCATCATCCCACCTACTGTGGGAAGTGAAAGAATTTTGTCCCTGCAGCTCCAGTCATCAGCAGGACCTATCACTCTCATCAGTGCTTATGCACCGACTCTGTCGTCTCCAGCAGAAGCCAAAGACAAATTCTATGATGACCTGGCCACCACTGTCAAGAAAATCCCTGTAAAAGAGCCATTGTTCATCCTCGGCGATTTCAATGCTAGAGTTGGTGCTGATAACAGTTCATGGCCCACTTGCTTAGGTCAGTTTGGCACTGGGAGGATGAACGAAAATGGCCAACGCCTGCTAGAGTTTTGCTGTCATCACGGTCTCTGTGTCAGCAACACATTCTTCAACACAAAGCCCCAACATAGAGTCTCTTGGAGACATCCAAGATCAAAGCACTGGCACCAGCTCAACCTGATCCTCACCAGACGCTCCAGCCTTCCCAGCATCAAGATCACACGCAGTTATCATGGTGCTGCCTGCGACACTGACCACTCCCTGGTGTGCAGCAGAGTGAAACTGCAAACAAAGCGACTGTATCACACGAAAAAGGAAGGAAGACCTCGCATTGATACCAGCAAGACCCGGGATCAGAGAAAAGTGGAGGAATTTGCACAAGCGCTTGAGGAATCTCTTACAGGCCCGGCCGACGCAAACGCATCCAACAGATGGGAACATTTCAAGAATACCGTTTACAACACCGCCTTGTCCATATTCGGCAAGAAGACCAACAAGGCGGCAGACTGGTTTGAAGCCCACTCTGAGGAGTTGACACCAGTCATTGAGGAAAAGAGGAGAGCTCAAGCAGCATACAAGGCCTGTCCCAGTGAGCGCAACCTGCAGGTCCTCCGAACTGCTCGCAGCAAAGTCCAACAGACTGCCAGGAGATGTGCTAACGACTACTGGCTCCAGCTCTGTTCCGAGATACAGATAGCAGCTGACACGGGCAACATCAAGGGGATGTATGATGGTATCAAGCAGGCCCTAGGTCCAACACAGAAGAAAATTGCCCCTCTGAAGTCTGCCACAGGCGAGGTCATCCAGGATCGGGCGCAGCAGATGGAACGCTGGGTGCAGCACTACTCTGAGCTATATTCCAGAGAAAATGTAGTCACCGAAGAAGCACTGAACAACATTGAGTGCCTGCCTGTGCTGGAAGAGCTTGACAGTGAACCAACCCTAGAAGAACTTCACGTGGCCCTGGACTCCCTTGCCTTTGGCAAGGCACCTGGAAAAGACAGCATCCCTGCTGAAGTCCTAAAATGCTGCAAAGAGATCATCGTCACTGAGCTGCATGAAATCCTCTGTCTCTGCTGGAGAGAAGGTGGAGTACCTCAAGACATGAGGGATGCAAACATCATCACGCTGTACAAGAACAAAGGTGACAGGGGTGACTGCAACAACTACCGCGGCATCTCTCTCCTTAGCGTTGTAGGAAAGCTGTTTGCCCGAGTTGTACTAAAGAGGCTCCAGGTACTTGCAGAGAGCGTCTATCCAGAATCGCAGTGTGGATTCCGAGCCAACAGGTCCACCACTGATATGGTATTCTCCCTTAGACAACTGCAGGAGAAATGCAGGGAACAACGACAGCCACTCTTTATAGCCTTCATAGATCTCACAAAGGCTTTCGACCTGGTCAGCAGAGACGGCCTCTTCAAGATTCTCCCCAAGATTGGATGTCCACCCAGGCTCCTCAGCATCATCAGATCTTTCCACAAGGACATGAAGGGCACTGTTGTCTTCGATGGCTCCACATCAGACCCTTTTGACATCCGAAGCGGAGTGAAGCAGGGCTGTGTTCTTGCACCAACCTTGTTTGGGATTTTCTTCGCTGTCCTGCTGAAGCAGGCCTTTGGAACTGCAACAGAAGGCATCTATCTCCGGACCAGATCAGACGGAAAGCTCTTCAACCTCTCCAGACTGAGAGCAAAATCCAAAGTCCAGCTGAAATGTCTGCGTGACTTCCTCTTTGCCGACGATGCAGCTGTCACTACCCACTCTGCCAAAGATCTCCAGCAGCTCATGGATCGTTTTAGCAAGGCCTGCCAAGATTTTGGTCTGACAATCAGCCTGAAGAAAACACAGGTCATGGTTCAGGATGTGGACTCACCTCCCTGCATTACAATCTCTGAGCATGAACTGGAGGTTGTCCATGACTTTGTGTACCTTGGCTCAACGATCTCCGACACACATTCTCTCGATACCGAGCTAAACAAGCGCATCGGTAAAGCAGCTACCACGTTTTCCAGACTCACAAAGAGAGTCTGGTCCAACAAGAAGCTGACGGAACATACCAAGATCCAGGTCTACAGAGCTTGCGTCCTGAGTACACTTCTGTACTGCAGCGAGTCATGGACTCTTCGCTCACAACAGGAGAGGAAACTGAGCGCTTTCCACATGCGCTGCCTCCGACGCATCCTCGGCATCACCTGGCAGGACAAAGTTCCAAACAACACAGTCCTGGAACGTGCTGGAATCCCTAGCATGTATTCACTGCTGAAACAGAGACGCCTGCGTTGGCTTGGTCATGTCGTGAGAATGGATGATGGCCGGATCCCAAAGGATCTCCTCTATGGAGAACTCGTGCAAGGAAAGCGCCCTACAGGTAGACCACAGCTGCGATACAAGGACATCTGCAAGAGGGATCTGAAGGCCTTAGGGATGGACCTCAACAAGTGGGAAACCCTGGCCTCTGAGCGGCCCGCTTGGAGGCAGGCTGTGCAGCATGGCCTTTCCCAGTTTGAAGAGACACTTTGCCAACAGTCTGAGGCTAAGAGGCAAAGAAGGAAGGCCCATAGCCAGGGAGACAGAGCAGGGACAGACTGCACTTGCTCCCGGTGTGGAAGGGATTGTCACTCCCGGATTGGCCTTTTCAGCCACACTAGACGCTGTGCCAGAACCACCTTTCAGAGCGCGATACCATAGTCTTTCGAGACTGAAGGTTGCCAATACAATATTATTATTATTATTATTATTATTATTATTATTATTATTATTATTATTATTATTATTATTATTATTATTATTATCTGTGACACCACAATATTGCTGAAAACATATTGAATTGCTACCTAAGCCAACAACAAAGGATGGAGAGATATTTCCACTTCATCACAAATCCTTCAAATATCAACACACAAGTCCTTCTTGAATCAAGTCAAATCACAAGTTAATGTGAATTGGCTTCTTGTAACATGGTCCTTATGTTCACATAAGCCAAGGTGATATGTGCTAAAAGCTCCTCCACAGTGTAGCTGTAGCTCCAGCCATGCTCAGGACATAATGTCTGAGGTAACAGGACCATACTGTTCCAATGCTGTCATGCAAGCCTGCCCTCTCAGGTCAGCTGAAGGGGCTCTTCTACAAGTGCCGTCTTTGTCCCAAGTGAGAGGGGTGGCAGCTCAGGGGCAAGCCTTCTCTGTAGTGGCACCACAACTATGGAATGCTCTCCTAGGAAACTCAGAACAACTCCCTTTCTCATAGCTTTTCAGTGTAGGCTCAAAACATTTGTTTCGTCAGGCATTTGGTCGCTGAGTGGATTTTTACCCTCTGTGTCTCTGAAATACTGTGGTGACTTGACTGCATCCCTGGACTCATCAGTTCCCCATTGGTTCAGTGAGTTCTTTTCTTCCCTTAAATTTTTTGCTCTGGTTTGATATTGCTTTTCACCATGCAATGTTAAAATTAATGTTTTAATGCCTTGTTTTGATGTTTTTACTTGTGATACTGTATCCTTGACTATAAAGCTTTGTAAGCCACTTTGGGCATTTGCTTCAACATGAGAAAGTTCTTAAATGAATGAATGAATGATCAGTTCATTCATGATTCTTTCCATCTGTGGCCATTCAGCAAAGTGCATGAGCCAGACCACCAGCATCCCCAGAAGCTGTCGTCCTATGCTTTGAAAGAACTGGTGTTCCCAAATATAGAAGAAAGGTAAGCTCCCCACAATTTCTACAGCAGATTCAAATGCCAATGTGGAATAAAATGATGGTACCCACCTATCCCCCACCCATAGGGATTTTAGCAGAGCTGAAGAGAAACAAATTCCTGAAGAGCACGAAAATGAGATAGATGGCTTGTGGAGAACAAGTAAATTTGGGTGTGGATAGAGTGGTAGCGGAGAATAGTACAAAGGATGAATAAGTAAAGAGACGAAGAAAGAAATTGGACTGAGGTGGCAGGTCGTGACCTATGAATCAGAAGCCAGGGAAATTTTAAGTCATCCATATTTCCCCAAAACCTGTTCACATCAGTTAAACGTTTGTCTTGACATTGCCCTTGAATGGGCTGTTTGAAAACCACTCAGGTTATATTCCTCATACAGCGTTCAGGACAGTGCAGGGAAGAGATCAGTGTGGAATTATTCTCATAAATAAAGAGCTGCAGGCTATTTCAGCCCCTCCTCCACTTCCACCCCCCCCCCCAGGTCAACTAAAAACAACAGTGTGTTATTCCCCTCACTACTCTTTCTTCCTTCTACCGTCCTCTTTCTCCTCTACATCTTCTGTTTGTGTGGCGTTTTTCTCCTTCATGCCATGGTAGAGGCAGTGAATGTTGATGAGCTAATAGTAGGTTTGAATCTAGTGAAACAACATATTGTCTACTAGTTCCCGTGTGCTAAATATCCAATAGTGCTGTTTTCAAGGTGCAAGAAAAGTCTTGTTGCCCAACTATTGTTTGCCAAAAGTCACAATGCCTCAACCCAAGGGCCATGTTAATTTTAGAAGAAGTCTCTAAGAAGTACCCTGTTATGATCATCCACAATGTAAGGAGGCCAGATTTTACAAGTGAACTGAAATTGCTGCAGACAAAACCAAAGGTAAATTCCAGTAAAAGCATTGTTACAAAATCCAGTCAAGCATAGTAAATAGAAGTGCCATATTATTATTGCAAAAAGGTGTAGTGCCCATGCGAGCTACGTACTCGATTAAGACCTGAACTCTTTGCTGAACCATGAATCTGAAATAATTTAGGTAAAACATATAAATGTAATTCCTTTGTTCTGAAGCAACATCTTACAAAGTATTCAGTCTCCACTGAGCCATCTGCAAAATGAGTCTTCCATCACTCATCTCTACTGGGGACAAATAAAATAATAATAGTAATAATAATAATAATAAGCTTAAAAGAAAAGCCAAATTTCAAAAACAGCCAAATCACTTAGATCACGTAAGTCTAGCCAATTTATGAACATAAATGGAATTTAGGACTGTATTAAAATGTTTTTCTCCTCTTTCTCTGGAAAGAGGAGCTGCATAAATAAAAAAGAAAGAAAAAGAAAGGTATGAGCAATTTCTGCATTAGTTTAAGGAAGTGGAGGTTTTCCTCTGTCTGCAACTCAGAAATGAGTTGATTGTGGAAATGACTCACTCAGACTCTATAATGGAGCAATACTCGCAACTGGGTGTCTTTATTTGTCATTCATTAAATGAATCCAATGTCTGCTGCAATGATGTCCATCAGCAAAGACAGATGACAAAATAAACATGGGGCAGAGAGAATATAAATGAGTATAGACCAACAGTATGGGCCTTATTACCAAAAATGAATACAGAATACCTTTAAAATACATTAACCAATTATTG
Organism: Tiliqua scincoides; assembly: GCF_035046505.1. Taxonomy (NCBI): domain Eukaryota; kingdom Metazoa; phylum Chordata; class Lepidosauria; order Squamata; family Scincidae; genus Tiliqua; species Tiliqua scincoides. The sequence continues at coordinate 141,453,575 of NC_089821.1, read as the reverse complement.
GCTCACAATGAAGTCAATATCGTGATTCATTTAACCTCGGGGCCATAAATCTTGATATTGACTGAAACAATAAGTCAATATGTTCACTGCAGTGTATATTCTATTACAAAATATAAGGTGTTGCTTTTAAGCCTTATGGAAGCTTCTACAAGGAACTAGCTTTTGTTAAAGGGGGTTTTGTTAAAAATCCATATTCTAATCTACAGTGCTAATAGTATGTATGTGAGGTACGGGTGTGAAAAAATTGTTTTGGCATGTTCAGCATTTGTGTCAAGCCTGAAAGTTTTGCATGCGTCCTGTCACAGAGGAATAAGCTGAGCTGCATGAAAGGAACTGTAAGGTCTGCTTCACATTAGCCTTGCAATAAGACTGCCTGTTGGAACCAAAACCATGTGGCCACCTCCATACACAGTCAGTTGCTTATGTGAAGAAACCCTCCAAGTGACTTACAGAGAAATTCTATGCATGTCTACTCAAAAGTAAGCCCTATTGTGTTCAATAGAGCTTACTCCCAGAAAATTGTATATAAGATTAGGGTACTATGGCCTTAGAGGAATATGGAGCTGTACTTTCACTATGTTCAGTGACTTGGGGGTGGGTGCAAATCTCCATCTCCATCCAAAAAACCACTATGATTGTATCACTTCGGTTGTTCGCAACTGTTCACAGCCACTTCCCCCCCATCTGCTGCTGCTTCAGTGTTATGTTCTGTGCTTCATTCCCTCTTAAGCAATCCACTTCAGTCAGGGAATAGGTATCTATGGTGCAGGAAGGGGTCTCACTTGTATTATAATTCATGAAACTCCTCTCCATTTCAGCCCAGCACTAGTTAATGCCAATTCATATAATAAAATCCAGTATCGGTCATGGTGGTTTTCCCAACCAGGGGTTGCCCCCTTATTTGCTGCCCCCCCACCTGAAAGTAACTGCAACGATGTCATTGCCATCACAATTACTTCTGCACCGTCTCCTCTATTCCCCCTTTGAAAAAAAGGGAGTGAGGAAGGAGGTAGCCCTGGCTCTGATGGAGCCTTTCGCGCTGCTGCTAAGCAGCATGAAAGGCTCTACCGGAGCTGTTTCATGCCATTGGAAGAGGCACTTAGGAGCACAGCCACTGCTGGTGCAGTTCCCCTCTGAAGAAAGGGGAGGAGAAGAGGGTGGCCCTCAGATTGGCACAGAATCGCACTGACAGTGGCTGTGCTCCTGCAGCCACTGCAGGAGGTTCCTGAGCATATGGTAGCAGTGGGGAGTGTATTGGGGGAGCGGGTAATGGCGACACGTCCCCAAGTTTGGCATTCGGGGCATTTTCCCCTATCACCCCCCTCCCCCCAGCTATACCACTGATACAAACTGCTTGTGGGAATTAGATTTGTGTAATGAAGAATTAGTACCGAGGTAATTAGATTTGGTGCCAATAATGTAGCTACCATGGCAAGCAGTCAGTGGTGGGGAGAAGACTGGGTTCCATTTGACCTCATACCAGGAAAGCCAAGGGTTACACTGTATAGTAAGATGATCAAGACAGAAATGTAAGGAATTGCAACATCATTATACAAACATATAAGAAGCTATCCTCCTGAGTAAGGCCATCGCTCTACTGAATTCAGCACTGCCTATTCTGAGAGGCACAGTTCTCCAACGTCTCAGGAAGAAAAACCTCAACCGTGTCCACCTTGCTACTTGAGATCCTTTTAACTAGAGAGGCCAATAATCCAGGCGAGCAGCAACTATTCCATTTTCCTTCAAAGCTTCTTTATTGCCACCTATAATGCCCAGCAACCATCTGCCCTGACTGGCAGCCATCTTGTGTCTCCCATCCCTTGGGAAATGTCTGTCTTCCCACTGGACTGTTCCCATGAGAAGTCAAGAAGATGGATTCAAAGCAAATTACGTCAGCTACAGCTGCTTGTACCACCCAGTGGTATCAGGATGAGAAGAATTGAAGGCATTTTATGTAGCACCTTCTCCAGAAGCTTAAGGCCTATATTGTAGCTATCCCTTGCTTTTATCAGCCTGGCCAATTATCTGCTGCATCGATGTGATAAGATGCTTCCGAGCGATATTGTACCATCCTGATGCAAATCAGCCTCTTCTTGAGAATTCCGATGATGTAAACAAGCAGCCTATATAATCTTATGGTCAATTTAGCTCATTGCTCCCAGAACTTGCTGGACACTGGCAGACTGCATCAGCCTTTAAGTTACCCGAAAATGCTTCTGTAAGCCTTATGCCTGGAGGCCCAAGTAAGTCTTATGCCTGGAAGTGCTGGAAGTCTTGTGCCTGGAGATGATCCTATAAGTTGATACTCTTAGATTTGAGAAAAATAAAGCTCTTTTATGACAAACTTCGACTTGTTTCTCCCTTGGAACCCCAAGAAGCTCCAGCCCACAGCCAGAGTTAGAGACCAGAAGACCACCAATTCCCACTGGGTTGCTTTGGACCATAGTCATCTGACTGGCCCTGTCTTTGTGCAGTTACGTCTATGCCCTCTATGAGAACATGTTTCATGTCTCCCGCCCAGGATGACCTGGAGCAGTCGCTTAGGCCCAAATCTTAATCAACTTTCCCATGCAGACATAGCTGTGCCAATGGGGCATGTGCTGCATCCTTCAGTTGGGTGGTAGTTACAGAGGCCTCCCCAAGGCAAGGCAATATTTGTTCCCTTACTTTGGAGCTGCATTGCCCTTACCTCACTGCTAGAAAGTTGGTTAGGATTGCAGGTTGCAGTCCTATCCACACTTACTTGGGAGTAAGCCTCAAGGACTATAATGGGACTTACTTCTGAGTAGACATGCATAGGATGACAGGGCTGATCAGATGAGTATCATGTGAACCAGCCCATTGAAATCTCCTGACAACAGCTCCAATGTTTCGATTAATGTAGCAAAAAGTGAAAACTTTTATAAAACAATTTATCTTGGCTACAATACACTGGAGAAAATTTAATGGATGTACAATTTAATGGATAGTATTTGCTACTGGCATGTAAGAAAGAAAGCAGGCTTTCCCCACATTTGATGGGCATATCCCACAATATAAAATTCTGGAAAAAGGTAGAGTTATTCTTCAAAAAAATCTTGGAGAAGGGCCCTTACATACAGCATGATTTTTCTCTGAAATGGCCACCACTGTCTCCTGCGGGGCCATGGAAGCTGCTGGAGGTCTCTTCGGGAAAGGGGACATTTGTCCCTTTGCCCAAGTAAAGCCCCAGCTTTAAATCGCTAGAGCAGACTTGAGAAGCCCCATGTTGGACTTCTGAGCCTGACATGGAGCATAGAATTCAGTGGAGGAGGCCACCCATTCCACCCTCCTCAACCCAGGAATGTCTCCCCCATCCTCCCACCACCATCACCATGCCATCCAGCGTTTACCTTCTCTCCACCAGCCGGCTGGGGCTCCAGCCGCTGCAGTGGAAACAGGGCAGAGCTGGCCTCCCCACTGGTACTGCTTACTCTGAGGGTGCCATAAACATGCTTTACGGCATGCTTGTACCACCCAGTGGTACAAGAGTATGCCAGTGCAGAGGTCCATAGGACTGGGGCCTAAATTTTCCTAAACAGTGATCTTTGCCTTCTGATGGCATAAAATGGGGTGACCTTAGCACTGAAAAAAATTGCAGAAAAATAGTTTCACTTCTCCATTTTCAAAAGAAAAAATTCAGAAAAGTTTTTTGTGGTGACCCCACTTCTTACCAGTGGTGCTGTAGTGTGCCTAGGGTTTGCCAAATTAGTGGCAAGATCAGTGGCAGTGTTCTTCTTTCTAGCCTCAAAAACCACTGCAGTTGTGTTGACTCTTTTCTCGTACTGGGGCTGGGGGTAAGAGTGGGACCTGAGCTGTGCTGCATGACAGGAACCTTTCTGAAACAGAAAAAAGGAAACTGTTACATTACTTTAAAAAAGCTCCTTCCTTGTCAGGGTAGCCTGTTTAACAGAAAAAACTTGTACTATTATCCGTGAAAAGCTTCAGCTGTCAAATTAAATTTTCTGAAAGCCAAAGGGAAAATGTGTGACATCACAGGTGACTATAATTTATACAGCTCCAGTTATTGACCTGGGAAGTCAAACCAGGTGAAAAGAGAAATGTACGAGCAAAGCAACACATTGTATCGTATCAAAGCAGCACATTGACTGTCAATCAGCAGTCAGAAACTGCGTTTCCTAGGACTGCACTTTGGAGAACTCCCAACTCAGTGTGAATGGAGCTGGACTTGGAATGCTAAAAGCCGCCACATCAAGAGAAAACACATTAGTGAATCCTGAGACCCTTTTGGGGAAAGTAGCTACGCATACTCGTGACTGAACAGGGATCTGAACCTGGATCTTCCAGGTCTATGTCCACTTTCCAAATCACACTATCCTAGCTCTCTCTTCTTGTTGGAAGGCGAATGAATGAGAGGCCAATTGCTGTGGTGGCAAAACTGGAGGAGAAGATGGAGAAGGAGATCAGGCACCATCATGGGACAGCTTCCTTCCCTTCCCTTTGAGGGCTGAGGGTGAGGCAGTGGGCCAATTCAGTGGGCAAGTATGGAGTGGGCAATTCAGTGGGCAAGTATGCCCACCAGGTTGCTGCATCCCTCAGCCTCCTGCCCAAAACAGCTCCTTCTTCTTATGCAGCTGCCTCATGAACAGGCTAGCCCTGGTGGAAATATATATTTTTTTTTATTGAACAGCTTTCTGCCAGGTGCTTGGGATAGGTTTTCCAGAACAGTAAATAGGACTTTTAGGCAGGCTTCAGCCCTGACACATTAGTAGAAATGGGTGAGAGTAGGTGTGTTCCCAATAACATTTTAAAGCTGTTTTATGTAGAGGAACTACCAATAAAAATGTCAGATTTGCTAAATCTTGAAAATCCAGCAGTGGTTTCTGGAATTTTAGCCAGGGACAATGGTGGATAATTCTGTAATTCAAAATAACATTTTCTGTACTACAGCAGGAAAAATGCCTATGCCCTTTGTACGTGAGCATCTTCCATATAGAAAACTTACCTTTATCTCAGCAAAGACGATGCATTGGGAACAAATAAGAAGGAAAGACGAGTCATCAAATCATAATTGAACAGTGTATGTACAGGGGTAAAATCACAGTACAAATGTAGAATTAACCACAATTGATGCCCTAATGTAGTTCCAAGTCCTTACATTAAGCCAGCTTCATGAGTTTGTGCTGAACTTATAAAAATATGTGTGTTTTGGTGCAAAATCTTTATCATGATAGGAAGAGTTCAGCAAGTTTTCTTCACAAGTCCCTATCTTTGTTCTAATATTGGTAGACTTATTGCTATGTCCTCCATCGATCTGCAATAAAATCAATAAAATCATGGTACTCCATGATAAATTTAAGATAGAGGGAGATGGAAGTATAATTCAAAATATTGCAACCAATAATAACATTTGTAAATTAACAGCCCAATCCAAGCTTCCCTAGTGCCCAGTGTTGCAGCGGCACTGAAATGGCAACCGCTGCATCCAATGGGGCAGAGAAGCAGTGCCAGGGTAAGAGAGCTTACTCTCCCTTACCCTGTGTAGTGGCTAAGCAGCCCCAATGGGTCTTCTCGGATCTGTGCCTGCTATTGAGCGGGTGCAGAATCGAGGAGACCCAAATCGGGTTTCCTGGCCCAGGAGGGGGGTTAGAACATAGTAGCAGAGCTTGATGCCTTCTCCAACCCTCTCCTGGGCCCACTTCTCCTCTCCCTCCACCCTCCTTCCACCTAGTTCTGTCCCCTCCCTGCCCTCCTCCCACCCCGAAACACCTGCCACCAGCCAGTGATAAAACTTACTGCTGGGAGCCTCACCACTCGTCTTCTAGTGCTGCAGCCCTGTGCTGACTGCTGCTGGGCCCAGAGCTGTGGGTGCACCTATACTTCTGGTGCAAAAGTGCCTTACGGCACTTTTGTAACAGTCAGGCCCTAAATAAATATATGCAGAAAGATTGAATTTGCATATCTTATTCCACTTGCAGAGTATGCGTTTTCTAGTTAATGAATTTGGTATTCTTAGAGAAGAAATATCTCTATGACCATTATTCCCTTTAAGCTGTGCGGCTCAAAACAGAGCTGAGCTCCATGCAGCTTCCAGTGCAGCATTCCCAGAAGTGCGGCAATGACACATGATATCATCACACTGAATCCAGAAATACTTCCAAGCTACCGCGAGTCTGGTGAAGAGGTCCATGCACCAGCGTGGACCCCTTAGCTTAGGGGGAATATAACCCATATATAATGCCCATGTACTTCATGTAGAATGAATCAACTGAAATGCTATGTAAACACAAGTACTGTACAATTGTGAGAAAAGGCATACCGGACTGCTGAGATCTGGTATTGGGCCAGCTGCCTGATTGACTCCCCCCCCCCTTCCTAAATACATTGGGGTAATATAGAAGTGCACTGAAAGTAGATTAAAGCTGTAGCAGAAACGCAACTCTCAATAGGTTGAGATTGAGGAACCTAAATTTATTTTGTAATAAATTTGTTTTGTACTGCATAATTTGTTCTGTCATGGTCCAGGTCCCAGGGATTTTGTTCCCCAACCCCATCTTCCAGCCTGAAGGCATATACCCACCCTTCTCCCCACTGCTACATAAACTATGCTAGAATGAGACAGTTGCCTCAAGGAAGTGAACATGACCACATGTTGCTAGTGTAGGTAAAACAATCTCTGAGTTTAGCTAGAGTCTCTGGCTAATCTGAGTAGGGCTTAAAAAGTCTTTCCTGACCCTAAATGTAGCAATTCATCAGAGCCCAAGGAAGAGCAAGAGCCTCCATAAACCAAGCCTTCCCAAAGGCAACATTAATGGGAAGTAAGTCCATGCTACCCAATATCCATCTCTATATGTGACAGTCCCCAATGCTCCTGACAAATTGTGGTGGGGGGATTAGAGATCCAGGGAATGTGCCAGCTAAAATTAAGAACTCCAGTCCACATTCATTTCAACAGGAAAGAGTTAAGCATAGAATCAATGTGTCTTCCCAGTGCTTCATATTGTTTGGCTCATGTCTCTGATATTTTTACCATTTCATCAGCATACTCTTAGAGGCACTTTGCCTCTGTTGGAAAGTAAGGACCAGTCAGAGTCTCAGAAAGGACTGAAACAGAGCCTCTTCTCTTGGACTAGACTCAGACTTTATGCTGTAATAGGCTCACATATTATTCTCTTGACAACCAGGAGAGGTGTTATAACCACACGATGAGCAATGGGTTACAGAGTCACTCTAGAGAGACCCATGGAAAAGGATTAAGTTCTTTAACCTCTGTGATGCTTTTTCACTTGAACCAAACCCTGAAACCCAAATCTAATCTGCCCATGGACTTGGGGAAAGTCTGTAGCTGAAAATGTAATGCAACACAACCTGTTTTTCTTTTCTTTATTTTCCCCCTTCCTATTTTGGTAGATTCCAAAAGAGGGGGGTGGTATCTTGTCCCAAGAAAAAATGATACACACAGAACTACATAGCAAAAGATACTTCACCTTGGGTGAAGAACAAAAAGTCGGGGAGGGGAGGCAAAAGCACAAATTGTTAGTAATTTTGTACGTGGTTATGATCTCTTATGTAAAATTGGGTTGCATTCATTAAAACCAGGGCTTTTTTTGTAATGGAACACACTGGAGCGTTCCGGCACCTTTTTTTCCCCCTCCTCTCTGCCCCCACCTTTTTTCCCCCCTGCCTGCACCACCCCGCCCCCTTTTTTTCCCTCCTCCTTGCCCCCACCTTTTTTCCCCTGCCTGCACTACCCCGCTCTGCACTGCTGGCTAGGGAGGGATTCGAACCTCCAACCTTGTGCTCCACAGCCCAGCACTCTCTCCACTGGGCTATAGGAAAGCCTAGAGTTACAGTGTTCAGAACTAATATATAAGGTCTTCAGCCCAGCTGGTGGCTATCAGTGCCTCAAGTATTAGTTCCAAACACTTCAAGCCTAAGAGCTCTGGTGGCTCAGTGGTTAAACTGTAGGTCTGTAGGGTTCAAATCCAACTGAGGAATAATTTTTTTTTTTAAGGTGGGAAGGTGCTCCATGGCTGCTAAATATAAAGGTTGGTTGCTAGTTGCCAAAAGGGGGGCCAGTTGAGGCTGCAAAACTCCTCAAAGTTCAGTCCCAGGCAGGCTCTTTTTTAACCTTTTTTTTTTTTTTAAGTTCCAGTTAGGACTTAACCCACAGTTAAGCTCCTGGAGTGAGCCCCCTGCTGGAGGCTGTGGGTTAAGTCCTACGTGGGACTTTAAAAAAAAAAGTTCAAAAAAGAGCCTGCCTGGGACTGAACTTTGAGGAGTTTTGCAGCTCCAACTGGCCCCCCCCTTTTGGCAACTAGCAACCAACCTTTATATTTTGCAGCCATGGAGCACCTTCCCACCTAAAAAAAAAATATATATATATTCCTCAGTGGGATTTGAACCCCACAGACCTACAGTTTAACCACTGAGCCACCAGAGCTCTTAGGCTTGAAGTGTTTGGAACTAATACTTGAGGCACTGATAGCCACCAGCTGGGTTCAAGACCTTATATATTTGTTCTGAACACTTTAACTACTGTATAGGCTTTCCTATAGCCCAATGGAGAGAGTTTCCTATAGCCCAATGGAGCACCTCCCCACCTAAAAAAAAGTGGGGTGTTTCACTCCAGCTGTGGCAGGAGTGCTTTTGCTATCAGGGAGCTCACACGGGATGAACGTGTGTGTGTGTGCGCGCGCGCACATGTATAAAAAATGGTTTATAAATAAATAAATAAATAAATAAATAAATAAATAAATAAAAAGTTGTGAGTTCCTGCACCTATTTTTTTTACAAAAAAAGCACTGATTAAAACTATGTGTGCAAAGTTAGTCAGATTGCAGCATGGGAAGGAAAAAAATACAGTTACAATTTTGTGGTCCTAATCAAATAACGTATGACCCTGGAAATGTCATTCACTGGCACTATGGAAAGAATATGGCTTGTGAAATAAAGAGGGCTGAGAACCAAATGAATTGATCCAAATGAATTGAATTGAACCAAATGAATTGAATGAAAATTTTTGTATTGGCAACCTTCAGTCTCGAAAGACTATGGTATCGCGCTCTGAAAGGTGGTTCTGGCACAGCGTCTAGTGTGGCTGAAAAGGCCAATCCGGGAGTGACAATCCCTTCCACACCGGGAGCAAGTGCAGTCTGTCCCTGGTCTATCTCCCTGGCTATGGGCCTTCCTTCTTTGCCTCTTTGCCTCAGACTGCTGGCAAAGTGTCTCTTCAAACTGGGAAAGGCCATGCTGCACAGCCTGCCTCCAAGCAGACCGCTCAGAGGCCAGGTTTTCCCACTTGTTGAGGTCCATTCCTAAGGCTTTCAGATCCCTCTTGCAGATGTCCTTGTATCGCAACTGTGGTCTACCTGTAGGGCGCTTTCCTTGCACGAGTTCTCCATAGAGGAGATCCTTTGGGATCCGGCCATCATCCATTCTCACGACATGACCTAGCCAACGCAGGCGTCTCTGTTTCAGCAGTGCATACATGCTAGGGATTCCAGCACGTTCCAGGACTGTGTTGTTAGGAACTTTGTCCTGCCAGGTGATGCCGAGAATGCGCTGGAGGCAGCGCATGTGGAAAGCGTTCAGTTTCCTCTCCTGTTGTGAGTGGAGAGTCGATGACTCACTGCAGTACAGAAGTGTACTCAGGACGCAAGCTCTGTAGACCTGGATCTTGGTATGTTCTGTCAGCTTCTTGTTGGACCAGACTCTCTTTGTGAGTCTGGAAAACGTGGTAGCTGCTTTACTGATGGGTTTGTTTAGCTCAGTATCGAGAGAAAGAGTGAAAATTATCGAGATAAATTAATGAAAATTAACATGGAGAAAAACAAAACAGTAGACATCTACACAGATGTTTTACTCCTGGCACATTTGACAAGTGGTTCCATCCACAGACCAGTCAGATGAGGATGAAGGCCTGAAACATACATCCAGTATTAGTCCAAAACAGCCATATAATGTATGTATTAATGCCTGGATAGTTCAAAGTTACTCATACTGGTGATGTGATCTCCCATACAGAAAGAAAACTTCCTAATTTCCAGCCTCTACCCACCAAACTCTGTTATAAAAAGTATCAGTACATTTTTAAACACTGCACCATTGTCTGTTTTGCTATATTCCACTGCCTGTTTTGCCACAACAATCATAGAGAAACATACCTTAAAACATGTATGCACAGATTATATGCCTTTTGTGCATCTATGCTTAATTCTTTTTCTAAGCTTTGGGTAGTAAAGTAGGAAAAATTCATAGCAATCTTTATTTACTTTGTGGGTATGTGTGTTTGTAATGCTTTAGTGACAATTGAGAGGGGCTTGTTCTATTGTCCTGTTTAAAGAACAGCAATATTGTTTCCTAAGTCGATGAGGCTTTGATGCACTTCACAAATGGCTGCAAAGCGGAAATAACAAGCATGATAACCTAGTCACATATTTATCCCCTGTGCTACTTACTATAATAAAAACTTCCTTTAAAAATGCAAGCCCAAACTTCATAGTCCTTCCCCCGCCACAGTCTCCCCCACCACCACCACCACGTTTTACTTCTTCTGATACCTTGAAAGATGGTTACATGGAGATAATACGAGACTCAGCACTTCATGATTAATTTGCATGTCGGTCGGCAGTCAGTGTAGCGGCTTTCAGATTAGGAACATTCCACTGCACACTAAAAGGCACAAAGAACAAAAAGTGAATTTCAGCCTTGCCCTTCTTTTCCAGTCAGTGCATTCCCAGTCCATGTCTATTGATGAACAGTTGGAACAATACAAAAATGCAGTGTAAGATCAATCTTGCTGTTTACTCCGCTGAGTTGAAGGAACAAAGGACAGAAGAAAAGGCTTAAACCCAGCTCTAGTAAAAAGAGTGAGGATGAAGGATGAAAAATGTGCCTGATGGGCAGTTGTGGAGAGTAAACTCATTCAGAAAATAGCCAGCTCCAGCTGGGCTAAAACCAATGATGATGATTTGTATTTTGTACTGTATCTTCAGGGGATAAAAGCACTTCCATCACATACCATTGGAGGCCAACATGAAACATGGCAGCAAAATGCTGCATCCCTTACCAAGGAGAGAATAAAAATTCTCATAATTGGAAAGGGCTTTAAAATATCTGATACAAACTGCATGCCTTTTCCTCCCTGTATAGTGTGATAACACAAACCCAGTCCTCATTTTAACTTCACGTGATGAATGGAATATTCTGCCAGAGGCTCAACTTCAGCATGACACAATGTTTTAACTCAGATAAATATTGCTGAATTGTAATTTTGAAGGGTCATGAATGTTTAAACCCTGCCCTCTTTCTCTCATATGTGTGTGTGTGTGTGTGTGTGTGTGTGTGTGTGTGTGTGTGTGTTTGCTTGTTTGGTTGAAGTGTGTAACACACTTAAATTTAAATATGATTCAATAAGCTACATCTAATAGGCGAGGTGAAAATATGTGTTTGTTCCCATATTAGCTCAAAGTAGATCTTTCAAGATATCAGAAGTACCAAAGGGGGAGAGGGAACTGGGACGGAGGTGGCAGGATGGACTGTGGCGTTTTACTTTGTTTTTTGAACAAGTTCTTTAAAACTTTTTAATCTTATTGTGATGGGTAATACAGGGCCAACAAGAATGAACCGCAGAAAATTGAGAGTAGCTCTGCCTTCTAGAGCAGTAGCTGTTAGTTGGCTGTGTCAAAGATAACAGAGGCTTTTGCCACCCTATAGATGGTCAGATTTATTGTGGAATAAGCTTTCATATCTGATGAAATGGGCTCTAATCTACATGTGCTTATGCCTTAATAAATCTGTTGGTCTTTAAGATGCCGCAAGACGATTTGTTAACCTCACCTTGTTGAGACAAAAACTATGTGGATACGACATGAATGTTTTTCAAAATTATTTAGTTCAAAAGGCCATTCCCTATAATCCTTATAGGCACATCCAGTGTTTGCTCTCATCTGACCACTATAAAATATATTATTGAGTGAATAACAGACATCTGGTGAATTCATATGTGAATGGTGCCAATTCCAGACACATTTTATTAATTTATTTGAGACCTTTTTACTTCACTCTTCCATCTCATTGAGGGGACTGTCAGAGCACCTGACAACATATTTAAAACATCAAAACCATAACAAATCAAGATAAAATCTTTTTAGAAGCAAGGCATTAATGCAACACAACATCAAATATAAACATTGACATTTTATGAATGTCAGTATTCACTACAGTATGCTTGTGCTTGCCAAACATACATTAATGACTACCTCATTTAAATGACTGTTAACATTCACTCGTGTATATTTGAGTTTTGGAGACATTCACAAAATTCATTTGGAATCATCAGCATTTACTTGTTCACCAAATGCACCATTAGCATTCACCTAATATGGATATAACAGAGCAACAAAGTTTGTTTTACTTTCATCTGTTATTTCTGTGATGAGGGTACTGTGAAAACAGAGTGGCCTTGAAACTAACTTAAAAGATTTCAGATTTTGATTAGAATCTAATGCCCCCACTTAAGAATAGATCATCACTTCAGAACTGGTGTTAATTCAGCCTGGATCCATAACAGCAACAACTAATGTAGATTTAAATGCTCACTTCACTCACACTTGAATTAGAAAGGCTGGGGGAAAATCCACCTAAATCCCATCATGGGTCTTGCAAACCTATGCATTTCTGCTCAGATGTAAGTCCCATTCAGTTTAATGAGACTTACTCTTAGGTAACTACTCCTAGGATCAGAGACTACTTTATCTGGAGTGATTTGGAATATACACTGTAGAGTCATTGTCTTGGCAAACCACCAACACAGCCTCTCCAAACTATCCTTTCGGTTTTCACAGAATCAAAGGAGACCAAGTATCATTTTCTTGTTTAGATTTGTATAGAAGCATCTCAGTAATTTTAAAATGGTTAAAATATTTGAATATATTTAATGAACTTATGTGCATATTACACAAGCAAGAGAATAACCATTGAGCTTTGTTTGGGGAGTTCTTTCCATTCTGAATGGAAAGAAATCAAAAGGCAGGGAGGGAGGCAGGGAGGAACTTCATCCTCCAAGTTTCATACTGTATTTTGTGATTCTCCATGGGAAGCTAGAGGTTGTATCCAAGGCCTCTGAAAAGAATTTTATCAGGGGACACAAAGATTTTGGGGGCGCCCTTCCCAAAGGGAGAGGGGAGTGGGTAAAACAGCATGGGGGGCAAGGAGGGATATGTGTGAAATGGAAGCATGGAAGGAGTAAAACAGGGGCAGGGGAGAATGGCAACAGCTGGAAAAGTATCCAGAGCTCAGGTCTACCCACCCAGTAGACCGGGCCTCCAAGTCAGCCTGGCCTCCATCTTTCACTTTCCACAAGGCCAGTGGAGATCCCAGAAAACCTCTGGGTATCAAAACATACTTCTGCAGCAGTTGTGGTCCTCCAGCTTTGTCCCTGAGTCCGATACACTCCTTCATGGTAAGGGGATCCACAAGCCAAAGAGCTACTGTAGCAAGCCGGTTTCCTGCATGGAACTTGCCAAATACAAATTACCTCTGACACCTCTCTCTCATGGGTCATCAGTGCTGCCGATCCCACTCCCTGGACCCAATCTTCTCCACCCCCTCCTGCCCTCCCCCACATCATTACACTCCTCCTCCACCTTCCTCCCTGGCACTGCACTGTTTGGAGCAGCTCTTACCTGCTCATTGCATGCTTCTCCCTGCACCGCCACCAGCAGGACGGTGCCATTCCTGCCAGTGCCACAGAGCACTTCTACATTGTCACAGAGCACTTAGCATTAAAATTGGGCTGTGTGTATGTTGACCCCACCACCCAACTGAAATCACTTCCACACACACCGCATGCAAATCTGCCCTTAAATGAAAAGCTGAGACAAAATCTTCTGAGCATCACAAAGTAGCAGTTTAAATGCCAAAGAAACACAAAGATGTAGACAGCAGAAATGGCCACCAGAAAGGTAAAACTGTTGTTTTTGTTTTATTACAAAAATGCTGTGCAGGGGAAGATTCCGAAGAGAAAAACAACAGTCTTATCACTAACTACCTTTCCTCCACCTCTGACAATACTCTATGTCTTTGCCTCCTGTGGTACATAAAAACCCGCTGAAAGTCTTCTAGGAAACTTAAATATTGGCAGCTAATAAAGATAATCTCAATTCATTGCAACCCATAAACTCAAAACAATACTGTCTCACCAAATCAAAACATCTGGAGAGATTGTATGTTCTGAAGCAAAAGGCATGGCACTTTTCCCACTTAGATTTCTCCACTAGCCATGTTGTTAAAGAGATGACAAAAGATAACACTGTGGGCACCACTTAGCAGCTATGACATGCTCAGGAGTATCATTGTGAATGACCCATCACTATTACTGCCTGCCACCCTTGCAATGCTACTATGCCACTTGGCACCTTACTTGCTTGAGCCAGCAGTCAGGGCTCTGGATGCAGGTCTTCCTGCTGGTGCTTCCTGCTGGTACTCGAGATTCGGCTTAAAAATACTTTATGGTGTTTTTACAATGGCTCACACCAGCGTAGTGACTGCTGCACTGGCACAGTACAACGATAGGATTGTGCTGTCAGGTTAATTAAAAAACAGACAAGAACATGTACAACATTTTATGACATCCAACCCATCACATAGACTTGGGCCGCCTGTCCCATTCATGAAAGTCGGCAGTCAGAGACTATAGTCAAGATTTGGCTCCAGTGACTCAATATTCATATGTCTAAGCAATAGCCATTTTCTCTTCAAAAGGGAGAGATAAGGCAAGACTGCAGATGCCTTCTACAACATTGATCCAATAAGTCACAACCCCAGGCACTGGTACCAATAAATCCCCAGATTTGTGCATGAAAATGAATACCCATCCAACTGATTTACATTTTACCATTAACCGCTCTTATCCTAGACTGAGACTTAACACTGTCTAAGAGTGCCGTTTTAAGGGCCAAGTCATAAACACGTTGGAAATATATTGTGACAGAAGTTGGCAGCTGAAATAATCCTCACTACAGTGGTAAAAATACGAAAACTGCCAGAATAAAATAAGGCAGTATTATTCAAAGTAATTCTACATCCATAACAAATAGGGTTAGTTTAAAGGGCTTATAAATTTCAAAGTCTTATTTACTTCAGGATACAATTACATTTACAAGAGATAAAAGTCCAAAGTGCTAGAACCTTAAATCCCTATTGCTGCTTTGGGGAGGGGGTGCAAACTATAATACGACTTTGTCTAATATGCTTTTCCCCCAAGACTGTATCTCACCAAATTATTAGGGAGAATGGTGAAAAGAAGGCTGAATTTGTTCTTGGACTTAGTTTCTTTTCCTTGATTTATAATGAAATATTTATATTATCTTGGATTTGCACATAATTGCATTTATGCAGTCTTGTGGCTTCCCCTCCTTTTAAAGCAAAACCAATGTCAAGCTGCACAGCAGCCACAGCCTTTCACAGTAACTGAATCTTGTGCCTTCACCTGAACTGGGAGGCTCTTTGGAGAGTCTGAGCTTGTAAATAATCTCAAGTCTGGTGGCCACCTTCATGCATTTTAAATATATGCACCTTTCAGAAATGGCAGGTCACAAGTGCATTTGGAGCTCAGGTGCCTGTGCCTGAATTCAAGTTATTCCATGATAAAGTACAGCTAATCTTGGCTGCTGTTTTTGTCCTTATTTTGATAGCATCATCAATTTGCTCGGTACCCGACAAAGTAATACAAGCAGTCACAAAAGAAGACAGTCCCTTGCCTGCAAGGCGCTTACAATCTTAAGCAGAACTGGTTTTCTAATGAAACAATCTGAAGTGCTCTGCTTCAACCAGCAGATTGAGGGAGGTGACAAATTAACTGGCTTTTTGGTTTCTATGAAGATTGGGAATATTCATCTTCATAGAAGTTGTAGAGGAGAGGATGAAGAAGAAGTAATGCTGGGTGATGGGACAAGTGTACATGTGCCTGCCCGAAAGCAATGGAAGGAGAAGTAGCAGGTGTCTTTTTTGCTCCCACCAAAGAAGACTCACTGTCAGTGTTCCCTGTAATAATTCTTTCCCCTGTGTGGAGCCCTTCATTGACTGAATGGCAGCAAGGCAGGGTCTCTGGACGCTTGGTGATAATGTCACATTCATCTCCAACATCAAGGTGGCAGTCGCACAGCTTAGGGGGAACGGTGCTGGCTATGTAATGGTCCACTCATAATGATAGTGGCGTACAGAACATTACTGTAATACAGAATATTGTTAGTCTTTATCTTGGCGATTTAAAGCAATTACGGATTTGATAGTTTTCTGCATGAAATGTATCTAAACTAGATCAGTGCTGGTTCAAAGTGTCTGAACCATACTGAACAACTTTTTGTAGTTACTGTCAAAACCAAAGTGTTTAACAGCCCAGTCCTATCCAGGATTGGGTGTCAGGGGCAGGGCTTTACAACAACTGAAGAGTCTTCTGCTGTTGTAAAATGGCTGCTGATGGAGCGCCCAGTGCTCCATGGGTGGTAATTTTCCAAGTGTTACCACAAGAGGTGGCAGTGCTCCAACCTCACCAATGGAACCCACCATGCTGCCAAAGATCATAAGGGGCAGGGGAAGGAGTGGAACGAAGAGGCGCATGGTCATTCGAAATGGTACCCTTGGAGGAGCAGAGAATGGATGAGCCCCCAGCTCAACTGTCCACTGCCCTCTCCAAGATGCCACTCCATGGGGCACTCTGAACTTCTTCCAACTTGCTGGGAGCAAGTCAGGAGAGGATCACCATGACAATAGCCCCCTTTTCCTTCCAGCAGTGCTTACGGAGCACCAAGTAGGCAGGGACAGGCAATTGGAGCCGGCCCCTTCCCTTTACTTGCAAATAGTGTGGCATGCAGTATCCCTCTTCTGCACTACTCTGTTTGAAAAGATCAAGAGAGGGGGTGCTTGGTTCCCAGCATTCCCTGCTTCCATTCATTTCAGAGAGAAGCCATATAGATTAGGAAGGCTGCACACCAGGCTCTTCAGAACTAAAGAGATGGGAAGATAGGGGCGCACCCATTTGTTTTCCCACACGTCCTTCCCCATCCACAGGTGGGTGAGCATGCACAGAGGTGGTATATGGGGATACAAAGGGAGGGGGACATACCACTCTGACCCAAAAGTCCAAATGTAACCATTGTAACATATTCTTGAAGGCTTACTAAACTAGATATTAAATCTGAAAGTTGATGCTCTGAGACATTCACCAAGGTCAAGGATGAAAATGACAAGCCACAGCAAACTGGACACGCTTGGCATTTTAGCCATTACGCTTTTGTCTTACTGAAAAGCAGAAAGTTCCTCTGAAGTGATCTCACACACAGAATAACATATTTGGAAACTGAATGTTTGCTGATTTATTTCCACTAATTTGTCCATCAGTCCCCAGCTTAACACAATTGCCTGGCAGTTGTCACAATTCTGATAGCTGAATAATTATTTTGGTTTCAAGATTTCTTAAAGTCACATTCTAGAGTAACCTCTCCAACATCTGAAGTATGAAAAAGCAAGCAGTAAAGCTTTTTTCCTTAGATCATAACTTTTCTAAGTAGAGGGTTTCCTGCCTGCGAGCCTGCCTGCCAGAATGCTCCCACATGGGGGGGGGGGGGAGCTATCTTCTCTTCGCAAAATAGCATGTCAGGTAGAAGGCATTGGAGTTGACCCATTAAACACACTAGGTTTTTTCTGCACAAGGAATTTACTGTGGGGTAGTATTCAGAATTGTAATTCTTACTTGCATACTTAAGTGAGTATGAACTGGAGGTTGTCCATGACTTTGTGTACCTTGGCTCAACGATCTCCGACACTCATTCTCTCGATGCCGAGCTAAACAGGCGCATCGGTAAAGCAGCTACCACGTTTTCCAGACTCACAAAGAGAGTCTGGTCCAACAAGAAGCTGACGGAACATACCAAGATCCAGGTCTACAGAGCTTGCGTCCTGAGTACACTTCTGTACTGCAGCGAGTCATGGACTCTTCGCCCACAACAGGAGAGGAAACTGAGCGCTTTCCACATGCGCTGCCTCCGACGCATCCTCGGCATCACCTGGCAGGACAAAGTTCCAAACAACACAGTCCTGGAACGTGCTGGAATCCCTAGCATGTATTCACTGCTGAAACAGAGACGCCTGCGTTGGCTTGGTCATGTCGTGAGAATGGATGATGGCCGGATCCCAAAGGATCTCCTCTATGGAGAACTCGTGCAAGGAAAGCGCCCTACAGGTAGACCACAGCTGCGATACAAGGACATCTGCAAGAGGGATCTGAAGGCCTTAGGGATGGACCTCAACAAGTGGGAAACCCTGGCCTCTGAGCGGCCCGCTTGGAGGCAGGCTGTGCAGCATGGCCTTTCCCAGTTTGAAGAGACACTTTGCCAACAGTCTGAGGCTAAGAGGCAAAGAAGGAAGGCCCATAGCCAGGGAGACAGACCAGGGACAGACTGCACTTGCTCCCGGTGTGGAAGGGATTGTCACTCCCGGATTGGCCTTTTCAGCCACACTAGACGCTGTGCCAGAACCACCTTTCAGAGCGCGATACCATAGTCTTTCGAGACTGAAGGTTGCCAATACAATACTTAAGTGAGTCAAACATGGTTTCAGATAGGCTTTCCACAGGCTTCAGGCATGACCTTCACAACATGAGAAGAGAGCTGCACTGCAGTGACTTTCAAGTTACCTGTGAGTAGCATGAGAAGGGGTGGTGGTTGTGGCTCTGAGGGGGGGAGAGGTCTTCCCATCTCAAGCAACTGTTACCTTGCACATGCCTGATCTCTGAAGCTAAGCAGAGTCAGGCCTGGTTAGTACTTGGATGGGAGACCACCTGGGAATACCTGGTACTGTAGGCTTATACCATAATCTTTCGAGACTGAAGGTTGCCAACCAGGGTCAAACTACATACTAACATTTGTATAGAGCTTTCTGAATGTGCAGTGTACAAGCACTTCACCTATATGATCTGATGTTGTTCTTACAAAAATCCTGTAAGAAGAATAAGTACCATGAACCCTCAATTTAAGGGACCTCAATTCAAAGGTTTTTGGAAATAATTGTTACTGGAACCTGCAGAGGCTTATTAAACCCTACCTTACAGAGTGCTCCCATGGCAACACTGGTGGAGCTCTGTCAGCATGAAAAGGGCTTGGGGGCTGCCTGCCTATCTTCCAGGGCTCTCTCAGCACTTATTCTTTGCAGTGCCAGCCCATATTTCCTCTTTCTTTCTGTCCCCCTTTTCCTTTTCCAATCCAGGGAAGGAGAAGAAGGAGCCGTGGAGGTAGGTAGGCAGACAGACAGGCATGGACACCTCTTACCAATCTGCTACCACAAATGAAGCTCCAGTTACCTCATAGGTGAACCAGCCATGGTGCAGAGGCTCTCTTTCCACACTCAAGCAAGGTACTCTAGGAACGGAGAGTCACTTCCTGGGGAACTCTCAAGGCTGGCTAGTCCTTGCAGTGATTAGAAGGAGCTACATCAAGCGGTTGATTCGGAGTGACCAGAAGGGGTGGTGGAAGGAGTGCCTTTCACCCTGCCATCGCCACCCTACCTCAATCCAGGAATGATTTGCTTTGTGCTAGAGTGGCCATGAGGCAAATCATTCCCATACGTACTGTGCTTCTCGCACACTTCCATGAAACTTAGAACTGCACGACTTCTGGTTTCACTGGAAAGCTCACACTTCAGGGTTTCAAGGCAGCGTGTGAGGAACATGGTAAGAGTTCTCTGTTTTCTTTGCTTTTTACTGGAGGGGTGGCAAACATGAGCCAGCATCGTGCAGCATCTCAGGTCATGTCACTTCAGGAACTCTCTATTCCTAGAGCAGAAATGGAGAGATGACACCTCCATTCCTAGAGCATCCTGCTCAAGGAGAGCTGCAGTGTCAGTGCTGAGGGAGCCATGGAAGGTACAGAAGCCTGCCCTTGAGCCCCTTCCCACAACAGTCCACCTTAGAGAGCTCTCTTGGTGCTGCTGCACCTCTCTCCATCAGAGTACTCTAGGAATAGAGATGTCCTCCATTCCTAGAATGTTCTGGTGGAGAGCAAAACAGAGCAGCCACTCTGAGGGAGCTTTCTAAAGATAAGCGTTCAGTGGAATAATGGGGTGGAGGGGTGTCTGGGTTTAACAGACACCCATTTCCCCATTACTGGATTAAACTGAGGATTCACTGTATTATTATCACCTTCTTGCAGCTGAGGGTGAGAGGAAGGTGGTTGCCCATATGGTCAGTGAATTCATGAAAGAGGCAAGATACAAACTGGGAAAATGCTTATTCTTCCGCTCTTAGCCACTATACTAAGCCACTCTGCTAATTCACATAGTAACATCAGCTCTTCTTTTCAATTAAATTACAGCTGGACTGGGCTTCCCACAGAAAGACCACAGAATGAGGAAGAAGTTTAACCATTTAACCATTCCTCCCACCATGATCTTGATCCAGCTACCAACCTCCTCCCCAGTTGCAATTTCCAGTGGGGAAAAAATGTTGCCAATCATAGGTTCACCCAAGACAACAGCAGCCACCAGGCAGGTCTAATTGGAACCATAGCAGAGAGAAGAGGATTAAAGCCGCCCACCTTCATTTATGCTACGGTCCTGATCCATGACAAAGCCTAACCTAGCTGCTTTTTAGTTGAAGAGAAACAAACCCAACAGCATGACGCATATGTTAAAAGTAATGTGTAGCTTGACCACTAAACTACAGATGTTGGCAACTTTCAGTCTCGAAAGACTATGGTATCGCGCTCTGAAAGGTGGTTCTGGAACAGCGTCTAGTGTGGCTGAAAAGGCCAATTCGGGAGTGACAATCCCTTCCACACTGGGAGCAAGTGCAGTCTCTCCCTGGTCTGTCTCCCTGGCTATGGGCCTTCCTTCTTTGCCTCTTTGCCTCAGACTGCTGGCAAAGTGTCTCTTCAAACTGGGAAAGGCCATGCTGCACAGCCTGCCTTCAAGCGGACCGCTTAGAGGCCAGGGTTTCCCACTTGTTGAGGTCCATCCCTAAGGCCTTCAGATCCCTCTTGCAGATGTCCTTGTATTGCAGCTGTGGTCTACCTGTAGGGCGCTTTCCTTGCACGAGTTCTCCATAGAGGAGATCCTTTGGGATCCGGCCATCATCCATTCTCACAACATGACCGAGCCAACGCAGGCGTCTCTGTTTCAGCAGTGCATACATGCTAGGGATTCCAGCACGTTCCAGGACTGTGTTGTTAGGAACTTTGTCCTGCCAGGTGATGCCGAGAATGCGTCGGAGGCAGCGCATGTGGAAAACGTTCAGTTTCCTCTCCTGTTGTGAGCGGAGAGTCCATGACTCGCTGCAGTACAGAAGTGTACTCAGGACGCAAGCTCTGTAGACCTGGATCTTGGTATGTTCCATCAGCTTCTTGTTGGACCAGACTCTCTTTGTGAGTCTGGAAAATGTGGTAGCTGCTTTACCGATGCGTTTGTTTAGCTCGGTATCGAGAGAAAGAGTGTTGGAGATCGTTGAGCCAAGGTACACAAAGTCATGGACAACCTCCAGTTCATGTGCAGAGATTGTAATGCAGGCAGGTGAGTCCACATCCTGAACCATGACCTGTGTTTTCTTCAGGCTGATCGTCAGTCCAAAATCTTGGCAGGCCTTGCTAAAACGATCCATGAGCTGCTGGAGATCTTTGGCAGAGTGGGTAGTGACAGCTGCATCGTCGGCAAAGAGGAAGTCACGCAGACATTTCAGCTGGACTTTGGACTTTGCTCTCAGTCTGGAGAGGTTGAAGAGCTTTCCATCATCAAACTGTAGGACAGTTCACACATTAAACCAGTGGTATTCAAACTAGGGCGTTGTGATGCCCCAACCTGAAGGCCCTGGCCTCTGCCCCCTTAAGGAGCGGGAGCAGGGGGGAATGCAGCAATGCGATCCCCAGGATCATGTCACTCAGGGGGCTGCAGGAACTGGGATGCACTCACCAGTCCCTGCAGCAGCCTTCCCAGGGTGTGGGGAGACCTGCATGAGCGTCTACAGGGCTCCCCAGCCTTCCAAAAGTGAGTGATCGCGCTCTACCACCACAAAACTGCCGCAGTTGCTCCACTTTCACTTTTTAGAAGCCTAGGGAGCCCTGCAGATGCTCACGCAGGGCTCCCTGTACCCCCAGGAGGCTGCTGCAGGGACTGGTGAGTGCATCCCAGCCCCTGCAGCCCCCTGAGCAACGGGATCCTGGGGATCGCGTCACTGGCTTCCCCCTGCCCCCACTGCCTCCCCCCCCCCCGCAAGGACTTGCTGCGGTTTCCAAACTCCCGGAGAGTTTGAAAACCATAGCATTAAACTGTAACTGGCTGCATCTCTGTTCCAAGCTACAGTCACTTTTTGTCAGTGCATACTGATTGTTGATTTCTAAAAATGAACCATGGTGTAAGCATTCACACATGGAAATGTGTATGGCTACAATAGTTTAGGAAGGAAAATTATTGCCCCAAACTGAGCTAAATACCAAAATAGAGTCTTTTCCCAA
The DNA here is from genome assembly GCF_035046505.1 of Tiliqua scincoides. Taxonomy (NCBI): domain Eukaryota; kingdom Metazoa; phylum Chordata; class Lepidosauria; order Squamata; family Scincidae; genus Tiliqua; species Tiliqua scincoides. Next base: position 141,431,097 of record NC_089821.1, on the reverse strand, counting down.
AAGGTACAGAAAGTTTAGTGATGGGAGATAACTGTCTCACAATGCATAGACAGGCATTAAAGAGTCGATTTCGATCACAAGGACTACACAGAGGAACAGATAGCAAACCTTTAGGAATCTACAGTTTTCCTGAGAAACTACATCAGCCTGTGATGGATGTTAAAATATCTGTTTCAAACTATCTTCAATCATAGCCAAGATTATCAATAAAAAGAATTATTTTTAAAGGTGAGATAATAACTGAGATATTCCCCCCTTTGAACTCAGGTCACCAGCATAATTTCCCCCTATGTCTAAATTGTTTTTAATTTCCAGGAAGTCTCTCCAGTTATCTTGAAATGTTGCCAAATTATTATTAAGTTGACATCTTGCCATCCCATAAAATGTGATTGTCTCTCCTCCATGTTATAGAATAAATGCCTATTCAGGGCTTGCTTGAGAATAGACTTTGTTAAGCAGGGTGAGGGAATGAAATTAATTAATTCAAAACTGAATGTAGTTTTGTACTATATTTCCAAATATAATTAAATTTTACCCAATCTCTTCCCCTCACTCCAAAGTCCTTATAGATGTTGGCTTTGATCAATCAATCAATTTATTGATACGCTCGAAGACCAGCATAGACAAAACACAGCAGTACAAAAGCACTCTTGCTTCTGTCACTACGTGTCAAAATGAGGGTTAAAAAAAACTAAAATTCCAATAATTAAAGTACACATACAAAACAGGGAGGCAAAGAGTAAGTAGGCATTAGAATTTTTCCTCATCGCTGATAATGCCCTTTCAAATTATGCAGGTGGCTGCCAAGAAACTTGTTTTGATCCAAATAACCACTTTAGGGGCCAATCCTAGGAACTGGCACACCAGCAGTACACACATACCACCAGCTCTGGATGTCATGAATGCACTATAAAGCACGTTCACAGCACCCAGGGAGGCAGGAGTGCTGGCACTGGGCCTTGGCAAAGATGATGCAGGGAGCAGCCAGTGGTAGGTTTAACCACCATCCAGGGGTGTGGCTTTTTGGGGTGGGGAGGGTAGGGGGAAGGTGGGAGAAGATGGGGGAGGGCAGAACTGGACTGTAAGGGGAAGGATTGGGCCCAGGTGGGGAGGCCGAGATGGCAGCAGAGTCTGCTGGTGTATCCTGTGCTCCCTCCCTGTCCAGGAAGCCCAACACAGGCTTCCTCAAGTCTGTGCCCACTCAAAAGTGGGCACAGATCCAAGGACACCCATTGCCACCAGCTGCACTCTACCCGGGGCAAAGGAGCAAGCACTCCCTTGCCCTGAGGAGACTCCTGCAGCTGCCTTGGCTCCCATAGGATACAGCAGCAGCCATTTCAGCACAGCTGTTCCTCTGGACACCGAAGCACCACAGGATTGGGCTGCCCGACACACACACAGGCTTCAGTATGCCCAGTCAGATTTTTGACTTATTTTCTTGGACGAACAGATACCCATGCCGTAGCACAAACTGTTTTCCAAAGTCCCCTCAGTTTCAGTGATGATTGGTTATATGGAACAGGAGCGACTGTTCAAGCCCAAACTCTTCTTGAATCAATAGTTCAATAGATGCACATATGATCACAGTCTCAGCACAGATCCTTTTGTGTCTCATTGAAAGCTGCACAAGATAACCAAGGCCAGACCTCAAGTGAAACTGGACTCATAATTAGAGTGACTATTTTCCTTGAAAATAACAGCCACTGCTGTCATTTATGCCTTTGTAACATCCAGATTGGACCATTATAAGTGCTGTACATAGAATGCTTTGAAGAACGTCTGAAAACTTCATTTAATTTAAAATGCAGCTTCCTGGATACTTCAGTGAATAGTGAATACTGAAGCTAGATATATGGAGAATATAACTCCAATATTTTTTTTCAGCTGAATTGGCACACAGTTCATTTGCATTGAGCCAGAATGGTGTAGTGGTTTGGGAGGTGGACTTAGACCTGGAAAATCCTGGTTCGAATCCTCCCTCAGCCACAAAGCTTCCTGGGTGACCTTGGGCCAGTCACTTTCTCTCAGCCTCACCTACCTCACAGGGTAGTTGTGAGGACAACAGGAGGGGAGCAGCTGAATACACCACCCTGAGCTCTTTGGAGGAAGGGCGGTATAAAAATGCAATAAATAAATAACTCAGAGTGCTGGTTGTTACCTCTAAAGCCTTGCATGGCCTGGAAGCAGAATTCCTTAAGGATTGCTACCGCTAATATGCATCTCCCCTTGCCTTTGGGTCAATCTCAGAGGACCTGCTCTGTGTTTGCCTGCTCCTCAGATTTGGCAGAAGAGCACCATGGACACATGAGGCAGGTACTGGGAGGCCTCCGCGTAAAGGACTGCCTACATCCCAACTGGCATTACATAACAAAATTCTTGCCTTTCTGAGGATACTGTACCAGGGGTTCCCAAACTCACAAGCAATACAACATGCTCTCTTTGCTAGTGCTGGTTGCGGAACCCGAAAGTAAGTGCTGAGGATGCGATGATGTGATGACATTGTCAGCACTTACTTCCAAGTTCTGCAACATCAGAAGACCCTAATATAGGTGGTAAACAGGGCAGGGCAGGTAGGAGGGCCCCAAAAAACACAGCAAAATAATGCAAACCCCCAGGGTAAATTTTCTGCTCCACTGTCTGTCATGTTGCAATCGTGCTGCCAAGCAACCCAGCCAGCATCATGTCCCACGATGTCCTGTGACACACAGTGTGGGAACTTCTACTGTTACCACAAAAGTGATCCTACTTACCGTAATCATTTGTGGCTGAGTCATGGAATTTAAATTTTTGTATTTTTAATTGTTCTGTTGACATGGTTGTCAGTTGTCCTCACTAGCTGTTACGACAGAAATGTATGATTGTTTAAATAAATAAATAAATAAATAAATAAATAAATAAATAAATTCTGCTAGGGTAGGTCAGATGCAAAGGAGGAGAGAACTTCGGTACCTTCAAGAGCTGAGTAGAAGAGAAAATGTGTAGGTAGATGCAACCTCTGTCATCTTTACACAACAAACAGCCCAATCCTATGCATGCCTACTCAGAAGTAAGTCACCTTATAGTCAGTAGGGCTCACTCCCAGATAAGTATGCATAGGATTGCAACCAAACCTCATTGTCCAAAATCTTATCTTTTACATGACGATCACCAGATACAAAAACCCTGTTTTCCTTTGCATCTGGACCCTTAAGGCTGTGGTGAGTGTCCACTTTGCAGTGTCTTCTCTGTCTGTCTGTTCTGTGGCAAAGAAAGGGGAGAAGTCAACTGAACTCAAAATACCACGTTGCAGGCCAATTGAACATTGTGCTTTGTTTGAGGAAGTTGAGGGCATTTGCTTATTGACCTGACCCATAATTGATAATGTTATTAGTTTGTGCTATGCAGCATTACCCACTCTCCATGCTGAGAATCTCCTAAGCAATTTTCTTTGTTTTTACTCTCATTGTAAAACCTTGCAACTTCGTCCAAATCTGGCCCAGTGGAATTATTGCATCATTTAGTACATCTGGACATTTGGTAGCATTCTGTGCCATCACAAAAGAGACCTGCACACACAGTGCAATTCCAGGTAAATGATGTATAGGAAACGGAGAGAACTCATCGTAGCCCATCATTAACTTCATTTTGAGACAGCCCCAGAGGCAGTTCTTTAGCCACCAGCACAGTCAGCTGTCAATTGTGTCAAACCAATAACATATTAGTTAGCAGGGGAGCAATGTAGAAAGCAGCCATAGATACAAATGCCTAAAAGATATAGGAGAATGTGGTAATTATGTCCTGCAGCTGCCAGGATTCTCCTCAGAGAGCTCACAGATATTGGTTGTGCCAGTGAAACAGGACAGATGACACCCCCTGATGCTGTTTCCAGGGTTAACAATAGACAAGCCTCCATTCTAACTTGCGCACAGTCTTCAATCTATCCCCAACAATCAGGTTTGATATTACCATGCCAGTTAAAAATGCTGCTGTGCTGTATCTCATAACCCAGACCTGCATGACTTGTGATCCTCTAAGCTGAACATGGCCTCAGCAAGCTGCCTGTTTCTGCTGCCTGCCTGGGACATGGCTGTGCATCTAGCAACCCACAATCCTTTGGTGGACTGTGTTTGGCTTGGTAGGCCACAAATGATTTATCCCTTTCTTAATTTGATTCACAGCCCAACCCTATGCTCTGCTCAGAAGCAAGTCCTGCTTACTAAGGGCACAATCCTGAGAATGAGTTGGAGGAGGGTCGCAAACGTGCCGTAAAGCACGCTTGCACCTCTTCTGGAGTAAGCCATGTTGGCACATGGAGGTGTGCCAACACACAGAGGCTGAATCCAGCTTCCGTGGCATCTTACTCCGTGGCGTCAGCTGGGCCGATGCAAGGTTCTGGGGTGGGCAGGAGAGAGGTGGGATGGGGAGGGTGGGCAGTGGGCAGAGCTCCTCTCTCCCTCCCTCTCCTGGAGACACATCCTCTGTCTAATGGATATCTGGGGGACAAGAAGAAGCTTCTCCCTCCCCATGTTCTGTACACATGCAGGAACCTCACCTGGAGTAACCAGCCAGTTAAAATTGATACTTTTACAAAAGTTGTTACAAATTCTGCCACCCAAGACCCTGCAAGTTTTAAGCCCAAACAAAAAAAAAGTTAACCATTTTGCTCTACCACCACCCCAGCCCCTGTCTCCGAATGCAACGTACCCTGCTGCTGGTGCTGCTGCACATTTAGAGCTTGGCACCAGGCTACACAATCATTAGCTACACCACTGCCAGGAAGTTTATCCACAGAGGCCCCATTGTAATGACTGAGAGCTGCAGTATAAGAGCACAAAGTGACCTGTACAGGAGAATTTCTTGGTGTGCCCTCTATTTTTTTTTTATTGTATGGCTTTAAAAACAAACCATTTTATAGCCTCATTTTCAGAAATGGATGTTTGATTATGGCCACTGATTTTGTGGGAACAACTAGAAACCCACTTCCAAGAATCAGATCACCATTCAGCCTCTCTTTCCCCCTCCTCCAGAAAACCTGAGACTCCATCTACTACATCCCCCCCCCAAAAAAAAAAGCCCTGAACTGAAGATGTAAGAAATAAACAATTTGGTATCTGAAAATGAACTACAGGTAAATGCCATTTTACACAAGTCTCAGGAGACAGCCTAAAACGTCATAAAAATAATCAGGAAACCAGAAAAGTGGAAGCTCGTAGCTACATCTAAAGTCTTATGGAGTTTTTAAAGTTCAAGAGACAGAATCATGCAGGAACTGGGAACTGCAAGCTGGACCTTCGTCAGGGCATAGAAAAAAAGACACAGCCAAGAATACTGACGAAAAGTGATGAGATCTTCAAACAGCTGTTTGCTGAACATGAGGCATTCTTGATCCTTTAATCTCTGATCAAGCTTCTCATTACCTATAGTTTATGAATAAGTTAAGAAGTACTGGTTTCAACTCTTCAAGTTACTGGTTTGAAACCAGCAAACGTTTCACTGAAATCAATGGAACTAGTTAACCACAACTAGCTAGCAAAGGATGCAATCCAGCCCTTGACTTGGGCCGGTGCAAGGTGTTGCTGCCGGCCCGGGAGGGTTGCAAACATGCCGTAAGGCATGTTTGCACCTCCCAGGGAGGAAGCCAGGCCAGCGTTCAGAGAAACGCCGGCCTGCGGAGGCTGACGCACGCTTCTGTGCCAGCTCCAGTGCAATGTTCTGAGGTAGACAGGGAGGGGCAGGGAGGAGGTGGAAGGGAGGTGTTCCTGGGCAGTGGGCAGCCCCAGGTGGGCAGTGGGCAGCCCCGGGGGTGGGCAGGTGGGGAGCGGGAGGCGGGGCTGGGATCCGGCAGTTATGCCAGATGCTCAACCCGTTCCTGGGGAGAACAGAGCGGCTCCAAGCCACTCCACTCTCCTCGGACTTGCGCCACCTCAAGCATCCGAGTGGACCCATAGGGGCCAGCGGTCCTTACCCAGAAGTAAGGAGAAATGTTTCCCCTTGCCTCTGGCTGAGACACTTTTGGCCCCTATCCTGCGCTGGACACAGCGCAAGCCTCTTGACTTGCCTGTTCCAGCGCAGGATAGGATTGCACCCTAAGCCTCATTTTTTTCAATAGGCTAAGTTTGAACATTTATGAACTTTAACTTTGAACATTTATGAACTTATGAAGTTGCCTTATATGAATAACTGAATCCAGCTATTAGACCATCTAACCCAATATTGTCTCTTTTGACTTACAGTGTCTTTTGACACAGCAGGCTGTGTCTGTTGTCTTGTGTGCTCCCTGGGGCATTTGGTGGGCCACTATGAGATACAGGAAGCTGGACTAGATGGGCCTTTGGCCTGATCCAGCGGGGCTCCTCTTATGTTCTTGTGTTCTTAAGTGGCCTTACTCAAGTAATGGACACTCAAGAAGTAACAGACCCTTAACCGAAGATCCTGGAGTTGAATGTACAACCTTCCCCTCCAAGTATACTTATAGCGCAATCCTATCTTGCACTGAAACAGGCAGGCTAACAGGCTTGTGTTGTATCCAGTGCAAGATAGGGTGCCAAAGTGGCTCAGACAGAGGTAAGTAGAAACTCTTCCCCTTTCCCCTGGGTAAGCCACTGCAGCCCACATGAGTCTCCTCGAACTTGCGCCACCTCCTGAGGACTCCTGGCGCTCCAAGGAGAGCGGAGTGGCTTGTAACTGCTTTGTACTGCTTAGGAATGAGGGTTTGGATCCGGCATAATAGCTGGATCCCAGCCCTGCCTTCTACTTCCTACCCGCCCACCCCCAGGACTGCTCTCTTGAGGAGGCCTCTGCCTCCACCGCACAGGATTCAGTGCGTCCCCCACTGGCATGGCTGCACTGGTACTGGAAAATTAAATAGGATTGGGCCCTTAAGTTTTCTATCAATGTAATGTGGGACAAGACAGTTTGTCCAAGTCAAAACAAATAGAATCAAATTTCCTAATATATTCTAGTTCAGTAGTTTCTCACTGAAGTATCCCTTTTAAGCCATTTCTGCCCAATATTGCATATACGCAACAGAGCTCAAATGTGTACATCTGTGAGCTGGGCAGTAATGGGTTAAAATTACATGGGCCAACACACATTTTGCTGTCTTAAAAGTTAGATCTGGGTATATTTGGGGTGCTGATTCCAAAAATAGCATCTGTTTTGCCCTATCACATCTAGTTTGAAGATACAGCACAGCCTTGTTAGCGAATGATTTAAGTCAAGCAGCTTCTTCATGAGGAAACCTACACCATGGCCTGAATAGATGCAGGAATGGACTTGGTGTCTGGATTTGTTGCAGGTTCTTATGTTTGTATTATATTATATGGCCTTTTGGTCGTTGGTGACTTCATAGACCTGTTAGTTAAGAAGTCTGTGGCTTCGTGATTGAATGCAGATTTAGGGCCTGATCCAGACCCATGTGCACCAGTTCACTGACGGCACACACTGTCGCACACATGCTATAAGGCATGTTTGCAAGCCCTTACCATGAGCCCAGCATAGGAGTTAGCCCAATGTGAGCCCATACTCGGCCAGCTCCAGTGCTGGACATGTGTTCCAGTCAGGCGGTCGCCCAGACTGTCTGGCGGCAGAGAGGTGAATGGGGGTTGTGGGGGAATGTGGGGAAGAGGGCAGGGGGAGGTGAGGAAGGCAGGTGAAGGGCAGGGAGGAGGCGTAGTGAGGGAGGTAGCAGGCGGGAGGAGGGCGGGACTGGTGGAGCTCAGCTCCGCCGAATCCTGAACCCCTTGTTGGACCACACAGTCCAACACAGGACTCTCCAATTCAGCTCTGCTCCAGAGCTGCCACAGAATCGAGTAGCCCCATTGTGTGGCTACTTCCGTTACCTGGAGGAAGGGGATGAAAGTCTCCTTCCCCTGAGGAGCTGCTGTGGGCTGCGCACAGGATATCGCGGCAGCCATTTTTGGCACCGCAGCAGTCCCACATGCCGGGCAGCTCAGGATTGGGTTGTAACTTAGATTACATTTTTAAATTACGTAACATAATATGACATAACAATAATTTTCTTCCTCTCTCTACAAATGCCAAATCTAATGCAAGAACCCCCATTTGCCCCTTTTCTGTAGTCAAACAGCTTCAATTCATCAGTTCTACATCATTAGATCTAGCATTCTCCCCCCTACCCAAACTTCTTGCCCCACAACATCCTTTCTGACAGGCTCTGATATTGTCCTTAGGGCCCAATCCTATCCAACTTTCTAGCACCGATGCAGCTGCAATGCAACCCCAAGGTAAAGGAACAAACATTCCCTTAAATTGAGGAGGCATCCATGACTGCCCCTACACAGCAGGATGCAGTGTGTGCCCAACTGGCATGAATGCATCGCCACTGGAAAGTTGGATAGGATTGGGCCCTTAGTCTCATTTGGGAAGTACAAAGTCATGTTCACCTTGAGAATCCTGAGACAACACAGCATAGGTGAAAGGAAACATGACAGAGGCCACTGCTCCTCATCATTTCATTGAGATGGGAAAGGGGGCTTGGGGTGTTTGGGAGAATGAGAACCTTTTTCTTTCCTCCTTCGCCAGTGATGTTTATTGATTTGTCTAGTTCATAGGGAGCATCCCTTAATGTTCTGCTTTCATGTTTCTGCTTTGGTGCATGGGTGCAGAAAAGAATATTGCAAATTGATCTGCCTTCTTGGCCTTTGTTGGGAATGAACTCCTATTACGTTAGTTTCTCTGGCTTGTCATCTCACGGTTGCTTTGCCACTATATAATCAGCATGGCTAAACACCAAGAGCTGAACTGATTAATTTCCAGCATTCTCCAGTGAACCCATTGATGGGCTTGCTGTTTGATGATCTATGCAATAGACGGCCACTTTTGATTGCTTGACCTCTGCCCTTAAACCTCCAGCTGTCTACTCAAGCACCTGTTTAAGTTAACAGCACACACACTGTGTTTTTCTTAGGGAAAGTATCACAATAGATTACCATTACATAAGTACAAAAGGTGCCAACTTTTAGCAATGCCGAGTTTTTGAAACCCGCACGGATTCCACAGAGGTTTCTGAATGTTCAGTACTCCTGGACTCAAGAGGCATTTTAATTTTTAAACAAGTGTTTTAGATACCAATATACAGACAAGGTAATTGAATTTTTTTTAAAAGCCTAGCACCTTCATGCACATTGCCGAATACCCATCTATGAAGACATTGCAAAGCTTTGTCATTGGCTTAGTAGAACTGTAAAAACTAGAGGTGGGTTTTTTTGGAAATAACGAAATAAAAACACATAATACTGCTTTCTGCACTTCTGATTTTTGTAAAAACAAACAAACAAATCTGCAAAATTTGTGGGGGGGAAAAACCATTCTCTAACACCTCTGCAAATTTACTAACACTTTTACATGCATGTGGCTGCATCTGCTGACACTATACCACATATAGCACCTACATAGCAATTATAATTTATAAAAATGCACCCTTGGATTAAAATCACATAACACTGCTTTCTGCACTTCTACCTCTGGAAAATACTGAAATCCACATCAAAAAAACCCCATTTTCACCCACCTCTAGTAATAACACTTCAGTGAGCCCAGTCATATCAGGCCCGCACGAGCTCAGTACTAGCACTCAGCATTGCAAACATGCCATAAGGCACACCTGTGACACTTACTGCTGGGCCAGTGCTGGCTCAGCACAAACCACGCTGACTCAGTACCAGGCAGGTCTGGAGCCACCTGGAGCTCTGGGTGAGTGCTGGGTGACAGAATGGTGACTGGGAAATATAGATTTTTGGGGAAATATAGATTTTTATTTAAAAAGTTTCATACTACAATATGAAACTGGGGCAGGGGCAGGGGAAGCGTTCCAGGTTGGGGGAGAGTGGGGGGGGAGGTGGGGTGGAATGGGAGTGCAGCAGGGGAAGGGAGGAGACGGTGGCAGGCTCTGCCACCATATCCTGACCCCTCTCCTGGCCCAGGAGACCCAACACAGGTCTCCTCGATTCTGTGCCCACTCGATAGCCGGTGAAGATCCAAGGAGTCCCGTTGGGGCTGCCTAGGTCTTTCACAGGGTAAAAGAGAATAAGCTCCCTTACCCTGATGTCCTGGTGCTTGCAGCAGTCGCCATTTTGCCGCCACTGGGTGCTGGAAAGCATGGACTGGGCTGTAAATCTTTAAAAGCTTTAAATGGTATTTCATGGGCAGCCCAATCCTCTGTCATATTCTGGTATATGAGGGGGAAAGCGCTGGCAGGGAGAAGCAGGAAGAGTGCTCCCCAGTAAGGCACCCGCTGAGTGGTGAGAAGGTGTTTTGGGGTGGGGGAGGGCAGGAAGAAGGCAGGGAGGGGTGTTTCTGGGTGAGGGAGAGGGAGAGAGAGAGATCAAGCCCACATCTGTTATGCTTTATTTGTAACTTTATGGGAAATCTGGGTAAATGTGTTATGCTCACATCTGAAGTCTAAGTTGCTACCATCTTTAACACTGGAAAACAATTCCATGTGGGCTAAATGCTCAGTGAATGTTTTGCTTTTCTTTGTATCATGGGTACTGACTGGGTTGCTTGGGTTACTTGTTCTACAAGCCCCTTCTATGGTGAACATGCTTGCTGTAGCATACCCATCTGGTTTGCACTGGACTATCTATGGAGAAGGTTGGTTTGTAGATAATCTTGCTTTGTCACAAGAGTTAGCAAAGTTTAGCTGGCTTTCGTCTTCATTCCCCCTTCACAAGTCTGCAAAATATGTGGGAATAAAACATCCCTTCCTCCTCTATAAGCAGATTGATAAGCTAAACAGGTTTCCCCCAATTCACTGATTGCACATACATTTATATAGAACAGATTAAAACCTTTTTTTAAAGGTGTTAATTCAGTGTGACCTAAATATATATATACTCTCTGAGTAAGGCAGCAGCACTTATTTTCCTCTGAAATATCACAAGGGGTGGGGGGAAATGTGATTAAACTTGGTATGTATGTGTAATTCTAAGAATTGAAACTTTTTGAAAACATGCTCCTATAGTGTGCCTTTGAAAATCCAGGCAGGAATTCAGTCATGGACATCGAAGAGTTCCATTCCTAGCTGGATGTTTAAACTGATGCATTGCAATGGTTACTGCTTGGTAGTAATTGTGCAGATGATTTAAATTGTATTTATACATCATATTTATTACCTCTATAATGTAACATCTAGTTTTAAGTTTATAGCATCACATCCTTTTGGGGTTTTAGAGTCAGTAGTTCTCTAAAACATGATTAATTCTCTTAATGCATCTAAATTGAATCCTTGTGAGAGAGACACAATTTGAAGGGTGACCTAATTTCTTTTGTAGACTTAACATAATGTAGCGGGGAATCAATGGTGTCCCAGATACCTGACGCAAATATTTTAAAGATTAAAATCAACTGATGAAATATGTACTTTTCATAGACTCATTTTAATACCTTAGTGATTTTCTTTTTTTAGCCTGTAAACTATTCGGCTAAATGAATTCTCAGCAATTTATAATGTTTCGGAGGAAAATAAATTCAGAACTACAGAGGGGAAATCAAGAAGGAATAAGAAGGAGAAAACAGAACTTTACTTGAGCTAATCAGGTGCTGTAAACTAATGAACAAAGGTTTCTTACATCTACACAGAGCATCAGGGCTCCATTTCAAAGGAAGTACAATCCCCTTTGTTAGGCTGAATTGTGTAAACGGTGACTGGACAGAAGGTAATGAAAAGACTCTTTATTAAATTTAGCAATAATATTCTTTGATGTACCATACATGCTTAATTGTGTAACACCATAAGAATTTTATTGAATTCAATGAGGCTAATAACATATTTAAAACCACAGACGACAGCATTGTCTACTATGGCCGCTGTACAGGTATCAGTGTTCGACATGAGCATACAGCCATAAGAAGGCACAACACAGCAGTCACAATAGATGGACTAAGGGCTGATCTACATGTTAAGAAAAATCACATGTAGAATAACCACTGTGAGAATGTATCATTTCAGAGGGTAGGTAATGGAACTCTTCTCTTTGATATGCTAACTTTACAAGAATATGGAACTTTTTTTTAATATAGGGGAGCATTCAATCACAGTTATCCCTGCTATGTTCTGAAGTCATACATTCCTAAAAGGTTAAACCTCATGATTGCATCTAATGGGCGGAACTATAATTCCTCAGTGCTCTGATACAGAAATGCTTTGGATTTTACCTCCTGCCAAATATTTCCTCTTTTTCAAATCTTTCAGTTAACTGTTTGCCCCGTTCCTCACATATTTTGGAAGAGATAGATCCATCTGAAACAAAATGGCATTCTAGATTGACAACTGATTAGTATACAAGTGTGATTATATGCAAATTGTCAATTTCTATTGACTTAATTGTGATCTGATGTAACATGTATAATTAACACATGCATTTAAACTAAATGTATATTTAATTAACATGCATATTTATAAAATGAATATATTTAGCGTATAATTTTTATTTGATTTGGGGGGGAGGTTACATTTAGGTTGCACAAAAGTGAGGGGGTTGATATCACTCATGAGAGCAGAAAAGTGTGGGAAGCAATGCTAACATTTCTCACAAAGACCTTCACTTACATTTTTCATTCCAGCCTTGCAGTGCCTCAGATGCTTCAAAGGCAGATTTCTCTTAGGACTGTCAGATGTTGCAAGTTCACATGCTAATTTTGTAACAGGATAAATGTCTGAGATATATATATATATATTATGCTAAGGACTGGTTACGTTGGGGTGCTTTCTTCACTCAATCTTCTCATGAAAGCACTGTAACACATGAAGGGTACATATCTCAGCTGTGAGAACTTCTGCAAACCCTAAAGCAGAAATATTTGTCTTCCATATCATGGAAACCGACAAATATATGGGCATAACAGATAAAGCACTTTCTTGTTGTAACATCTGAATATACTCTCTCTCTCTCTCTCCGCTTTCTACCCAATCCACAGATGCACACATTTGATCCCTGTTGCATATATGCAAAGTTGGGCAGAAATAGCTTAAAGGCCCAGCCCTAACCAACTTTGCAGCACTAACCTAGCCGCAATGCAGCCCCAAGGTAAGGCAACAAACATGCCCTTACCTTGAGGAGGCCCGCTTGACTGCCTCCCCACTGCAGGATGCAGTGCATGCCACATTGGCACAGCTATGTTCAGTGCTTTTTTTTGTAAAAAAAAAAAAAAGAAAAGAAAAGAAAAAAAGGAAAAAAAAGGTGCAGGAACTCACAGCTTGTTAATCTTTTATTTATTTATTTATAAATCATTTTTATTGGAGAAATAAAATATTTTTATGTGCTTCCCCCCTAAAGATGAACTTACTTCTGAGTAGACATGCATAGGATTGGGCTGTCCATCTCCACATCCCCTTCCCCCTAGCTACTTTTTCTACACATGGGGAAAAATACTGTACAGGTGCACTTGTAGCGTGTAGTATGTAGTGTAGCACTACTTCGAAGAGGAAGCAGTGAATGGATTCCGAAAAATGGCTTACATGAGTTCCATGTAGTAAAATTACTCTAAGCAACTGTGGGAGTATGAACAAAAAAGGAATTCTTACACGAGAGGGGTGCTTAGGTGCACATAGAAACAGCTACTTTTGCAAACAAGCGATTAAATATGGTTTAATTCAGGTATCAGAATACTCTGAGTCTTTGGGAAGGCACTTGGCATGCAATTGTATGTTCTCTGCTGCCCTGAGCAGCTGCTGTGCATTGCTGGAGAGGAGCTGCAAACGCTGGCTGGTGGAGGGCATGCTTGTGGGGGAAGGACGAGGAGGATCTCCGGCAAGGCTGGACAGCACATTGTAGAATCCTTTTTCACCTGCCCTTAGCATGTGAAAACAGGTGCAGATATATATCTCTGCCAGGATTAAGAGCCCAATCCTAGGTATGTCTACTCTGAAGTAAGTCTCATTCTAGTGAATGGAGCTTACTCCCAGGAAAGTGCCTAGGATTGCAGCCTAAGAGCCCAATCCTATGCATGTCTACTCAGAAGTCCACTTTAGTGAATGGGGCTTACTGTGGATAGGATGGCAGCCTTAGAGTCCAATCCTGTGCCTGTCTACTCAGAAGTCAGTGCCATTATAGTGAATGGGGCTTACTGTGGATAGGATGGCAGCTTCAGGACCCAATCCTGTGCCTGTCTACTCAGAAGTCAGTGCCATTAGAGTCAATGGGGCTTCCTCCCAGGAAAGTGTGGAGAGGACTGCAGACTCAGAGCCAAAGCCTATGGCTGTCTCCTCAGAAGTCAGTCCCACTAGAGGCAGTGGGGCTTCCTCCCAGGAAGGTGTGGAGAGGACTGCAGCCTCAGAGCCCTTCCTCTGCCTGTCTACTCAGGCTGCAAGGCTATGACACTTTCTTGGGAGTAAGCCCCATTGAACACAATGGAACTTACTTCTGAGTAGACATGCATAGGCTTGGGCTCTCAGGCTGCAAGGCTATGACACTTTCCCAGGAGCAAGCCCCATTGAGCACAATGAGACTTACTTCTAAGTAGACACACCTAGGCTCGTGCTGCAGATTGGCATGGGAGCTGCACCAGCCAGCTTCCTTCCCCTCCTCCTCCACCAAGCCAGTACCTGGGCATTCCATGGGTGCCACAGCCCGTCTCCCTGGCTGGCTGGCCGTCCTCCTCCTCGGCGCATGTGCGCGGGGGGAGGGGAGGCAGGCTGGGCTCAGGCGAGAGCTTGGGGATGGAGGCAGGAGGGGGTCATTGTGCAGTCAGGCAGGGGCCAGGTGCCCGCCCACCCTGCACCCTCCAGCACCCACCAGCAAATGGCTCTGTTTTGCTCCCCCCCCCGGAATGCCTCCGAAGGGGAGGGGCCCCTGCAAAAAGGTGCCGGAACTCCGTCCCCCTGTGTTCCATTAGAAAAAAAGCCCTGGCTATGTCAGTGCTGGAAAGTTGGTTAGGATTGCACCCTAAATGAGGAGAATTAAATCTCAGTTTAGTTTAATGAAATGAAAGGACTGGTAGTTTTCTAGATAAAGAGTTCATCCCCATATGAACATAAGAACATAAGAACAACCCCACTGGATCAGGCCATAGGCCCATCTAGTCCAGCTTCCTGTATCTCAGGGCAGCCCACCAAATGCCCCAGGGAGCACACCAGATAACAAGAGACCTCATCCTGGTGCCCTCCCTTGCATCTGGCATTCTGACATAACCCATTTCTAAAATCAGGAGGTTGCACATACACATCATGGCTTGTACTCCGTAATGGATTTTTCCTCCAGGAACTTGTCCAATCCCCTTTTAAAGGCACCTAGGCTAGACGCCAGCACCACATCCTGCGGCAAGGAGTTCCACAGACCGACCACACGCTGAGTAAAGAAATATTTTCTTTTGTCTGTCCTAACCCGCCAAACACTCAATTTTAGTGGGTGTCCCCTGGTTCTGGTATTATGTGAGAGTGTAAAGAGCATCTCCCTATCCACTCTGTCCATCCCCTGCATAATTTTGTATGTCTCAATCATGTCCCCCCTCAGGCGTCTCTTTTCTAGGCTGAAGAGGCCCAAACGCCATAGCCTTTCCTCATAAGGAAGGTGCCCCAGCCCTGTAATCATCTTAGTCGCTCTCTTTTGCACCTTTTCCATTTCCACTATGTCTTTTTTGAGATGCGGTGACCAGAACTGGACACAATACTCCAGGTGTGGCCTTACCATCGATTTGTACAACGGCATTATAATATTAGTCGTTTTGTTCTCAATACCCTTCCTAATGATCCCAAGCATAGAATTGGCCTTCTTCACTGCCGCTGCACATTGGGTCGACACTTTCATCGACCTGTCCACCACCACCCCAAGATCTCTCTCCTGATCTGTCACAGACAGCTCAGAATCCATCAGCCTATATCTAAAGTTTTGAGTTTTTGCCCCAATGTGCATGACCTTACACTTACTGACATTGAAGCGCATCTGCCATTTTGCTGCCCATTCTGCCAGTCTGGAGAGATCCTTCTGGAGCTCCTCACAATCACTTCTGGTCTTCACCACTCGGAAAAGTTTGGTGTCATCTGCAAACTTTGCAACCTCACTGCTCAACCCTGTCTCCATGTCATTTATGAAGAGGTTGAAAAGCACCGGTCCCAGGACAGATCCTTGGGGCACACCGCTTTTCACCTCTCTCCATTGTGAATGCGGATAACCCTGCATCCATGTTTTCTTGAAAATATGCCAAAGGGAGACCAGAACATCTCACAAAAGGATGAAATGAGTGGGAGAACATTAAAGAATGTCCTTTAATGTCAGTGGCAGACCTTAAAGAATTTTTGCTCACCTTTGACAGCTTGCATGGCAGGAAGAGGTTCAACAGATGGAACTTGTCAGATCACTGCTATACTGTGATGTCTACAACCATGTTTTCCTTTTCTTGTCTAAGGAATGGGCAGTCCTTGTAAGAAACCCTATATATACACACCACAAATAATATGAACTTTAAAAACCTAACTCCTTTTTCCCTTTTTGAAGTTGACAAGAAGGGCGCAATCCTAATTGTGCCTAGGCCAGCACAAGTCCCTTGCACCGGCCCAGGAGGATTGCAAACATGCCGTAGAGCACGTTTACATCTCTTCAGGAGTTGGCTGGGCCAGCACAGGGATGCACATTGGCCCAAAGAGGCTGCATCCAGCCTCCACACTGACCTGGGGAGGGAGGGTTGCTTTGGCCAAGCTCAGCTAATGCAGAGGTCTGGGAAGGGTGGGGAGGAGGTGGGAGGGAGGTTTTCCAGGGTGGGGGGCAAAGGACATTCTAGGGGGCAGGTGGGTGGGGCACAGGAGGCAGGGCTGGAACCTGGCTGTTATGCTGGATCCCAACCCCGTTCCCTGAGCAGCGCAAAGTGGCTTGAAGCCACTCTGTTCTCCTCAGACTTGTGCCACCTGCTGAGGTGGTGCAAATCCAAGGAGACCCATTGGGGCTGCTGTGGCTTACCTGGGGTGAGTGGAAGAGTTTCCCCTTGCCTCTGGCTGAGCCACTTCTGACCCCAATCTTGCGCTGGATACAGCTCAGGCCTCCTGTTACGTGCAGGGCCAGCCCAAGACCTCCTGACACAAGAGCTGGCATGCTAAATGCTGCACTTCCTCCCTCCCATGATGAGCCAGCATTTGCTCTCCCATGACTAGCATTCTATTCCCTTCCTTCCCTTACCTTCCCTCCCTTCTTCCTTTCCCATCCAGGGAGTGGGAGGATGGGGAAAATGGAGGCAAGTAGGCGAAAAGAGATAGACACCCCACTCTAATCTGTTGCCTGACACAACCACTTCAGTTGGCCACATGGATGGGCCGGCCCTGCCTACCAATCCCAATCCCCAGAGCATACCCATTTAAAAATATCTTTCAGTTCTACAAGTAAAAATTGGATATTGCCCTGCTAAGTCCACCCCATGTCTAAGACTAGTGTCAGAATTCTGCCTAACTGATATTAGGCAGAGTTCAGCAGCTATGTAAGAAAGGACATTTTGCTCTCAAGAGCAACATATCAGTTGTTCAATTTGTTACACTTTCTCTCTTGCAAAAACGTGAAGGACAGCGTCCTTTCAGATTTTCTATTTCAAACACCAAAATGTCTTGGTTTGTCCCCAAGTCAAGCAATTGTGCTTGGCCATGGCAACTTTTCCCTTCTATAAACCCTATGCTTTCTCTTGGTAGCTAATAACACTTTACACTACCTCTTGTTTCTGCTCGCACTCGGGAGTGAGCATTTCTCCTGCAGGAGAGTTGTAATAGAGCTAACACAAACAGACACCTAAAGGGAGAAACTAGGCCCTCTCTATTTCTAAGATGTTTACCTCAGCAAAAGGCTATAATTGATTCGAACTCTCTCTTTGGCCATTGTCCACACCCTGCTTGCTCTGGTGCAATCCCATTAACTTGGAAAAGACTGTTGTAAATGAGTTATGCATTGCAGGTCTCTTCCTTACATGCCGCCACACCCCTTCATTTTCTCTTTTCTCCCGCCACAGCTTGGTTGTACACTGCAGGTTAAAAAAGAAACCCCAATTTCCGCAAAGTTAATTCATCATTGTTAGTTTAAATTTGCAAACTGGGGCCAACCCTTCCTACTAACATCTCCCTGGGCTGGCTTCAGTTTTCTCTCATGCTTTTTACCACTGGGGTTGCTGCTGAACTCAGGCATAGTGCAGCAGATGTTGATGTTCAAGGTCTCTGGAGGCATAACATGGACAGGTGCACAATCTCACTGGTTTGGCTATGTGCTGATAGGTGATTGTGCAGTTTTGTGTGGGTTTTTTGTTTGCTTTTGGGGGGGCAGGTGGCATGCTCCTAGAATACATGAATGCTATGGATGATTGTCTAATTAGCAGCACGTCTTTTACTAAGTAGTGGTGGTTTCCATTTATGCAGGTCTGCATCGCTTAATGACTGGAATATGTACTATGAACCCCATCATTAGTAGCATTCATTATTGCCCAAATAGTGGCAGCCAGGTGGTGCCCTAGAATGTCTTGCAGCAGCCAGTAGCACCCCAGAATGCCTCGCAGGGCCAGGAAGGCAGGAAAGAAAGTGCATTAAGAACAGGCTAGCCTGTTGAGCCAGCAAGGTAGAAAGGAAGGAAGCTAGCCTGGTGAGTTCAGCAGACACCCCCTGAACATTCCCAACCCCCTAGCCTATTGTGTTTTTCAAACTATTCTCTCCGTTCACAGTTTGGTAACCATAATCCCATTGTGGGACCACTGTTGTATATGATCCATTGTTAACCAGAAGTTGTTATGCAGCGCATGCCTGTAGCTACCTTCAGTTCCCCACATGCAAAGGCTGTGGCATACATACATCACTAACGTATGCACAAACACAGGGTTGGCCTCCTTATCAGCCTCTGCTATAAACCTGAGCATTTAGTGATGTAAGTCATTAAACCCCAGCCCATGCGACTATAGGAGCATTGCCATTGACCCCATACACAATCACATATGCTGGGGGAGGATTATGTGGGGTATGAAAAGAAGGGCCAGACAAATGTTTGGTCAGGTCAGGGAGTTTCTCTGAAGTTGGTTCCATGATTCATTCATGGATGACACAGTTCATGTCTTCCCAAGGCTCAGGGCCTTTCCTGCGTAGTAGTTTGCAACATGGCATTGGGGGGGGGGGGATCTGCCATTCAAAAACAAAAAAGCTTTTAAAAATCCATTGATCACCACCAATGCCTTGGTCAAAGCTAATGAGGGTCTTCAGATCCTTGGCATTGGAAAAACCTGAGTTGGCATCCTTCAGTCTCAGAACGCTATGGTATCGCACTCTGAATAGTGGTTCTGGAACAGAGTGTCCTCTCCAGTGCGCGAAGCCTGGGTAAAGTAGATATGGAGGATAGACTGTTATCCATGCAGCAAATCCCCCCTCTCCACGTTGCTGAAATGGTCCAATGGAGAGGCAGAAGCCAATACGGTTGGTTCCAGCGGCGTCGCAGGAGTTGCCAGAACGTGACTGTGTTCAGCCATAAACTGTCTCGGGGACTCTGGCTCCGGATTTTGCCTGGAGGTTGACTCCTGAAGCCTTTTCCATAACTGGATGTAGCCACAAGGCAGTGGAGGTTTGGGAACAAAGTTTTCCTTCTCTCAGATGAGCTGCTTTCCCAGGCTGACGAGTCCCATCTACCCGGTGGCTGTTTAGTCGCCTCTTATGACAAGTACAGCCAAACTGAGGACCTATTCTTATCCCCAGTCAGAAATAGGGCCATTTGCAAATATGATAGCATATACATACACACATGGTATGTCCTCCTTTATTGGTCTGTGTACCTGCTATTTGATTGTTTTCCCCTCACAGAGAAAATGTTGCCAGAACACAATTCAAATCAATATATTAAAACTGGCATATTATCAGACTTTTTGTAGTAAAAAGCACCAAGTTAATGTCTCCAGCTTTCTTTTAAGAAGCCTTTGCTAGCATGCCTATCTTAGCAAACCATCAATTTAAATGATTGGGGGGGGGGATACACATAATAAGTGACAGATTTTTCAAATCAGATAAAGATGGGAACCAGATTATCTGTCTGTGGGTGATAGATTGCAGCAATAATAAATTCACTTTAAGACACTGGATCAATTTTTAATCAAGCCAAGAATTATTATTGCAGAAAGATAAAATGACCCATGAGAAGATGCCTTAATTTTCCACCAATCAAATTATAGCCTTTCTAAATAAGATGTAATGAGATCCATGGAATATCCAGGTTACACAGCCTACCTAATTACCCATGTTCCCTGTCATGTAGTGATATAGTAGTGGTAAACTGACCTCTGGATTCACCAAGATGAAAAGGTAATTAGTTTTTCCACAGGGCTGTGGTGAAAACAATAGCAATGACACATGTCATCTCCTTCCACCAACACATAGTCTCCAAGGTGTTGTTCCTAATATATACAGGATATGACCTACTGAGTAATAAACTACAATCATTAAGAAAAGCATATCTTTGACACTATATCCAAGTTGAGAATGCATAGCTTTTGAGAACAGCAAATCCATTCAGATCCAACACTGGAGATAATCACCCTGCTACCATCCTGTGGCTCATGGGCTACTGAAATAACTTTGTCACTACATGAGTGGTAAAGGTAAGACAATAGCACTATTTAAAAAATTAAGCAGGAGACATTTTTACACCTATTGTTGTGGTAGGCCCCCATCTTACCCTTCCAGATTGGAGACCCAAATGAACCAGGGCCTCGCCAAGGGATCACATGTTCCTCTCTGATTGACCAACAGTGGATCACTGACTGTAATGAACCTGGCTTACACTGGCCATGATGACTAAGATTTGGCCATCTTGATACTGACATCAGAGTAACACAGTATTCAGGGAGCCAGAAAAGCCAGCCATGTATATTGGTTGTCTGCCACAAAGGCAACAAAATCCAGCTACCCATCTTTTCTTCCTGCTTAGTTTATAGCCACCTGACAATTCATAAATACTCCAGAGAGTCAGACTATCTTGGAGAGGCAGAATTATATATGCTTTCCACATCTCTCTCTCTCTCTCTCTCTCTCTCTCTCTCTCTCTCACACACACACACACACACACACACACACACACACACACACACAAAGAGGGAGAATTTCTTTTATCAAGAGACAAGAAGTTCAAGAAGTTCCAAGCTCCACAGTAGAGGAGACCTGATCACATCACAAGCAGTCATTCCACCCTCAATGAAAGCAGTGCAAGACAGTTTCCCAAGGTGGCTCAAGGGACATTCAGATTCAAGCGAAGAAAGAGACAGCCCTTCAGTAGCCCAGGAGTATAGGCTGTTAATAATTACTGCCAAGGTCACTGAGAGGGGGCATTGGACCAGGGGCATGATATGTTTTTGAGTCCCCCTACCTAAATGTATTTGGATAATAGAAGTGCATTGAAAGTGGATTGAACCCATTTTTGGCTGGCCCTCAGGTGTACACATTTGGTCCTTGTTGCATATATGCAACATTGGGCATCAATGGCTTAAAGCTGTAGTGGACCTAGGTAGGGTGAGACTGAGATATCCAAATTTATTTTGTAATAAATTTGTTTTGTACTGTATCATTTATTTTGTCATGGCCCAGGCCCCCTATATATATATATATAGTGTCAGTTAGCAACCCATGGAGTATATTTCTGCCTTTTGGGTATATTTATATATTTTTTCTATGTAGTAGAATATAATGCATTTCTATAAACAAGCAAATTGAGGCAGTTGCATTTAGCTTCCAACGCATTGTACAGAAGAATGCATGCTTGTACAGATTTGCATGGTTTAAATTCTGTGAACCAAAATCATCAGGGAGCCTTTGGCAAAATCCTGAAAAAGAAAACTCTGGAGATGGTTTGTCCTGCCCGCATGCCCTTTCCTTTGGGCATCATTGCCACTTAGCAACACAATGACAGGCATAATTGGCTCATGCAAAGAAAGTCACCATAAAATTAATGAACTACAACAATTCATCCATCTGCTGCTCATTCCTTGCTAATTTATTAATAACAATTACCCAAAAATGGCATGGATTATAATTCCATTTCTCTTCTTAACCTCAAAAACGGTGTCCATAATAGGCTTCAAAAAGTGATCTCATACTGTTTCAATCAGATTGATGGTTTATTACTTGCAATGTGTCAGTAGCCAAATGACCATAAAAACTAACTATTCCCAATGACTTACATTACTGGCCCTAGGGCGAAAAAAAAAGATATTTGACTAAATACCAAGCATTGCTGTTTACTGATAGTTGTTCTTGTAAGATCCTTCCCTCATATCATTTCATAATATAGATTTGTTTAAAGTCTATGGTGTTCTATGCCATGACTTCATGCATCTTCATCTATCTATCTATCAATATTTTTATAAAAGTATATGTTTCTGGTGGGATGCAAACAAACAAATATATTTTCTTCTCCAATCAATCTGATGTGAATGTGTTTATTTCGGATGGTGTATTATTGATCCCAGAAAAGAAGATCCTAGTGAACTAAAATGAGAACAGAATTACAGCAGAACTGAACGCTTAAGGAAATTTAATGCTTGTCTGCTTATAGAAGGTGCTTCCGCACTTTGTGTGGTCTCCAGGACTGACACCATTCACTCCAGAAAATGCTGATGCGGCTGCTCCCGAACCATTGTATTTCCATGTTTTCACCATTGTCTTGCTGTGTGTATTTTTTTCTAGTGCTTATTTGTGGCAAGCTTCAAATGAATTTGCAGAGTAATCCTTTCCTATGTAGACTGAAAAGCTCTTCAGAGGAGTATTCTGTGTTTCAGGTAGTTATGAGGGTGACTTCACCACACCTTTCTGCTCCCATGATGCATGACCAGCCCAAACCCTAAGAACATAAGAAGAGCCCCGCAGGATCAGGCCAAGGACTTATCTAGTCCTGGTTCCTGTATCTCACAGTGGCCCACCAAATGCCCCAGGGAGCACACAAGACAACAGACACAACCTGTGTCCTGGTACCCTCCCCTGGCAATCAGAGGCAGCTTGCCTCTAAAACCAAGAGCTTACACATACCTACTATGACTTGTAACCCGTAATGAACTTCTCCTCCAGAAATTTGTTCAATCCCCTCTTAAAGGCATCCAGGCAAGATGCCATCACTACTTCCTGTGGCAAAGAATTCCACAAACTAATTACACATTGGATAAAGAAATATTTTCTTCTGTCTGTCCTAACTCTCCCAACACTCAACTTTCATGGATGTCCCCTGGTTCTGTGTTATGTGAGAGGGAAAAGAGTGTCTCTCTATCCACTCTGCCCATCCCCTGCATAATTTTGTATGTCTCAATCATGTCCCCCCTCAGGCGCCTCTTTTTTAGACTGAAGAGGCCCAAACATTCTAGCCTTTCCTCATAGGGAAGGTGCCCCAGACCAGTAATCATTTTGGTTGCTCTCTTTTGCACCTTTTCCATCCCCACTATATCCTTTTTGAGATGAGGCAACCAGAACTGGACACAATACTCCAGGTGTGGCCTTACCATTGATTTGTGCAATGGCATTACAATATTAGCTATCTTATTCTGAATGCCTTTCCTAATTATCCCAAGCATGGAATTAGCCCTCTTCACTGCCGCCGCACATTGGTTCGACACTTTCATCGAGCTGTCCACCAGCACCCCAAGATCTCTTTCCTGATCCGTCTCAGACAGCTCAGAACCCATTAGCCTATATGTAAAATTTTGATTTTTTTCCCCCAACGTGCATGACTTTACACTTACTTTGTCAGGTCGGCAGGAGAGGATAGCCCTTGCTATCCTGATAGTGGAGTGGCACGGGAGCATAGGGAGATAGCACAAGAAGCAGGCAATTCCAAACAGAGCCAAGGAAGCAGACACAGGCTTGTTTGTTGCAGAAGCATGTATTGGTAAAAGGAGCAGGCAGAAGAGCAGTCAGTCATACGGTCCAGAAGTCAGGAATACAATCAGGTCACAGTCATGAGAAGGCAGTCCAAATCAGTACACAAACCAGCAGCATGGCACACAGAAACTCCACCACAACAACCCACACCAGGAGTCTGTGCTTGCCCCATATATACTGGGGCCAGCCAATCAGAGTAGGGCGACCTCATAGTCACAGGACAGTCTTGTGACCCACTCTGAATGGCTGTCCAGTGGTGCATTGCACCATTCCTCCATAGCCTACGTCGCCCCAAGTCACATGACTCCCACCTGCAGCAGGTGCAGTTGATTGCATCAGCTGTGCTGCTTTGCCGATTGCTTCACAACAGGCCCAGATATCAGGGCCTCCTGCCACATCCTGGCTAATAACAATCTCAACCCTGGGATGCCAAAAACCTGACATACTTGCATTGAAATGCACCTGCCATTTTGCTGCCCAGTCTTCCAGTTTGGAGAGATCCTTCCAGAGCTCTTCACAATCTCTTCTGGTCTTCACCACTTGGGAATTTGGTGTCATCTGCAAACAAGGCCACCTCGCTGCTAAACCCAGGTAACCCAGGTCTCCAGGTAATTTATGAACAGGTTGAAAAGTACAGGTCCCAGGACAGATCCTTGGGGCACTCCACTTTCCACCTCTCTCCACTGTGAAAATTGCCCATTGACACCCACTCTCTGCTTCCTGGACCTCAACCAGTTCCTAATCCAGGAGAGGACCTGCCCTCTAAGTCCCTGACTATGGAGTTTTCTCAGCAGCCTTTGGTGAGGGGCCATGTCAAACACCTTCTGAAAGTCCAGATATATAACATCCACAGGTTCTCCCACATCCACGTGACCACTGACCTTTTCAAAGAATTCTAAAAGTTTTGTGAGGCAAGACTTACCCTTACAGAAGCCATGCTAATTCTCCCTCAGAAAGGCTTGTTTGTCTACGTGTTTTAAGATTTTATCTTTGATGATCTTTTATCTTACCTGGAACAGGCTGACTGGCCTATAATTACCCGGGTCACCTCTCCTTCCCTTTTTAAAAATTGGTGTGACATTTGCTATCCTCCAATCCTCTGGCACCGTTGCCGTTTTAAGGGACAAGTTGCATACCTTAGTCAAGAGATCAGCAACTTTCTTCTTCAATTCCTTAATAACTCTTGGGTGGATGCCATCAGGGCCCGGTGACTTATTGATCTTTAATTTATCAATGAGGTCTGAAACATCTTCTCTTTTAACCTCTTTCTGACTTAATTCCTTAGTCCCCAGTGTTTGGCAGACTGTCTCCAGAGTTGGCAGACAATGCTGAGTTAAAGGACCAATGGTCTGACTCAATATAAGGCAGTTTCCTGTGTCCTTTTCCTGCATCATCTTTTCTTGCCATTAGTATTTGCCATTTAAAAAAAAAATTCACAGAAGACAAAAGCAATAATTTACTATTACCAATTTTAAAAAAGCACAATTGCACATAAATAACAAACACCTACAATGGTGATCAGATAGTTTTTCATGAGTTTGCAACACCATGACTGGAAACAATAATCACATACAGCATGCATTTATAAGAGGTTTGTAGCACACTTAGATATTGCTGAACATAAACTATGGTTGGCAACCTTCAGTCTCAAAAGACTATGCTATAAGCCTACAGCACCCAGTATTCCCAGGCGGTCTCCCATCCAAGTACTAACCAGGCCTGACCCTGCTTAGCTTCCAAGATCAGACAAGATTGGGCATGTGCAGGGTAACAGGTACTATGCTCAAATAAAGCTTCCAGTGATTCAGATTTGTTCCTATTTTTCAAAAAGAATAAAATAAAATGAATGGTGCTACTTTGTACAGGGGCATTTCTTTTTGGGTCTGCAGCTAAGAAAGAAACTGAGGATTGTAGTCTTACTGCACTGACAGCTCAGCCGTGAAGCCACTTGATGCAACTTGTGTCAATGGCAGATGGCAAGAAAAGCAAGGGAGAAGATAATTCAAGGTGCTCTTCACCCCAAGTCTGCCACCATCTCCCTCCAGCCCACCATGGATGAGCCAGCTTCCTCTTTACTGTACTTCTTCAGTGGTTTTCTCAAACATAGCAGTGTGGCGCCCAGTTTTATTAGCAAGGATCATGTAAATGATGGAGTAATTTGAGCTTACTTCCTAATGTCTCTTTAGGCTTGCACCCTTCATAATGTACATAAAAAGTGAGAGTTGTACATCAGTCAGCTTTAAGAATGGAGATTCATGCCAAAACTAATGTCTTTTGCATTAAGTAAGAGAAATAAGTCCCCCTTTTCCACTGGTGCAATATTTCCAACAATACTGTATCTCTGTCTAATTAGGATATTCATTAAAAGTGAGTAAAGTTAATTTAAAGGGAAATTTCCAACAGTGTTCCATTTGATTTCCTGGTAAATTAACACTTTAAATCTCTAATAGATGTCTTCAAAAGAGAGTGTTATTAGCAAAATATGTGATAATTAACATAATTAAAGCTGTTGAAGGTGCAGATCTAAAAAAAAAGAAAAGAAGTGTGGCACGTTGTTTTAAGAGTATGCAAAAAGGAGTGAAATGAAAATCCCACCTCAGCTTTTTCATCATGTAGGTATATGTAAATATTGTAGAGAATTTCTTAAAGAGCAACATACAATTGGAAGCAATACTTCACATAACAAAATTAGTTCGTGGGACTGTCAACACAAAAACCGATTTCCACTCCCTTCACCAAGAGGAGGTTTAATAAATGTTCTCAAATTTCACATGCTACAATGCTGTTTAAAAATTGTCCAACACAATATCATAGTTTCCTTCTCATGTATTTTGTGATTCCACTGAGACTAAAATTCTATTGTTATATTCATTCCAAGTGCACCCAAAGGGTTTAAGAACATGTACAAAAACTAGACTTTTTTATCCATATTTTATTGTGCTCACCTGGCACTTTGTACACAGTTCCTAAAGTGATTATCCGCGCAGCATTGGAATGTCATTGCATTTGGCTACGTATTCTAATTAAAAGTGATAGCCTATTTCTCTGGGAAAAACATCAAATGATTTCTCTCTTCTTGATTTTTCATGAATTCATTGCGGAAGGTGTATCAGACATAGACGTAGGACTGTGGGGACAAGGCTTAATTTGTCCCATTCCTATTTGGTCCTGACTTATCATCACCCAGAACCTATCATCAGTGGACAGTTTGGATCATGTGCTATAATATTTTTTAAAAGGCGCCTTTGAGCAAATGCAGAGTTTCCTTCTTTCACCACTAAGTAACTATCACAGATTGACACACATACGGGCTAGAGAAGAAGGAACTGCAGGCTAACAGCCCAATCCACCACAACTCTCTGTGTGGCAATGCAGCAGCACTGGTATGGACTGCACTGAATCTCATGGTGGAGTTTCAGCCTCCTGTCTCAGGAGGATTCAGCATGCACCACTGCTGCCACCAAACCTGCTCTCCTCCTGGGCCTGATGGACTCTCCTCCCTGCCCCTGCTACCACCCCCTTCTTTCCATCTCTGCCTTGTTCTACCCTCCTCCTCCCCCATTCCATCTCCTGTGCAACCTTACCCGCTGTCTAGATCTTTAGACATCGGCTAGCACACAGCCTGGCAGCGCAACCCACCAGAGGCTGCTTCGCGACTGCCATAAAGCAGCCTCCACCAGCACAATGCACATTACACCAGTGTCCAGCTGGCATAAAATTGGGGTGTAGGAGATGCAGTTTCCAAGGACTGAGCCTTGTGACATCTTTATTTTGGAAATTTCAGAGTTAAGGTCATACTTCTTTCCTAATCCAGTAATCCATAGCTTTATCGACACTTTTGGTTCCTTGTTACATATTGGCCTTAATATTATTTTTTTTAACCTGAATTCCTTCCCTTTGGAATAGAGATAGACATGCTTGTAGATTAACTTTACAGATCTCTCCAAGATTTTCTTCAGCATGAAAATCTGGATCATCTCTGGTTCCTCCTGTGTCTGCACCGAAGGGCCTCCAACACGTGCCACTAACAAAACTCCAGTCGACTGGAATTTGCTCTGCCCTCTTCACGATAGTATGAAGAGAAGTCCCATTTACTTAGAGGTCTCTGGGACTGTGCAGTACGAGATTCACACTGAATTCAGCTCTTGTAACAGATACAGATTTTAATGTGAGTTGAGTGTTCCTGAGATTTAGGGCGCAATCCTATCCTGCGCTGGAACAGGCAAGCCAGGAGGCTTGTGCTGTATCCAGTGCAGGATAGTGACCATAAGCGGCTTAGCCAGAGGCAAGGGGAAACTTTTCCTCTTACCCCTGGGTAAGGGGCCCCAATGGGTCTCCTCGGACTTGCGCCACCTCTGGAAGTGGCACAAGTCTGAGGAGAGCGTAGCAGCTTGAAGCCGCTCCGTTCTCCCGGGGAACAGGGGTTGGGATCCGGCATAACTACCAGATCCCAGACCTTCCTCCTGCTCTCTGCCCACCTGCCCCCAGAGCTGCCCACCGCCTGCCTTCCCCCCACCCAGGAACGCCTCCCTCCTCTTCCTTCCTGCCTCCCCCCACCTACCTTTTCCACTTGGGTCAGCCCAGCAGGGCTGATGCAAGCATCTGAGGGGAAGCCGGCGCGGAGGCTTATGTCAGACTCCATAGGCTGGCGCTTCTCAGAGCACCGGCCCAGCTTCCCCTCAAGGAGGCGCAAAGTACTTTAGGGCACGTTTGTGACCCTCCCAGGTTGGCCCAAGGAACTAGGGCCAGCCTAACTACTAGTTAGGATTGCACCCTTAGTCCATCTAGGCTGGAAAGAAAACTCTATGGAAGACCTGGAAAAAACATCATTGTGTAACATTTCTTCTAAAACTTTTAACTCCAATATTTTTACTCCCCATACCCATCTGTCTCTAAAGTTCAAAGTTTCTAGACTATTTTCATTTATGGCTGTTCTCATTAGATATTTAATTAATTTGCACCAGAGTTCCCCGTATTGTCAGTCCATACAATCATCCTTGGTTTTGCCCCAGAGTACGGAATAACTATTCCCATTCTTAGAAGCTGAAGAGCTTACCATATTTAACAAGAAGCATCTCTGACAGTAATTGGGGATTTATATCAAGGCACATAAATGAGAACGTCCTCTAGCGGCCCCATGCATCCTGTAAACACTAACATCAGAGAGCAAATTTTAACATAACGCCTCTGTGGAGATGAATTTTCAATAAACAAACAAGCTGAAGAAAGCCTCACTTTTGTCATGCACTATTCCCATTGAAGAAAAATGAATATTCTGTTTCATATACTCCATAACAACTGCAGCAGCCTCATTATTTACCAGAACCCCCTCTCTTTCTTGTCACATGTGTAGAAACTATCATACCCTCATTGACAGTGAGATAAACTGTCTCTTCCATGATGCCAACTCTTAATGCAAATTACAACAGTCATTAGATGTGCAAGGCAGTAACATTTGAGGGAATGAAACAAACCTCTTCTCACTTATTGCAAACTATGCTCAAGATACCTATCATTGGTAAATGACTCAAATGAAAAATCAAAATCTTTGAGCCCTGGTCACACAGCACACTGATCAGATGCATAAACGTTTAATAAATGTTGGTCTTGAAACCAAGGATGCTTGATTCTACATGGTTAATTTAAATGTATAGCTCTCGCTACATGTGTGTACCTTAGTAAGAAGTCAGATCAGACAGAATAATCTCAATGCTACTTCCTCATTGTGCATGTATTATTTCTTAAGTGCACTGAAGTTATTTACAGTATATGCCACTTTTAAACACAGAGTTCTCAAAATGGTTGGTTGGCAACCTTCAGTCTCGAAAGACTATGGTATAAGCCTACAGCACCCAGTATTCCCAGGTGGTCTCCCATCCAAATACTAACCAGGCCTGTCCCTGCTTAGCTTCCAAGATCAGACAAGATCCAGCATGTGCAAGGTAACAGTTGCTATATGCAATTTATAAAAGAAGGAATGAGATGGTTCCCTGTTAAAATGAGCTCACGCCATTCAGTAATTATGTGCAAGCACCAGGAACCAGTTAGGACCACTTTTTAAAACTTCAGTAACAGACATGAAGCCGGCCACTTAAAATATAATTCCTGAGCAGTTTTGTGGTATGCTAAAAATGAATGACACCATTGATGGTTGCCCTCATCAACGGCTGGTCTTTACAACAAAGGTCAGAAGCCTTCTAAATAAGTGCCAATTGGAGACAAATTGCCTTGAAATGGGGCACATCAACATTTCCGTCAATGTAAAATAAAGCCATGGTTTACAGCTATGAGCCTTTTATAAGATGGAATTCATACGTGAGTTCATAGAAGGTTGAGAGCATTGTCTGCTACAGCACACCTGTCAATATACAGCAAAAGTTTGCACTTTCTCTGCTCTGGTTAGGGACCAGACCATGGGCAAAAGTTTTTTTAAAAATGGATGAATGTCAAAGCACAGCCTTATTTACCTTGTAAATTTATTTTGGCCAGCAAAAAACACAAACAACTAAATATACGACACATGCAAATGTGTGCAAAACCTAAATAAACAGAAATAAAAGAAAAATAAACATAAGAATGTCAACAAACTTGGTGGAAGGTTGGATGAAATCAGATGAAAGAGGAAAGCATATGGGAGAAATTTGAAATATGGTTCTAATTGAAAATGGCTGAAAGAACAAAAGAATGAAAGTCAAGGAGATGAAAACGAAGGTATTGCTGTATTGGCACCCAAGTCACATATAACATGCCAGTTATCTACTCTGATTCACCGAATGGTTGTAAAACCTGCCTGTGTGGCCAGGGCTGGCCTTGGGAGTTGCAGGGCCCAAATGGAAACTTTTTTGCAGGGCCCCAGGTTCACGCCTCTCCAATTCCGAATAAAGTGAGGGACTGCTCCCATCTCTGAATTCTCTGCAATTCACAGAGAATGTGTGGAATAGGCAGGAACTCCCACTTTGCGCTGGAGATCTAGAGGCAGACAGTGATAACCAGAAAGACATTTGTGGATACTGTAGGATACTGTATCTGTGGACTTTGAGTGAGAAACTGTGTACTGTGGGATGCTGCATTCTGGGTTTCTCCCTGACGCAGCTGTAGCTGCACGTATGCAGATCTGCCTGGCAGAAAAACTGGTGATCATCAACCACTTAAGAACATAAGAACATAAGAACAGCTCCACTGGATCAGGCCATAGGTCCATCTAGTGCAGCTTCTTGTATCTCACAGCGGCCCACCAAATGCCCCAAAGAGCACACCAGATAACAAGAGACCTGCATCCTGCTGCCCTCCCTTGCATCTGGCATTCTGACATAGCCCATTTCTAAAATCAGGAGGTTGCACATGCACATCATTGGCTTGTAACCCGTAATGGATTTTTCCTCCAGAAACTTGTCCAATCCCCTTTTAGAGGCGTCCAGGCCAGACGCCATCACCACATCCTGTGGCAAGGAGTTCCACAGACCAACCACACACTGAGTAAAGAAATATTTTCTTTTGTCTGTCCTCTCCCAACACTCAATTTTAGTGGATGTCCCCTGGTTCTGGTGTTATGTGAGAGTGTAAAGAGCACCTCCCTATCCACTCTGTCCATCCCCTGCATCATTTTGTTTGTATCAATCATGTCCCCCTCAGGCACCTCTTTTCTAGGGGACTTTCGTCCATTTACAGAAGGAAGCTTCCTTGCCCTTTACAGCCTCTCTAACTTTCGTCCCCTTCCCCCAGGTAAAGAAATAGCCCCGCAATGGGGCTACTCGATTCACCACCAAGAAAAAGGTCAGCAGTGAATCAGGTGCCTCGGTGTCGGTGATGGAGATTTTGGAGGGTTCTCTTCTCTAGTTTGAGAAAAATAACTGAAATTGGAGCCAAGAGAATGACTGTTGTTCCCCTCAAAAACAGGATAGGAGGGTCATTATGTCAAAGTGACCTAAAGAGATAATGATTGGCAGAACATGTAGATCATAACTTTCCCAAAGGGAAATTTCAGGATCTTGTATAACCAAAGTTGTGGGCCAGGAATATTTTGGGATGCAGGGCAGAATGACCACCTAATTAGAGCTGGGACCATGCACCAAACCTGTCATAACAGGCCCAATAAGAAGTGACATACAGTGTCACATGGGTAACTTGTTTATTCCACATTATCTAATGTGATTTTCTAGGTATGGTTCTTTGAGAAACAGGATGGAAAACTGGAGTGAACATTTGTATCCAAACTGAATCAATTGGCTTGTGTGATTCACTTACTATTGTAGAAATAAAGCCTCCAAACCCTTTTAAAAGATCTGTGACTGTTTGGCATTGCATCCGTGAAAAGAATGTGAAATCTTTCCAACATCGGGCAGTGAGCTCGATGCGGAGGTTTTGAATCTGGTGGTGTTTGCCTCTCTCCTCTCCACAATGCTTCTTCCCCACCTCCCCCCAAACTCCTGCTTACATCTCCATCTGCCCAGCATTCTGATATGTGCTTCTTTTTCTTTTAGAAATCTAACATGCAAGACAAAGCTGTCATCTCCAAAATACACTTTGCTAATTCCCATTCCTCCTCACAATCATGAAGAGAAATGGGGTCTGGATTCATCCCCCACTGCCAAAAGCTCCATTTCCTTGCTATACAACCAAACAGCAGGATTGTAACCTTGTTGAATGGGCTTTGTACACAGCACTGACTGCCCTAAATGGGTTTTTGGGGAACAAGGATATTTTTTGCCCCCCTGTTTGGGTTTTCTCAATGAAGAAGTCAAGGAACTTCCCTGAGAATTAATGGCACAATTTTGTAAAGGAGCCAGTACAAAAGATGCTTTCAAACCACAAGAACTTAAAACCCCAAAACCTGTAGTTTCTTATAAGGAAAACCATTTTGCTGAGCAATATTTCATCTTGGAGCATTGTAGAGATTAATATTTTCCCAGTCTTTGAAAACCGAATGAAAACAGTTCACATTTCAAGTGCTGAACCACAGACTGGAACGGAGAACTATAGAGCAATGACTTCAGGGAGAAGAATGAACAGGTTTTACATTCCTGCCAAATAATCTGTTACAGGTTAATCGCCTCATGCAATAAAACAATTGGATATAATAGGAACCTCAATACAATTAAACCATAAAGCCAACAATGATCTCTTTCAAATGAAGCTGTGGATGCAAAGCAGCACATTAAATGCCAATATACATTAAAACAGCTTTGTATCAATGATACTAAGCACATGGAAAGAGTTGATCACAAAGATGCATATAATAACATAAAACAAAATGGGGTAATCTTTCCCCATTTGTTAAGTAATACATTTAATACATGTCTATACCTGGAGTTATACTTGGAACATATCTGGAAGCTATACTTTCACATACTATATTTATGGGGAATTCTGGATTTTTGACAGAAATGAAGCCCCATTTGGCACAGAAACATAGTTTCATTCTTATTATTTTGGAGAATATTTATATACCGCTTTTCAACAAAAGTAGTTTACAAAGAGGTTTACACAGCTGAATGAATGAATGAAAATCCTACAGTCCAACAAGTGAGTGGCAGAACCACAAGTGTTGTGGGGAGTTTATTTTCCTTAATTTGGGGGTGGAAGGTTACGTGAGCTGCTCCCTTCATATCCTAATTTCTCAACTCACTGTTTCAGGTAGCTCCTTCACAATCATCTCTCATTGTTTCTCATCTGGAAGATGCCTTTCTTAGTATTACCACTTGGTTTCATTCAGTGCACTTTCCTTACCTAAAACAAAAGCTAGTTCTGGCTACTCTTTCTCTTCAGATTGCCAGCATCTGCAAAGCGTGGTGGAATCTCTACTTAATCTTCATCTTATATTCTAAAGCCTTCCTGTAGGAGAGAAAGGAAAGAAGGGTGTTGACACCATGTCAGAATTTGTGCTGGTCAAACATGAAAGAGATCAATTAGAAAGATCACTCTCATTTTAAAACTAATTTTAAAAATAACTTTTTGAGACAGGAAGAAAATGTTTTAAAATGTTCTTAAGAATGAAGAAGGGGAATGAATCACTTCCACATTTACAGTACTGATAAAGCTGATGGGGTGAGAGATGGATGGACATGTTGATGACAAAATTAAACTTGTTTGTACGTATATAGGCCATGTACAAAGAGAATCAGAGAGGAGAGGCGAGATTAAGATCAAGAATAAACCATTTCTGAAAGCTTTCCCACCAATGTGACTTTCTAATGCTTTGGCAGGGGGTCACATTTCTGCAAAATGTATTGGGGTTTCATTACTTTATTCTAATAGCTGTTGCTGAACTATCTGGGGAGAAATATCTTCACAGGATTTCTTGAGAAACAGCTGTCCAGTACAACAACCTCTTGTAGTCTTGGGGAATCACATATAGACATATGGGATTTAGGATTCCCTGTACTGCTCCAAGAGTTGTGGATTGGGCAGAGAATGTACAGTCCACTAGGGTATGGAGGAGGTCATTTCTGCATCACATAAACAACCCAGTATAGCATCCCGCTCCGCCAGTAGATCATGTCTCCCTTGTGTTTGCAGATTGTGAGCTCTCCTGGTATAAAGAACCAACTTCTCATTTCTTTGGCTTTGATAACTTTTTTGGTTGAAAAATGGTACATCAGGCTGCAATCCTCTGTACACTTTCCTGGGAGTAAGACCTACTGAATGCAATGGGACTTACTTCTGAGTAGATATGCTTAGGATTGTGACCAAAATATACTTAATAACAGACACGAATTGGCCTCTTTCTGAATCAGACCATCAGTGCATTTCCGTCAGTAATGCCCCGTTGAACTGTCAATGGCACATCAGAGTTCCAGAAACGGAAAGTCCCAGCCCTACTTGAAGAGAACAGGAGCAGAACTTTTTGCATAGAAGGCATGCGCTCTATCACT
Source organism: Tiliqua scincoides (assembly GCF_035046505.1). Lineage (NCBI taxonomy): Eukaryota > Metazoa > Chordata > Lepidosauria > Squamata > Scincidae > Tiliqua > Tiliqua scincoides. Next base: position 141,396,432 of record NC_089821.1, on the reverse strand, counting down.
GAGCTATAGCCCAGCCCCTAAGATGCAGCTGAGTATGCTGCTTATCTCATTTTATCCTGACCACCTTGTGGTGTAAGTTAGGCTGAGAGATGAACCTCAACCATCCATCCTCCAAGTGCCCTTTCATCCCATGTTTTCAACATTATTAGTAAATACACAGCACACAGTGGTCTTCAAGCAGACTGTGTTGGGAGAAGTTAAATGTTGGAAGTTAAAAAAAGCTGCCATGAGTCTCTGGAAAGGCATTATAGAACAATCTATTGGTTAGTTTTAGTTTGTTCATGACATGTTGCCATACTGTTGCAAAAATAAACCAGCTCCTTAGATTCATCCCTAAGTGGGATTCACTTGGTTGCAATGGCAGGCTTGCTAAAGGGGTTAGAACTGGGTGCCAGATACGCTCACTGAATTATATTATTTAAATATTCTTCTTAAGAATGCATGTTGCTGCCAAGGTATGGTAATTCATAGCAATTTTATTTAATTACACCTGGTTGTTTCTCAATCTGTTCGATAAATGTGAGGCTGCCATGAGTTGCCAATAAACTTATTCCACATTTATAGTACACGCACACACACACACACACACACACACACACACACCATGGTTTGCATGTAAGTCAGCAATCTCAGCTGGCCTACTAGTGCCCTAAAGCATCTGTTCCCAAACTGTATTCCAAGGAAGCATGAGATCCTTTGATAATAAGATCGGTGTAGTCACCTGAACTGGCCTCACACATTAAGGGGGGTACACAGTCATGAAACCCCAACAGGCTTAGCCCTCCCCTCACATTTGGGGGAATTGGGGGTTTTTCCTGTAATTGCCAGGGGGGTGGTTCATCCATACTGCTCCCCTCTATGAATACTAATATGCCTAAGTACACAGACCCCTATATAATTATAGGAAATATTCCAAATTTTTCCAGGCCTAATGGGAGGTGCCAGAACTGTGCGCACTCCTTACGCATGTACAATAGTAATGTGTGGGAGCAAATCTGGGAATAAAGTATCATCTGACCCAGCTCAACGGTGGACAAGGATGAGACTGAAGCCCACTATGGCCAAGCTTTCCCTGCAAAGTGCAGGAGAGTACTGGGTGGAAGTTGTGCCTGAGCTTCTACAGACAGTGAAGCGGACAGATTCCCAGTGCCCTCAAAAAGAAAGGCTGAGGGCCCAATCCTATCCAACTTTCCAGCACTGATGCAGTCATGCCAATGGGGTGTGGGGAGCACACTGTTGCAAATATGCCGTAAGGCACGTCTGTGAAGCTTACTGCCGGGCCAGTGCTGGGCTAGCACCGGGTGCGCGCCCATTCTCTGCTGCTCGGCGGTCTCACGGACCACCAAGCCATGGCATGGTAAGCGGGGAGAGGAGGGGGCGGGAAGGAGGTGTTCCACGGAGGAGGGAGGCAGGCGGAGAGAGGGTGGGAGGAAGCATTCTGGGGAGGGGGGAGGCAGACAGAGGGCGGAGAGAGGGTGGGGAGGAGGTGTGACGGGGAGGCGGGAGGCAGAGAAAGGCAGGCGGGAGGCGTGCTGGAGGGAGGGAGAGAGGCGGGTCCTGTGGAGCTCTGCTCCACTGGATCCAAGGCATTTGTGTGGGGCTCAGTGCCCTCCACAAACGTCTTTACCGTTTGTACTGTTTTACCATTCGTACCATTGCAGGGCTGCTTCCCTTACCTGGGAGAAGTGGACGAAAGTCCCCTTCTCCTGAAGTGCCGCCTTTGGCAGGCTGAGGTGTGGATGATGCAGTGGCAGCCATTCTTGGTGCCACTGCAGCTGCACACGCCAGGCAGCTCAGGATTGGGCTGCCCATGGGCTCAAATTTCCAGGATTTCTCCATGCACCACCACACATCACAGAAATAAAGCACACACTCAAATGGACCCCCGTTCCCCCACCTCCCAAGCAGCTCACTTGGGAGTAAATTGTTGAGGTCTGAACCCAGTGAAATCACTCAGGTCCTGTGCACAGGAGGAAATGTGGCAAGCACTATGTTTGAGTAGCCTGTCTGTAGCATGTAGCAAGTAGCAGCTGTTACTGATTGCTAACTCTGTGCACCTGATTGTGGGCGTGCCTTGTGCATAAAACAAGCCTGCAGACAAACGCTCATGTGTGTGTGGGGGGGGACATAGGAATCGAGAAGCCGTATGTGTGTTGCTGTATGTTCGACCATGTTATGATAAATATCCTTTGTATATAATATACCTTGGTGATGGAACCCAGCTTTTCGTGTCGAGTGCTTCTTTGCAATTTACAAGCCTCCTGAAGGACTGCCTTGGACATTAGCCTCGAGTTTCTGCTGCGCTGCCGTTTGTTTTTCTAGCACTCTGCTAGAAACTCCTACACCCAACCACAACAGGAATATCTCAGAACCAGCACATCACAGGAAACATCTGGAGCATATTCTGTGGGATGGGGAGGACTCCCTGACCCCCAGAAAGCCTTTCAAGGGCTTTCGGGGAGCACAAAAAGTTACTTCTGGTTTTTCAAAGCAGGAAGTGATTTTTTTAGGCCTTTGGAAGGAGTTCCGAGGGCCAGGGAGGCTGTGTGCAGAATAGGACACCCTTCAAATGCAACTGGAGCACAACTCCAGTTGTGTTCAGTTGAGTGGACCAGAGGCTCACAGGGGACCAAAGGCTGGCCACGGTCTGGATAGAGGCTGGCCGTGGGCCACATCTGGTCCCCAGGCCGGGATCTGAAGACCCCTGGAATATAACATCTAAACCGCATTATATTTGCTTTATGGAATGTTTTCCTAATCAAATATTTCATTTGGAGTTCATGTGGTTATTTGGAACACTTTTGAGATATTTATAAAGCATGTAACATTAACAAGGGAGTGCTTTCATTTTTAGCTTTGCTTACTAAATAAAAATGCCAAATCAGATTACAATCCATTTAGGGCACTGGAAAAAAAAAATTTCCAATTTTTGATTTTCCCGGAAAATCTACACCACTGGGGATGACTTTTGCAGTGCTTAAGAATCTCCCGCTGTGCTGTGCGCCAGTGGCTCCACAGAAATCTTTGTGCCCATCCAGGCATCTTGGAAAGTTCCTCGCCTCTTTGCTTGCCTGTTGCTCTGTCTCATCCCCATCTCATGCCACCTTTTCCCCTCTCACTGCCTTCACTACCCAGAGTCGCGTAGCAGCACTGATACCCCAGCACGCAGCTCCATTCTTCTCTCCTTAAGCCAGCAATTTTCAACCTTTTCCATCTCACAGCACATTGACGAGGCGCTAAAATTGTCAAGGCACACCATCAGTTTTTTGACCATTGACAAGACACACCATGCTGCTGATAGGAGGCTCAAATCCCCCAATTACCCTACTAATAGATTACCCTCCCAATGTCCCATGGCACACCTGTGGACCATCCATGGCACATCAGTGTGCCACGGCACAGTGGCTGAAAATTTGCTACCTTAAGCATCTTGTGAACGTTTTTGCCCCATTTTCCTCATTAAGGGCCCAATCCTATCCAATTTTCCAGAACCAGTGTAGCTGTACCAATGGGGCGTGCATGGCATCCTGTGGTGGGGAGGCAGTCACAGAAGCCTCCTCAAGATATGGAAACATTTGTTGCCTTACCTTGGAGCTGCATTGGGGCTGCACCCGTGCTGGAAAATTGGATAAAATTGGGCCCTAAGTCACTTCACAACATATAGGCCTCCAGGGCACAGGGTTTGCCTGTTAAGCCTCCTGACTGGGAAATATCTCTGCTTCATTACTCTTGGTTCTTTCCTACAAGTCTGCTGAATCTTAGCTCCATTGCCTTGAGATTTCTCTCCCCATCACCATGTTCAAGTCACAAGAAACCATTGCAGTAGATGAAGGAGAGTAACCTTTGGCCCTTCTTCCTAACTTTCCCACACATGGCCCTTCCCACACACGGGACTTGCTGTTTCTCCAGGGTTTCTGTTCTATGTGGATGTCCCAGGTCAGCAATCTAAGTCTGTATTTTATTATAGTGAGCTGCCAGCCAGCTCCTCAGAGAGTCCAAGCCACAATTTAAACCTCTTTCCTTTGCTACTTCAAGCCAAGCTGTAGTCGCTTCAACATGCCTCAGCTTGAGTTCCTGCTTTCTCTGCACTTAGTCACGGAATTTCTCCAAACCTCCCTCACTCTCCTTAGAGAGCCTTTGTTTCCCCAAAGGCCCATTTGCGAGTGGGTAAACACTCGCATCTCCACAGAACATTAGTGCCTCTCTGCTTTGCTTGTCTCCTTCCACCCCCTTCCAGGAAACCAAAGCAATATTGCATCTCTCCTGTACCTTCCTCTCTCTTACTTCCCCAGGAACTGGTGCCTGTTAGGTCTAGTGCCACTTTATAGACACATTTACTGTGAATGTAACCGCTTGACTCACTCTTTGTTTATTTGATTCCAGTTTTGTTCTTGATTCCCCCTCCTTCTCATGGTAAACTCACTCACACGGATGGACGGACGGATAATATTGCATTTGAACTTATATCTATCGTTCATGAATGCCAGCCATTTTGAATGCTGTTTAGGGAGACAATACAGGGTAGAAATTAAGTAAATGAATACATAGTATATGCCCAATGGCCACAGCCCAACAATATACCTTTGCCACCATGCATGCATGCATAACCCTGAGCACATGTGGCAACAGAACTCGTGCACTGCGCATTCTCAACTGTTCTATGTTTATTTCTGAATTTTGTAAGCACTTTGCACAACTTTCTGTTCCTTTTGGGTCTTTAATAGAGGTGATTTACATACAGACGGACAGTATTAAAGTTATTTCTGTACATATGTCCAACGTACCAGAGCACACATACACCTCAGCAGAGCATCACACAAAAAGTTGTTTGAAACGAATCACATTTTTAGTCACATCCAAACCTTCTTTTGGCAGTGTTTTGTCAAGGCACATGTGTTCATTTTGGGGGAGAAAGATGTGAAGGAACTGAAGAAACTGAAAACTGAGGCAAATTGCACTTGCTGAAATTCTGGAATTCATTTTAGAAACTCCTAATTAAACCAGAATTTGAAAGAAATGGAATGCGGGGCCACGTAACTCAGAGGAGAAATAAAATAAAGAAATCAAGAAAATATTATTTTTAGAAAATTTATTACATTCATAATCCACCTTCTATTCATGAGGTGCGCAAGGTAACATATATGGCTTTCTCTGGCAGTTGTTGATTTAGGGCCCAATCCTACCCAATTTTCCAGTGCCAGTGCGGCTGTGCCAATGGAGCGTGCACTGTTCCCTTATCTCAGGGCTGCATTGTGGCTGCACCGGAGCTGGAAAGTTGGATAGGATTGAGCCCCTAGGCAGTTACCAGGCCTAAACCTGCTTACCTGCAAGAAAGTATGCCCTCAAACTATAACTAAGGACAAAAGGGACCAAGGGTCAATTGTATGGCTTAAAGGCAACTCCTATTCTCACTATAATATGAGGTAGTGACTAATTAGATGGGCAAAGATTTGCATCAGCTGCACAAAATTCACACTGAACATAACACTGTACCACATTATAATCACAACAGGGCCTAATTTGGACAGTATAAAAAATTATTTGTGGTTCCGTAACTTAAGAGAAGGAGATGTCTATATGTGCAACCTAATTTAAATCCTTGGGGATTGAGACAGAATCCCTTTCCTTTGGACTAGAAATGCATTCTATACGGAGTGAGTACTTTGTCCAGTGTACCTGCAGAATTCCCTTCATTTGGTGTTTTGAGTTATGGCAAACAGGTCTACCACAGGTGGTGATGATTGTAGATTATTATAGAAGAGCTCAATGTCGAGGCTCCATTTGTGGGCAATCACTTTGTCCTCTTCTCTGCTGCAGCTATATGCCAAGTTGTCGGTTAGATGAGTAGCAGCAGAGATGAGGTAGTGTTGGACATCAGTTCCAAACCATATAAACCAAGGAGAAAAGGCTTTTCAATCTTGTGGTACCGTGTTTGTCTATGTAGCCCCTGACTGTTGTATGTTCATTAGAATCTATACCACATGACCCTCCTCCAGAGAATCATGTTCCTTCAAAAGCAAGCATGTTCTTAGCATTTTGAAGGTGGGCAACAACTCCAGAAAGTCGATGTGAGCTCTCTGCTATGGCAATGTCCAAGCCTCACTGATTTCAAGGGAGCTGCCGTAAATGCTCCATCTCGATGCATCAGTGGCTAGTGTTCTGAATGCTGTTATTATTATTAACTGTTGTTGGCATCCTTCAGTCTCGGAAGACGATGGTATCGCGCTCTGAATGGTGGTTCTGGAACAGAGTGTCCTCTCCAGTGCGCGAAGCCTGGGTAAAGTACGTATGGAGGATAGGCTGTTACCCATGCAGCAAATCCCCCCTCTCCGCGTCGCTGAAATGGTCCAATGGAAAGGCAGAGGCCAATACGGTTGGTTCCAGCGGCGTCGCAGGAGTTGCCAGAACGTGACATTGTTCAGCCATGAACTGCCTCAGGGACTCCAGCTCCTGATTTTGCCTCGAGGTTGACTCCTGAAGCCTTTTCCATAACTGGATGTAGCCACAAGGCAGTGGAGGTTTGGGAACAGAGTTTTCCTTCTCTCAGATGAGCTGCCTTCCCAGGCTGACGAGTCCCATCGACCCGGTGGCTGTTTAGTTGCCTCTTACGACAAGTACAGAATTAACTATTATTAACTATTAATAACTATTAATTATTAATTAATTATTAAGTTATGTCAGATGACATATCCTCCAAGTCAGTGGTTCTCACACATTTAGCACTGGGATCCACTTTTTAGAATGAGAATCTGAACACTGAAACATGAACATGCCTTGAAACATGAACATTTCATCATCTGAAACATGAACATTATTATCATTAATATTTACATATCCCTTTTCAACCCAAATTTCACATAACAGTTTACATAGTGAAATAAACGAAGAAATGCTTCCTGATCTAAAGGACTTCTGAGGTCTGTTCTGCATGCATGCAGAACTCCACCGTATGGGACGGAGACAATGAAGAACAATAAGGAGCACTGTGGACCTTTAAAGACTATCACCCCAGTCTGAAGAATGCTATTCACAAGTTAGTTCTACCAAAATTAATGCAACTTTAACTTGTCATAGCCAACTAGTTCCATTAAACTGAATGGGACATAAGGGTCAATAACTTTTTGGAGAATGGAGCTTCATTCATTCATTCATTCATTCATTCAAAGAATTTACATCCTGTCTTTCTCCCAATGAAGGCAATCAATAAATGTATTGTGGCATGGACTTGTACATGCACCAGTCCGTTTCATCAGATATGAAAGCTCATGCCACAACAACTACTTTTTTAATGCTAAATATGAAAAACATTGAAAGGCAGAATATAAATTCTGATAATAGATAAATAACAAGTTGCTGTCATCTCTCCATCCTTCTCCCCAGGGGCGGTTACATCTCAAAGGTGTTCTGGAAGATCATGGGGGCAAAGGGTACACCCAAGAAATAAGTCCATGGTCAGTTAAGCAGGGCTGTATTGCTTGAAACCCAGAGCACAGAACCACAAGAATGCAGTCTCCTCTGCCAGGTTACTTCACCCTTAATGCTGATGGACAGTGTTCCTTCAGATAGGTAGCCACCCTACAGCTACTGTGCACAGAGTTTGTTCATTGTTCCTGCCAAATTATGGTGTTTGCAATTCTTCATGTTCTTCTTCCTTGTTTAGTTCTTCTTTTTACTTATTAACTAGCAAAATGTCTATCATCATGAGAGATGACATGTGAGGGAAGGTTTGTATTTTGCAAGGATCCTGGGAGGAGATGCTGTGCATGCTCATCACATAGGAGAGGGTTCCATGCATGCTCAGCACATAGAAACACACTGCAACTTTCTGCAAAGACCTTGTCAGTGAGAATTGAAGCACTCAGCATCAAGGGGGGGGGTGCCCTCATTGTGACAGTGTCCCCACATTCAGTACCCCTAACAGTTAATAATAACTTATATTGCAGAAATAAAAGGGGTGTACTCAGAGACACCAGTGGGATACTCCTACCTACTCCTGGTCACCCCATACATTGAGAATCAAGGATTAAGAATGCTGTTATCTGAATTGCCCTGCTTTTGTATTCGAACAGCTCATTCTTGACTTTTGTGTATTTGTGAAACTTATGAAAGACTGTTGGGAGGATGTTATGAGTTCTACCTAGGAAGATGGCTATGTCCACTTTTTCTTTGGGAAGCCCAGGGTGATTTGCACCATCTGACACCAAGCAGACTCTCATACAGGCACTGACCAAGCTTCCTCTTACACCACAAGTTCCAAATTGTGGTTCATGAACCACAGATGGTCTGTGAGACCCCGAGAAGTGGTCCACAAGGTCTCAGAAAAAAAAGATCACCTTCGATCACTTCCAGTATCTTGCTGAGAAAGCACTCCCTCACTGACCACCAGAAAGGATGGAAAATTCACTGTCAGCAGAAGCAGCTGCCACTGATATATTGGCTGCAGCTGTGGAGGGTCTGTTCTCTGCCTCTCTGGTAGTAAGTGAGAAGCAGTCACCCAGGAGACACTTCTCCATGGACCACCAGAGAGGGCAGATAATGGACTGCCTTCAGCCAGCAACAAAAGCAGCAATCCACAAATCTTCTCTATAAAAAAATAAATAAATATCTAATAAATACACTCTAATGATTACAAATTTAATTGTACTTTCTATGTGCAGTGGGTTGGAAGGGTTGAGTGTGGTCCACGACAATTCCAATTTTTCCCTCAGTGGACTAAGGACTCCTAAAGCTTGAGAACCACTGCCTAACACTTTGCAACAATATAATATACAAATCATTCTCAGGGAGGCTTTTCAACAATGGGGAGATAAAGATCAGCTGTGCCATCTCTGCTGGGCAAAATATCACATCTCATGAGTTTTCTTGCTAAAGAATTGTGAAGGATTGCTCTACTCTTAGGGACTATCAGAAAGCTCATCTTGCAGCCTTCTGATAGTAGCCGAATCTTGTTCATGTTTACGTAGAAATAAGTGCCATTAAATTCTCTCAGGTAAAGATGCAGATGAGTGTAGCCTAGCCATGAGTTTGAAGGATCCTTTTCATGTATGAGGCCTTCAGTTGGGTGCTTTGAGAAGCTAATTAAGTAACCATTAGGGTGGGCAACACATTACCTGAGATTTTCTGACTATGGTGAGTTGTCTTATATTCAGTATTAATAATGCCACTTGCACCTCCCACTTCTCAAATCTGACATGGCCGGAATGTTTTTTGTGTCTTTTGCAAATCAGTGATTAGAGTCTACTACATAAATGAATGAGTACCAAAGACACACTGTAAATGAACTTGCTGTGAGCCAGGGGTTTCTAACACCCTCTTACAAGCTCCACAGTTAGGGGCTTCTGAAAAAGGATTCAAAGAGGTAAGTAAAATTAGAGGACTAAAAGTTGACACATATTGTAATACATTGGGAAGTAACTGCTTCATTAAGAGCATCATATACAACCCCTGATTTTCAATCAAACTTTCAAACCCCAATTCAAGTTGTTCTTGGTGGTGGCATGTTTCACTATGCCAACATGAAGAGGGGAAAAAACACACCTCCCTGCCTATAGAAAATGAGCATATTATGTTGAATGGGTCAGCCAAGATTTCTCCATTAAATGCCACCTTCCTGACGACCATTTTCCTGTCTTGAAGACCGCCCCCCCCAAAAGCAGGTAAAGTCAAACCTGTGAAAAAAGCAAGTACGATCCTTAAAAGTGGGGAGGTAAGACAGAGTGTATCTTAGGAGAGCTTGTGACTACTTTTTGCTGACAACTAATAACAAATTACTTAGCTAGGGTAAACCGCAGACAGTCAGCCCTGCTAATGTGCTAAAATTAAATAATAAGCTAGCAATCTCAGACTGGTTGCAACATAGGAAAAACCACAAGCCCCATGTCCAAGGAGCAAGGATGGGGCAAGGGGTGATAAGAACAGAGTAAGAAAAATACCAAGAAGTTTTCTGGGTTTTTTTCCTAACTCTTTATGTGAAGTGTATAAATATGGACCACATCAGTCAGTCACGGTCCCCAGATTTGGGCTTGTCTCCTGGGGTCCGTTTGCGTGCAATACTTAATAAAAGAATCCTCTAAACCTTCCACCTCTAGTGTTGCTTATTGACTCAGTGGTTCTGGACCAAAACCCACACCTGTCTGCCAACCGGCACTGCCTCTTGGGGGTAGTGGTATGACATTCCCAAATAGCAAAGAGATCTTAATACAGCGATGCTTGCATTCATGCAACACCATCAGATGCTCCCCACCAAAGCATGAAGTGGTCCAGTGCAGAAAAAGAATCACCCCTGAATTTTGCTGATTGTGAAGACTGTACTTAATCCTCAATGGCCACAGTGCCTTGTGAATTGCACTCAGTGTAACTCACTATTGCTTTTTGGCATGGAATATCTATGTGCTGTGTCCCATCATGTCTTGAAAGGTTCCTTCAAGGAAACATTGTTTTCAAAAAGAACGTAGAAGCAACAGCTTCCACGTGTGAACTAAATGGAGTCATAATCACAGAACTGTCTCTTCTCTCCCCTCTCCACTTCTGAAAACTTTGCATTATTCAATGGAGGCTCACTGCAGCAGAAAATGGCAGCTTTATTCATTACTTCATTCAGGATAAGTGGGGATTCTGACTAGCCGTTACCGACTATCCGATTTCTCACAAAAGGGCATTGCCAGGTGAAAGATGGATATTCTGTGAAATATTCCACTTGTCATCACTTTTGTGTCCTTTTATCTCAGGCTGAGACACCCTTTGACAGATAAGTTCCATCATGGGGAGGGGAGAACAGAGAGGCCCATCTCAAAGGCAAACCCACACTGCTCCCGTGTGGTTTCTATGGAGAAGCAACAGAGAGAAAGCACGATGGAAGGAAAGACATAGATAAGAGGATTGAAACCACAGAAAGAGGGCAAAAAATATGGCCCATCTGTTCTCTCACAAGGACTGTCTACGAGTCTGGTTGGGGTCTCATACTTCACGAGGCATCTTTTTGACCAAAAAAAAAAATGTAGCACAGGTACGCCAAGCTTGTTTGACATCATGTATGTGTCACAACAGACCATCTAAATTAGCAATCAGCAAACACCTGGCAATTAATAAATGCAAAACTGCTCTTACAGCGATAGAAGCATTAAAAAAAAACCCTCACAGATTTAAAATGTGGGTAGCTGTCAGCTTATGAGGTACGAGATGAAGATTAAAATGGTCGGCAATAGAGAAATGGGGGAAGTGGCTCCACCTTTAGCACAAATGAAGAGACTTCTGAACAATGTTGTTGGCTAACCTTGCAAAAAATCCAGACTGCTTGTCAAGGACACTTGGGTTCACTACAGTGGGACAACCAATATATATGATATATATTTATTATGCAGCCTTATACTGAATCAGACCACTGGTCCAACTCTAACTCAATATTGTCTGTTCTGCCTGGCAGTGCTTCTCCAGACACTCCAGACAAAGGTCCTTCCCAGTCCTTGAAATCCTATTTCAGCTAGCCATGCTTAGACCCAGGACATTTAGCATTCAGACATGAAGCTTGAATGCATGTCAACACTGTGTTGTGCTACATATTACTGCTCTGCCAGGATTTTGGTTTTAATAGGGGGCATTTAGGCATCTCCAAAAATTGGAGTGATCAGATCATTATTCTTTGTTATTTATACAATATTAATCAGGGAAGTCATAGGGTACAAGTTTACATGGTTGGCAGTGTTGCCTTTTGATCTTCCACACATGCATTGATTGATATGATTGGAAACAGCCGAAAACAGGAAGTATAGAGTGTGGAATTTGAAGTCTGATTCAGCTTTCTGCTTATCTATGTTTCAGTACATAGGCTTGCACAAGTATTGCTGTGCCTCAGTTTGTCATATGTAAAATGGGAATATTCATGCTGTACCTAACCAGATTTCTGTCAGGATAATGAATACAAAAAGCATAAAGCTTTTTTCACACAAAGTGAACTCCATTAAATTTAATAGATCTCCCTGAGAAAATATAAATGCAGGAATTTAGCCAGGTATTTAAAATCATAGCTCTTAGAAGACATTTTATACGTTCAGAGCCAAATCCTAAACAGCTTTCCAGCATGATGCAGCCACAGTGCAGCCCTCAGGTAAGGGAACATCACAGGATGCAGTATAAGCCCAACTGACGTGGTTACATCAGTGTTGGAAAGTTGGACAGAATTGGGCCCTTAGATTCTTACAAAAACAACAATAACTTGAGACTATGAACTCATGGTTTAGAACAGGGAATCTTATTATCCAAACTATAAATTGCATTCTACAAAGTAAATGTACAATGTCTAAGACCTTTTACAGAGGCTGCAAAAAGCAGAGCCATTTAGTGGATAGAAATGTTCTTGTTCTATGTTCTAAAGCAGCCATTTTCAACCACTGTGCCGTGGCACACTGGTGTGCCGCGAGTGGTCCACAGGTGTGCCACAGGATTTGGGGGAAGGTCATTCATTAATAGGGCAAATGGGAGATGTGAGCCCCCACTAGCTGCATGGTGTGCCTTGCCAATTGTCAAAAACCTGGTGGTGTGCCTTGACCATTTTAGTGCCTTGTCAGTGTGCCCTGAGATGGAAAAGGTTGAAAATCACTGTTCTAAAGTTATCATCACAGATAATTGATGTTCCATCAAATGTCCCTCAGAGCACTTCTAAACAACAAGAACAGGGACCCACTTTGATCTTGTTGTGTCTTCGGGAAAGCCAAACTCTACCCCCATCCCTACACCCACTCCCAACTCCTGGCAGATGTGATGACTGGTAGAGACTGTGAGCTCAATCCTGATGCCCGTTGCAAAATACAAAATTGGAAAAGGGACACAATGGAATCCATTATGGATGTATTTCAATGCTGCTTTGTTTGGTGGCATGTTAGTCCTCATTGCACAGACATAAGGTCCATCTGCAGTGATAAGACAGTATCTCATTGCACCATACAGGAGACCACTGCACAGGCACAGTGAGGGCTAGTGTGCTGCATATATCTCTAAAAGTACTGAGATCTCCCCAGAAGCCAGTTGCAAAACTGGTGGAATTGAAAAACCAACTGAAACCTATTATGAAAAGAAAGCAGAAATTGTCCGCTAACCATGCATCTCCGCTAACCATTTCTAGAGAAGAATAGAGATACTACTCCTTCTCTTCTTGAACCCCCCCCTCCCACACACACACACAATTACAGGGAATGCTGAAGCAGCCCTTTCATTATCTGTAGCTAGAAATGCCTGCAATCAGTTTTAAACAAACAAGGGAGGCGATACAAACTAATCTGGGCTAGCAATATAGAAGATTGTAAACACTGCATGCTTCAGACAGAAGTTACACCTGGGTTAGCTAAAAAACTCAGGCACTTATGTTATACCTCCCAAACTGATCACTATCCCACACAGAAATCACCTTACTTGTTATGTCCAAGAAATATGTAAAAAGGCACATTCCAACAACACTTTCAGTAAGGTGTATTGTAAATGTGCATTTAACAGTGTCTATTTTTCTCCCTTTTTAGCTTACACATGTTGTTACTTATCTGAACAATGTGAAAAAGAATGGATTGTATATATAAGCAGACAATTAGCAAATAATTCCATTCATTGAAAAAAAAATGTGTAGCGATCAGAGTTCCCTGATCTCAAAAGACCAAGAGCTCCTATGCAAAAATGACAGGTTCAGCATGAGGTGATGGGGAAGAAAAATGCTGGGGGATGTAGCATTGTCTGCTATTTCCAGTTGCATAACTATTCAGGCTTTGTTGCTCAAGACTTAGCATGAAGCAAAAAGACACATTTTAAAACTAGAGAAAAACAAATCTATGGACCCAAAAGACAAGGAGGAGGAAAACAGCAGAATTAATTTTTGTTGAGAGATCCAACTGCATAAGCCAAATCGCTCCTGCTCATAGTTTGAATCAGGTGTCTCCAAACTTTTCAGCCAGAGGGCCACATCAAATATCTGGCACCGTGTCAAGGGTCGGAAAAATAAATAAATTTTAAATATAAAATTTAAATAAATACATTAGAGATTGAACTTATACGAATCAATAAATGAATGGGCTCTAAGTTTCTCCAAGCACCAACACACATCAGAGAAAGCACCAACACACACTGAAATGGACTCCCATTCCCACAACCCACAAGCAGCTTACTAACATGTACAGCAGTAAATTACTCAGAACCAGCACATCACAAGCTGGAGCATGTTCTGAGAGCCATGGAGGCCTCTCTGACCCTCCAAATGCCTGAGACCTTCAGAGGGCCCAAAAATGTCACTTCAGGTTTTTCAGGAAAACCAGGAAGTGATGTTTTTAGGCCTTTAGCATGGTCTCCCCGAACCTCCAAACACCTTTCAGATGCAACCAGAGCACAGTTCACATTCGGTCAAGTGGACCAAAGGCTTGCAGGAGACCAGTTGAGGCCAGACAGAGGCTCACCGCAGGCTGCATCTGACCCCTAGGCCAAGGTTTGGAGACCCCTGGTTTAAATTACACCAAATCCAAATGAGTGTCCTAATCCGGCAGGATAGGTCCGCATACTGAGCAAGCCTTATCTGTATACTATTGACGTGCATTCAGATGCACATCTGTATTCATACTGTGATAATCATCCAGGCCCCACTGTATCCCACTGCACAAGCTTCTCCTTTCTCCGTTTCCAGAGCATGCTTGAATTGGACCATGAGGACCAACTCTGAACCACTCCCTCTCCTCTCATCAGTGTGCCAGCAGATGCTGCATACTCCACCCTCTGCTAATTTTCAGCGCTGCTAGTCCTCAGGGCAACCCTCTTCTGGGAGAGACCTTAACACATGCTATGGACGCAGGATCAGCCTTAGCAATATGGCACCTACCTCAGGCAGCAGATGTGGGAAGAGGCCATTAAATTGCATTGTCATTGTTTTATCCATTCAGTCATGTCCAACTCATGGCGACTTTATAGGCAAGGGCTCTCCATGCTACCCTGTCAAGCACAGCTTCTTCTGTAGTTTTTCCTCCAATAATGCCAGAATATCCCTTTCACTTCTCCTGTTGCTTGTGGGCTACCATCCAACTTGGAGGGTCCTCTTTAGTATCCATATCTGAGTCATGTCTGCCATCAAGTGTTCTGGTGACATTTTTGCTGCAGGGTAGTTCACCACTACTTTCCCCACCCCTTCCTTTTTATCTGGGCTTGGGATCAGTATATAGCTCATGAATTATTAAATTGCATTAAAAGACAGCAAATAGACAAATTAATGTGTTGATTAGTATGTTTTTACCATTATGGAAAGCTTCCTTTGGGTTTTATGCCTCAGGCCCCAAACTCTGTGGACCATCTCTGCAAGGTCTCATGAAGAACTTATTACCTCTTGAAGGGAGAGAGAAAGATCAGCAAACGACCAAGCATAAGAATATAAGAACAGCCCTGCTGGATCAGGCCACAGGCCCATCTAGTCCAACTTCCTGAATCTCACAGTGGCCCATCAAATGCCTCAGGGAGCACGCAAGACATGACCTGCATCCTGGTGCCCTCCCTTGCACCTGGCATTCTGACATAGCCCATTACTAAAATCAGGATGTTGCAAATAACCCATTACAGTTTGTAACCCATAATGGAATTTTCCTCCAGAAACTTGTCCAATCCCCTTTTAAAGGCATCTAGGCAGGATGCCATCACCACATGCTGTGGCAAGGAGTTCCACAGACCAACTACACGCCGAGTAAAAAAATATTTTCTTTACGAGCCTTTACAAGCATTACAAGCCAATCTGTCCTTTTGTCTTAGTTACACTTGGGAAGGTTTCAACAATTGGTTTCTTAACTCAGGGAGACTAACTCCTTGTGACAAAGTTTGAGAATCTCTGGACTAGAGTACAATGGATATACAGCTCTTATAGGTTGCAATAGTCAGCAAGCAGAATATAAACCCAGTGAATAGCTTGGAAAGAGGCGTTATGGTGCATCAAGCAAATCCCCCCCAAGTTCACATAATTATTGACCCGAGACATCACAATGATTCCTCCAGAGCCATGAAGGTCAAATTGTGCTAATCCCATTGCCACCGCAGATGATCTGGTATCAAGCAAAATAAGGCTCATATTATGTGAGACAGGTGAAGCATGCCCGTTGCTCAGGGCCCTGAAGTGAATTTTAGTCTCAGATTTATTTTTTAAAACAAAATCTTTAAAGGAATTTGTTCCTTAAAAAGAGAGAATGCCTGCACACACATAACAAATCATTAGCCTTTAAAAAAAAAAAATCCAACTCTGGTTGCAACTCAAAGGATGCACTTGCTCCCAGAACTGTTCCCATAGAAGCGCCCTGGAAATGAATAGAGGCGGCAAAGGAGCAGCAGATTGCAACCCATCTCAGAAGTTCTACCCAATTGTCTTTAGCACCCACAATTCCATTCCTCCTATCAGGACCCAGCCTCTCATTTATCTGCAGCTACACTTTCATTTAACCCACATTAGCCATTTCTAATGGAGTTCTCTGCTAAAGCTATGAATGAACTCAATAGAGCTAAAAGCTTTAACTGATCAATGGCTCTGGGATTAGTCAATCACACAGATCAATGTGATTTTTTTTTTTTAAACTGGAGCATCTATTCAGATTGACATCATTATTCCAGTTGTCTTACACTGTCTGGATCCTCAGATTCAGATAACGCATTATTTAGGACAATTTTTCTAAAAGATAAGAGATCTGGCAGCAACTGGCAGTGTAATTTAGACCTCATTAAGGAACCATCAAATCTCACACTGTATCCCCTATCCCTAGGGCTGGGGTCGGCAACCTGTGTTTTCAGAGCCGCATGCAGCTCTTTCAGTGGTCTGATGTGGCTCTCGAGTGGGGGCTGGAAGCGGGGCGCCTTCCCCCATGGCTGCCACCCAGCCAGCTCAGCCCCAAGTTTGAGCTTGCTGCAGGGCGAAGGAAGGAAGGGCGCAAGGAAGAGATGCCCGGCTGCCCTGTGCGGCAGGGTCTCCGCCCCCTTGCCCAGCAGGGTGCTTGCTCACAGTGTGGGGCGGAGAGCAGGTCCGGGAGAGCGCCGCTGCCCCTGCCTGCCAAGGAAGGAGCTGCTGTGGGCGAAGGCGGCGCCCAGCCCGCACTCAGCAGCCAGCGCCCGCAGCACATCGCTGCAAGGCACCCCCTGCCTGCCCCCGCCACCAGCGGCTCTGTCCCGAGGTTGAGCTCGCTGCAGGGCAAAGGAAGGGCGCAAGGAAGAGGGGGGTGGAGAGCAGATCCGGGAGAGCCGCTGGTGGTGGGTGCGGGGGTGCCTTGCATCTCTTTCCCTGCGCCCTTCCTTTGCCCTGCAGCGAGCTCAACCTCGGGACAGAGCCGATGGTGGCGGGGGCGGGCGCGGGGTGCCTTGCATCGATGTGCTGTGGGCACTGGCTGCTGAGTGCGGGCTGGGCACCGCCGTCGCCCACAGCAGCTCCTTCCTTGGCAGGCAGGGGCGGCGGCGCTCTCCCGGACCTGCTCTCCGCCCCCCACTGTGAGCAAGCACCCTGCTGGGCAAGGGGGCGGAGACCCTGCCGCACAGGGCAGCCGGGCATCTCTTCCTTGCGCCCTTCCTTCCTTCGCCCTGCAGCGAGCTCAACCTCGGGGCTGAGCTGGCTGGGCAGCGGCCGCGGGGGAAGGCGCCCCACTTCTAGCCCCCACTCGAGAGCCGCATTGTGAAAAAACCGCAGATGGCCAGATGAACAGTGGGATGCGTTCACCAAGTAGCACTGGTGAGGCCCATGACTGGTGAACATTTGGGAACTGGCTGGCAACATCGCACATGCTGTCCAAACGTCCCTGTGCAGACCGATGGCCATGTGCCAAACTTATATTCCTGTGAAGCTGGAGCCTTCCAAGGAACTTCCTCACATGTGAAAAATGGAATTGTGAAATGGCCCATAAACTTCTTTATGACTCACCAAGATCAACCTGCATGTTAGTGAGTTTTATGCTGGCTAAATGCCAGTGTGCAGCTGAGCACAGCTGGTAACCACATCATGCCACAGACCATGCGCCGCCTTCGCCCACAGCAGCTCCTTCCTTTGCAGGAAGATCCAGGGAACGGGACAACAGCAGAGCAAAGGTAAGTAAATAGTAAATAAAAAAAATATTTTCTTGGTGCTGCATAATAAAAGGACATGAGAACATAAGAACAGCCCCACTGGATCAGGCCATAGGCCCATCTAGTGCAGCTTCCTGTATCCCACAGCGGCCCACCAAATGCCCAGGGAGCACTCAAGATAACAAGAGACCTCATTCTGGTGCCCTCCCTTGCATCTGGCATTCTGACATAGCCCACTTCTAAAATCAGGAGGTTGTGCATACACATCATGGCTTGTACCCCCGTAATGGATTTTTCCTCCAGAAACTTGTCCAATCCCCTTTTAAAGGCGTCTAGGCCAGATGCCGTCACCACATCCTGTGGCAAGGAGTTCCACAGACTAACCACACTCTGAGTAAAGAAATATTTTCTTTTGTCTGTCCTAACTCTCCCAGCACTCAACTTTAGTGTATGTCCCCTGGTTCTGGTGTTATATGAGAGTGTAAAGAGCATCTCTAGTCTATCCACTCAGTCCATCCCCTGCATAATTTTGTATGTCTCAATCATGTCCCCCCTCAGGCACCTCTTTTCTAGACTGAAGAGGCCCAAATGCCGTGGCCTTTCCTCATAAGGAAGGTGCCCCAGCACCTACAAGGGACCTACAAGAGGGGGCTACATTATAAAAATGGGACTTATAAGAGCATAAAGGTTAAAAAAAAACAACCTATATATGCAGTGTTATCTTCATTTTAGATGTCAAAAGGGTTTTGTGGCTCCCAAGGTTTGCTTTTCTCCGGAAAACGGGTCCAAATGGCTCTTTGAATGTTTAAGGTTGCCGACCCCTGCCCTAGGGAGAGTGCTCCTTTCAGGGCTCTAGGCTGTCTGGCTAAGAAAGCTTTGTGGTTCTGTTCAGGGCTCACAGGGGAGGTTTAGGAGAAGGGAAAACAAACACACACACCAGTAACACCTGGGGTCAGGAAACCTAAAGGACTGTCTTACCTTCCCCCTTGAGAATCTGCCTACTCATTAATACTGACCGGGGACAGCCTCAAGAAATCTGGTTGGTTGTGATGGGCCTTCTCTGAGGTTGCCCCAAGAGTTCAGTTTGGTGCCCAGCTTGGCGACCTTTCAGTGCTGACTGACATTGTCAGCAGGCCTTTAATCAGTGGGGTGAATTTTTGACTGTTGTTTCCCTTGCTTGGGCTGCTGCAATCTCAAGGAGGTGCAGGGAGCCCTACGCACCCCCTTACAGGGCTCCGATGCTTTGAATGGTGAGAAAAAGTGACTGGAAACCACTTCCAGTTTCACGATCACAATCAAGAAGTGGTTTCCAATTGCTTTTTTCACCATTCTAAGCATTGGGAGCCCTCACCTCCTGGAGCCTGCAGCAGCCCGCAGTGAGTAAAAGCACCCCTCTTCCCCCCCCCCCACAACAATCTGTTACTTTTACTGTTGTAGACTCCATAGGTTGGAATCCTATATGCACTTACCTGGGAACAAGTCCCACTGAAATAAATAGGACTTGTTTCTGAGTAGACATGCATAGGATTGTGCTCTTTGGCATATAGAAGATCAGTATTGATTTAAAATTCTAACCAATTGACTAATTTCTTTAAGAATAAAAAAATACTGTCTTTTACTAAAGTGGTTATTTATTTTAGGGAACAATCAAACAAGCAATTCCATCATCACATTTCTGGTGAAAAGTGTTTATGGGCACCTTTCTGTCAGGATTTTCCTGAACTCCTTCTCAGAGGAGTTCAGTGCTAATGCAGAGTACATACCACTTTGTTTGGCTTAAGAAACACATTAATTTATCTGGTCTGTAGAATTTAAACATCTGACGAATGACAGTGCAGTTGATTTTATTCATCAGCTAATTGCTTTGCCACCTGGAGCTGAAGCTTTATATATTCAGTTTCTAAAAGATCTGAAAAGGATCTCAATTATTCTTTAATTTGTTCCTTGAATGTAAAGTAGGAAAATCTGGCTTAATCAAACATTGTCTCAATTCTATCGGGATATGTCTAGTTACCTTGTAACAAGGTAAGCTTTCATTTAATCATATGATATGATAATTCCCCACTTTCAAGCCAAGTATCCTCTTAGTTGCAATCAATTTTCCACTGAAAAAAATAAACATTGTCTCTTTACTGAAATCCCAGCAGAGAAGAGAGGATGCTAATCCAACTTGCTGGTAGTTCATTCACACTAGTAATTTTGTTGTTGGAGTGCATTAACACACATATGATAAAGATATGTAAACCAATGTGTGAGCATACCATATAATCCTTATTGGCATACGCTGCTAATAAGACTTCCAGCACTGTGATGAACTCTATTAAGTGACCATGGTGTAAGCCCTATAACTGAACACACTATATAGGTTGAGTTTCATTCATGTTCTGAAAACTTTGGATGGCAAAAAACGCACTAAAGCAAATCAATTTAAAAAGCAAAGTCTCTTTGTTCTGGTGATTTAAAAACAGCCTTGCTGAAATGCACACAGAGGTAATCAGTCTCTCTCCAGGCGCTTAGGCTCTACTAGGAGGCAGCAATCCATCCCTTCACCAGGAGCCCCAGAGAGGGGAAAAGAATGGAGGTGACAATTGCTGCAATTTAGCCTTCGTTCACATGCTCATGCGCAAAACCAGAAGTGGAGCGCAATCGCTCTACTTTCACTTCAAAGTGGCTGGGCTCCCCACATCCAGGCAAGGCTGCTGCAGGGACTGGTGAGTACATCCCAGTCCCTGCAGCCCCATTAGCGGTGTGATCCTGGGGATCATGTTGCTACCTTCCCCCTGCCCCCGCCCCTTAAGGGGGCAGAGGCCAGGGCCCTCAGGCTGGGGCGTCGCAATGCCCCAGTCTGAATACCACTGGGTTAGACTAAGTAACTAAGAGCCAAATCACATATTACACTAAACTTACAACATGGCCTGTTGAGGCCTTTTTTCTAATATAGCAGCTGAGAGGAGGGTTGTGAAATGAAGCAGAACTACAGTGGGGGCTGCTGGGTGGGCTTTGGGACTTTGACCCTGCTATGCTTCCATCCCCAGCTGTGCCACTACCCTGTTTTAAATAGAAAAAAGCAAGTGGAAGGTTGTCTTTCCTATTTAAAACAGCACACTCTTTATGGCCAGCAGCAGGGTGACCAGGTGTCCTCTTTTCCCAGGACATGTTCTCTTTTTCAGCCTCATGTTCTGGAAAAGAACAAGCGTCCTCCTTTTCCCTGTGAGCAGGCAGCGCATTGCCTTCTTGTAATTAATAAATTACATGTAATAGTTTTATATTTAATAATATAGTGTATATTAATATATACACTATATAAACCACATTAGATCAGTATATGAGTGTTTTTAGTTTTTATTTTGGCATGTTCTACATTTTTCATGGATGTCCTACACTTGAGGGTGGCTTGTCCTCTTTTGCTGTTATGACATCTGGTCACTCTGGCCAGCAAGCATGCAGATAGAGATGTACCGCCTGAGGCAACTGCTTCAGCTAATTGCAGGAAGGGACTGTTCCTTGGAACTAGCCCTTGTAACTTTAGTGGCATGCATAGAGGAACAATTCAAATGAACCATTGCCCCACATGGTTAGTAAAAGGAGAGGGCCTCACTTAATCAGGGAGGGGGAAGTTTGTCTGAACTGCCCTTCTACATGTGTTCATGTAGAACTCTTCATGCAGAACTACTTAAAACTCCACATGACTAATCAAAATGCCCTGACTGTCTCTGGACCTGAGAGGAGGGGCTAGGTGTGGGGCTAGTCAGACATTTGAAGTCAGCCCTTGGTTGAAAAGTGGCATAAAAAGTCTCTAAGTCCAAATTCTAAAGAATACAGCAATGTCAGAGTGTGATGGGCAGCTAGAATGTCTTTCCTTCAATGTGCATTTCTTTTAAATAACTCACTATAAAGCAAGGAAACAGGAGACATTCCATCAGAAAATCATTTTTCTCTAGTGTAAATACAATGCAAATATGTGAGGAACTATGTCCTCAGCCGTACCTTCCCACGTATATGAACTTTTTTATGTATATAAAAATTAGAAACAGCATTTGTGCACTTAGTGAAGAAAAAAGCCTGTATAAGTAGATGGAAGCCTGTGTATAGCTGTGATGAGCAGCGTCATCAACCCCAGGCACAGCAGAGAGATAATCTGATGCTACAACCACGCACTTGGCTACAACAATATAGTCCATAGTGTAATTACAGTAATGACCTCCTAGAGCTATTGTGTCTTTAATTAAGTCTTTATCAGTAGGCACTTGCCACTTAATGCTAACTCTAACTGCTCTGGCCTATCTTCTTCATTTTCACAAAGAATTGCTGTATCACATTCCTGTCAGAAAGATGAAAGGGAATATTTTACTTCAAGTGCCATTCATGGAATGAAACTATAAGATGTATAAGAGGCCTACATATGTGCTTTGCGGTGCTTCACATGCCACATAAGAAAGCTTTTTTCACCCCTCCCTGAGTGGCTGCTCCTTGCCATGCATGAATGAGAAAATGAGTATCATACCTGATTATATGGGTGACAAAACTGCAGCATCAGACTCAATGTATGTTACATGTACAGTACATTTTTTATTCCACCTTGCCTCCAAGGTGGTTTCTCTTCAGTTCAGGGCAGTATAAATCTCCCCATTTTGTAGCCCACCATACTGAAAAAAAATAACAAGATTTTTATTTTATTTATTTAAAAGGTTGCTACCTTGTCCTCCTCCCTCCCCCACAACAGGGCACCAAGAGACACTTACAATATATATTAAAATACAAAGTTAAAAAAAATAAAAGACAAAACAGAAGCCGGCATAAAACATTACTTTAAAAATTAAAAGCAATACACAATACAAAGGCATGAAAACATAAAATGCTGCAGCAGCAGATAATAATGACAGAAGCCTCTAAAAATAGCAAGAGTAGTTACCGTATATACAAACCAAAACCTCAGGTGGAAAGGCAAACTGGAAAATAATTGTTTTGAGACCCTGCTGGAAGGCACCCAGGGAGCCCATGGTTCCCCATGCATTTGGAAGGAATTCCATACTACGGGTGCTGATGCATAGAAAACCCTTCCCCTTGTTGCCACCAGCAAAGCTTCTAGCCAAACGTCAGGGTGGCACTCGAAATAGGATCCCTCAGAGGATCATCTTCAGGGGATGAATCAGCTCATATGGGAGAATGGTTGGCAACCTTCGGTCTCGAAAGACTATGGTATAAGCCTACAGCACCCAGTATTCCCAGGCGGTCTCCCATCCAAGTACTAACCAGGCCTGACCCTGCTTAGCTTCCAAGATCAGAGGAGATTGGGCATGTGCAGGGTAACAGTTGCTTTCCCATATTCCCCTGACCCAAGCCAAAAAGAGCTTTAAAGGCCCAAACCAGCACCTTGAATTGTGCCTGAAAACAAAAATGGCAGCCCGAGCAGCTACAGAAGCAGGAATCCGGCAGAGTCAATTCTAATTTAAATTAATTAAAAATTTAAAAGAAATTCATTTTTTTTTAAATAAACCACAAGAATTCAAGTTTACATTTAAAAAAACTCTCATCATGAACTAGACTACAGATGCTTTTACTGCCACAGACAATCCCAACAGTACTTCTTCTGCAAAATCTTTTAAACCCTTTTATAAAAACTGAGAACATAATTAGCATTATGTTAATTTATTTTTAACTTCACAAAGACTTTGCTTTAGAACTGAACTCCATAATGCTTCAAAGGTGTAGAATTGCTTTCAGGCAAAGTGTATATTGCAGGAAGGGTGTGGTAAGAGAGATTTATTTTCAGTTGTTAAAGACTATTGTTAATGCAAAAGTATAATCATTGAGTCTGTCATTTCTACTTGACTTTGACAGACACGAAGGCACCAGAGAAAAAGAACAATTTTCTGTTTGTTTATTTTACAAATTCTTATTCTGACTACAAAAACTTGACTTGTTACCCTATTCCCACCTGTTTTCAGCTTCTTCTTTCACATCCGAGTCTTTTGGTTCCTTTTATTTTATTTATATACGCATGGATCTCCAGTGGGGAAAATGAGGCTTACATAACCAGGCTTTTTAATACTCAAAAGTTCCTAATTTAATTGTTACATGTTCACAACCGATTTCCAACATTAAGTCTCCAGGAAGCAAAAAGGCACTGTTGCACATGAATTGGGGTGATATGTCAGACAGTCTTAAATTGACTTGTTCAGGCTGTTCTGCTTCCTTTTTAAAATTTTCTTTTTTTTAAGACTCTATCCCAAAGTTACTTACTGTACAATTTTAAAAACTGCCTCCATTTAAACAAATGAATTTTTGGAAATTAGCAATTCCTCTGTGTGTGTGTGTGTGTGTGTGTGTGTGTGTGTGTGTGTGTGTGTGTGTGTGTGTGTGTGTGCACGCGCGCGCGCGCACGCGTGCACACACACACATGTGCCTCGGAACATGTCCACACAGGGCCTTACTAAGGCAGAAGCCTTAGCACAGAGCCTGAACTAGAAAACGGAAATGCCATATTGTGCTGGAAAGGTGAATACCACCAAGTACCATCTGCAAGTCAAATCCCTAGAGTGGAAAAAACTCACCGACAATGCCATGTTTTGTGGTATAGATTGGATGACCTAATTCAGCACCTCTATGACTCTTCTACATCACTCTTCCCAAACACTTGTGCATTGATATCCCTGATGTGAACTCTCATCAGGTTGTACACTTTTGCTTCTCTGAACAGTGGAACTTTTAAAGTAAGCCTCTTTAGATAACATCCAAGGCCCAGACATACATTGCTCGAGTCTGTGGCTCAAGGCATTGTTTTTTGTTTACCTCTTCTGAGTTTTAGGTATTCTGAGTCTTTCATGTACCTACCAAGGTCCATGTGGAAATCCTTGCAGACTAGGTTTTTACTTGATAACAAGCATTTGAACAGCAATTGAGGTCATATCTGCCTTGTGCATTAGAGGGCTCCCCTGGTTGGAGATTTTCAAGTATAGACTGAATGGTCAGCCATCAGGGATGCTGTAATAGTTGCCTGCACCAAGCAGAGGTTGGACCAGAAAGCCTTCAACTTTCTTTCCAACTCTGACATTGTACAATCTCTACTAACTCCTTTTTATGCCTATCGGAAGTCACGTCTAGATTCATGTCATATTGTAAAGCATTAGCATCGGTAAGCAACAGCTGCCATAACCTGAAGAGATCAGATCTTATGGTTGTCTTTATTACCTTCAGATTATTACCTACAACACCAGTGAAATATGTGACATTTTGCAACCACAAAAACACGAACCTGCCCACTTCCAGAAATTTTGTCCTCCTCCCCTCCCTACTTACAAACATGATTCAAGCATGTAAAGAGGCAACTGAAATCCTGCAGTGCAATACTTCATCCCCTATACGTGTCTATGCTGGGGAGCACACAGGCCACTATAAAGAGATTGCCATTCCTGTGATGAGATGGACATGTGTCACATTTTCAGATGTCTAGAACAGGGGTTTCAAACATAAGACCCACAGACCAAAGGTGGCCTCTGGAAGCAATTTATCTGGCCTCCATTATAATTTGTTCTCCCAGCTTGATCATTGGGCTCTTTCATATCCAGAAAATATGAAAAGATTTACATTTTTTTCTCTTCTGCCATTTGCAGCTAATGAGTTTCTATGTGAGCTTATTTCTGGCCATCATCTGCTTCGTGATGTCACTTTCCACTTAATGATGTCACTTTTGGCCCTCAGCAAGTGCTAACTTCGGCCTTCTGTATGAAATGAGTTTGACATCCCAGGTCTGGAAATTGAAGAGACTACACTTCATACCCATTTTTGAAGGGGAGAGTCTTCTGCAGCTTGGGCCACAGATTGCCCTCTATTCCACCTTATCTTCTGTGGAAACATAATGCAGTAGTTATTAAGGCATTCCATAGCCTAACGACAAGACTAGAAAATAGAGCTGGGAAGAACCACAAGTATAAGATAATGTGCAGTGTTTTGTTTTGGTTTTGTACAAAGCCACACATTTTTCAGGTTTGAAGTGAGTCAGACAGGAAAAAGAAAGAAAGAAATGAGATCTGATATTGAGCTAACTCAACTCGTCACCCCCACAACCAATGTATGTTCACCAGAGATGCCACTTATTGCCAAACTGCCCCTTGAATTTCACTTTTATCTGTCTGCTCAATGGTTCTTTCACACTTGACTCTGAAGCTTCCCCAAAGTTGTATCAGTTAATTAAGATCAAAATCCATCACTTAAAAAAATGTAGTCACAGAAAGGTATTTCTAAAGTTTGATAAGTTTAAAAAAATGATTCCTCATCAGGATGGCTGGACCAGCATCCTAACACCTGGACTGAAGCTCAGAGAAGGGGAGCTCATTCTGGAGGTCACACCTATTAATGATAAACCACATGGTTATGATATCTTTTGTTAAATGAAAAGCATTTGCTGGGCTTGGCAGTTGCATATACTTCCTGTTATTTAGTTTTTGGACAGCAGCACAATAGCCATGGGAATATCAGAAAGTGCTGAATTTAATAAGCAGCTCTGGCTCTGCTATGAAACGGGCAAATCAGCATTCTGAGGAATGCATTCACACTCTGAACAGACAGGGAGATATTCTAAGCATGTGAGGTGACACCAATCAAAAAGGGGGAAGACATCCCACACAGACACAAACTGAAAGAAGAGAAGCCAGGGTGACGAATATTGTAAACCAGTTCTGCAGCTATTATTGCAAGACGGCATCTAAGAATCCAAGAGGGTGATCTCAATTCAGCAAGTTGCCAGATTTAACTTGTGAACACGTTAGCAAAAGAGAATTAGCTGCAACGCTACTGAACTCCTTCCTAGGCATTTCATTTTTCAAACAGAGATCGCAGTAGATGACAGGGGAGTGTTGGAAACTCCAGAGTGTTTGAAAGATATTCTTTTCCAAGAAAACTATTCAAGGCATTACAAAATTCAAGGAGAGACATCGCTGTTTCTCTTTGACATGTTTTTTTTTTTTTTTTACTGCATCCCCAATCAATGTGAATTTATGCTTAGGGACTCTTGAACTAAATATTGTTAATGTTTCAGAGCTCTGACCACAATGGTGGCTTTTGCTATCAGTTAAAGCTATTTGCTGAGTCAGTGCTGTAGTGTAAATGCTAAACCTTAACCAGCCTGGCTTCAAAGCTTACCATTTACATGACCCAGCCAAAAGACATTGTGTCTTCTGAAATATGAAAAGTCCAATAAAAATCATGCTAACTGAAATAGTAGACTATTCTTTCTTTGGTTCCAGGTCTTCCATTCCTTGCCCAGCATGAAAAGGCATCACAAATCACTGTGCAACTTTAAAACTTTTCCATAATACAGTGGTATTCAAACTTTTCCCGCCAGTGGCTCCCTTGGCCCCTGTGGCTGTTGGCCATGACTCCCCATCATGTTCCTGAGGGCTGGAAGTGACATCATTAAACAGGAAGTGGCCAGAAATACTATATTAATATTAATTATATTAATCATATCATTAATTAAATGCAGGTCTTAAAATATATTATTAATACACAGCAATATACATGCTTTATAAATGATCAGCTGCTGATCACTGTTGGAGACAGGATGCTGGAGTAGGTAGATTTTGTCTGGTCCAGGAAGACTCATTTTTTTTTAACTTTGTAAGCATACCAATAGAATTGTTTTATCAAATGAACTTTCTCAACAACCAGTCTGACCAACATTACACACACACACCCCTGTGGACCCCAATCCAACTAGTCATTTCTCCCATTCTCCTTGGATAGGATTGAACCCTTTATTAATTTAATGAAATTAAATTTTTCCAGCAGCTGGTGGGGAAAACAAAAATAGACCATGAAAATATATCAGAGCTGATAAGGGTTTGGTTAGGAAGCTGATTTGTCTCCTATACTAGGAGATGCACAACTCAAGACTATGCATGTCTACTCAGAAGTAAGTCCCATTACAGTCAATGGGGCTTACTCCCAGTAAAGTGTGGATAGGATTGGGCTGGCAATCACTTCATCAACTGATAAGTATTCACTTCAAATAGCAAGATTCATCACTTTAAAAATAGTGATTTCCTCTTCAGTCAAACAACAAGCTTAGTAAATCACTTTAAAAACAGTACCCTTTTTCTGCTCCTGGCCAAATAAAGTGTAAGCTTCTCTCTCTCTCCCCCCCCCCCCCCTTTGCCAACTGCATGGAAACAACTTTAAGATCCCTTGGTGACTGGTAAAATAGAAAGTGTTTTATTTGGGGAGGGGGAGGAAAGCAGGAAGGTTTGGAGATCGAAAGGGGGGAGTGGAAGAGGGAGGGGGTTGAAAAGAGAGATTTCACTTTGATGAGAAGAGATTCCAGGCTGGGAACTAGGAACCAACCAGACAAGGAGAGTTTCTTTCTGACGGTCAGCAAGGATAAGGACTGCAAAATGAGCATGCTTGGCACTTGCCAGATGGGGGCTGGAGTGGAAGAGCTTTGCAAACAACATGCAGCCTCCAAGTGGAGGGAGAAGAGGGCGGGGTGGCAGCAGCCACTCTCGCAGCTGAGCAGCTGCGAGAGGGAGCAACTGAGCAACTCCTGTTTCTTTTGCTTTAAAAAATAAGCCCAGAGACGGGCAGAAGAGGGGCTCGTATTCTGCCCAGGGGTGTGACTGTATCACTGCGAGAGGACATCCCACACCTCCCCTTTGAGTTCCTGGCGCCTCCCTAAAGAGCTGCGCCTCATAGTTTGAATAACACTGCCACAATGGGTTGTACTCTGCAACATTAATAAAAGAAAGCAAGTGAAAAAAAGCAAGAGAGCCTTTCAAGGCCTTCAGCCTGAGTCAGTATATTTTCCTTGCATGTACTTACTTTGGCACAAGCTCAGTCAGCCAAAAGAAGAGCCCAGTTCTGGCAGTCTGGCAAGAGGCTGATGCTAATGCAAAGCCTGGGATGACTGCCAGGCAGCACACAATGCGCATAGCATCCGTAGCTCCCTGGTGAAGAATAAGAGCTTTTCCACCCCAGTGCCAGTCCTGCCACTGTCTGCAACAGCACTGTGAACAATGAGCTCTAACAGTGTCCCTCGGGCACAAAGCTACTGATGGAGCCATTTAGGTCATGTTGCAAGTAACCTCTCCAAAAAGGACAGCTTCATTGAAGACTGCACGTTGAGGAGGCAGCGCTTGTGAAGGGAAAAAATTGCTTTTAATGATTACTCAGTGAATGTGAAACAGGTTTCTGTTTCAGATCATTGGGCACTTTACTGAGTTGGGGGATTATAGGCATCTGGACATCTTTAAAAGAACAGAGATGGCACTTCCCGAGGTAGGTGTTCCAGCACCACCCAATCATTGCTTTTCCACTTTAAGCTGCAAACAGACTAGCAGTTCTACATCCACACATGCAGTTGCCCACCACCCAGCCCTAAATGTTGTGTCTTTAAACACATTTAAAGAGTTAAGCACTCCCTCCCCTCATCACGGTTTCAATCCTAAACCTATCCCAAGCCTCCATGGCTCCAATTTGGAAAGCAAAACACACACAACAATGGACAGGAGACAAAGTCATTTGGAAAGGGACAGATTAAAGAGAGAGTCCCATTTGTAGAGGGGAGACAAACCAGAGACACAGAAAATGCCTAGAACAAGGTGGTCCAACTTTTGGCATCAGGGGGGTGCATAATCCTCGTGTGACCCCCCCCCCGGCTGTGCTGACCTGGAAGTAATTGGCAATGAAATCATGATGAAGTCATTTGGCAGGCTCCAAACATGAGGAGTGGAGGTGAATGCAGCAGGGTTTTTCAATTTTCCTGTCGCACCATTCTGAATTCTCCTTCTCCTTTGAGCAGCTGGAACGGGGCAGCAGGGAGACTGAAAAGCTTTTAAAGCAGGAGGAGGTGATGGGGGGCTGCAACCAGGCTTTTGGGGGCCACCACTCGTATTGGAACAGCTTGACCTAGAACAATGCAGAACCTACCATCTCTAGAAATGCCTCCATAAAAAGCAATACAATTGCTGCAGTGTGATTGGCCTGGGAGAGACTGTGCAACAATTCCATTTTATTAAAATTCAGATTTTCCCCCTGATAAAAATTTTGATGATATAAACACAGGAAAAGTATGAGTTGACAATAGATAGATGACTTTGCATGGACCCCCCCAAAAAAGAGTGATTTGTTTGACAATCCTGCATCAAATACTCTGTCTGCAAGGTGCAAAGGTGCAGAAGAGAACAACCAAAATATTAGCAGGTTGGGGCAGCACTCTTATGTGGAAAAGCCACACTATTTAGGGTTCTCTACTCTAGAAAGAAAGAGCCTGAAGGGGAACATGATTGAGACATATAAAATTATGCAAGGGATGATAGAGTGAATAGAGGGAAGTTCTTCTCTCTCTCTCTCTCTCACACACACACTCACACACACACACACCCCACCAGAAGCAGTAGCGTCACTAGGATTCCAGTCACCCGGTGATGGAAGCCTGTGTGTCACCCCATGTAGTGGGCGGGGCAACGCCCCAGGTGGTGGGCGTGATGATGTACCATTGCCCCGCCCCCACTGGTTTTTTGGTTGTACCTTTTGTTATAACACAGATATTTCAATGTGGTTCGTTTCATTGCATTCTGCATGAAATTACACATTGATTGATATATAACATGGACTTATTCCTCCAAATTCTGATTTTAGTGATTTTGAAAACTCGTAGAGTCTCTCTCTCTCTCTCTCTCTCTCACTCACACACACACACCAACTTACTAACACCTTATTACTGCAGTTCTCAAACTTTTAGCACTGGGACCCACTTTTTAGAATGACAATCTGTCCAGGACCCATTGGAAGTGATGTCATTGCCAGTAGTGACATCATCAGTCAAATTAAAATAAATAATTATAAATAAATTAAAATAAAATAAATAAGGGGGAGCCAGTCCTGTTCCACCAACTGAATCTACTCAGAAGTAAGTCCTATTGTGGTCAATGGGGCTTACTCTCAGGAAAGTGTGGGTAGGATTGCAGCCTGTGAGCCCAATCCTATGCATGTCTACTCAGAAGTAAGTTCCATAGTGGTCAATGGAGCTTACTCTGTAGTCTGCCTGCAATAACAAGCCCCCAAAAAGAATCATTGAGAATTCCAGCCCTCCCAGTGCCCAGTTTAAAGTTCTTCTATTTCAGGCACATCAAGATAAAGACCCTCCTGGCTTTGCAAGTGCAAAACAGAAAACATGCCCTTTACCAGTTCAAGCTACTTTTTTGTCCTTTTTAGTGGGGGGAGGAGGCTGCCTCTGGGCATTTGTTGCACTCCAGCTCCATCAGATCAGGACCATTCTGGTATCCTCACATTCCCCTTTGCCTGGCCTGATCACCAGCCAAGGCACATCTGCCTACTCATGAGTAAACACTACATGAGGCTGCTTCACTTTCCATAGGGCTCCATAGACTTGCAGCTGGGAGGGTGGACCTCCTTCTCCGTGTTTTTGGGGGCTGCATTCATTGGATCAGGACCATTCTGACCTCTTTGGAGTCCTCTCAGCCTGCCTTGACTAAGGCAAGCCCACCTACTTGCGAGTAAACGCGACCACGTGGCTTCATTTCGGGCTCAGACTCGCAGCTGGGAGGGGGGAGCTTCTCGGGTGCTTCTCTTTTGGGGGGGCTGCATTCATTGGATCGGGACCATTGTGGTATAGTTGGATTCCTCTCAGCCTGCCCTTTCCAACAGACTATGGCAAGTATGCCTACTCGTGAGTAAACACACAATACGGCTCACTTTCACTTTCCATAGGGCTCCATGCATTTTTTCCTTCTGGTTTTTTGGCCATAACTTTTGAAAGAAAGGATCCAATACAATTCTGTTTTTTGCATTGAACTCTGCCGGCCATTCTGCATCCAAAGGTGTATGGCATGATGGGATTGCTCCTAAGGCCGCAATGTTAGCGCGTCCTCCCCAGGGCGCATCACCCCCTTGGCGCGGTCCGCACCCCCCTAGCAACGCCAATGACCAGAAGCAAGGGGTAGCCACAAAAATTGACTGGCGGGAGAATTAGAACAGACCAAAGGAAACATTTTGTTACCCAGTGTGTGATTAATCTGTGGAACTTCTTGCCCCAGGAAGGCATCTGGCCTAGATGCCTTTAAACAGGGATTAGACAGAGTTATAGAAGAAAAGTCTATCACAGGTTACAAGTCATGACAACTGTGCAACCTCTGGGTTTCAGAGGTAGCCTATCCCTGAATGTCAGATATAAGAGAACGGCAAGAGGATATGGGTATCATATGTGTTCTCAGAGGCTTCTAGTGGGCCACTGTTGAGATACCAGAAGTTGGACTAGATGAGCCCTTGACCTGATCCAGCAGGGCTCTAATGTTCTTATGTATCCAGAGCATGCTATACTCCAGGCTTCATTAAGTAAGTTGCCTCAGAAGGCCAAAAAATTAGCCCTAGCATACAGACAGTCCAAGTTACTTTTGTGTTGAATTTATTCTGCAGCTACGT
Organism: Tiliqua scincoides; assembly: GCF_035046505.1. Classification (NCBI taxonomy): domain Eukaryota; kingdom Metazoa; phylum Chordata; class Lepidosauria; order Squamata; family Scincidae; genus Tiliqua; species Tiliqua scincoides. Next base: position 141,363,957 of record NC_089821.1, on the reverse strand, counting down.
AAAAAGCACAAGTCAAAATGGTGGATGAGTACTATGAACTATGTAATTCCAGAGAGTTTCAAACTGATCTTTGATACCCACTACCAATTACATTTAAAGACAACCCCAAAAACCCAGGTTTATCATATACATAGGGAATATTTGTGCCATAAAAATTAAGTCCTCAAAGTAGGAACCATTTTGGCTGTGCGAACACATACCTGATAAGTGCTAAGGAAAACTGCCTAGCCTTCCATCTTCCAGCTCAAAATCACTGCCATTTGTCTTGGGGCAGCAGAACAGTATTTAAAGGCCAAGCAGCCCTGAGAGAAAAATGCCTCCCCGGTGAAGAATGAGATTCAAGGATCGCTTCAGACAACCCATTCATATTTTTTCCACCTCATCTAAAACAAAAGCTATCTCATTCAGTGAAGAAAGGGAAGTTAATACACTTTAGAAAGTGTGGGCTGAAGGGTTGAGAGGAACAGCACTTCATGTGAGATAATTTCTCTTATAGACAAATGTTTTCATGACTAGAATCAGAAAGTTACAGAGCCAAATAAAGCAGACCAATTCAAGCAGCTGTCAGGTTAGACATTATGGAGATCAGGGCAGTTTAGAAGGCTGTCACATTAGATCCCACAGGGGAAGATCTACATAATAAGGGGCTGGGAAGGACATGATGAGGAGAATTGTATGAAAAGGCAGAGGAGGCTGCTAATTAAGGCTTATTGAGGATTTTTACACAGGAGGGATGGGGAAGGGTAGAAAAGACAAGGTCTGGAAACTTGGCCTAGGGGCTGCCTTTTTCCCTGTGGAGACTTACATTGATGCTTACCAGCAGCTAGAACTTGGAGATGCCTCTCCCAGGGCCACTGGCTCTGCTGGCACCTATTGGTGCTCAGTGATGGGCAGCCAAAGCTCAGAAGCGCTCCACTTTCCTGCACCTTATGGTGCAGCAGCATGCCATGACAGCATGGCACACTACAGTTTCCCTGTTCCAAAGTCTAGGTCCTGTACCACTGTCAGAGATGTACATGCTTGCAGATTGTTAATTTCAGTGTTTTTCTTTGAAACCTTCATACTGCCTCTACTCCTGTTTTATTGTTGACAGCAAGCTTGCAGGGGTTGGTGGGGAGCAATAGGAAAAAGGATTTTCCACTAGACAACTCTACTTAATTTGCACTCATAGATCCCTTTTTCCAATACCTAGTACATGCCCACAACAAGTGTTACACTGACTTCTATTTCCATTAAAGGACAGTTTGTGCAATCAGCAGAGTCCCGGTGAAGCTTTCCTAGGCTATAGCATTCTAGACTGGTGGAAGGTTGGTTGCATCTTTGAACAGGCGTTGATGGGTGTGGAGTCCTCTAGCATGTCATTAAGAAACCTAGGGTGATCCCTCCTCCCCAAGATGCAGGTTGTGTGTGAAGTGAGGGCTTTTAAAAAATCCTGTGTGCAGTGGCATAGCTACTGATCATGAAGCCCTGTGCCAAGCTCAAAATGAGGCCTTGGAAGTTATGTCATAACCGGAAGTGACGTCACACCTGGGTTTTTCAAAAAGTGAAAATTGGGGGGAATCCGCTTCCTCCCCCCAGCAGCTCACACACCCACTTGTTCTGCCACCTTCCACCCAGGTGGTGGCATAGGTCAGAGGCATAACTAAAGCATCTATCTGCTTACCTAGGGTCAAAGAAGATTTGTAGCCCCCCCCCAAGACAAAATCAAAGAAAATAAGTAAAAAGGGTGCCCCTGATTAGAGACACTGTACTGGGGCAATGAGGGATGGTGATTCTCCCCCTATATATTCTCCCCCCTAATATAAGAGGAGCAGCACTTGAAAAGTGCCTTTTTACCCAGTTGGCAGGGGCAACTGTATTATGATACATGGAAATGAGAGCTGACTCATATTAACACCTTATTAGTTCCATGCTGTATCATAATAACATGACATTGCAACATGTCAATAACATGTTTTTGGCATGTCTCTCAGAACAATCAGTCTCATAAGTCAGTTCTGAGTAAGCAAATCTACTTTTTATTCCATAAGGCAGTTCTGTTTTCATTTTCTGATTAATTGGCCATTACCTTTGATAGCATATAGATATTCCAATGAGGTTCATTTCATTGCATTCTGCATTAAATTACCTTTCCAGTGATATATAACATGATGGCATTATTCATATATACCAAGATTTTTACAATTTTGGTCACAAGTGCCAAGCTCAGATTTTTGCCCCACTAAAGCTTGATGCCCAGTGCGACTGCTACCTCATGCACCTCCCTTAGCTACACCACTGCCTGTGTGAACCATTCAAAAATGAAATCCTTCATCTGAAAACTAGGATTGTTTGCAACCCAGTAAAAGATTCTTCAGGGATGCCAGAGAGTATGATTTCATTGATCACCTACAATAAATGTTTACAGTGAGGTATACAAGAATCTTA